>NC_057361.1:110530879-111190129 GCF_016509475.1 Prionailurus bengalensis
GCAGGCTCACACTCACAGGGAAACGGTCCGCAAAGCAGCAAAAGGACCTACAGGGCCATGAAACTTTTTCCATCATTTGGAAGGTGAGCAACTACAGTGCTCACTGCTGCCCCTTGGCACTTCCCTAGTTCCTGTTCTTGCATATTAGAACACAACACTCCACGCGGTACACGAGCTAGGCTTCAGGGGCCACTTTAATCCAACCCTGGACCTAAATACATGAGCCCCTCTTCAGAAAGAGTGCCAAGTGGTTGGTGGCCAGCTTCTGCTGGAACACTCCAGGTGCGAGCCAAAACTTCTCCAGGATTTGCCGCTACATCACGGATGTTAACACAATGTGTATTCACTGGTATATGTCTTTCTCTCAAGCACACTTTCATGCCTTCCTTTTCCCTTCCCCATCCTTCGCCTCCCTCAACCCCCAAATCAAAACAAATGCGGCAAAGAAGTTTAGAGAGAAGAGTCTCATCTGAGAAGACATGCTGTAAATTTAGTAGGGAGTCAATTTCACCAACTTTTTGAATGCTCGAATCCGAGGCGGGAGTGGGAAGCAGTTTACAGTGGGGAGGGGCTTCTGTACTGAGTCAAAGGAAAGGGCATGATGACCACCAAGTCCTGAGGGTACCAAGAGCAGATTCAGTGGGGCCAGAGGAAGAAAGAGATGGGGGTAGTCAGTGATGAATGTGGTCAGAGGCTGACGTCTTCAGAGTGGAGCCACTTACACAAAGTATACAATCAAATGTTTCTACAGCACGGTAACTAACAGTTACCAGTACTGGACTGTATACTTGAAAGCTCCTTAGAGAGTAGCTCTTCTTTTTTAAGTTTATTTATTTATTTTGAGAGAGAGACAGAGACAGAGAGCACGGGGTAGGCGCAGAGAGAGAAGGAGAAAGAGAAAATCCCAAACAGGCTCCGTGCTGTCAGTGCAGACCCTGATGCGGGGCTTGAACCCATGAACCGCAAGATCATGACCTGAGCTGAAATCAAGAGTCGGACGCTTAACTGACTGAGACGCCCAGGCACCCTGAGAGTAGCTCTTAAACATCCTCACCACGAAAAAAAAAAAGTAACTATGAGAGGTGATGGATGTGTTAACTTACCTTACTGTGGTCATCATTTCATGATATATACGTGTATCAGATCACCGCATTGTATGCTTTCAGCTTACACAATGCTATATGTCAATTATTATATCTCAATAAAGCTGGTAAAAATAAAAAATAAACAATAGGAAAGCTCAAATGTGTGACCGTGCTAGTAATGCAAATGTGAGTGGAGGAGTGTGGGGCAGAAATGCGTATCATCAAAGCGAGTGTGGAGACAGTGAGGCATGAGAACAGTCATCAGTGTGGAAGGAAGTAGGCGATGGGTGGAAAGAAAAACTATGATCAGTAACATAAAGGTTTTTCATTTCTCCCCCACTAACAGAGTTCAGGTTCATAAGCAACAATAACTCCTCATACCACATGCACCTGTTAAAGAGGATGTTACCTTTGGCCTAGAGAATAACAGCTAGTGCCTAGTGAGCACTTACTATGTGCCAGGCATCGGGTTGTGTGCTTTATAGTGATTATTTCATTTAATCCTTCCAACAACCTTATGGTCAGTACTATCAATATTACTATTATTTTCTCGTGTCGCAGGAAGAAGAAACTGAGACTTGGAAGGACAGTACCGCGTCCAAAGTCACACAGCTATTAAATGGAAGAATTACATTTGAATGCATGCAGTCTGACTCTAGGGCCATACTGCCCAACTTTCAGCTTCATGAAAAAATACAGAAATATAAAAACGGAGGGGCGTTGATTTAAATGTAGGCTTCCACATCCATTATCAGGACCAGAGTCGTTTCCAGGTTGAACCATGAGAACGGCTTAGTGCGCTTAAAGTACCCCGAGCTCATAGGTATGTAATGTATTTATGACTTTTGATTTTTTAATTCTGTAATTACCTCCTCATCAGTAATGATCAAATATTGATCAAGCTCATTTTGTGGTTACCGGCATTGAAAGTGCAGCGACCCTGGGTAAGTACTGATGAGCGCCACCTCCACCATGCTGCTGGGTGAGGCTGTTACACATACAGCTCTAATGACAATCACAAGAGCGAGGGAGGGAAGTTGAAGGTCACTGGCTTTGAAAGCCAGGGAAATCGGGGAGTACTTCTGCCTGGGCTCTGGCCGGCAGTCATCAGGAAAGTTATCTCAAGGGTCTAGTGCATTTATTTTTACCTAATTATAGCTATCAACTGGCGTTTTCAAAGGGCTTCAATTATGTAGGCAGCAGCCTGGGAACTCATAGCATCTGATACAAATAAATTGCATACATTACTATGTACCCTTCTTGGTCAAGGCTTCGGTAATAGGGAAATTCCAGAACCATTTGCAGGTGTACCATTCCTGTTGGAGCAGTCGTTCTTAACCTACTTGAGGTCACACGTCTGAGAAGAATGTGATGAATAGTTCCAGATTCTTTGCCCAGAAAAGGCACCTATATACGTACATGAATGATTTTATATATAACCTTGGACAAGGAGAGTGTAAAAACTTCCTGAAGCGCATTCAAAGGCCCCTGCTTAGAATGTTACCAATGTCAGGCTGAAGTCAGTGAGGAGGGCAGGAATGTTAATAACCTGATGCATTCCCTCACCTAATTTTTTACAAAAATTTTGTTAACTGAAAGAACAAAATGTTGTGTCAATACAACTTAGCATCACATTCAATATGGTCTTTAAAAGCAAAACAACATTTTATCTTGTAAAATCACTTCAACGATATTTTTGTTTAAAATGCCCCATCAGGTTATAATATTCTTGATCTCCCTTGTATTTCTGATAGTGGACACACTGGCTAATTAAAATGTGGTCCATGGATCACCAGCACTGGCATCACCTGAAAACTTGGTAGACACACAGAACTCCAGGTCTCATCCCAGAAGTAATGGCTCCAGGTCTGCATTTTACAAGATTCCCAGGCGATGTATATACACATTACATTTGAGAAGCATTGATGTACACAGTAGAAGCATCAGGGCAGAAAGAGGCAGTGAGATGTAGTGCAATGAAGACCTAGGCTCTGAGACCAAGCTCTACTACTGGCTAGCACATGACCTTGGTCAAATCCTTCTACCACTCTGAGGATTCTTCCTCAACTGTGCCCATACGTCAAAGGGCTTTCGTGCCTGGCTTAATCACCTGACAGATAGCACCTAATGTTCTCACAGTTAAGATTTTTATTACATCTTAACAAATGTCCTATATCAGTGTTTACGAAACTAAACAGCCCTGTGGAGGTAAACAGGAGGAAATGAGAGGGAGCTGTGTGCAACTGATCTCAGTGGGATGAGTGGACTAGATGGCTCAAAGGGCTTATGCATGCAAAATTAGGGGTCTTGTGGCTCTACTGACCATCACTCAGATGTGTGCCTCCGGGAATCCAGGGAGGACTGAAGCGAAGGTCAGGCTATACACTCAAATGCCAGATGGTTAGCATTGTCCATGAAGCCCAGTAGAGTTCTTCCTAGGCTGGGAGACACCCAGGAACTGGGTGGCAGTAGGTAAGGAGGAGGGGGCATCGCACCAAGATGGTCTGACTGAAGCCAAGGAAGACAAGAAGGAAGATGGTGTTGAGGCCTATCCAATGCCAGGAAAAAGGGTATCCCCCGACTATAGACATACAGGTTTCTGTGTTTCCCCACTACACAGCCCTGAAACTAATTTCCAAATGGCAAAAGACAGGGCCAGGGCCAGAATCCAAGCCCGTAGTCTCCCGATCCAGTGCTCTTTCCACTTCACTGCAGGAGTTTCATTCAGAGCTCACCAGTGACCGAGGCCCCTTATGTAATGTGCTGGGGCTTCCCACAGCACAGGGCTGTTCAAATTCACCTCGGTCCCCCCAGCAGGTCAACACTGGGGTGTTTCTGAGGGAACCACAGGTAACACTTGTACAGTCCATTCTGAGACTATGGCGACACAACACAGTCACAAGAGCTTTCAAATCACAAGAAAAAACAGACCTATTTTTGTAATAGAAAAGATTACTAGGAAAGCCACGTACTTCATCTTCAAAGATGATACAGTTTCCAAAGGGATAATAGAAGAGGCTGAAGGGGAGGAAATCCAGTTTAATGTGAGAAGCAGATTACTGCCACAAACACTAAGTGAATGTATATTTTTGAAATTTCACTTCAAGGGTTAGATCAAAACACCTCTTCCTTCTTCTTGTCGCTCAGTTCAAATTCCATCAATGATCCATTGGGTTTCACTACTCTGATAAACTAAGAAATTACAATTTTCCTCCTCCAACCCATTACCTTTTACTGTCATTCAAATTTAGCACAGAAAGCATGCCACCAAGAACGTAGCAATTGCATTATTTTATTTTAAGGTGTCTTCATTAATCTGACCAGGTAGAGAGAAGAAATTCTTATGTTATTAAACACGATGGCTCCTCGTTTTTCTAGCCTCATTGGAGAAAACAGCACTCCATTGTGATTAACTAAAGGTATTTCTCAATGAACTAAATTATTTTTTAATGTTTATTTATTTTTGACAGAGAGAGAGAGACAGAGCATGAGCAGGGGAGGGGCAGAGAGAGAGGGAGACACAGAATCCGAAGCAGGCTCCAGGCTCTGAGCTGTCAGCACAGAGCCCGACGCAGGGCTCGAACTCACAGACCACGAGATCATGACCTGAGCCGAAGTCAGATGCTTAACCGACTGAGCCACCCAGGCACCCCTAAAATGATTTTTTAAATTATAAGTACTTCCATGGAAATCATTCCAAACTGTCATAGGCTCCTCTCACTTCTTTAATTTATGATGTATATAATGAGATATATATATATATATATATATATATATATATATATATATATATATAGTATAATAATCACAATTTTGATTATTCATTCAGGTGTGTGTGTGTGTGTATATATATATATACATATATATATACACACATTATATATGTGTACGCACACACACTTTATTCAGTGCTTTATATGTGACAGGCATTTGATGAAAACTTTATATACATTTCATCTCAGGGTTTTTTAGGAATATCTGTTACTGCTTTAGCTTAGGATAATGTGATCCTCAATGATATCAACATGGAAACAACCCTCTGGAAGCTGGCCATGCTTGTTAGATTCACCTGCTTCCTCTTTCTGCTATCAACTGTCCCTTCTGCTTATTGACATTGGACTGTGGTTCCCAATCTGTTGCTCTAGGTCTTACCAATGAACTGAGAGTGAATCTGCATGCTTACAGTGCATGAGCTTGATGGAAACTGTTTACACAACTCAGATGTCTCTTTTACTTCTATAGGAGCATCATTCTAATGTTGTCATCTGGAAGATGCCAAGAGTAAATAAAGGGAAGAATGACAAACATTAAGAATGGGAAGATTGGAGCGCCTGTGTGGCTCAGTCAGTTGAGCGTCTGCCTCTTGATTTCGGTTCAAGTCATGATCCCAGGGTTGTGAGATTGAGCCCTGCATCAGGTTCCATGCTGAGCATAGAGTCTGCTTAAGATTGTTTCTCTCCTCTGCCCCTCTCTCACTCATTCACATGCACTCTCTCTCTCTCTCAAAAAAAGAAAATAATAAAATAAGAATGGAACGATTGATTGCCTTGAAGGAAAAGGATAATGTTTAATTTAATGTTTGCTCATATTAGGAACTCAATGAATATTTTATGTTAGGAATTTGGAGCAAGTTATAATATAAATATAGGGGTGCTACATCATAAACTAGAGAGTCAATGTACCACATGAGAAAGTCAGATGGACATTTAACCAAATCCGAAGCAAGTGCTGATAATGCAAGCATTAGAAGGACTTCTGCAGGATATGGTCCATCAGAAAAGGTAACATCAAAGAACTAAGTCGTGAGCTTTGAAGGTGTATAAGATTTAAACACAGAAATAAGCAATGTCTAAGCCGGAGACAATAAGGAACTCTACCACTTAATGCAGAAGGAAACAACATGATAAAACTATAAAATGAAACTCAATCAGAACACGGAACATTTTAGAGATTGAGAGGTATCTGTTGTTTAGTAACATACAGGCTTTTCCTGTACCAAGGGTGGCCTAAAATAGGTATTGGGGGAAAGGTACAGAGAGTGCCGGATGATGCAGAAATTATTGTAGAAGAACAGGAAATCCTTAGCTTTTTAACAGCTCAGATGCATATTATGAAGGCAAAAGCATAGGGTATAGAATCCAAAAAGCCCGGGTCCTAGCTCAGTCAATTACTAACTGCATAGCCTTTAAGTACATTAATTAAACCTTTCTGTATCTGAGTTTCCTCATCTATAAAATGGTAATAGTGATAAAACAATGCAAGGATTTGGTGAAGGAGAATATATAAAGTACTTAGCACAGTGCAAGGCACATAATAAACACTACATGAATGGTAGCTCTTATTTACAAAGATCATTGATATGACCCGAGTCTCTAAACATGCAGAAAGAATAAGGGATGGCAGCTCCAGGAGTAGGGAACATAGAAGAAAATGAGGATGAGAGGGCTCTCAATCCATGTGGATGTTCACCACCTCCCTGTACCCTCTGTCATTTGCAACCTTGGTGACAGATGAATTTCAACTCTTAGCATTTTGGACCTGGAGTCATAGGATTCATTGTATAGTCTCATATGAGTCACTTCTGCTGCTAACATCATGTTAACCATGATGTTAGTTTGAGTGACCCAGTGCTCTAAATGGATTTACATCTTACCAACAGTTTAGAAAACAAAATGTTCTATCTACTATTAGGCCCCCAAAAGATACCCTTTTATACATATTCTCTTTATTGACTTAGGGAAAATACATATAAACTGCTCTATATTTTAATAAGCTGCTTGAAGGACTAAACAATGTAAATCCAATCTGACATCTCTAATATGTATTAACAAGTTCTGCTTCCAACCGTGATGGTGTAAAAGAATCAAATTTAACAACTAAAAAACTAGACAAAATATATGAAAGAAGATGGTTTATATACAGTGAACAACAGGCAATGCAGGACTCTGATCCATGACAGAAGGAGGACAAATAAGGCAAACACTGCAACTGCCCTAGCTGACTGCCCAGAGAGGGTTCCTACACAGCAGTGTAAGGAGGGGGAATACAAACAGAGCCCAGTGGTTTCTGTGTGTTGAGGACACAGAGATCAGAGTATTAGAAGGCCAAACACAGAGGCCAAAGCAGTTAACACTTGTGGGGAGGAAAGTACCAAAGAGGAGAGAGCTACACAGGAGAAAGCTCTAGAGGTCTTTAGAAGGATCCCTGCATGTCTTTAGCTGAGTATTGATCTCATGTATTGGGAGGAAATTACCCAAGACCAAGAAAAAGAATTACTAAAAAATAAAGTAAGAACAATCCCCAGAAGCTTACAAAGGGACAGAAGCAGAGTGGAAAGACCTTGTAATACATGGGGAATTAATTAGCACCCTAATAAGTATACTGACTCAGTAATGGGATAAAATTAGCCCTAGGCTAAAAGCTGTAGTGATACTACCCTAACAAAGCATAAAGCAAGCTTCAAAAGGATCCAACTGATTCCAGTTAGCTGCATCCCATTTCAAAGTTCAACAATACTCAAAAGGATACAATAAAATCTAGCACCCAACAATATACCATTCACAATATCAAACATCCAATGAAAAATTATCAGACATGTAAAGAATCAGTAAGATAGGGTACCTTGCACAGTCAGTTAAGCATCCAACTCTTGGTTTCGGCTTTGGTCATGATCTCACAGTTAGTGAGTTCGAGCCCAGCATTGGGCTCTGCACCAACAGCACAGAGACTGCTTGAGATTCTCTTTCCCATTTTCTCTGCCCTTCTCTCTCTCTCTCTCAAAATAAATAAATAAACTAAAAAAAAAAGAATCGGTAAAATACTACTTTTAAACAAGGAGAAAATAACAACAGAAACAGATTCAGAGATTACACAAGTCATATAATTAGCATATAAAGACATTTAAAGAGCCATTATAAATACATTTTATTTGATAAGAATACTAGAGAAAAGATTGAGCATGTTAAGTATAAACATGAAAGATACAGAAAAGGCCAAAATTAAACATCTAGAGTTGAAAACTATAATATCTGAAATGAAAAATACACGGGTTGGGATTACTCATGCACTAGACATTGCACAAGAAAAGATGAGTGAACTTGAAGACAGAGCAATATAAACTATCCAAAATGAAACTAACAGAGAAAAAAGTGTGAAGAAACCAAAGCATCAGTTATTTGTGGGAAAATACGAGGGGGTCTAATGACGTACCAGAAGGTTTGAAGAAATAAGGGCCAAAAGTTTTGAAATTTTTACGAAAACAATAAATGCGTAAGTTTAAATCATAAAAAAGTTAGAAAAAGTTTTTTCCAAGGAACAAAGATAAGAATGGCAGCAGACTCCTTATTAAGAGCTATGCAAACATACAACAACAAAGTGACATCTTTAAAGTAGTGAAGGAAAAAACTAAAATCTTCTAATTCTATTCCCAGAAAAAAAAGTCTTTCAAAAATAAGCTCAACATTTTTAAATGAGGTGAAACCAAAGAGTAACCTTAGAAAATTCATTGTCATAAGTCAAGCTGTTTTCAGATCAGTTACTGCTGCAGAGAAATACTATTGATTTTTATAAGTTGATATTTAATCAGGTAACATTGCTGTATTTTCTTTTTTTTTTTTTTTTAATTTTTTTTTCAACGTTTATTTATTTTGGGGACAGAGAGAGACAGAGCATGAACGGGGGAGGGGCAGAAAGAGAGGGAGACACAGAATCAGAAACAGGCTCCAGACTCTGAGCCATCAGCCCAGAGCCTGACGCGGGGCTCGAACTCACGGACCGCGAGATCGTGACCTGGCTGAAGTCGGACGCTTAACCGACTGTGCCACCCAGGCGCCCCCCTTTTTTTTTTTTTTTTTTTTTTTTTAAATTTTAACATTGCTGTATTTTCTAATTACAGTAAAAACCTTGGGTTAGAAATATAATTTGTCCCAGAAACATGCTTGTAATCCAAGGCGCTTGTATATCAAAGCAAATGTCCCCATAAGAAATAATGGAAACTTAGATGATTCATTCCACAACCCAAAAATATTCATATAAAAATGATTACAATACTGCAATATAATACAAAATAATAAAGAAAATACAAAATATAAAGAAAAATAACCCACACTTACCCTTGAAAACCTTTGTAGCTGGTGTGAAGGAGAAAAGAGAGAGGAGGGTTATTGTGTAGGACAACTTTCATTATCACTAATGAATGTTGACTACAGTACAGTATTAATAAACTTTTGTCATATACTGTATTTAGTGTAACTGGCAATAAAGCAGCAGAGGAAAGTGTCTACATCTACAGGCAGCCTGACCTAGAATGAAGCAAAGCATTCCTAAGCTTACTCTTGTATGGAAACGCAAAGGACTGTCCATAAGTGCTTTGAAGTGACAAAAAATACACTAATGCCAGCTGTGGGCACCTTCCAACATTCTGAAAAATCACTGACTTCTCCCAAACACCACAGCCTGAAACCTAGTATCTGAGCATGGGAGACGATCACCCACAATCCCGCAGTGAGAGAGAGAGAACTATTGACTCAGTTGTGATCATGTGATGTTCGGTATCACATACTACTCATATTGTAAGACATTGCTCATTTATCAAGTTAAAACTTATTAGAAATGCTTTCTCATCTTGCAGAACACTCGCAGAACAAGTCACTAGCATCCAAGGTTTTACTATAGCTTTTGCTGTTTTTCTGCATATTACTTTTTTTTTCTGTTGAAGATTATATTAACTGCAAATAATGACAGCTTTATTTCTTTAAATCCTTAAACTTCTCACTTCTTGTTGTTTCCTTAAGGGATAATTCACTGTCAGAATTCCATCATTGTAAGAAATAATAAAATTCTTTCAACAGAAAGGAAATGATACCAGATGGAATACTGGAGGTATGAAAAGGAATAAAGAGCACTAGAATTGATAAATATGTATGTAAACATCAAATATTTGTTTATAATTTTAAAAAATCTCTTTCAAAAATAACTGTTGAGAGCAAAAATAATAACATCATATTGAATGCTGTATAATTCATGTACAAAAAAATCATGAAAAAAAGCACAGAGGCTGAGAAGGGGGAAATTAATACACACTTTCGTAATGTGTCATAGTACATGTGAAATGGTACAATATTATTTCAAGGCAGAATGTTAAAAGCTACAGAGGTATTGTGATAGACTGCCTCTAAGATGCCTTCTGTTATCTGTCTTTGTGTAATCCCCTCCTTCTAAGCATGGGATGGATCTAGTGACTCACTTCCAACAAAAAGAACAGAGTAAAAACGCTGGGATGTCACTTCCAACATTATGGTGCAAATATGGTTCTGGCTTCTCTCTTGTTCACCCTCTCTCGTTATCTCTCACTTATTCTGATCAAAGCAGCTGCCAAGCGGTAAAATGCCATATATAAAGGTCCACTGGGCAAGGAACTGAGAGTGACTTCTGACCAACAGTCAGCAAGGATCTGCAGCCCCCAGTCCAACAGACTACAAGGAGATGAGTGTTGATAACAACCACATGTGAGCTTCGAAGTGTATCCTCCCTCAGTTGAGCCTTCAGATGAGGTGACTACAGCCTCAGCTGGTTTGTGATCTTGTGAGAGACTTTGAGCCAGAGGACTCAAGTCAGGCCTAAATGTCTAACTCACATAAACTGTGAGGTAAGTATTGTTGTTTTAGTTACCACATTTGTGGTTAATTTTGTTATGCAGCAACACATAACTAATATTGTTATAAAGTATACACTCAAGAATAACCCTAAGGAAAACCACAAAATAAAGAGTATAACTAATGAGCCCATAAGAAATAAAATGGAATCTTAAAAATAATCAATTATTCCAAAATAAAATGGAATCTTAGAAATAATCAATTATTCCAAAGGATGGCAAGAAAAGAGTTGACAAGAACCAAACATGTATTGAGTATCACCCATATTAAAGAAATGGGGTCAAGGGGCGCTTGGGTGGCTCGGTCGGTTGGGCGTCCGACTTTGGCTCAGGTCATGATCTCATGGTCCGTGAGTTCGAGCCCCACGTCGGGCTCTGTGCTGACAGCTCAGAGCCTGGAGCCTGTTTCAGATTCTGTGTCTCCCTCTCTCTCTGACCTTCCCCCATTCATGCTCTGTCTCTCTCTGTCTCAAAAATGAATAAACGTTAAAAAAAATTAAAAAAAAAAAAAGAAATGGGGTCAAGTGCTAAAAAGCATATGGAGTCCCTGCCTGACCTTAAGAAATTTTATATTCTCAGTTAAGGACAGGAACTCAGGAAAGCCCACAGACAAAAACAATCCTAGGTATGGTACCCAGATACCCTGTGCTTTGATGGTTTAAGGGCAAAACAATCTCTCAGGTATGGGAGAAACCAATGGAAGAGATGTGAGAAGTGCCTAGAAGATGGCTAAATTTTCAGCAAGCAGAAATGTGGAAGAGAGACAAAATTTTCCAAGCAAAGAGTACACAGAATCACAGATACAGCTTAGGAACCTGGAGGAACATGTTAAGGGAAAGAGTCGGGGGAGGGAAAGCCAAAAATTTTACAAAAGACCTGGAATACTGCTTTTAACAGATCTAGGAAAGAGACAGTTGTATAAAGGAGTACGGGGCTACAAGACCAAATTCTGCACAAGGAGCAAGGAGAGCAAAGACTAAAAAAGACACACTGGAATTTACTGAGGCACAGCAGAGCTTACTCCAGGGATAGTATCTATTTGCACACTTCCCTACGATGAGACCAGTGGCAGACATCACTAATTGACAAAAGCACTGAAACTGTACATAGCCTTAGATTCCTTCTCAACACAGTGCTTCAGGAAGCTAGTACAAAAATTGGCACAGGAGATGAAATGTAGTTGTCACCTGTGGCCTAATAATTTAAGAAGTCTGGTCTGTAGGGAATGAAGGATGTAAAGTGCTAATTTTGTCTTCCAACATGGAGGCTTATTATATGTAGACCGAAGCACAAGGACAGTCCACCTCTAACTGGAAAGCCTACAGTCTTTCCAAAATCATGAATCCTCTAGAGGGATAAAATGGAGGCTTTAAGAAAGAAGGCTGCAACTTCCGCAGTAGCAGGACTACCTAAATCCACCCTGGTACTCAAACGGTGAAAGAAAGAAAGAAAAGAAAGAAAGAAAGAAAGAAACAAACAAACAAACAAACAAACAAACAAACTAACTAACTAACCTCCTCTACCTAATAAATAGCACCTAGGAAAAATCTTCATCTAATATTATACTTAATGGTGGAAGACTGAATGCTTTCTCCATAAGATCAGAAACAAGACAAGGATGTCTGTGCTAGCCACTTTTATTCAACATTGTACTGGAAGTTTTAGGCAGGGCAATTAGGCAAGACAGTGAAATAAAAGACATCTTCCTTGGAAAGGGAGAAGTAAAACTATCTCTATTTGCAAGTAACACAATCTTGCATATAGAAAATCCTATGGAATACACTAAAAATCTATTAGAATAAACTAACAAGTTAGGGGATGTTGCAAGATACAAGATCAATATACAAAAATAAATCATATTTCTATACAGTAGCAATGAACACACTGAAAATGAAATTAAGAAAGCCATTCCATCTATAATAGCATAACTAAAAATAAAGTACATAAGAATAAATTTAATAAAAGCAGTACAACATATACACTCTGAAAATTAAAGTAAATTGTAGAAAGAAATTATGAGGACCGAAATAAATGAGAAGGCATCCCATGTTCATGAATCAGAAGACTTGATACAGTTAGAATGACAACACTCTCCAAATTGATCTACAGATTCAATGGAATATCTATTAAAATACCAGATTTCTTTGCATAAATAGACAAGCTGATCCTGAAATTCACATAGAAATAGAAGAGACCCAGAATTTCTGATACAATCATGAAAAAGAACAAAATTGGAGGACTCACATTTCCCTATTTCAAAACATTAATCAATACAGTGTGATAGTGGCATAAGAATAAACATAGAGATCAGTGGAACAAAACTGAGAGTCCAGAAATAAGCCCTCACATTTATGATCAATTGATTTTTAACAAGGGTGCTAAGCCACGGGAGAAACAATTCAGCGGGAAAATAACAGCCTTTTTTTTTTTTTTACACCATTGCAATTTCTATTACATAGGATTTATGACAAGTATTTTACAGTACAAAAAGATGACTTTTTGTTTGCATACTAATATTTCAAAACCTACAATACATACTTTCTTAGAAGATAAACTCAAAGTATTTTTTCACCACAATTCTGCTTCTTGGCTTAAAAACATTACCGCGTATTTTATGTCATAGTAATTGATATGTTCATTTTACCCACATGTACAAACTAAAGATTATAAAACAAGCACCTCATGTGACTGCAATCCAGATGTAGCTACAGGACACTGGTCATAGCCCTGAAGCCTTCAGGTGCCTCCAGTAAGTAATGTCCATTGCACACCCAGAGGTGGCCACGTCTTAACTCTTGTGATCATTACCTCCTTGACTCTTGCTATAGATTTACCATCTACCATAGTCTAGTTTTCCCTGTTTATGAACTGTATATGGAAATGGAATCATACTTTCTATACTCTTTTGTGATTTTCCTCCCTCAGTCAATATTGTGCACGTCAGCCTCATGTGTAGCTGAAGCTTGCTCATTTCACTGTTGTTTAGCATTCCATTGTATGACTATACCACAAGTTTCCCATGGTCCTATTGATAAACATTTCCAGTTTTTACTATTACAAACCATGCTGCTATGAATTGCTTTGTTGTACATCTCACGGGGCAATATCTAAGATCTGTAGTTAACAGTGTCATTGCTGGGTCATAGGGTGTGCATATTTTGAATTTTATTAGACAATGTCAAACCATTTTCCAACCTACTTCTACCGCCTTATACAGAACCGGGTAAGACCATTCCCACAGTACTGAGTCTGGGTGTATCAGACATTTTTATTTTTGTTAATTTTATCGTATAACGGTATCTCAGTGTGGTTTTAATTGGCATTTCCAATCACTAATGAGGCTAAATAATTTTGTTTATTGGTCATTTCATTTTCTCTTTTTGTACAGTACTTAGTGGTCTTTCACATATTCTTTCTTTTTCATTTTCTTTTTTTCCCAGATGTTGTTCTCTATGTATTCTGGATATTCATCACTATATCATGTTTTTGCAAATATTGTCTTCCAATTCATGACTAATCTTGTTATTACTCTCGTGGTATCTTCTGATGAACAAAGTTACTTCAGTGAAGTTGAATATAAAACACACAATGGAATACTACGTGCCAATGAGAAAAAATGAAATATGGCCTTTTGTAGCAACGTGGATGGAACTGGAGAGTGTTACGCTAAGTGAAATAAGTCATACAGAGAAGGACAGATTCCATATGTTTTCACTCCTATGTGGATCCTGATAAACTTAACAGAAGACCACGGGGGAGGGGAAGAAAAAAAATGGTTAGAGAGGGAGGGAGCCAAAACATAAGAGACTCCTAAAAACTGAGAACAAACTGAGGGTTTATGGGGGGTGGGAGGGAGGGGTGGGTGGGTGATGGGTATTGAGGGTACCTGTTGGGATGAGCACTGGGTGTTGTATGGAAACCAATTTGACAATAAATTTCATTAAAAAAAAATCTCCTTTACAGCCAGCACTTTTTAAATGGCTTAACAAGGGTTTTTCTACCTTAAGGTCACAGAGACACTCTCCTGTATTATCTTCGAAGGGTATTTTAGATTTGCTTTTCATATATAGGTTTTTAATAAATCCAGAAGTAATTTTCTTGTTTGTACGTTAAGGTAGTAATCTGAGAAACGTTTTTTCCCATATGGATATCCAATGGTCCTACTACCTTTACTGAAAAGTCTATCCATTCACCACTGGTGTGCAATGCCTCCTCTAGGGAATGTCAGAATGCACGTATTTCTGTATCTATTTCTCAGATTCTGTTCCACTACTCTTAACTACCCCAGCATTAAGACACAGCCTTATTTATTACTGCTTGACATCTGAAGGAGCAAGTTCATGCATTTTATTATTATTCAAAAATATCTTGTCTCTTTTTGACTCTTTCCATTCCTCTGCAAGTTTAAAAATCACCTTAACGAGTCCCACAAAAATAAATGGGATTTTGATTGCAATTACATTGGATCTGTGGATCAATTTGGAGAAAAGTACCAGTTTTATAATACCAAGTCATCTAATCCACATATGAATGTCTCTCTCCCTTTAGGTAGGTCATCTTAATGTTTCTCGATAGAATTTTACAAACTTCAGCGAGGTCTTGCACAGTTTTTGTTACTTTTCTTAAGCATTTAATGTTTTTGATGCCATGCCAAATAGCATCTTTTCCAAATTTTATTGTTTATATGTATAAATGGAAATGATTTTATACTAACTTTATATCCAACAACTTTTGCTTAACATTTATGAATTCTAAACATTTATTTGAAAATTCTTACGGATTTTCTATTTGTACAGTCATCTTTGTTTTGTTTCTTTTTGATTCTTGTATCTTTTTATTTTTCTTGCTTTACGGTGCTGCCTAGGATTTCCAAAAAGTTACTAAATAAGAGTTGAATGTAGATAGCCTTGTTTTGTCACTTTCTGAAATCTCCTGTAATAATTCTGTAAGTTTAGCAGCCAAATCAAGGCATCCAAATTCTGGGGCAACAGGCAGAGCTGTGACATACCCATGCCATTCTTCACTAGATACTGAGTCTTCCACTTTATCCGTGATGTGATCTGTTAACTCTCCACCACCTAACTGCGACAGTGAAATACTCTGCTAAGGAATTCCCTAAGTTTCTATAACTGGATTCAAGCTAAAGTTTTTGAAGCAGAACAGGTCATCACAGGTCAAGACCTGGAGAGGAGTTATTATGCTTCCATCACCAAGCCGCTCACCTGGACTCCACATCTCCTCTGGTGGAAGTCTCTAGAGTGAGGCTGTTGCAGGGTGGTGTAAGGAACTGCCAACAGTAAGAGCCTTTTCAGGAAATGGTGCTGGGTCAAGTCAACATCCACATACAGAAGAATGAGCTTGGACTCCTACCTCACACCATATACAAAAATGAACTCAAAATGAGTCAAAGACCTAAACGTAAAAGCTAAAACTACAAAACTCTTAGAAGAAAACATAGGTATAAATCTTTGTGGCCTTGGATAGGCAATGGCTTCTTGGATATGACACCAAAACCACAAGCAACACAAGAAAAAACAGATACACCAGACATCATCAAAATTAAAATTGTTGTGCTTCAAAGGACACCATTAAGAAAGTTAAAAGACAACTCACAGAATGGGAAAAAAGTTTTGCAAATTCTACGACTGAGAAGAGACTTGTATCTAGAATATATAAAGAACTATTACAACTTGCTACTAAAGAGTCAAACAATCCAATTAAAAACAAAGATTCTGAACGACATTTCTCCAAAGAAAATATAAAATGGCCAAAAAGCAGATTAAAAGATGATCCATACAATTAGCCATTAGGAAACACACGTTGGAATTAGTATGACATACCACTTCACACCCACTAGAAGGGCTATGATGAAAAAGACCGAAAATAATAAGTGTTGGCAAGGCTGTTGAGAAACTGAAACCCTCACCCGTTGCTGGTGGAAATATAAAATAGTGCAGCCACGTTGCAGAAAAGCTTGGCAATTCTGCAAAGGATTACACATAAGGTTACACATATGACCCAGCGATTCCACTTCAAGGTGTATACCCGAGAGAACTGGAGGCATAAAGTTGTACACAAACGTTCATAGCAACGTTATTCACAACAGTCGAAAAGCAGCAACAACCCAAATGTCCATCAACTAAGGGAGAGATAAATAATATGTGGTACATCCATACAACAGAGTATTATTCAGCAAAAATGAACCAAGAAATTAGTCACAAAGGACCACATATTGTATTGTCCCCTCTACATTAAATGGCCATAATGTGCAAATCTTTAGAGACAGAAAGTAGATTGATTAGTGGCTGACAAGGCTGTGAAGTAGGGAAGACTGGAGGTGAAGGGTAAAGTTTGTGGGCTTTCTTTGGAGCATAATAAAAATATTCTGAAATTATAGACTTGTCAGATCACTGTATTGTACACCTGAAACTAATGAAACATTATGTACTGACTATACTTCAATTTCTAAAACTTCTCAAATGGACTGTGGTTTTGGATGCACAACTTTGCAAATACACTAAAAATTATCGAACTGTGCCCTTTAAGTGGATCAATCTTATGGTATGTTAATTATGTATCAAAACATGGTTTTTTTTTTTTAAAGGAGAATTAGGAGAGGTGTTGAGAGTCCTATCAAAGTAGCTGAGTTGTATGTGAGTTGTCTGTGCTCCTGCTTCTTAAAATTAGAAACCAGAGAGATGTTTCTAAGCCAGGCCCATGGAAGAACCCCACTGGAATCCCAAGTTTGGGATTAGGCACTTGCAAAGCCTGCACTGGGCTGGACACCAAGCAGCATGAAGCCAGTCCCCAGGCTGTCGTTTCTGATTAGAGACAACAAGTCTCCTGAAAACCTGAGGTTTTAAAGCCAGGTTAACGTATAAATGTGATTTTCTGCCTTAGCAAATCCTGCTCTAATTAAGTGAAACACTTTTAAATGATTATCAAAATAGGGCTACTACTGAGTGGTCTGAAAACATGAAAATGTCAGGGTTTTGATGCCCAAAGTGAGCCGTACAGGCTCTTGTTTCCTGAATCCAGGCTGAGAGGTCTTTCAACTGTCAACTCTTCATTGATTTGACTTATCTCATGGCCCAGTGGCTACACACTGGTGTATCTCTCACAGCTAGAGTGGAATTAACAATGCAAGACCATATAGTAAAGCTAAATGCAAAGAGGTCAGCCAACACAGTGCCTCTACTGGGAATCATTGATTTAAACCTCCTTTTTTTAAACAGAACTGAAGCTCAGGTAAATTTTTTGCTAACTACACTGATGACAAGAGAATGCTTTCCTTAGGCTGGGTAGGGGGAAGGAGCACTCGTTGTGAAGTCATTCCACAAACCATAACAAATCGAGAGCTGTGGTTTAATATATAACCCAGATGGTCAGTTTTGTAAGGATTTTAAGTTTGCAGTATCTTCCCTTTTTTGTCTCGGGCATTATATCTCACTGGGCAATAGTTCACATCCTGGTTTCCCACCAGGCACTTTTTAAAGGCAAAAATGCAGATTACTTCATCTTGTGGTTTAGTCCTGGTACATGGAGCATTGCAGCAGCAGCAACGATTTCTGGTAACCACCTCTGGCATGTAGTAAGATCCTTAGGGGGGTCGTATTTCATGCAGCATAATTTTCCTACCACCAAGAAGGGTCATCACTTAAATAGCTACTGAGGTGGTAGTAAATGAGGACATCAGAAACCCCCCACCCATCCCACCCAAACACCATTCTTACATGGAGAGAAGACCACGACGTGAACGAGACTTCCCTGTATGTTCACACGCACTCTACCATTCACCATCCTGGGATCCCAAAAGCCTTCCAATTTGGACCAATGCCTTATAAAAGGAGAATGTTATTCTTTTCTAACTCTTGCAAAAACTGGTTGCTATGAATCTTGACTGTCACCAGCACTTCTTGGAATTTCAGTTAGGAATAAACTACAGATCCAAACAAATCTGAGGATCCTATTTTAGTAAAACACTTTCTGCTTTGTTGCTGGGGCAAGTAATCTCCGAACCAATTCTTGTTCAACAGTTTTGCGTGGCCAACATTGAATAGCAAAGAATGCAACCTTGAAAAGCATCACCGTGGCAAAAGAAAAGGAGGCAGAAATAAGAAACCTAGATTTGGGCTCCATTATATCTTTTCTCAGTAGGCAATGCGCAAGGCAACTTACTGCACTCTTTCAAGGGCACACTTTACTTTGAATCACTATCAAGGAACATCCTGGTCATCCATACTATGAAGAATTTGGATTTGGTGAATGCCTTCATAAATCCTGTCGATGAAAGTACAATTGTGTTAGAAAGGAGAAGGATGGACATTTTATGCATATCACACAGAAAGTGGAGAAGTACAACTTGCAGTGTCAAAGGCCAGTCAGTTCCAGGGCAGGAAGTAAAATCCTGGCCTTGTGTCGCTTTGTTCCGGGGCCGAGCCCACACAAGGATGGTTTTAGGTTTCCAGCAGCAGTGGTTCCTTGCCTTTGATCCATGTGCCTCTGTAAATACAAGCCTCTGATGGACGCAGGAAAAAAATACTTCCAGGAATCCTATAGCATGACGTGTATTAAAAGTCTTAGAGGGGAAATATTTGCCAGTACTTTCCCAGTAACCTGGTCCTACAGGCTCTTAAAGGGCCATTCTTAAGTAATTTCCTTCCCACTGCTCCTGGCCCCTCATTATACTCTAACGATTCATATTGCTCTTACCAAAAGTTCAACAGCTAAACAGACAAGTTTTAAGGGGATTGCATTTTGTGAGCTTCTAGTGCAAACTCTTGTATTAGATATACCAGCAAAGTAACACCTGCCCATTGGGTCTGCCAAAGCATTACCTCTGAAAAAGTCCTTGAGGTGAATTAACAACCTCAACCGTCTTTGCTACTGCGATTCCCTCAGCCTGAGCTACTTCCGGCTTGTCCATGACTAGTTCCTTCCCATATTCTCTGGGATTTCAGCTCAAATGTAATCTCTGTAGAGTAGCCTTTCCCGAGCAGGCCTTCCCCCTCCCACAACAAAACCCTCTTTCACATAGTCTTATGGTCATGCCCATAGGCAATAAATGAGACAGACCCTAGCTTCTGCCACTCACTGGTGTGACCATGGCCAAGTCACTTAATTCTGTCTCCTGGCTGTAACTAATCTGGTGGGTGACATGGGACAAGTCACTTCCCCTCATGGAGCCTCCGTTTCATCATCCGTTCACTGAAGGGATTGGACTCAATGAAGTCTATGGGCCCTCCCTGCTCTGAGAGTGGCTTATCTACATCTATACAGCTGCATTTTCATCCCTCTATCCCCAATTCACAGCTGCCCTGATGCTAGGCCCAGGTTAGGATTTCTGGTGGTACATGAACTATCCCCTCCCTCTCCCACACCACTCCATTCAACTCAATAAAATGCATTGTTGTTTTTTTTTTTAATTTTTTAACGTTTATTTATTTTTGAGATAGAGAGAGACAGAGCATGAACGGGGGAGGGGCAGAGAGAGAGGGAGACACAGAATCAGAAGCAGGCTCCAGGCTGAGCCGTCAGCCCAGAGCCCGACGCGGGGCTCGAACTCACAGGCTGCGAGATCGTGACCTGGCTGAAGTCGATTGCTTAACCGACTGTGCCACCCAGGCGCCCCTAAAATGCATTGTTTAATAAACGCAGGCCGTGGCACCCCACCGGGCATGATGCTGGAAAGGTGTTTATTTTACAACCAACAAAGGGGTCAGGGTCATCTGTGGTTTGTGGCTCGGAATTTAACTCTCTAAAATTGCACTAACATTTCTCTTGGAACCTTCTTGCCAAATCCAAATGTTCCCCTCTGTGCTCTTCCATTTGATGAACACTGTCCCTTCCATTGACCCATTATGGAAACTCCCAGTCCGTGGCTTTTCCTCCTGCCTCTGTGTCCTGCCTTTCCTGGTGAACTGCTAGTCCCCGCTACCCTTAGGGAGCATCCTCCAAAATTCAGTCCTCCATATAGAGTCAACTTATGAGTCCCAACCCTATGCCAGGCGCTGCATGAAAATCTGCAGATACAACAGTTCAAACAACCTACTGGTCCCTGATTCGGGACCGAGAGACAGGTTATACATAAAAAGCCTGTTCCACCAAATCAAACATGATTACACACCACCCTGGCAAACGGTGGCTGATTAACCATCTCCTCTCTCTCTCTCTGCCTCTATCCTTCCTTCAGGCACTTCACATTGGCTCCTCTGAAGCGCTGTCCTTTTACCCATTCTTTTAAACCTTGGCTTAAGTCACCATGGAATTGTTTCAGTTGAATTCAAGAAAACGCATTAACTAAACATCTTATCTTATACCAAGTGCGAATTTTTTGCTTCAATAACAAAAACAGACCTTTAAGTTGACCCCCACTCTGCTCTCCCAAAGGGGGAGAAAGATGATTAAGGTGCCATCACATTGCTAACGTTTACTTCCATGGGAGAGTGTGCCTTCTGTATGATATCATCACTTTAACAACCCACATGCAAATGCTTAAATTGACCAGACAGTTATGGAGGAATCCACTGACAATTACTACTACCACTGACAATTACTACCAGGCGAAGCTGGGCCTTCATCTGACAAGCATCAAATCATGTAATGCACTTCTGGTTCTGAAGCCAGTCTATGTTCAGAACCGAGGGAAACCACAGTCTGTAAGATTTCAAACTGACCACCAAATGTTATCTAGGGTGGTAAATGTTTGCAGGGTGGTTTACTTACGATTGTGTGTTTGGCTTTTCCCCCCCTTAAACTAAGTGAAATCAACAACATAGAGTTTTGTCGATGGCAGCTTTCTACTCATCCACAGCAGAGAAACTCACAGGAGTGGCGTTTTCCGGACAGCCAACTCACCAACATTGGCCTTGGCCCAAGGCCAGCACTGAGAAGGTTCAACTTCACGGTGTGACCAAATCTTTGTCTTCTGAACTTCAATGGACATCCAAGGGGCCTGCAGAGTTGGGCCTGCACCCCCAAACACAGTGCTGGAACTTCCTCCACTCCCAAAAGAGACCAAACAAGTGGGTGGGGTTTTTCTTCTTTCCCGTTACATTTTTTTTTAGCGTTAACACATAAACATTTCTATGCCAGCTTCAAAAATGATCAACTTAACGAAAAATAACGTCTCATCCAATTTTTACAAAGAAAGATGTACTTGAAAAGAGAAAACTACAGCAGACCAAGAAGCGGCCAAGTGAAATGAGTCCTTGAGGCTCTCCTGTATCCAGTCTGAACTGGAGACAGATTACCCAAAGCAACAGCTAATCCTCACATTAGCCATTGGACCGTTGTCAGACTTGGCCTTTGGGGCCAGCCTCAGCTCCTCCCTGGCTTGATGCTCCCACTGCTAATGCAGAAAGCACTGTCATTGGCCATCAGCCCACTGGTGAACCTCAGCTATCTCTGTTACTATAAACACCGAGGCTCAGTATAAGGTAGTCCTCAGGGCTCAGCCTATGGCAACAGCTTACAGGTGAAATCACCTAGTGACTTGATGTTTCTGGGACACCAGTGATTCATTTTCCCTATGTAGATGAGCTGCATTCAGCAGTGAAATGATGTCCCTGCAAGATGAAATATGGCTGTGCACAAGAAGCATTATGACAAGGCGAAGAGAACTTGATTAGCACTCAACAGGCCAGAGTTCCAGTCCCAGCCCTGCCGGTAACTAACTATATGTCCTTCTCTTCTCTGGACCTCTGCAGGAGCAGCAGGCTGAATTAGGCCAATTTTCAAACTTTGTAAGAGCAGAAATCTGTCACATGAAACCATATCTGGGAGCCCAACATAGGAAGCAGAGCAAAGAAACAACGTTTTTCCAATCGTGTAAACTTCCACTGTTTAGCAGAAAAAAATTACATCTTCTTCATCTTTTTTTTAATTTTTTTAAAATTTTTTTAACATTTATTTATTTTTGAGACAGAAAGAGACAGAGCATGAACAGGGGAGGGTCAGAGAGAGGGAGACACAGAATCCGAAACAGGCTCCAGGCTCCGAGCTGTCAGCACAGAGCCCGACGCGGGGCTCGAACTCACGGACCGCGAGATCATGACCTGAGCTGAAGTCGGCCGCTTAACCGACTGAGCCACCCAGGCGCCCCTACATCTTCTTCATCTTAAGATGGACTGTATTTAGTCATAGTTCACATTTAAACTAGGATGGGTCTGGGGTGTCTGCGTGGCTCAGTTGGTTAAGCATCCCACTGTTGATTTCTGCTCAGGTCATGATCCCAGGGTCATGGAATAGAGCCCTGCATCAGGTTCTGCGCAGAGTATGGAGTCTGCTTAAGATTCTCTCTCTCCTTCTCCCTCTGCTCCTCCCCCCACCCCCCATGCTCTGGTGCACTCTATAAATAAATAAATAAATAAATAAATAAATAAATAAATGGGTGGGTGAGTCTTAGAATGATGGTGTACATTCTTTTCATATTCCCAAAGTCCTAATACTAAATTGACACAAAATACAACTAATGGCATCTCGGCATCAAAGACAGATGATGCTTTGGAGATCCCCCAGCCTTCATGTCCCTTCTCCAAACAGCTGGAATCTGGGGAACATAGTGTGGAAAACTACTAGACCAGAATGTTTCTAAGGGACATCGGAAATCTGACATTCTGTGGTTTGAATACCATGTGTAACTATCAGAAATGGTGGCAAGGTCCAAGCATATCCAGTGAGTGGCCATTTTGGAAGATGTTTCTTTTGTGCCTAAGAACACCAGTTCTAAAGGCAATTCTCAAGGAGGGGGTTCTCAAAAGGTTAAAGCCACCTCTACATAGTTGAGGGGTGTCCTCATGCCGTGTCCTCCCAAGGTGACTTCTCCAAAGGCATGCACACCTCTTATTTTGAGCCCTCACTGATTACGTGGAGCCACCTGTCCCTGTAGGAGAGAATATTTATTTCAGCGTTAAGGTAAGAAAAGTTTTAACAGAGTCCTGGGCCTGGCTGGCCCTGGGCAAATGGGGGAGCCCTTCACTGTGTGCAAAGTACTTTTACGTCCATGACCTCTTCTGATGCCTCACCACAAGCCCAAGAGGTAGGGAGGGCAGGCACTGTCCTGTCCTCATTTTAGAAGAAAACCAAAGATCAAACAGGTGAACCAAACTGCCCAAAGCTGCCTAGCTAGCAAATGGCAGTCAGGATTTGAACTGCTTCATCGGGACTCCAAGTCCACATCATTTGCTATTGTACCTGTCTGCTCACAGACCTTACAACGTGAAATCCCAAAGCAATCCCAGCTCTGCCTGGGATCAGGTTCATTTTAACTGAGGGGCGCCATGTGGTAGTAATTTACATGCCACTCTCTCTGCCAGGAGTGGAAGGCTTAATTTCTTAGGTCTGTATCTCCCCTTTGAAATCGTCAGGAGCTCTGAAGATTGTCCAGACTGTCTATTCTGGAAGGGCCAGATGACAGACACATAGACAGCCCTGGCAGCTCGATTCAGTGGAGGCACAATGGTGGCATGCACTCTGAGAGGCAGACTTACCAGAGGTGGATGAAAGGTTAGAACACTTGGTGCTGAGAGCCGGTGAGCTTTTTAAACAGGCCACAAACAGCCATAATTTTCAAGGTCGGAAGCATTTCCCCCCGACTCTCTGAAGAAAGCCTTCAGAAGTGCAATTCAATTAAAGCCCATCTGCTACCTCCTGGGAATCTGGTCAGGTAAGACATGGTGTCTCCTCCCGGGTGGTCTTCAGGGAGGCCCCGCTGGCTGCCCACCTCTTGCTGACAGCCACCCTCTGTTCAACGGTCCCTCTTCTGGATGCAAATGACAAGGGACCTCAGAACAAACGACCCGCTGAAGGCAAAAAAGTGTTGCTACCTAGTCCGATCACACTTTTAGATTGACCCTGAGCCCATGATGCTCCTTTATGCAGTCAGTCCTTAACATTTATGCTAACAGAGAGGAACAACGTCAAGCACTGTCCAGAAAAGGATGTAATGAGGGATAATTCATACTGGGTGGTGGACCATGTTGGGTGTTGCTTTACAAAATCATCTTCCTAATTATGTCTTCTTTACGGGGTCATGGAAATAACTTGCTTTTCCTGGTTTCGCAGTGGCAGGGAGTCCTTCCAGATGTGTATAACAGGGAAGGGACGCCTCTGGCCAACCCCCCCAGAGTTCACAGCTAGCAGACTAGACCCCTGCAGGACATATGTATGACCAAAGGTCACCATGTAAAGGCAGGCCAATCTCTTAAGGCAAGTGGCTAGAATATTCATTTCACCCTCCAGGTACAACCATAGTTAGTGTCATAATAGAGAAGACAAGATGAGATGTGTTTTTCCAATTTGTTACGCCACAGTCATATAAACTCTACACTAAATGAGTCCATTTCCATGATAAAACTTTTCATAGCAGGACTTCTAAGAACACAGAGATCAGCAGCGCTGAGTTCTAAAAGCCTAAGCAGCACCCTCTGAAGTTTTTTCCTGAAATACAATACAGGTTTCAGGTTAGTTATTTCTTAAGCCTTACAGGAGCTGAGAAATGAAAGAAAATGTGAAACGGCTGAAAAGGGGGATTTTGTGAGGCTTCCCCCTCCCACCCTCTTGTCCCCAACCCTCCAGTAATGCACAAGAAGGTACAGTTTTTACAACTTTGATCTTCCATTAGCAAATTCCTTCAAGTCAAATGCACTTCACTCCCTCCTCACTCTCGAGTTTTTCTAAGCAGAACCGGACGCCCAGGCTACAAAGCAGCCATCACGGGCATGATTGCACAGTGTCTGGGAGGCACTTCGTGGGCAAATTTCTGTCCTCAGAAGCACTTCTTTTCATTGAACAGACTAGAAGCTGCCTGAACGCATTTGCAAACCTGATTGACCCTTTAAGATCTCCTTGGATTGATCTTCCCAGCACTTCTCCCTAAAGAAAGCCAGCTGTAAGCATTAGTCAGCATACAGAAAACCCTGGGAAGATGAACAAAGAACAATCCCTGCGATGAGTTGCTAAATTAAACGAGGAAGAAAACAAGCCCTACCAAATGTCAACAGAACTCAGCATTCTCCCCTAAATGCGGCCACACTCCAGAGGTGGCAGCAGTAGGGGGCAGGGAGGGGGGGCAGAGGGGTGGCTCTGTCTGAAGACTGGAAAGTGGCACGGAGCTAAGAATTCCTGAGACACATTCCTCCCCTCCCCTGATCCATCCACCAAGAACATTGTGCTGAAGCTTTCCCAGACACAGGTTGTAGCTGGTCTTGCACACACTAAACATCTACCAAACCCTGGCAGAAAGCAAAGTAATAGAAATCTGAGAGAAAAGGAAAATGGCAGATAATCTTTCAGATATACGATCTGTAACAAATTGCTATTCAGTGTACGATAAAATCCTCAGTAATTCAAATGAAGAAAAAGAAAAAAAAGAATGTGAGCAGGGTATCTTGGAATGCCTGGGACCAGAAGAGCAAATATTCTGACTAGAAAACACTGAGGTGTGTCACTGCTAGAGAATCTGAAACAATGGCTATCAAGTTATTGGGGTTTTACCATAAATGATATGAAAAACTATTTGAGTGTCTGGTCCAAGAGCCAACAGTTTTAGCATGTCTGGTGCCTGAGCAGGTAACTAACTGACTGGATGAACAAAAGGATGGATGGATGGATGGATGGATGGATGGATGGATGGATGGACGGATGCCTGACAGGCTGGATGGATGAACTGATAGTTGGATGATCAACTGGAGGGCTGGATAACTGACTGATTGGCTAAATGGATGGATGGATGGATGGATGGATGGATGGATGGATGGATGGACGGACAGGTGGATGGATGATAGGGAGGAATGAAGAAAGGAAGGAAGGAAGGATGGATGGAAGGAAGGAAGGAAGGAAGGAAGGAAGGAAAGGAGGGAGGAAGGAAGAGCATCTATAGGCAGCCATGCCGGGATGAGTTGGCCCCTAAGACCAGTCCACCACCACTCTAAGCCCTTGGCATCTCAAGCCTTACATTTTTTCTTGCCCTGCCTCTGCTCCCCCCTAATATAAAGACAAATATAGCAACAGTTGTGGTTGTTGCTTTATCCTATATAGAAGGCTACAAGAATGAACATGATCAGAAATGTATTTGAGAAATATCATACTGGTTATGATGTGTATAGAGAATGACGTGGAGGGGATGCAGCCAGGGAGATTAAACGAAAGCTATTGCCACAGCCCCCCCCCCCAAAAAAAGATGACGGCTTCAACTAAAGTGTTGGCAACAGGAAAAAAAATGAGTGGTCAGAGTTGGGACAGAAGAGATAGGGTCAAGAAGACTCGATGATGGACTAAATTTTGGAGGTGAGGCAGAGATCAGGGTCTAAATCCTTACTACCTGAGGTGTGGTATACAGACCAATCACATCAGCATCACTTGGGAGCTTGTTAAAAATGCAGAATCTTAGGCCTACCCTAAACCTACTGAATCAGAATATACATTTTAGCAAGATCCCCAGGTGACTCATGCACAGTAAAGTTTGAGAATGTCATTTTAGAGAATGTTCAGGTTCCTTGCAAAGCTAGCTATGGTGCCACCCAGAGAAAGACAAAACTGGGTTTAGCTTTTGCATGTTGCATTCATGATGCTTGAAAGCTATTTTGCTTTTTCAACAAACATTGACTGACTACTATGGACAATGGCTCTGGGAAGACAGACACGAAAGACAATTCCTGGCCTTAGAAAACTCACATGTGGTAAAAAACAAAAATTTTTTAAAGGCAAATATATTATAGCACGATGAGTACCGGGTCTGGGGTATTCACAGACTACAAGTTTGGTACATTATTCAAAAAACGGTTCACCCTACATTCATCCTGGGGTCAAGAGCTAGCCAGGACCCCACCTGGGGAAGCTCAGGTTTAACGGGGAAGCCCTCCCTTCAAGTAACTCGGCCAATGAGCAGCCCACATCATCCTTCAGCCAGACGTGTCAATCACTTAGGACCTTGGGGCTTCTTTCCTTCAAATCATGTAGTTGGGGTGGTAGTGTAGCCGAGTGGTATAAGGCGCTGGGTTTAGGCTCCAGTCATTTCTCTGGCGTGAGCTGAAATCCCACCGCTGCCACACCCTTCACGGCCTCAAGTTGTATGGTTGAGTATTTTATGGAATAAATAATTCGGTTCAGATGCTGATGAGCAATCATTTCTAGTGACTGCCTTACAGGTCAAAGGTTTGAAAGGAGTAAAGTCAGAAAGCTGTAGACATCACGCAGCAGCAATTTTAACAATTAAATACTCTTTCAAAAAGTTAGTAGGCAGATTTGGAGAGTACCACCTTGGCTTGGCTAAAAAGGCGTTTCTCCAACCATGGGTACTCACTAATGCTGGGTGCCTCCGTTTATCACACGCCTCCAAATTCAATTCATTACTAACAAGTGAGAAAAGGCCATCCAAGCCACTCGGCCATGGACCTTATCTAAATCAGACCAGCATTTCAATGGCTCCCTGCTCAGGGCAGAGTAATACTTCCCTTTTTGCTTTAACACCATTTTTTACATCTGTTTACTGAGGTCAATGACCCCCGTTATTTGGTCTACATATTTTGCTCCCCTAGTGATTCATTTCTTGGCAATATATTGATGCCTACAAAACCACAGACTAGTTTATTTGAGAACAAGGAATTAATTTCTCAGTAGAACTCAAAGGGGTTTTAAGGCATGATCTAATTATCGGTCTGCATTTTCACAAGTTCAGTGATAGTAAGTATTCATTTTCACTTGGGCATTACGGAGACTGAAGCGGAGAACACTTTGGGGGCTTTGTCCAGAGTCAATGTGCTGAGCTGGGAAATGAACCTGGGAACTCTTACTCCCAGGGATAGTGCCACCTACCACCGACCCTCCCCCTATGTAACAGCACTGGTAAATAAAGGACTCAGATGTGCAATAAGAAAAGAAATCTCTAGGCACCAGGAAATGTCCACAGAGCTCCATCAAACTTTTGCAGTGCCTGGATTTCTGCAAAAACAAATGTAATTTCCCCCTCCAGCATCCAACAGTGCTTTGAATATCTTGCAAAGATGACAAGACTTCTTACGATAACTACTCCCCAGTTAAAATTCAGCACTGGGTAAAGCATTGTTCTTGAGCTGTCCCACATCCTCAGAGGCAAGCTAAAATACCCCAAATCCCTCAGATATGGCACATTAGCTGAACTTCGTCTTTTCCCAACGTATCTAGCTCAAGTTGGAAACCAAGAATATTTATGGGACATAATGAAAGCACTAATAATCGCAAGCTTTGACAAATATATACAAAATTCAGATAATATCAATGTTTGGGGACCACTAAAACATTTCAAGGGGCGCCTGAGTGGCTCAGTTGGTTAAGCATCCAACTCTTGATTTTGACTTAAGTCATGATCTCACGGCTTGTGGGTTCGAGCCCCGCATGGGGCTCTGCACTGCCTGCAGGATTTTCTCTCTCGTTCACTCTCAAAATAATAATTTAAAAAAATTTAAAGCTAAAGCAAAGAGCAACAATAGCCTCGAAATCATAGGAGTTGCTACATTTTAGGTTTTACAGATGGTTAATACTTAAGCAGCAATTTATTCTTTTTTTTTATTTTAAAAAAAATTTTTTTTTCAACGTTTATTTATTTTTGGGACAGAGAGAGACAGAGCATGAACGGGGGAGGGGCAGCGAGAGAGGGAGACACAGAATCGGAAACAGGCTCCAGGCTCTGAGCCATCAGCCCAGAGCCCGACGCGGGGCTCGAACTCACGGACCGCGAGATCGTGACCTGGCTGAAGTCGGACGCTTAACCGACTGCGCCACCCAGGCGCCCCAGCAATTTATTCTTTATACAGCCCTTTCACTTACCTTACAACATTTGTGCCTCAGAATAATTCCGTGAGGTAGCATCCCCATTTTACAAGTCAGGAAATGGAGATCAGACCTACGTGAAGTGATTTACCCAAAATCTGACCGGTAGTATGCGAAAGAACCATCAGGTCTGTGTGACTCCAAATCCTAAAGTAAAGATGAAATCACTGATCTCATGTTAAGTGTTCTTATCACACACATATACACGGAAACTTTCGAAGGTGATGGACACATCTATTACCTTATTGTGGTGATGATTACATAGGTGTATGCCTTGTCCAAACTCATCAAATTGTATATATTAAATATGTGCAGTTTCTTGTATATCAACTACACTTCAATAAAACTATTTGTGTTTTTTTTTAAGTGAAACAGCCAATTCTAAATTCCCGAGAACACCTCTATTAGTAATTTGGCCAGTTGTAGACAATGCTCACAATGGTAACTTTTTTTTGCCCGAGAACTGTTATTCTCCTTTCTCCATGAACAATTGTGACCTAGGGAAATCGCAACTTTTAAAAAGCAGTATAGAGGAAAGAGAGAACGAATAAATAATAAATAAAAAAGTATTTACTTTTTGGGGTACACACTTCATGGCAAGAGCGCATGTTTGCTCCCTGGTGCTCTTGGGCTTGGCACACGCGATGGGGAAGAGTGGGCATCCAAAGGCCATGCCCGACAGGCACTTCAGAATCCCTCACTTGGGGCCCTGCTGCTGGGCTGAGACAAGTAAGGCCTCCGCACCATTCTTCATGGTTTCCCCTTATCGGCCCATTCGGACGTGTAGCATCCCATTCAGTCACGAGAAACCTCTTCCCATACTTCCTATTATTATTTAGGTCCAGTATCTTTTTTTTTAATGTTTATTCATTTTTGAGAGGGAGAGAGAGAGAGAGAGAGACAGAGCATGAGTGGGGAAGAGGCAGAGAGACAGGGAGACACAGAATCCGAAGCAGGCTCCAGGCTCTGAGCTGTCGGCACAGAGCCCAACGCAGGGCTTGAACTCAGGAACCTTGAGATCATGACCTGAGCCGAAGTCGGACGCTCAACCAACTGAGCCACCCAGGCGCCCCTATTTAGGTCGAGTTTCTGATTTTAGCCTCAGCAGCTACTGAGGACGACTTGCACTGCAAATAAATGTACCTTTTACATAATTCGGGATTGTTCTAAATGAGATAATGAGATAAGCGTCTCATGACTGCCAGTCTGTGTCTGCAGTCCTGAGCTCCCGACCCACAGATCCACCACCCACCTGTGGGCATCTGGACATGGTGGTGCCACCCACCATCTCCTCGTATTCCGTGTATGTGAAGCTTGCCTCACCACCCCCACCCCCCCGCCCCCGTGGCTCTGCCCACGACAGTGCGGCCTCCAGTCTGCCCCAGCAGGACATCTTGGGGGAAAAGTGTCACTCTCTCACTCTCATTCCCCACCATTCACACCTTTCAGTCCCACATTCTTTCCATCCTTCCTCCCAATACCTCCTGAAACCATTCACCTTTCCAGCGCCACCCCCCCAAGCTGGGTCACCACCCCCTCTGCCCTAGACTTCCACAGCCTTCTGAGTTCCCTGCTATGCTCTCAGCCCCTCTCCTGCCCCTTCCACACACAGCAGCCAAGGCGACTGTTTAAACCACAAGTCAAGGAGGCAAACCATAAGAGACTCTTAAATACTGAAAACAAACTGAGGGTTGATGGGGGGGGGGGGGAGGGGAGGGGGGTGATGGGCATCGAGGAGGGCACCTGTTGGGAGGAGCACTGGGTGTTGTATGGAAACCACTTTGACAATAAATTTCATACAAAAAAAAAAGATCTTTTTTCTAAAATTAAAAGAAATGAAAAATAAAGAAACCACAAATCAGGTCACCTGCCTCCTCCCAATGCCCTATGACTGCTCTCAGGATAAAGTTCCAAATATGATCTACACCCTACAAGGCTCCACGTGTGCTGGCTTCTAGCTAATTCTGAGGTCACAGATCTCACCCCAGCCCCTAAGTACAAGCCCTACAGGCTCTTGCGGCTATGCCTTTACTTGTGCTGCTTCCTCAGGCCTTCCCCTGTTCCTTGCCTGGCTGTGAATCCCTGGGGACTCAGCTCAGGTGTCCCCTCCATAAGCAGAGCCCTTAACAGGCCCTTCTCTCCATCCTCACAACAACCTGTGCTCAGTTTTCCCAGTTACTCAGTTAACGGAGAAAGATTCCATCTAATCAAAATAGGCCACGTTACCGGTTCTACGTCTTAGTGTCAAGCTCATTGACGGGCAATTTTTTGTTTCTGTTCATACTAAGCTTGTGGAAGCAGACAGAAATTTACAGATCACGCATCATCCCCAACTCTCCAAAACCAAATGCCTACATAGGAAAAGGAGAGATGGATGCAACCAAAATAAGAAAAGGCGGGGGGCATATTTAACAAAAAAATATTTGCACTTCAAGAAGGTGATCCCTGGAAATGAAGAAAATAGGGCCACTACAAGTCCTGATGTACAGAGAAGTTGACTTAGTAAAGGGGGATCACTGCACTTAAGTCAGGTGTGGGCAGCACACAGCCTCAGTGGTTTCAACGGCGAACTCAGATCATTCACACAAACAGAAGTAGGTGAACTATATTTACTTCCAGTTCTGGACAGGATGGAGTATACACATTTCTCTCTATTCCTCCAAATAATTGTAAATATGCATAGATGCATTAAAATAAGCATTAGAAGGCACTGAAAGGTAGAGAGAAAGATATATTACGTGCCCATCAATGGGAAGACAGCATAAGTAGCTATATTAACGTTCGATAAAATAGACTTTGGAAGAAAGAAAATAACCAAAACCAAAGGGCAGAACTTACATAATGAAAAAAGGGTCAGTTGACCGAGAATACATAGCAAGCCCAAATCTGTCTTCACCAAATAACAGAGCTACAACATATATAAAGCCAAAACTGATGGAACTGAACAGAGAAACAGACAAGTCTAGAATTATGGTTGGGGACTCTAACACCTCTCTCTCAACAACTGAGAGAAAAACTAGACAAAAAATCAACAAGGATATACAATATCTCCACAATACCTTCAACCAACAGGACCTAATCAACACTGACCCAACAGCAGGATCTAATGACCTCCACCCAACAACAGTAGAATTCCTCTCAAGTGCACTTCTAAATTATTCATGTTTAAAGACAATAATGTACTGCTGGGTTTCTAACTTCTATAGATGTAAATTTTATAATGGTAACAGCACAAAAAAGGAAAGAAGGAATAGATTAAGAGAAACATTTCTAGATCTAACTATAATGTATTATAAATATGAAGTCAATTCTGAAAAGTTCCAATGTGTAGATTAAGCCCTGGAGCATACACTAAAAAAGTAACAAATTACAGTGAAAAATCATTAAAGCCATTAAAATGTTATACTGGCGGGGCGGGGGGTGCCGCCTGAGTGGCTCAGTAGGTTAAAGCCTCTGACTTCCGCTCAGGTTATGATCTCGCGGTTCATGAGTTCAGGCTCGCGTTGGGCTCTGTGCTGACAGCTCAGAGACTGGAGCCTGCTTTGGATTCTGTGTCTCCCTGTCTCTCTGCCCCTCGCCTGCTCATGCTCTCTCTCTGCCTCAAAAATAAATACATAGAAACATTAAATTTTTTTTTAAAAACAAGGTCCAACTATATGTTGTTCACAAGAAACACGCATTACATTCAAAGGTAGAAACAATCTGAACAAAAAAGGAGAAAAAGACATGTATCATGGAAACAGGAACCATAAGAAATATGGAATGACCACACTCATATCACAGAAAACTGACTTTAATAAATGTTACTAGACATAAAGAAGGAATTCTTATAATGATTAAAGGAAAAATGCATCAGGAAAACACAACATTCATAAATATACATGCAGTTAACAACAGAGCCTAAAAACACATGAAGCAAAAGCTGAAAGAATTAAAAGAGAAATAGAAAATTCAGTAATAATAGTTGCAGAGTTCAATGCCTCAATTTCAGTAATGGCTACAACAACTAGAAAAACATCAACAAGGAAACAGAAGTCTTGAGCAATATAATAAACCAAGTCTTAGCTGACGTCTCTAGAACATTCCACCAAGCCAATACAGTCTTCTGAAATGCACATAGACCAATCTCTAGTACAGACCATATGTCAGGCCATACAACACTTGTCAATATATTTTAAAAGACTCAGTCACACAGTGTGTGTTCTCTGACCACAGCGGAATAAAATTATAAATCATTTAAACAGGATTTCTGGGAAATTCATAAATAATGTGGGAATCAAACAATGCACTCCTAAATAAACAATGGTCCAAAGAAGAAAGCACAAGGGAAATTAGAAAATCTTAGAGATAAATTAAAATAAAACAAAACATACCAAAACTTACAGGATGCAACCAAAGCAGTTTTTAGGGAATATTTTATAGCTGCAAATGTAAAAAAAGAGAGAGAAAGAGAGAGAGAGAGATCTCAATCAATAATTTAATTTTCCACCACAAGACACTGGAAAAGAAAAAGCACGCTAAACCCAAAGCAAGCAGAAGAAAAGAAATATTATAGATTGCAGTGGGAATTGAGAGTTGGAAGGAACAGAGAAAATCAATGAAGCCAGAAGTTGGTTCTTTGAAAAGATCAACAAAACTGACAAATCTTAACCTAGACCGACCAAGAAAATAAAAGACTCAATTGCTAAAATCAAGAACGAAAGAGGGGGCATTAAAATCATCCTTTAAAACCATAATGAGGGGTGCCTGACTGGATCAGTTGGTAGAGCACGCAACTCTTGATCTCAGGGTTGTGAGTTCAAGCCCCACGTTGGGTGTAGAGATTACTTAAAAATAAAATATCTTTTTTGATGGACATTTGGGCTCTTTCCATAATTTAGCTATTGTTGAAAGCACTACTATAAACATCGTGGTACATGTGCCCCTCTGAATCAGCACTCCTGTATCCCTTGGATAAATTCCTAGTAGTGTTATTGCTGGGTCGTAGGGTAGTTCTATTCTTAATTTTTGAGGAACCTCTACACTGTTTTCCAGGGCAGCTGCACCAGTTTGCATTCCCGCCAACAGTGCAAGAGGGTTCTGGTTTCTCCACATCTTCCACAGCATCTGTAGTTTCCTGATGGGGGGTGAGGGAGAGGGAAAAATGGGTGATGAGCATTGAGGAGGGCACTTGTTGTGATGAGCACTGGGTGTTATATGTAAGCGATGAACCACGGGAATCTACCCCAAAAACCAAGAGCACACTTTACACACTATATGTTAGCCAATTTGACAACAAATTATATAAATCAATCGATCAATAAATAAATAAATAAATAAATAAATAAATAAATTTTTAAATGGCTGTATATATGAACAAAATAGAATCCATAAATAAACCCATACACTTATGGTCAACTGATTTTCAACAAAGGTACCAAGGCAATTCAATAAAGAAAAAAGTCTTTTCAACAAACAATGGTGGGAAAATTGATAATCTCATAGAGAAGAATAAAGTCAGACCCCCTTACAACATGCACAAAAAATAACTCAAAATAGTTCATGGAGCTTATCTGAAGAGATAAAACTATAAAACTCTTAGAAGAAAATATAAGGGTGAATCTCTGTGGTCTTAGGTGAGGCATAGCCTTCATAAGGGACAAAACAAAGAACAGTTAAATTGGACTTCATGAAAATTTAAAACTTTTGTGCTTCAATGAACATCATGAAGAGGCTAAGGCGATGACTCCATGAAAGAGGAAAATACCTGCAATGCATATATCTGATGGGAGACTTGAAACTAGACTCTATAAAGAGCACCTAACTCAGTGGCACCTGCCGGGCTCAGTCAGAGGAGTGTGTAACTCTTGATCGGGGTCTTGATTTCAAGTCCCATGTGAGGTAAAGAGATTACTTACATAAAACTTTTTTTTTAAAAAAAGGATACCTAGCTGAATACCAAGGAGAAAAAAAAAAATTTTAAAATGGCAACGGATCTGAATAGACATTTCCCCAAAGAATACATCCGAATGGGCAATACGCACACAAAAAGATGCTCAACATCATAACCTGTCAGGAAAATGCAAATCAAAACCACAATAAGGTGCCCTTTCACACCCATGAAATAGCTGGGGTGAGGGAAGAATGGACAGCGACTGATAATGGATGAAATTTGCTAGTGGCAGTCATAGCACAACTTTATGAATATATTAAAAGCCACTGAACTGCATGCTTTAAAAGGGTGAATATGATGATGCATGAACTATGAACTGTATCAAAATAAGAAAATAATTTTAAAATGTATCAGATTTAAAAGTAGAAGTTAAAATTATAAAACCTTTAGAAAAAAACTCAAGAGAAAGTCTTCAAGATCTAGGGCTAGGCAAAGAATCCTCAAACCTGACACCAAATCATGATCCATAAAGGGGAAAACTGATAGACTGAACCTCATCAAAATCAGAAATTTTGCTCTGTCAAATACCACGTGAAGAAGATGAAAGGCAGGCAATGGACCTAGAGAAAATATGTGCAAACAATGGATCTGACAAAATACTAATATACAGAATATAAAAGTGACACTAAAAACTCAACAGTTAAAGATGAAACAATCCTATCAGAAAATGGGCAAATGGCATGAACAGACATTGCACCAACGCCCAGATGGCAAGTCAGAATGCGAAAGAATGCTGAACATCATCAGCCATCAGGGAAAGGTAAATTAAAACCACAATGAGATGTTACTGCACACCTATCAGAATGGCTAAAATAAAAAAACAGTGAAAACACCCAATGCTGTAAAGGATAGGGAGAAATTGGGATGCAGCCACGCGTTGCTGCTGGGAATGTGAAATGATATATGGCCGTTTCAGAAAAACAGTTTGGTGGTTTCTCATAAAACTAAACACGTAATTACAAAATGACCCAGCAATTGCATTCTTGAGCATTTATCCTAGAGAAATGAACACTGATCATCCCACAGAAGTCTATACACTAATGTTCATAGCAGCTTTATTCATAATAGCCAAAAACTAGAATCAGTCCAGGTGTCCTTCAACAGATCAGTGGTTAAACAAAGTATGGTTCATGCTAACCAAGGAAGAATCTTCAGCAATAAAAAGGTACAAACTATTGGTACAAGCAAGATTGGATGAATCTCGAGTGAATTAGGCTGAATCATCAGAGCCACCCCAAACTAGCTCTCACCCCAATCCAGCTGGACCATGGTGTCCCAGAATTCCACACTGACAGCCACCAGTGGCCCCAAGACCTAAGTGGTGCTATTGCCTGTCTCTAGGGCCCTAAAGAAGATGTGGGTACAGCTGATTATTCCCAGAGCTAAACCTGGGGGGTGGGGCTAAGTCATTCAGGGGCAATCTGTCATTTACTTATGGCAATAATTGGGGCGCCTGGGTGGCTCAGTCGGTCACACGTCCAACTCTTGATTTTGGCTCGGGTAGTGATCTCGTGGTTTGTGGTTTCGGGCCCCGTGTCAGGCTGTGTGTGTGATGGCAATGCGGGGCCTGCTTGGGATTCTCTGTCCCTCTCTCTCCGCTCCCTCTGTCTCTCGGGGTAGGTAAATAAAAAACATTAAAAAATAATTATGGCAATAATTTATCTTTCGCCCCCAATAGCGTTTCTCTTTCTCACACCCAGTTTTAGCTTCTGACATTTCAGTTGGAACTCCTACCATTTCTTGAATATTTCGACTGGCTTGAAGTTAGGGGAGAACATTTCTTTTCTTCCTTCTAGGTTTCCTGTGCAAAGCCAAACTCCGAGCCCAAGAGCCAAATGATATAGCTGTGCATCCCTCGGGCTTTGTGGCACTCAGATCTCTCCATCTTAGCAGGCTCGATACATACAAGAGCTCCCCTACAATAACCAGAAAGAGCTACATCCCGGGGTCAGACCCCAGCAAACCAGAAGAGCTGGATTTTCATGGTCCCTGGTCTGTCTGCTGTCATCATGGAAGCAAGACCTCTATGACATTATCTCTAGAGAAGATATTCCCAGCCAAAGGTCACAGCCTGAGACCCCACACCCTCCCTAGATACTAGAACCACAGACTTCCCACAAGGAATAATCACCATGCTTGAAAAGGAAAACAAAAAAGGACATTCAATGGAGGGCATCGCAAACTTGCCCATTCCAATGCAACCGTATTTTTTAAAAGGCGAGACTGTCCATGTAACTGCTCACTTCCATGCTTGTAGCCTTTAACTTGGCATTCTGCTTAACTCTGGAAAATCATGAGCCATTTTCTTAGAAGCGGGGTAGATGAGGTGCCTGCAACACAGGACTCCCTCCTTGAGCTGAGCTGAGCTCACTGGGCTTCACTGAACAGTCTAGCTACGCCATAGATGTACCTTCAGCCTCCCCCATATCAAAAGCACACCCCCTTCTCGTACAGGAGAAAGTGCTGGAAACCCAAGTGTGATTTCAGTCTCATCCTAATGGATCTCGTGACATCCAGGTCTCTGAGGCCCTTGGTATAATTTTTCAAGGCCATCTGGAATAAATAGAAGTCTCGCTCAAAGCTGCACGTATGCAAATCTCCTCACTTTAAATGGATTCTGTCCTTAAGTGCATACACCAAAAAGCATGGAAGCAATTGGATTAGAAAAGCAAGGTTTTTTTTTTTTAACCCCCCTCTAATTGGCATTAAGTCACCAAACATTGTCAAACACATATCACTTGCTTAATTACTTTGTGTGCACATGTGTATATCTTTATAACTTCATAAACATATAAATGAGAGGGAGATATGCAGATTTAATGTACACCCATATGGTGATAAATACAAATGCTGCCAAAGATTGTAAAATGCTATACTAATGCTGAAATGATATCTTTTTTATCTTTTGATTTGCTTCCAAGTCACAAAGAACAAAGTGAGAGTGGTGGATGCTAAGCATGGATCCTTACCTTCAAGGAGAAATAACGCACAGGCCATTTTGTTCAATAACGCAAAACTATTTTTAAAAATACCTTGCTTCAGGTCCACAGTCACATATTAGAGTAATTGTCTTTCAGTAATCTTATGGTGTGTTTATGCATAAAATCACTTCTACATGTCCATTAAAATTGGTACTGAAGTGAGTTTTCATAAAAGCCTACTACGCATCATTCACCCCAAAATGCTTCATTCCAACGTTGCTTTCATGAGTTGGAGTTGGCCTATTTCACTCCTAGAACACACTGCACGACCCTCAGCAAAACCAATCACAAAAACACTAAGTATTTTTGCATCTAGTGTATCTGGCTAATAGGCTCTCTTTTTCGACCTTCAGGATGTCGTGCCAGTTAATGTTCCACTTAGGAAAGTCTCGGCTGTAAGTTATCTGCTGAGGTGGCCATCACTCCAAGGTCACCCTGGCCTCTGGTTACACTGGGCATCTTTTTACCATCCTTCAATGCCGTCAACCTAATTTCTTGGCCGCCCGCATTCATGTCTGCCAGGCTGGTAGGCCCAGGCTAATTCACATGTTCTCTTTTCCAAAGCAGCCTCTTCCGAAAGAGAGAGAATGGTCACTCCTATCTTCGTGATGAGCCCCCGGGATAAGAGCAGGCTTAAGGATTCCTCACTTGGTTTTGAGAGAAAGTATCTTCATTTCACTGGCTTTCATGTTTCAAGACCATGTGAATTGATCTGGCAGAACTCATTCACACTACCCTCCAAAGGCTGTGTCTACACAGGCCAGACACAGGGCAAAAAGTGATGGTCATTTATAGAAACAGGCCACAGTCAGAGCAGTGCAACTGACATTGCTAATGAGGCAACTGCCAACATTCCCGAAGGACTAAGATGCTTTGGCCTCTTACAAATCTTATCAAGTGTGTGCACCATATTTTAAGTCCGCATGGGGCATAAATTAAAATACAGTTAAGGTCCTCATTTTCCTTACCTGAAAATAATCTTTCCTCTAGCATAACTCCTTTCTTTGTTTATTTCCCCTAAAACTGCATTCTTCTCTGTAAATCAGTGTCAAACGCACTTGCAATATCTTGGATATCTACTTATACTTTCTTTATTGTTGGAGATCTAAGTCTTCATTTAAGAAGGGGCATAAAGAGCTGCAGAATTCACCTTTAAAGAGTAATTCTGATTAAACTTTCTAGAAGATGTTTTGAAAAGATATCAGATAACAAGTCTCGATTTTACTTAGCTTGTACAATAGACATGGCCAAAAAGTGGGTAGAGGCTTCTGGAGATTTGTCTCAAAGTTTTGTGGCCATTAAAACATATGAGACAAGCCAAGTGGCCTAATTCTTTTTAAACTGTCAGCTCCTATATTGACTGGCTGGGTAGATTTGGGCCCAATTTTCTGTTTTTTCATCTTTAAATGGATTTTTAAAACATCTACCTTAGAGGGTTGTTTTAGGATTAAATGAGAAAAATACACGTTATGCCCCTGGCATAGGGCCTGTCTTAATAGGTACCCAAAAACATCAATAGGGCTCCAGGGAAAATCAGGCCAACCTACCTGGGTCAAACCATCACTTTCCAGCACTTCTCTTTGCCAGTCTTGGAGTTCTACACTCTTGCATGTGAATTAAGAAACCTGATGTGGTCAGTGAAGAACTGGCAATCCTTCCAAATATATCAAGCTACTAGTTCCTTCTCATGCACTCAGAGTCTCATCCCTTGTTCCTGCCTAACTGATTACAACATCCAATGACTAAGCACTGCCTGGTCAGATAGTATGGTCTGTAAGATATTTACTCACTGAAGTTTTTCCAGACTAACTTTACAGTTTAGTATATGGTCTATTTTTACAACTGTTCCATATGTGCTTGAGAAGAATGTGCATTTTTTTAATTGGGTGCAGGTCCATTACACTGAGCTTGTTAACCAAGTCTCTGTATCTTTACCCATTTTTTTTTTGTTCGTTTCATCTGTCGATTTCTGAAAGAGATCAGCAGACTTTACAACACCTCCCGAGTGCCCTGTCAGTTTGTGCTTTATATATTTTAAAACAAGGTATCAAGTGCATACAAGTTTAGAATTGCTATCCGGAAAATGGAACTTTTTGCCATTATTCAGTGATCCCGTATATCCGCAATAAAGGTTTTCATTTAGGGTATTCATCTGATATCAACTGAACTACTTCAGCTTTCTTCTGGTTGGTATTGGCCGAGTGCATCTGTTCCAATCCCACCTGTATCCTTATGTTTTAGCTTTGTCTTTTATGCACAGCACGTGGCTGGAGTTCATATTCTCATCCAATGTGATAATCTAGGTCTTTCAACTGATGAGTTTAGTCAACTTCTATTTATTACATTAACTGAGAAGCTGGCTGCCAAGATCAAAGGACTTTTTTGCAGTATCTCTGAGTTAGTTTCCTGTCTATAACCTGGTCACCCTAGTCAATTTCTAAACCCTCTTTGCGGGCATTCACTCTGCTGTAGGAAGCTAGCAAAAGTCCAATGATATCCATCAGTGAATCGGAGCTGATACTATACTGAAGACTTGTCGCTATTAGTATAGTTATGGGAGAAAGTCAATTAATGCAAGGAATGTAAATCAATGCATTACACATTTCAATTGCCCTATATTCCTTCAGAAAAGTGCATGGAAGTGATTCATTAGAACTAAACTCTTCACAAGAAACAGACCAATTCTCTTAGGCTCACTAGGGCATCTCTGCTGGTAAAATTTAAAAAGCAATCAAACTGAATAAGAAGTCCTTTTTGCAGACATTTACATCGGGGAAGAACATGATTCTTGACAATTCAGAGTAAATGAAGTGCAAATTATTCTCTTATAATATATCCCAGAATTGAAGCTTAAATGGTGACTAAAAAAGAATCCACAGTTTAATCAGAAAAATATATTTATTGGTAATTCCCATGAGCTCCTTTTTGATATATTTATATCATAGGATAACAAGTTCATAACTATTGCTAAGTTATAAATATGGAATTTATGCAGAATTTGCATGTATTGAATTTTATTTTGAATTTGCAAGTGTGCCTACATTTGAATATTTATAATATTCCAGAAAAAGCACAGTAGAATGTGCAAGACAGATTTATTTAGTGTAATGCTCTGAAATGTGTCAAAGTCTTCAACACTGTTCTCAGAGGCAAAATGGCAGAAATAACAAATGGGATGCAATAAGACCAACGGAATAATCTGTGAAGTCCAATACCCAGTGAAACTAGAAATGCTCTTTTGCCAATAAATATTTTACTCAAGTTAGACAAATATTTCTGCAAGCTTACAAAGGCATTGTATGAGAAGACGTATACCATTAATTGGATTCTTCATTATGCTTTAATGGAAAAGAGAACATTCCCACCCGTACCTTTTTTTTTTTCTAAACTCAGTGACTAAATACCTTCTTTTATTTGTCTTCAAATGTCGATATTGGCTTTTCAGCTGTGAAGCACATTCTTTACACTGTCAAAATAACTGGTACCTAGAATGGAGTTTCGGTGGAGTTTCAACAGTTTAAGATTATGCACCTCACTGTATATAGTAGCCCCTCAGATACCCGGAGCAGCTGAGGAATGAAGTGGTCTAATCAACTTAATTCAGAATTCCTAAATTTCACTTCTAAGTATATTAGTTAATTTGTAAGTAATTTAATTTCTATTTAACTGGGGGCAATGCTCTTATGAAGGAAAACTGCTCTGCAAGCAGGCTGTCCCAGCAAAGAGGACTCCCTTCCTTTCTTGGATGAGGACAACATGAGCACTAACTGACCGAAGCTCTCAGTTGTGGATGTTTGGAACGATAGCCCTTCACCAGCCCCAGGACTGGACTCTTTGAGCCAGACCATTAGCTCTGGCATCAGCTGACCTGGAAAGAGGCTCATGAAGATTCAGACTCTAGGTTATCTTGGGTGGCTCTGGCTGAGCCGAACAAGTCTTATTATTTCCAGTTGTGTACCACTATTAATTTCCTGTTCCAGGGGCGCCTGGGTGGCGCAGTCGGTTAAGCGTCCGACTTCAGCCAGGTCACGATCTCGCGGTCCGTGAGTTCGAGCCCCGCGTCGGGCTCTGGGCTGATGGCTCAGAGCCTGGAGCCTGTTTCCGATTCTGTGTCTCCCTCTCTCTCTGCCCTTCCCCCGTTCATGCTCTGTCTCTCTCTGTCCCAAAAATAAATAAAAACGTTGAAAAAAATTTTTTAAAAATTTCCTGTTCCATTTAACTTTTCTTTTTTTAACGTTTATTTACTTATTTTGAGAGAGGGAGAAAGAGACCAAACAGGGAAGGGGAAGAAAGATGGGGAAGGAGAGAGAAAGAGAATCCCAAGCAAGCCCCATGCTCAACATGGAGCCTTACGCAAGGCTCGATCCCCAACCCTGGGATCATGACCTGAGCCAAAATCAAGAGTCAGACACTTAACCGACTGAGCCACCCAGGCGCCCTTCCATTTAACTTTTAAACAGAGAAACAACAAGAGCAATCCATTCAAATATCTCCATACTGTACTGAGTGTAAGAGTTCCATGGTGTCTTTAGCATATGATAACAGCCACTCATCAAAAAAAATCAACTGAGCGGATTCCTCACCTCTGCCTTCCAGTCTGAGAGTTTATTTAGCTGAAACTGCTTTCCTCATTAAGAACTCCCCGGATATCAAGAGGCTAATGAAATAGCCAGCCACCATCTTCAGAAGCCAAAAGGTTGACATGAGTATAATTTACCACAGCCAAAATAAAACATCATTTTTAAAATTGTTAATGTTTACTTTTATTATAAAAGTAATGCATACTCATAAAGGAAGTGCAAAACCTTCAGAGAAGCAGAGTAAGAATAAGTCACTAATGGATCTACTAATATCCTGGTATTTTTCTTTCAATCTTTGTCTTTTATGCTTAGATTCAGAGGGATGGGAAGATGTTTTGTGTCTCTCTCTCTCTCTCTCTCTCTCTCTCTCTCTCTCTCTCCCACTCTCTCTCCCTCCCTCTCCCGCTCTCCACCCCCTCTCTCTAACATAGCTGTAGTTAAATGGGTCCATAATTGTCTATCTCTTGTTCCCTTAGCTTTAAATCACTAGCAATTTTCCATACTCTATGAAAGGACATTTAAATGATTTTGTAATAATCCTCCAAGTGGATGCACTGAGATTCCTTGAGCCATTCTCCTCTATGTGGATGTCCAGATTTTTCCAATTTGTTGCACTTATAAAGAACTCCAGTGTACCATTATATCACGTTATACTTCCCCCGCCCGCGGTATTTCTCAACAATTTTAAGTCATTAAGTATTGGTTTCATATCTGTCTTTCCCACTCCACGCACATCTGCCCGGTTCCTGACAGTGCCCCCCACACATAGCACAGTGATAGGGGGACTCTCAATAAATATTTATTGAATTAAAAAGTGAATAAGTAAATAAGTGAGTGAATGAATGAAAAATGTGTGCAGGACTACGGCTCTCAGTAAAATCCCAGAAAAGAAATTATAGGTCAAACAAATAAATATTTTTAATGTTCTCTGTTTATATTATCTAATTTATTTCCAATAGAATCATTCGAATTTACACGCCCACTTACAACGTGTGAGAATTAGGATATTTACCACACCCTTGTGGGACTAAACAGTGTTTCCATGTCTGTAAACTAGTTGTGGTTCCCGTGCTGTAAATTGTCGGGTCGTATTCTTTGTTTTTCTAATCAATTCGTAGGAGTCCTTTATACAGAAAAGATGTCATCTTTTTGTCAGTTTTATTTGTTGTGCATATTTTCATCAGTCTGACATATGCCTTTCCATTTTGGATACTTTTTGACAGATGAACAGTTCTCGTTTTTATGTAATCATAACTGTCTATCTTTTCCTCTATTCAAACATCCTTCTCCTTGGCTGAGAGCCCCACATGTGAATTGCAGCTATCATTTAAATAATAATCCCAATTGTGAAATCAGATTAACTGGGTTCACAGACTCCCACATACCCAACTAAGCCCTAATCTACCCCATAGTGGTTTGCCCTTCCCTATAAGCCCTGGCCACTAGACATCTAGGCCACATAGACCAGTCACAGCTCTTCAGTATAGCGCCCTCCAACCCAAACTAGATGCCCTCCTCAAGCTCTGCAATTTGACCCCTGGTGCCACCTCCACTCCAGACATCGAGAAGATGCATCCAGATGGACTCCACCCTTCATGTCCTTTTGTGTTTTTTACATTCCTTCCACCCAAGTGCTTCTCCTCGTCACTGGGGTTCAGCTTCCTCACTACCATTCCAGGACGTCAACAATGAGGCCTCCCCCACCCACCTCCTTCACCCTTCCCCGACTGTGACCTTCTCGGTTCCGGCCAGCCCTGGCTAGGTGAGGCTGCCGAACCTCATGATGCCAGAAGGATGCCATGCCCACCCACAATACCTCTTTTCTTCTAAATACAACCCACTCATTCCCAGACGCCTTCCTGAATACATCTCTCCTGTTTCGGGCCTGTTCCTCATTACTCAGGAAGGAATGGGCCTGAGAAAGCGTCTTGGTTAAACCTCCCATTCTACGGGGGTGGGGGGGGTGGACCTGCTCCAAATGACAAGCCCTCCCCTACCTCGCCCCCAACTTTGACCTGTCTGTACTACACAGTTCTGCACTTTACCCTCTAATCTTTACGGACTTGTGGCTAAAGATGGTGACCTTGGCTTTTCAGCCTTTGTATTGGCTCTAATTTCCCCCAACTGCTAGCACTGTGCAGAGGTCATGATATTTCACAGTTTGCTGATTAGACATAAACTTTCACATAAACGGATGGACTTTTCTCCACGTTTTGCTATATTCCTGCGAAGGTGTGCCATTTTAAAGACATTCTAGATATTCAAATCGTTTCCAAACAAAATCCCCCTCCTTTATTAAATGTCTAAACTCCCAAATTATTTCGTTCTATTGTAAGCTCTGCGACAGTAAGAATGGCGTGCCTTCCCTGGAAGATAATAGGCAGTTTCACAAAATTTTGCGTAATGAATAACGATGGAAAAGATGACTAATCGTTCGTGTCACCTCCCGCTACCGAAGTTGACGACAGGTAGCTGTAAAAGGCAAAGCGCTAACATTCTTCTTGCCACACGGCACCACTGATCGAAAATTACGGTTAAGAAATGCTCACCCCGAAGAGCCCTTTTTTACCCTGAGGAGGGAAGAGTTTTGTCGGGACCCCGACAACATAACTGCCGTCCACGCCACGACACGTGTGATACCGAGCTTCTCCCCTTCTCCTGCGAAGGAGGTGGGAGGCTCTGACAGGTCTTTTCAAAGGCAGCTGAAGAAATGCATGCTCGCCCCCTCGCCCCATACCTGGCACCCGAAGGCCCCGCGTGTCATCCCGCCTCACCGCAGGATCCAGAACGGGAAGGAGTGGGAGCCTGGGCACGTGAGGCATGAGTAGGCACAGGCACCACGGAGTTCTTGCTAAGACGCGGCTCTTTCCAAACAGAGCCACCTTTTTGAAGGAAACGGAAAGCGAAAGAAAGCTTTTCTCCCTGTAAGTGCCTCTCAGTCTTCTCCTGTCAGTGATGCCCTACTGGATTTTAGATGACAGTTTATTACTCTTCCATACGGCCCCTGCAAGATTCAGAAACACTAGAAGTCGAGGATGCAAGAGGAAAATCGTGATCTGATTCTTTGACTTGCACCAGCCACAGCGTCTGATCTGTGCCCCTGCACCCTCCCGCCACCCCGTGTGTGCCAGCCGGCACGGTACCTGGCAGAGAAAAATGAGGCCAGTGCACGTTCCCTGTGCCCAGTTCTGAATTCCTCCCACAGACTAAGTGGTGCACTGGAGTTGGCTACAGACAGAGGGGATTTGGCCTGAGAAGGCCTGCAGAATTCGGGAGTCTTAACAGCTGGGAAGCAAGAATGCTCTGATACATTTTCAAAAAAAAAAAAAAAAGGTCTTAGAAATTCTACAATGAGCGGGACCCTTCTCTGACCCCAAACAACATATTGGCAGACAGATGCATGAAATGCAATTTCTAGTCGTTTCTTTTTGTTTCTTTTTTTCTTTTTGAGAACTATTATTCTCAATAAACAACTTGAGCCTTTTGCCAGCCACGCATTCTCTTTGTCCTCGCCAGGCAACGTGCTCACAGCAGTTCCCATATCACGCAAGCACCCTGCCATCCGCCGAGGCAGGGAAGCACAGCACAAGTGGCAGTGGGAGCCGGATTCAGGGTCTTGACCAGCAGGCACGATGGCCCCTCCCCCCTCCCCACCCCCTTAATGTGGATAGATGGTTGCGAGTCAGAAAGTGGCCCTCGTTGCTGCTGAGCTAAAAGCCTCAGGGAGCTACAAATCTGTTCTCCCAATGGGTGTGGCGACCCTGCTCCAATCACTCGTCCAAACTCACACATGTAACATTACTGAAAACGGCGATGATGTCGGTGATAACGGTATCGGTTACCATCTATCCAGCGTTCACTCCGTGGGCATAACTAACATGAAGTCCCTCACCGTGTTTGCGCCAATCCCCTGCTCATCAAGACACGGCCAACAGAGCAGGCAGAATTGGAAGAAGATTCCCACTGTGCCACTAAAGAGCTCGATGACCTTGGGAAAGTCCTTCACCTGCTTTGGCTTCACGCTCATCTGACAAACGGGGATACTTTTGCCCACTCTGCCCCCTTCCCAAAGACACCGCAAGTTTACAGTGACATGCCAGAGATTAAGGGATGTGAAAGGTCCATCAGAGTGGAACGCACTCTCCATACGTGAGGCTTGGACAGGCCCCGGTCCAAGGTCACACAGCTGGTTCGTGGTGGGCCTGAAGCTGAAGCCCAGGTGTCGGGACTCCCAGGCCAAACAGACAGAGCTGCTGTTCTCCTCAGTTCAGGGGAGCACAGAGACCAGCAGCTGGCACAGAAGAGCACTCCACACAGGAAGTCCTCATGGCTGACTCTCATCTCCTGAGACCAGCTCTTCACCCCCACGCATCACTGCGGCCCGTGTCTAAATTTTCATCACACACACACACACACACACACACACACACACTCTCTCTCTCACTCACACACTTACGCACACCTTCCCTCTTGGAGATTATCAGAACTCACTGAACTGGTCCTGAAGGCAGGGATGTATCAACACCTTGGGAAATGCTGGAACCCTCGAGCTATCCCTATTCTTTAAGATGAAGATTTCTGGAGATGGGTAGGAATCAGTGAAGTAGAAAGGTGCCCTTGGGGTAGCAGTGTGTTTCTCTAACAAATTTTATTTAATTTGTGCAAATATTGTGAGAGCCAATAACTCTCTTTAAAAAGTGGTTCCTCTTTAATTAGACTAGATGGCACTGTGGTATCACCCTTTCTACGACCAAGAAAATCTCATTTCATTCAGATAATTTTGCTTCGATTTGGGACAATCCCAGAGGGTGAACCCTCCCCTTGAGGGGTCTGGTTATCTTACAGAAAACTTCTGAAGGAAAATTTCTGAAGGGATCTGCCAGAGGACAGTGGCTACCAAAAAAAAGATATAATCCGGACCACATCTGAAAGGTGCGCTTAGAGATCATGTCACACCCTGACCTACATGTCCAAAAGGATTTCAAAAGGCACATGTGCCCCGTGGAGCTCTAGACAGAACCATGACTTCCATAGTGGCCAAGACCTCATTTCTACTTCTCAGGATATAGTCATGGCTGTGGGATTCTATTTTTGCTCTAAAGAGCTTTTTTTTTTTTTTAAATATCACCACCCCTCACTACACCTACAAGCTCCACCAGCAAGTGAGATTATTTTCGATATTGCTAAATTGTTTGGGATCTTCTTGAACACCAGAATCCTATGGTGGCAATGACTTACACAACTCCCACAATGGACTGAGGTGACAACCTTCCTGGAACCAAGGTTTGCTTAGGATTGAAAAACAAAAAACAAAACAAAAAAAAACATCTGTTAGGCCTGTTAAGGCAGTGAAAGTTCAACGGATTCTGCCAGAATCCCAGCATTCAAGAAAAGACACTGTAGCCTGAGGGAAGGGAGAATGAACCGGAGTGAGGTCTCTTCAAAATTCAATGGTGACCAGAAAGTCAGAGGGCTCCATTTGCCTGCATCTAGAAAAAAGAAACTGCACTGGCTGTTCATTGCAAGAGCCGTCTGCAAAGTACCTACTTGGAGTACCCTGCCTGGGGGGTTGGGGAGGCAGGAGTGGGAGCTGGGAGCCTCCCAGGTACACAGCTAATGTAAACAGCAGCCTGGAGTGCCCCCCCCACCCGTGATGCCTGATGGGGAGGCAGAGAGCACAGCCTTGTCCCCGCCTGCCCAAAGACACCGTCCAGGGCCCCCCTGGCAACTAGACTCACCCAGTCCAGTCCCTGGGCTCCCTGCCCCAGCCCAGATCTGTTTTGGGGACAGTGGCAGAATGGGACCCCTGGCCAGAGCAACTCCAGCCCAACCTGCCCTTCTTCCTCTCCCGCTTTTATGGCACTCCATGACCTCCAGCAACTGGGCATTGCGGCTGGATGGAGGAAAATGTCCTAGCTTCAAAAGCAACTGGCTACAGACTTCATAAATCACCCTTTTCCGCATCAGCTCCGGGTTCCCAGCACGTGGGCTGCCGGCCCCCCACTGCTGGGGCTCGGGATCTGTACATCTGGAGGGGTTTCTCAAGACTGAACCCCACATGGGGTCAGGGAAGAGTCCCAGCTCGCCCTTTGGCACGCACGGTGCCCCCTCACTCTCAAAGCGCTGCGGGTGCCTCCAGTGCAGCCAGTAGCGAGGGGCGCAACCTGGGTACCACCAGCCCTCCCCGGTGTCCCCGGACAGCGGCAGAGGGTCACCCAATCGCCCAGGAAGAGCAGAGCCAGAGGAGACAAAGGAGGAGAGTGGCCGAAGTCAAGCAAAAAGAGAAAAACCAGAAAGAGTAAAAGAGAAAGAACGAGCAGCAAAGTGAGGACGAAGGAAAGTGCAAGAGCCAGGGCCAGGAGCCTACGAGATCGGGAGCAAGAGAAAGAAGGGCAAATAGAGGAAGTGAGAGAAGCAGTGGGGGAGAATGCGGAGCGGGAAAAGATCGAGAGGGCAGAAAGGAGGCTTTGGGACCGGGGCGCAGAGAAAAGAAGAGAAAGAAGAGGAGGGACTCAGGGACGCCACACACAGAGACCAGTTCTTCCCGGCGCTCCGGTGCGGAGTCCGCGTGCGGTACCCTGTCCCGGCGGCGGGCGAGGGGCGCTCGTTAGGGGCCTCCCGGCCGCTTACCCCGCACGCCCTCCGGGCCACGGAGCAGGCCAACCCGCCCACAGACCGACTAGCCGTCCCGAGCCGCAGCGGGCAGGCTTTCTGCGGCCGCCACGGCGCCGCGAGCGTGCGCGCCAAGGAGTCTGGCGCCCGCCCAGCCCGGCGCACCCGCCCGGCCCCCGAGGTGCGCACAGGGGCGCCGGCAGCGGTCAGCAGCGCGTCCCCTCCCTCCGCCCGCCGGGGCCCACGTCCGCTCCCGCGCTCCAGTGGCCTGCTCGGCCGCGGGCGCGCACTCACCTGGACGGTCGCAGTCTGGCGTCGCGCTTGCCGTCCACCACGGCGGGCACGCAGCTGGTGAGCTCGGTCCAGTCGGCATGCAGCCCGCAGCTCCAGCCCGTGGAGAACCTGGAGAAGAGCCAGGTCTCCCGCTTACCCGGCCGGTGGCAAGTGCATTTCTTCTGCCCCACGCGGCACTCGCAAGGCTGCTCCAGCTGGATGTTGCGCACCAGGTGGCGGCCGAAAGTGGTGCCCCCGGTCTTCTGAATGTGCAGGAACACGATCAGGTCATCGCCCTTGATGTCGAAGTCTACCTTGCGCAGGAGGTCGCCGCGGCTGAAATTGTAACGGGGCACGAACCTGGCGGAGCTCTCATCCTCCGAGCGGTACGGGTCCGGCATCGGGGAGCTGAACGCCTGCAGGCGGAGGAGCTGGCATTCTGTGCCGGGGCACACGTACTGGAGGACGATCACGGCAAATAGGAAGAGCATCACCAAAGCCAGCAGCAGCTTGTTGGATTTCTCATCCATGTTCCCGACGCTGGGGGAAACCCAAGCTCGTTACGTCAGTCCCGCAGCTCAGCCCGCGCTCGCCGTGCGCCCGCACCGCCTCCTCCCCCCGGCGCCGCCGTTGCGCCCCTTTCCCCCTCCCCTCCACACCGAGTACTCCACGGCGGCTGCGGCGGCGGCGGCGGCGGCGGCGGCGCCCTTCCCCGCTTCCTTCCTTCCCGGCAGGCTCAGCGCTGTGGCTCCTGCCGCACACCCCCCTCCCCCCGACTCCTTCCCGCTGGCCGCCTGCCCTCTCCCCCCGCCGGAGCTCTCCGGAGCCGTGTCGCGGGGTCTCGTACCCGCGGGACGCCGCTCGCCTCGGTCGCCCCACTCCCCAACTCACACCCCCGGGCCGAGCCCCCGCACGTCTCGCTCCGCTCACGGTGGCTCCCATCCCCATCCCGCTTCGCCCACAGGACTCTCCCCGGTGCCTGTGCCCCCAGTCCCCTGGGCGCGCACGCCGCCGCCTCCCCGCCCGCCCGACTCGCGGGGCTCCCTCGCCGCGCGCCCCGAAGCTCCGCACTGGCCCGCGCCCGCTCGCCCACCTTGGCGGCCGCCTCGAGTGAGCCCCGCGCCGGGCGTTCGGGGTTCCCCCGGGGGGACGAGTCCGCCGGCGGCCCGACTCGCGAGCGGAGACGCTGCGCAGCCGGTGCCCGCGGAACGGCGGGGAAGGAGCCGCAGCGTGGCCGAACGCGCGCCGCGCCCCTCCGGAGCCCCCCAGCCCGGCCGCCGCCGGCCGGCTGGAACTTTGCTCCCTGCCCTCCCCTCGCGGCTGCGTTCCCTCCCCGCGCGGCTCCCGCACGCCCCGAGCCGGGCGCGCGAGTCCCGCTTTCGCCTAAAACGTACCTGGCTAGGGGGCCGAAAATCTTGGAGAAGATCGCGCCGAGCACGTGCTTCAGCGAGTGGCCCAGGGCGGCCAGGCCCCGAGTGAGCAGGGCCCGGCAGAGGGAGCCCAGGTCCCAGCGTCTCCTGAGGTCGTGCATCCGCCTGCGGCGGCTTCGGGGCAGCAGCGCGAAGAGAGAGGTGCGCGCGGCTCCCGCCAGGGAGGAAGACGCCTTTGGGGGCTCGTCCAGGAGCGGCTGGGAGTTGAAGCCGCGAGACACACCCCTAGGAGGGCCCGCGAGGACTGAGGCGGCGACTGATCCGGGCCGGCTCGCTGCCAATTCGGCCTCTACTCTGGAATGCCGGCGGGGACAGGTGGTGCGGGCGGGCGCTCTTCGCTCCGGTTGCAGCGGCGGCCCGAGCGCCCGGGCTGCACACGCAGGCAGTGCCATTCCCCCCTTCAGGCAACTCAGGGTACTAAGGATCAGCAGCGAGCTTGAATTTATGTAATAATGCCTCACGCCTAAGAGCTCAAGCCACTTCACGAGCAGAGGACCTGGGTTTTCTCCTGTCTTGGGGAACGGAGGTCACTCCAGTGAGCGCATCACTCCACTTTGGCTGGTAATTTCAACCGCCCCTAAAATAGCAAAGGCGCAAATTGGACCTTTTCCCTCTCTCTTTGCCAATTTCCATTCTCCAGCGGAAGCGGGGGCATTTTCTGAAAAGGTAAGTCAGCATGAAGGAAAAGCATGACCAAAAAAAAAAAAAAAAAAACCGTTAGAGGATGGGAATCTGAGCTTTTGCAGAGCAGAGACTCACCCTTACTCCTCTTTTCTTGCCGAATCCCCGGCATCCAACCCCGTGCCTACAGGAAGGCTTCATTCCTATGAGGTTTATTGAAGGAAAGGTACATGGCTCAATCCTACATCAGAGTGGGGCCGTCTAATCCAAGGCGATGTGATAAATGAGGAAACTGAGGCCCAGAGAGGGAAAGACACTTGCCCAAGGTCACACAGCAGAGCCTCAGGGTTTGGAGCCAAAAAACCAGGCACTATCCAGCCCATTTCCTGACACTGACACCACCTCCTCTAATAAATAAGTGCAGACCATTCCCCAAACCCTGGTGTTAAAAGGCTCTTTTTGGCTGCAAGGACCACAAATGTAAGGATTCGCAAGGAAAGAGGAGATGTCCTTTCAGGACAAAGTCCCCAGGAACTCAGGATTCAGACTGTTCCTATCTGATTGATCAGGTACATCAGGAACTGATGTTTCTGTGATCAAATGCCCACTCTGTCTAGTCCCACTGCTGCAGAAGGGACCTGGGAGGCAGCAGTGTTTCGGAGCGTCGCTGTCGGGGCTGAGGTAGGGAGGATAGTGAGGTGAGTATGGGAATAGGGTCAAGTCCCACCAGGGACAGGCTCTCCCAGCATCTCTGTCAGAATATCTGATCCCTCTGTGCAGCGAAACAGCAAGCACTGGTCTGAGAATTATCACTTCCTTGCTGGGCAGCCCTGAGATAATCACTTGCCCCTCCTAAGCCTCAGTTTCTGCTTCTGTAAAATCAGACTAATTCCTCCTTTTTAACCATCTGGGTAACTGTGAGGATGACCTTTGGGGCAATTTTACCTGCTGTGTTTACCTGCTGCTCTAAGCTCGGATGTGCCCACTGAATCACAGGCCAATTAAGGAAAGGGTCCTTCTCAGACTATCTCAGAGCTGTGCCCCCTACCCATGCCCACCCCCGTACTTCCCCAGTCCTGGCTGGACTTCCATGTGCCCCCAAACCTACTGGGGACAGTGCGGGACCCTTTGCCCGGCTCCAGGCATGAGGGATTTGGGGGGAATCTTGCATTTCAGGCATCCTACCTGTCCCAGGGCTCCAGGGGGACACGCTGACTTGTATACGGAGCCAGATGCAGCAGCTTACAAGGTAGACATCTTGGCTTCCCAAGAGCTCCCCTGCTGCCCCCGCTCAGGCTTGTGGGACATGCCTGCTCCCCCTGAGGATGGGTGTGGACTTGAGCCCCGGAGGAGTGCGAAACCCTGGGAGCTTGGCTTGCTGGCTGTCCCTTCCTTCTCCTTGGCCACCTACAACAGTCAGCCTCTTTAGTCCAGCAGGTGGCTCTTCTCGTGATGCCATTTGATGAACCCTCTGCCATCGCACTATTATAATGGCATTCTTTGGATCCCCAGGAAAACAATTCTGAAATGGATGGGTCACACATTCATGCCTCCAGCAACTAATTGGAGTTTCTGGGATTGGAACAGGATAAAGTGCCTTGGGTAGAGATGCGGGGAGGGCAGGTAACCAGTCACAGGGAGGGGGAAGTGGAATCAGGATTTACTCTTTCAGATCATGCAAAGGAACACACACACACGTGTGTGCACACATACACGCACACACTTACAGTCTGACTCTCAGAGAAAGAGGCAGGCAGATGGGTAGTCGCAGAACAAAAGAAGGGCCAGTTTGGGGCTATAAAGCCCAGTTTCTGAGATCCAGTATGAATGCATACAACAGCTTCCTGGAGGATATTTGCATTTACAAGCCTTTCCTCCACCCACCTCATGCTGTAAGAAAAAGAAATCAGTCTCTCTGGTGGATTTCACACATCAGAGCTCCTAGAAGTGGAAGGAAGTGTCTTTGAGGGGAGCAGGGGGGCCCCACAAATCTCAGAGGGCCCTTCCTGGGGTGAAGAGGCGGTGTCTGAGCCGTGTTCTGCTGAGGCCAGGCCTGGCCTCGGCAGGAAGTTCCAAGACCTCTTGCAGTCCAGGGCTGGACCCACCTCCCAGGAGCCGGTTCCTCTCAGGAACTGAATAACAAAGATCCTTATATTGCTCCGCTGGAATCAGCCCTATTTTGGAGCTGGGGAGGGGGAAGGGGGAAAGACTTGGCTGCCTTATAGGTCTTTGGTTTTGCATCTCCTTATTTCTTAGACCAGCCTGAGTTTCTACGTGTGTGCATATATTTGGGATTCAATACTTGGAAGGTGTGGAGGACTCTGCAGTCTGAGCAGGGCTTCTGTTTGTCTCCACAGCATGCTTGGCTTTTCATTATTTTTCCAGAACCATCCTTCCACGGTTTCCACAAAACTCTGATGATTCTGAGAGCATAAAGGTCAGCCCGGCTTGCATACTAAGCAGGACACTTCCAGACATGCGTTTGGTGGCTGGAGTTGGTGAGGGCAGCGGGGATAGTTAGAAGAACATCGGCCCCGGGAGTCCAGAGGTCTGGGTTCTTGTCACAACTCGGCCACTAACGAGTGAGGAAGCCACTTGTTGTCTCTCAGACTCAGATCCCTGGTTGTAACAAGGCAAAGTTGATGTGGTGATTCAAAGGCACTTTTCTGATTCTGAATTCTAAGGCACGTGATTTCTTGTCTTCCTCAAGGGCCAAAGTGCTTCCAAACCCTCAGCAGCGCCTCATCTCAAGGGAAAGCCATAGGCCTGGTCCTTGATGTGAGTCTGTGACACTCACATTGTTAGGTCCCACCAGGCAATCAGCAGCTGGACTTATTCCGGGCCTCTGTTATAAGGGTGACAGCAGGGTCCCCTGTTCAAATTAGAACAGAAATAGTGAAAATGTAATGTCAAAGAAAGTGCTGGCACTCTTGATAGAAAGCATAAAACACTAAGGAAATCTAAAGAAATGTACTTCCCCTTATCCTGAGCGTTCTCTTCTGCCCTGTCTTTCCAGCTGTCTCTCGTTTTTTAAAAAACGTTCATACCCTCAATAATAGGCGATTTTTGTCACAAAGATTGAAGGCATGCAAACTATCAAGTCAGTTCGTTTCAGTTTTTATACACCTCTCCAAAACTTGAGTGAACAGTAGTACTTAATGAAAGCGCCATTCTGGAGGGCACCTGGGTGGCTCAGTGGGTTGAGCGTCCCACTGCGGCTCAGGTCAGGATCTGAAGGTTTGTGAGTTCGAGCCCGGCGTCGGGTTCTGTGCTGACGGCTCGGTGCCTGGAGCCTGCTTCGGATTCTGTGTCTCCCTCTCTCTCTGCCCCTCTTCTGCTTGTGCTCGGTCTCTCTCTCAAAAATAAATAAACGTTAAAAAAAAAAAAGAAAGTGCTGTTTTGAAATTTAGCTCTAATATTATAAACAGGTTGGGTGTGTTGGATACATCACTGTCAACATCCAGCCAATTTCCCCCCACAAAACACTGCGTTTTGTTTATTAGCCTTACAGACCACGGGGCTCGAGGAATGAAAGAAGAGGAGAATGTGCCATGTACGCGTTCGGGGTGCGACGTGAATGCATGTCGCAGAGGCGAGATGAGCCCTGGCCGGGGGTCATAGTGGACGCGGAACGTGCAGACCAACAACTGCCCATGTCCTGAGGAGGGATCTCCACTATTTCACTAACTGGTAGATTCCCCCTTCTCGCTGCTGGGACAGTCGGTCGTACAGGCAGGGCCTTTATAGCTATGGAATCCAGGGCTTGGCAGCCACAGGCGACAGGCTCAACTCACCTACTCAAGTCACTCACCTTCTTTGCGCCTCAGTTTGCACTCATAAAATAGCCTGACCGGGTACCTTCAGAATGCTGCTTAAGAGGAATGCAATCTCAAAAGACTGTTGTTGTTGTTGTTGTTGTTGTTGTTGTTGTTGTTTAACAACAACAGGAAAGAACAGAGGTTTGGAGAGGACATCACCCTGGGATTTAATCAGGCCCTCAGTTTTCTCATCCAGGAAAATGGGACCAATGACAGCCACCTTACTGGATTGTCATCGACTGAGAGCACGAGGTCTAGTTTTAGGAAAAGTAGATCTTCAGGAAATGTTCCTTTCCCTTTCCTTTTTAATTCTGAGTATCTGTGGTCTGAGCTCTTATGTTTTCCACAATAGAAACATACATATATTTAATGACTGGCCATGGGTGGCAGGTGATAGGCCTAATTGTGACCCAGGCTGGTTTTGCTACCCCGTCCCATTTATTTATATGCTCCTTTTTTCTTACCCTACCTCTCTGTACGTCTTCAGTGCTCTCCTGGCCTGTATCCCATGGAGGAAGAAAACCTCTGATCCATTTAATCATACTGAAGATTAAAACATGGACTCAAGGGGCGCCTGGGTGGCTCAGTCGGTTGAGCGTCCGACTTCGCTCAGGTCACGATCTCACGGTCCGTGAGTTCGAGCCCCGCATCAGGCTCTGTGCTGACCGCTCAGAGCCTGGAGCCTGCTTCAGATTCTGTGTCTCCCTCTCTCTCTGGCCCTCCCCCCGTTCATGCTCTGTCTCTCTCTGTCTCAAAAATAAATAAATGTTAAAAAAAATTAAAAAAAAAAACATGGACTCAAGACCTCTAACAGGAGACACTTACAAGGAAGAGGAAGACAGCCCTAATGAATGATCCCTCCAGTGAGATGCCAACATAGTAAGGGATACTATGTACAGTCCACCCTCGAACGCCATGAGGGTTAGAGGCTGACCTCATGCAGAGTCAAAAATCCACAAATAACATTTAACTTGCCCCAAACTTGACTACTAAAAGCCTACTGTCGACCAGAAGCCTCACCAATAACATAAACACTTGATTAACACATATGTTGTATGTTATATGTATTTTTTTAAAAAGATTTTTATTTTTTTAAGTAATCTTTACACCCAACTCAGGGCTTCAACTCACAACCCCAAGACGAAGAGTCACATGCTCCTCCGACTGAGCTAGCCAGGCACCCGTCATATGCGTTACACTGTATTCGTACAACAAATTAAGCAAGACAAAAGAAAATGTCATTCAGAAAATCATACGGAAGAGAAAATATATTTACAGTACTGTACCGTAAAAAATTTGCCGGGGCATTTGGGTGGCTCAGTCAGTTGAGTGACCAACTCTTGATTTTGGCTCAGGTCACGATCTCATGGTTTCATGAGTTTGAGCCCCCACATCAGGCTCCGTGCTAATAGCGTGGAGCCTTCTTGGGATTCTCTTTCTCTGCCCCCACCCCTCTGCCTCTCTGTCTTTCTCTCTCAAAATAAGTAAGTAAATAAATAAATAAATAAATAAGTAAATAAATAAATAAAAGCTTTTTTCCAATGTGCATGTAAGTGGACTTGCACAGTTCAAACCCATGTTGCTCTAGGGCCAGCTGTCTAACAGGGCGGGGAGAGATGCTTGGGATGCTGAGGTGGAGAGGAGAAGCGGGTTGTATTCGCTTTGTTCCACTCTACACTACTGACACCAATTTTTAGCTCCCTGCCCTTCAAAACTTAACGGTGGATCTGGCCAGAGCAGTTTGGATGTGATCAGCTGGTCAAACCACAGCAGTCAGCTTGAAAACCAAGTCAGTTTTGGGTTCACCCTGCAGGTGGCAGAGGGGGGCAAGAGCATCCACCCCCGGAACCCTGGGCTGTCAGCACCAGGTAATGGTGGCAGAGTAGGAAGGATGCCAAGCTGGGTACAAAGAGAACAATGTCTGTCTGAGTCCCAGTTCTGCCGCTAGCTCACTGTGTGACCTGGCACTACTTGCTTGATGTCTCTGGGATTTTAGTTGCTGACCTTGGTAAGATGAGAGGCTGCACTCAATGACCCGGGAAGCCCATCCAGCCGGATCTTTCTGTGATCCAAGCTGTGCTAGCTCATGAGAAGTGCTGGGGAGGGACCCCGCCCTCTAGCCTTCGTGTTGGCACAAATGCACTACCAGAGATGATCCCGCAGCTAGTAGCTGAGTCGAAAAAAGCAGGACGTAGGGGCGCCTAGGTGGCTCAGTCGGGTAGACGTCCGACTCTTGGTTTCAGCTCAGGTCATGATCTCATGGTTTTGTGAGTTCGAGTCCCACATCGGGCTCTGTGCTGGTGGTATGGAGCCTGCTTGGGATTCTCTCTCTCTCCCTCTTTCTCTGCCCCTCCCCCACTCACACTGTCTCTGTCTCTCTCAAAAATAAATAAACTTTAAAAAAAAAAGCAGGACTTAAATGAGAGGCAAACTTCTTTAGATGGAAAGGGTGAGGCAGAAACGTGCAAGTAAGCCTTCTGGGCTTCTACTGACTAGGAAGATAAAGTCAAAACCGAAAGATCGGGGGACAGTGTCAAAGCTGACTTCAGGTGACACAAAAGCCCTAGGTAGGTTTTAATAATGATCATTTAAAAAGCAAGAATAGCATTGTCTGACCCTCAGTCTCCCACTTGTTTTTGTACTCTGGGGTCTTGGTAAGAGAAGCACAGGCCCATTGCTGAGCTCCTGGCTGATCCCCATGGGAGTTTTGAAGAATAAAATAAAGAGCTAAAAATTATATCTCAGACCGACATGAAGGATTTGGAGGAAGCTAGCCTCGAGGCCAATGTTGCTCCCGGGAAGGGCATTTCTTTGTCATTCAAACAGCTTTGACAGGGAATAACCCAGGAAAAAAGAAAATTAGTTTAGAGAAATCATACATGTCACAGACTAAATGAAAATTAATTTTTAATAAGAGAGAGCCAGACTAGAGGCTACAGAAGCCCTGAGACTGGGCTCGATAACGAAATCTGGAAAAGGCCTTACTTCGTACACACATATTTTCAAAATCTACGTTTCACCAAATAGCGTCAAAATGCAGAAAGCTACATTAGAGCAGCATGGGAAGGAGGGAGGACCTCGGTAAAACACACTTTGCACATTCATCTCCACTGAAGAAAGCCGCCTTTATGGCTGTCATCTTATAGAAACTTTAGCTGAGGCAGAAGGGCAACGTGCAAATCCCCAATGAAAAGAGACAAAGTGTGGTCGGTATGGCCGAATGAAGAGTTAGAAACAGAATGGGGTGGTTGAGAGGAGGGCAACACGTTGTCAAGGATGCTAGCTCTGGCGCTGTGCACAGTGATCAGGGATGGCCATGGCAACGTCTCCTGGAGGTTGACCCCCGAATGCCTAGCAACAAGTGCAAAGAACGGCTCCCATACTGAACACCTAGTATGTGTCAGGCACTTGACCAAACACTTTGCAGACCCTCCCTCAAGTAACACTCCCAGCAACCCAGCGAGGTAGTTACTTCTGCAGTATGGTTTTTTTTTTCCTTTAACATTTATTTATTATTGAGAGAGAGACACGGAGCATGAGCAGGGGAGGGATAGAGAGAGGGGGAGACACAGAATCTGAAACAGGTTCCAGGCTCCGAGCTGTCAACACAGAGCCCGACACGGGGCTCAAACTCACAGACCACAAGATCATGACCTCAGCCGAAGTCGGTCACTTAACCGACTGAGCCGCCCAGGTGCCCCTTCTGCGGTATGTATTTTACCGGTAGGCAAACCGGGGTTCGGAGTTACAGCCACACAGCTAGGAAGTCATAGAGCTGGGACTCGAACCCAAATCTGTCTAACCTCACAGCCTGTGATAGTGCCATGCAATGATGATCCTCAGCCAGCTCCAGGAGATCCGGGCATGAGCAAGAGAGTAGGAGACATCCTGTCCCAAAATGAATTTCAAGAGACTCAGAGGATCCTCATCCTAGGCAGGAGAGCTGGGCAGAGAAACGTTGTGGCACGTATGCCTGTGTGCACATGCGTGTGTGCACCTGCACATCCTCTGAGGGCACTGAGGGAGACTGAGGGCGAGCGCCCAGAACCTGAACGTTTTCAGTAAAAGGGGAAGCAGAGGTGGAGATGCTGCTGACTGAGCAACTCAATACATCCACGACCTTGGGATTTCACCCACATCATCTGATGTTATTTTTTGGAAATGTCATAAGCAACTTTGTCTACTCTACTAAGGAATAACTTTCTGGAAGGCTGGAACCTCGGCTTCTTCTTCTTCTTCTTCTTCTTCTTCTTCTTCTTTTAATTCCCATAGTGTTCAATAACAATCGTATTTGGTCTAAGGCTTCTCAGTTTACCAAATAACTTTCACAGACCCTGCCTGGACCTTCCCAACAACTCAGCGAGGCAGCTGTCATTGCTGTCACTTTATATATGACGAAATGGAGTCTCTCAGAGCTGAAGGGACTCGGCCAAGGGCACACAGCTTGCGTGGAGTTGCCTCTGCCGATGACTCCCTTAATCCCCCCCTCCCCCCGCCAGAACCCATGCCAACATGGGGCGATGGCAACACCTCACAAAGGATCTGGCCCAGGATAGGTGCTCAAGAGATACGAGCTTTCCCCTTACCGGACAATTTATGACCCAAAATGGTGCTGTCTACCCACCGATTATATCCCACCAGGTACCCCAGTGTCTCCGACAGACATATCGTCCACGTTCTCAGAGAACGGGCCATCAGAGCACAGTACAGTCTGTGTCAACATCCACAACCCTGTTGGAGAACAAACAGGTGATTTTTTAGTCCAAGTCGGTAAGCTGCTTTTTGCAGGGAGAAGAGAGAGCAGGATAGACACAGCTCAAGTAAAATAAAAGACACGGCATTTCAGCCTAAACGTTTCTGTAGTTCCACGATCCTGCCAACGGTGTGGTGGCAAGTCGAGGCAGAAACTGACATTTGGCGATCCAGAGTCTTCTGGAAGAGAACCAGACAATGAATTACCAAATGAACAGTTTCTGGTCCTCTGGTGGAGGACAAATCTTTGGCCAGCTGAGATGCCAGGATGCTGTGGCAAACTAAGAACGAGGACAGCAAGAGCAATTATTTGCCAGGACGGTGCAAGTACAGAATGCAGGACAAGACCATTTTTTTGTTGTTGTTTGCAATCTGGAAATACAGCTAGATGTGATTTATCATCTACTCATATGCTCACACCATGAAATCCTAAACGGAGACATTTTATGTTGCATCTCAACTGAAAGTCTTTTTTTAATTTTTTAATGTTTATTTATTTTGAGAGAGAGAGAGAGAGAGAGAGAGAGAGAGAGAATGGGGGAGGGGCAGATAGAGAAAAAGACACAGAATCCAAAGCAGGTTCCAGTTTCTGAGCTGTCAGCACACAGCCCAACGTGGGGCGAGAACCCATGAACTGTGAGATCATGACCTGAGCAGAAGTCGGATGCTTAACTGACTGAGCCACCCAGGCGCCCCTGAAAAATTCTTTCTTCTACAGTAAATTTGTCAAAAACTCGTTAAGCTGATACAGCCAAATTTCATCAACCGATGAGGGAGAATTACTAAGATATAAAAAAATTCACCATAAAGACGTTATTTTACTCTCCATATTCTCCCAACCTCTTTTGTGCTCTATCATACACTAGAGTTTGCAGTCTAATCCTCATGGAAGAACTGAAGGTAGAAGATTCAGGCTGAATTGTGCACACACCAACCCCCTTCGTACCTCCAAACCAGATCTAAGATGAGAAGGCGCAGGTCCCTCTTAGGAATGTTTACGGACTCTTCTTCATGTAAAATAATATAAGAACTCCCCAAAGGCCAAAGCACCAGAGTGCTCCGAGCAGGTCTTTTTCCTTCCATCCCCTTCCCCAGAAGTCAGCTTCGAAGACTCCCGGTCAGGTGTCAGGCTCCCTCTCTCCTGTATTCAGTGAGTTCCCAGTCGAGTCCAGGCTTGGAATCAGCTGCCTCCATTTTAAGTCTTTTGCAATTTGATGGATGCCTTGGCCCTTATGTCTTGAGGATTGGAATCTTCTGTGCAGGAATTGGATTTCACTTTCTATGTATACAGTGCTTGCATCAAGGTTATTAGTATAGTCTATACACGGGGATCATATTGACAGCAAGCTGGAATCCACATAATAAAGTCTGTGGCTTGGAGCGAGGCTGAGCCAAGCCCCCGGGAAGACACTGAATCACCCTAAGCAGGCCCCCACCCTTGGGAACTTTGAGAAATGTCCAAGCCAACTCTGGGACACAGCATCTTCCTTTCTCTGTCAACTCCTCTCTCCTAGACTGCCCACCCATGCCTGAAAGTGCCCTGCACCATCTCTGGGAGAGGAAGGTAACCCAAGGAACACTCGTGTTCACCAAGGTGTGAGGAACTCAGAGGATTCCCCTCCCCAAAGCTCAGTTTAAAATGAATGAATGAATCACAATACATTGACTTCTATCAGCCTGACAATCAATAAGACCATTGGAGAAGCAGGCCCTGTCTTGGAAAGAGCGTGCTCCCTGCGGTCAGACTGAGATCTGCTCCTTCCTAGCTGTGTGGACTGAGGCAAGTACTTAGCCTTCCAGAGCGTCAGTTTTTCCCTCTGTATGATGGGAATGATACTAATGAACTATCTTGTAAAACATGAATGAGAAAGGAGAGAGATAATGTATGTAAAGCACATTTTCCAGGACCTGGCAGAGAAGATGTATCCAAGAGATGGCAGCCATTGTCATTGAACAAGGCAAGACAGATGGCTGGGTTCTTCTTAGGGTCCTTCAAACCCTGAGCGACTGTCTGCATGCACCCCAGACAAGAATTACTCTGCTCAAATAAGTCATTGGAGCTACTATTTCTTCCACCTTCATGTTTTTAATTACCCAAATAATTCATGACGGGAAACTCTTTATAAAAGTTGTTCAGGGGCACCTAGGTGGCTCAGTCAGTTCAGCGTCCAACTTTGACTCAGGCCATGATCTCATGGTTCATGAGTTCGACCCCCACATCAGGATCTGTGCTGACAGCTCAGAACCTGGAGACTGCTTCAGATTCTGTGTCTCCCTCTCTCTCTCCCCTCCTCCACTTGCTCTCTCTCTCTTTCTCTCTCTCTCTCTCAAAAATAAATAAACATTAAAAGCAATTTTTTTAAGTTGTTCAAAGGGGTGCCTAGGTGGCTCAGTTGGTTAAGCATCTGACCTCGGCTCAGGTCACAGTCTCACAGTTCACACCCCACATTGGGCTCTCTGCTGTCAGCACAGAGCCCACTTCGTTGGGATCCTCTGTCTCCCTCGCTCTCTGCCCCTACCCCACTAGCGCATGTACACACTCTCTTTCAAAAATAAATAAACTTAAAAACAAAATTGTTCAACTATCATAAAAGACCCCAAAATTCTCTTGACCCCCACACAATCCCGTTCCCTTCCCCTGGGGTGATTACTGTTTTCAGCTTGTTTTGTAGCTTGGGGGGCTTTTTGGTAAGCAAGTTCACATATGAATATGCATATAAAAATACATAGTGTTATTTTGTGTGGGGTTGAAAAAACGAAATATTTGTTTTGTATGCTTTAATATTTTATTGGCGTGCATACGGAAATACGCAAAATGAAAAGTGAACACAAGCTAAGTGTACAGCTGGATGAATGTTCACAAACTGAACATACACGCAAGCAGCACTTGTATCACGAAACATTAACATTACCCCAAATGTGCCTCTCTTGTACCCCTTTCCAGTCAAGAAGCTCCCAACAGTGGCCGTAATTTTGACTTATCGACATAGATTACTTGTGCCTGCTTTTGTACTTGATGTAAATCGAATCACCCAGTGTATTTGCTTTATATTGCTGTGTAACAAATTACCACACTCTCTGTGGCTTGAAGCAACAGATTTATCATCTCACAGTTTCTGTAGATCAAAAGTCCAGGCACAATGCGTGCTGCTGGACTTTGTTCTCAGAGCCTTAAAGGCCTCAAATTGAGGTGTCAGCTAGGCTTGGGGTCTCATGGGGGGCTCAGGCTCCTCTTCTGAACTCGCTGATTGTTGACAGAATTCATTACCCTGTAGCTGTGGGACTGAGGCCCCTGTTTTCTTACTCACTGGTTGACCAGGAGTCTTTCTCCGTGACTAGAGGCCACTCACACTCCTTGCCATGAGGGATCCTTCACCTTAAAGCCAGCAACAGAGAACTTCTCTCAGGTTAGGCTCCCTCGTGCTTCTCTGCTGTGACTTCCTGTTCTGCAAGCAGGCCGAAGAAAATGCTCTGCTTTTAAGGAACTCGTTGCATTAGGTCAGGCCTACCCACATAACCTATCTTAAGGCTCGCTGATTTGGGAGTTTAATTAAATATGCAAAATTTCTTTGCAATATTACCTAGATTCATGTTTGACTGAATAACCAGGAAAGGTATGTGTACCAGGCTCCAGGAATCGCGGAGGGCTATTTTAGAATTCTGCCTACCACATGCAGTGTTTACTCCTTCATGTCTAGCTTCTTTCAGTCAACATTATGTTTGTGAGATTCGTCCATATTGAGGAACAGGTCTTTTGGGGAACATATGTACATATAGGAAATAAACATCGTTTTGTTATGAGGAACTAAGATTTTGGAGTTCTTTGTTGCCACAAAATAACCCAGCCTATGCTGACACAGAAATCTGAAAGTGCAATTGCTCAGACCAAGGGCAACAAATACTGCCATATTGTCCTCCACTGAGGCAATCCCATGAATATCACAGGAGAGTACCTTGCTGGCCACATCATTACCAACACATATTGTGATATAAGTTTGTGTGCATATATGAATTTTGGCCAACCTGGGCTTTATTATGGACACATATAAGATAAGGATTTTACCCTGCCTAAGGATCTAAGATAACATGCCTAACCCCACTGTCCGCTTGAACTGCTAACATTACCACCAAGCACTGGGGATGTGCTCTATTTTTTCGTGGCTCTTATCACCTCCAAATATTCCATGTATGAATTGATGATGAATTTATGATGGTTATTGTTTGCTTTCTATCTGCACCCACTAGGATATAAACTTCTACATGGCAGGGGTCATTGGTAGTGTATTGATGTATCCCAAAGGCCTAGAAGAGTGCCTGTCACATAGCAGGTGCTAAAAAATATTGGCCATGTGAGGAATGACTGGGTGACTCAGTTGGTTGAACGTCTGACTCTTGATTTTGACTCAGATCATGATCTCATGGTCATGAGATCGAGCCTCATGTCAGGCCCCGCAGAGCGTGCCTAAGATTCTGTCTCCCTCTCTCTCTGCCCCCTCCCCTACTAGCACGTGCTCTCTTTCTCTAAAAAAATAAATAAATAAAAACTTTTAAAAATATTTGCCAAGCGAACAAATAAATGTTAACCCAAGATATAAACTTTAAATATTATTATTAGTTATAATAAATTATCTTTACAGTTATAGTGATCATATTTTCTAAATCAAACAATTGGAACACTTCAAAAAAAGTGTTTTCTGAAGTTAAATGTGAGAAAAGATTTAATTATGCATTTATATCCATTGAAACTCCCATACCTCACTTTTTATTTTACTTTACATGGTTGTATTAGACTTTTTTAAGAATACCCTAAATTCTTTCTGGATATGCCTATAAAATTGACGACTGAAAAAATTCTCCAAAAGTTGAGAAAAATGAGAAAAAGGCTCTCTTCGTCGAGCATTGTACCATACCAAAACAGCAAATTCTGTTCTGAAATATCTTTCTTTCTCACCACAACTAATGAATGTGCTGCTCCTCCTTCAAGATTGGAGTCAGGAGGCGCCTGGGTGGCTCAGTTGGCTAAACATTGGACTCTTGGTCTGGGCTCAGGTCATGAGCTCATGGTTTGTGGGTTTGAGCCCCATGTGGGGCTCTGTGCTGAGTGTGGAGCCTGCTTGGGATTTTGTCTCTCCTTTCTCTCTGTCCCTCCCCAGCTTGTGCACTTGTTCTCTCTCTCAAAATAAATAAATAAACTTATATAAAAAAAAAAAAGACTGTAGTCAGTTCGGGTCTCGAGCAGAGCTGTCAAAGGGAACTTTCCACAACAGTGGAAGTATTCTTTATCTGTGTTCTCTGATACCATGGCCACTAGCTACCTGTGGCTACTGAGCACTTGAAATGTGGCCAGTATGAATGAGGAATTAATTTTTAATCCGACTTAATTGCAAGTCATTTTTATTCAATTTATTTTTAAATTAAATTTAAATGCCCACGCGTGGCTGATGGCTGCCATACTGGACAGGAAAGCTCTAGAGGAAAGAGAAGGAAGAGTAGAATCCATTTTTGATCCTTCAGTTGTGACAGCTAAAGGGATCCTGAGACTCATAGGTGGGAGAAGAAGGTGCCAGGTTTGGTCCTTTTCTTCCCTTCCCCCAAGTGATGAAGAAGGAACAGAGTGCTCTTACCCTCTCTCTTCAGGTAGGGAAGCTTGAGGTGGGGGACAGAAGGACTCATGCTCTTTGGGTCATTGGATTATAACCCTGACTTGTTCTGGGTCACTGGCTTAGGCTGTGTCTACATGGGCCCACTCACTGAAGCTGGAACTCTGAATGTGAAGTGGGAATTGTGGAGTCATGGATTTCACAGCTACACGGTTTCCCTGCTTCTAATGTGCCTTGTGCAGCTCACCCTGGGGGCATGTGCAAAGAGGCATTCAATCTACCTGCTGGAGGATTGGACATTTCAGAGGAGGTGGTAATTACCGAAGCAGGTAATGGATCATAAGGAAGTAAAGTCTAGATAGGTTATCCAATAAAGAAAATAACCAGACCCGGGGTTTCAAAAGAACAAAGAAAAAGAATATTACCTACTTCGGGTTACTTCTTGGAGCAGAGAATATCTGGCTCTACTGTGCTGTTATGAAATTAATTTGAAGTTGAGGAACTATAATATATTACAGCTATCAGTCTCTCTGGACGGTTTTACAATCAACATGTAGGATATGAAAAAAGAAAGATGCCAATAACATATTAATGTGATATTCGGTGTTCAATCTTCTTTAGGCAGCAGAATATTACAGCTGAGCAAAAAATGATCAAAAAGTTCGTTCTCTTTTATACAAAGAAACAGAAGAAGATAACTTGAACTTTAAATTATCCCATTTGTCACTTTCCATTGATTGAGTCTTGCTCATTAAGATAAATTCCAAGCCAGACTATCATTTTTATCTTTTGATCTCTCCAGTACATATGCCCCCCAGCTGCCTTGATTTCTTCCTTTCCTTAATTTTTCCTTTCACTTTTTTTTCTTTTCCATGTTGGCAGCTGTCAAGGAGGAATGGGACACTCTATCCCATGGGTTTCCCTTCCTATTTGAGTTCATCTGGAAATATATGTACCTGTAGCTCAACACCTGACGTCCACCTGCAGATGTACCCAAGCAGAGTCAGGCATCCCCCCTGTCTACCTTTTGCTTGTCATGTTTGTATAAGAAGGGTGTGTGGGGCACCTGGCTGGCTTAGTCATAAGAGCATGCAACTCTCGATCTGAGGGTCATGAGTTCAAGCCCCATGCTGGGTGTAGAGAGCACTAAAAAAATAAACTAAAAAAAAACAAAACCATAAATTGTGCCATAAAAAAAAGGTGTGTGCCTTCTCTTGAACAGAAGAGAACCCAAACTCAGTTCTACCACAAACTGGCTGTGGGTTCTTGGGAAGTTATTGACCCTGATTCTCAGCTTCCATGTCTGTCGGGAGATACTAATGAGGAGGACAGGAGGGCCGAGTGAGCGTGGCTTTATATCTTTTGGCTGGTTCTCACTATCTTCTGACTTAGTTTCCCTTCTCTCCCAGTATGCCCTGGCTCTGCTCAGTAAGTTATTTCAGCCCTCTCCAAGGACTAATGCTGAGATGACATGGCCATTCCTCATAACTGGCAGATAGCAGGTGCTCAATGAACATGAGTTCATCCCTCCCTCCCCTCTATTCTCAGCAAAGCAGCTAATGCTGGATGTTAAACAGCAGCCCCTTGTGCCTCCCCCACCCTTGGTTTCCAGGGGTAAAGTGAAGGGACAGCCAGAAGTACTCATGATTCCAACATGAGTGATAACCCAGGTTCAGATGGATCCCATGAAAAGTGGAAAGTCAGAAGTTTATGTTCAGTTGCCTCACCCCACCTGCCACCCCCACACCCCTGTGGATCTATACTTCCCTACTGCCCCTACTCATGGGCTCAGTGCCTTCCTTTTCCCATTGCTTCCCATTCACCCTCCAAACACCCACCCTCAGATCCTTCATTCACACTATAGTGTGGGTGAGTGGTAATCCTCCTTGCTACACGTCCATTTGCACGCAGATCAGAATCTTCTGTTAAAACAGATTGTTCTCTGAGTCTAAAATCTTAGGCATTGAGCAGTGGGAGAATATCCTCCATTTCAAAGGAATGTTCAAAGGAACTCTTTTCTGGAGTCCTGGAAATAAAGCGTGTAATTACATGCCCACGGGGGTGAGCCAACACCACAGTGCGTTCTTGAGCCACAGCGCAGCCAACTATTTTCCCAATGGAGATTGCCCAAGTAATTACCCACAAGAAAGAAATCCTCCTAAGTCCCTGTCAGTTTGAACAAGTGAGGGCAGCAGAGAGCATTTTGCCAAAGCCGCAGGATCACAATCAGCAGCGTGTTCAGATAAAATGCTGCAGTTTGAAGAGAGGTTTGTGAAAAGGCAGGTTGGAAATGGGAGCAAGGTTGGTCACAAGGGAGTGAACAGAACCGGGGGGATAGGTCTAGCCTTGAACAGACAGCTTTGGTGCTGGGGGCAAAGAACCATGAGGAGGTCTGGAGCTGCAAATAAAGTCTCTAGGTAGGAAGCAAATGATTCTTCAAGAGACCGGAGCAGCCCTCCCCAACCTTTTGTGGGTTAGGAAAGTGCCCATGTTTCAAAATCCGATGAAACCCAATGGATTTCTCTGGAGAAAAGTCAACAGAAACACAAATTTTGCGGTCAAACCCAAGGGGTTTTCGGCTCTCACCCCAAACCCATTCATGGGCTCCTGGTCCCAAATTAATCTAGGTTCTCAGAGATAGTAAAAATGGGGCCATTTGGTCATTCAGGTTTCTTGTCCTCTTGGATGTGTAGACCTGGGACTGCCTTCTCACTCAAGAAGTGGCCTGGGCCTGTCTTCAGAATGATTTGTGTTTGTATTGGTTCTAGACCATTCCAAAGTAGCGGTGGGCTCTGGAGTTTATGAAGGATTCACGAATAAGATTTGGAGGTTCCCTTGCTACTCTACCTCCATCCACTGGCTAACATATTGAGATATTCATAAGGGCTAAAGGCTTTGCATCCCTTCACTAAATATGGTCTCAAAACAATAAACAGTTCCCCCTTCTTATCCCCATTTTATCAACAACAAAACTGGGGTTAAACCACTTGCCAGTTTCCCAGAGCCAGTCAGTTACAGAGCTGGGATGGGCATCCAGCATACTCTGAGCCTGAAGTCTGGGTAGTCAACACCGTCTATGCTGATTATCAGATCCGGCTCAGGCTTCAAAGCTTTCAGAACAACATTTAAATGTTCTTCTATGTAGGAACACTGTTCAGAAAGTCAGTTTCAAGTCTTTGCTTTTCTAATGGGTAGTGAAGATCCCAGTCACTGGGATCCTTGTCCAATGTTTGGTTAGGCAGGTAACACACTCGCTTGGAGATGAGTGGGACCTGTGAGGCCTACTTTCCCTATACCCTTAGTTCACATGCTGGTTCTTTAAACACACAATCCCCAGATAACCACACGGGTTTGTGAATGCGAAAACATTGATGCTCCAGAAATCCATAGAACTTGTTGAATTTTGTAGAGGTAGGTTGCTTTCTTCTTTTTTATTGTTATATTCTCTTAGATTTTTAGTTGATAAAGTGGATTTGTTAAAAGAAGGAATATGATTAAGAGGGAAAAAAAAAAAAGCAGAGCCCCCAGTAGTGTGGGCAACTTCCTCTCCACTTAATGACAGAGATTTGGATCTATTAGATTATGTGAAAAGGTAGCAACAAAACATGGGTTGAAAACCTTCTGTAGTAGTTGGCCTGTTAAAAATAAATTAATTTCCTTAAATAATTATTTAAAAGGGGCGCCTGGGTGGCTCAGTTGGTTAAGTGTCTGACTTTGGCTCAGGTCATGATCTTGAGGTTTGTAAGTTCAAGCCCCGTGTTGGTGGTCTCTGTGCTGACAGCTCAGAGGCTGGATCCTGCTTGGGATTCTGTGTCTCCCTCTCTCTGCCCCTTTCCTCTCTCTCTCTCTCTCTCTCTCTCTGTCTTTCTCAAAAATAATTAAACATTAAAAATTTTTAATTAATAATTACTTAAAATATGTTTGTTAACATTTTATTTTATTTTATTTGTTAAAGTTTATTTATTTTTGAGAAAGAGAGAGGGATAGAGAGAGCACAAGCAGGGAAGGGACAGAGAGAGAGAGAGAGAGAGAGAGAGAGAAATCCCAAGCAGGCTCCATACTCAGCACAGAGCCCAACACGGGGCTCGATCCCAAGACCATGAGATGATATCAAGAGTCTGAGATGATATCAAGAGTCGGACACTTAACCAACTGAACCACTCAGGCCCTGCTCTTTTTTTATTTTAGAGAGAGAGTGTGTGCAAACGGAGGGAGGGGAAGAGGGAGAGAGAGAGAATCTTTTTTTTAATTTTTTTTAATAATTATTTTGAGGGATAGAGAGACAGAGTGCAAGCGGTGGAAGGGCAGAGAGAGACGGAGACACAGAATCTGAAGCAGGCTCCAGGCTCCGCGCCGTCAGCTTAGAGCCCGGCACAGGGCTTGAACCCACAAACCGCGAGATCATGACCCGAACCGAAGCTGGACACCCAAGCAACCGACTGAGCCACCCAGGCGCCCCGAGACAGAGAGAATCTTAAGCAGGCTCCACACTCATCGTGGAGACTGACATGGGGCTCAGTCCCGCGGACCCTGGGATCATGGCCTGAGGCAAAATCAAGAGTTGGACATTTAACTGACTGAGTCACCCAGGCACCCCTGTTACCTTACTTTTTTGAACAACCCCACAGAACATAAACAGATATGATCACAAATAGCAGGCATTTTACAGAATAAGGAAGTCAGACACTGCATCATATAAATCACAGATTCCTGTGGGTTAATTTAACTTGTATTCATACAAAAAAATCACCTAGCTTCCCTATTGTTCAAACTGCTGTCATCTTAGATATACGGGCTTTTCGCCAGCTTTATAAATAAGTTGGATCAAAGCATCCTACAATAAAATTAAAAATAATTAAAAATGATGTGTTTCTCAACTTCCCTACAATGTCATGGCATTATGGGTGATATCCATGAAATATTCAATGTGCTGGGGTTTGCTCTACTTCCCACATTTGTAAAAGACTTTTATTTACTTCTTACAGCTACCTAGAATAAAAGAGTGCCCAGTCACCCACTCTGATACTTTAGCTCTAACATATACTTTCCCCAGAAAAAAAGGAAGTTTTTAATTGACATGATTCTCCCATATGCTTCCAAAGAATATGGCGGGTTTCCAACGACACACTCTGATCTGCCATGCGGTATGGGCAGCACTACCTGTCCAGGGCAGTTGCTTCCTGCAAAACAGCACAGTCCTGAATAAGAGGGAGAGGAAGAGGAAGTGAAGTAGGAAGGGGAAAGAAGAGGGGGAAGAGGAGAGAAGGAAGAAGTAGAGGAAGAAGATAGAAGGGAGAAAAGAAGGAGGAGGGAGAGGAGGGGTATAGGAGAAAATTCTTGAGAGCAGCCCTGATACTGAACTTTGAATGAACTGAGTTGAAATGCAGAAGCAAATGAGTAATTAATTACCCCAAAGTGGTTTCATTTTCAACCAGAAGACAGTGAACCACCTTAAAGGGGCGATTCCCTTCCTCCGTCCACGGAAATGGATGGCTCACAAGCAGGTTGAGATCGGTCATAGAGGAAGAAAGAAGGTTACATGTCTGTACATACGAATTAAATGAAATCACAATTCTGCCAGAAGGTGCCAATCCCCACAAAATTTCCAAGTGGCATCAAAATGCTTACGTGTCCTTTGGGGAGTTTCTCCTAATCTATAGCTGACTCCACAGAACAGTAATTTCACAATAAGTTATGAGCTATAACATAGAAGGAAGTGTGCCATGGTGAAACAAATGTACTAAAAGCGAATTAAATAAAACAAATAAGTACTTGCAATTGCAAGACTTCTTAAAATCTTTAGTGTTGATTGGCACCACACAAATCTCATAGGAAGATATAGCCCATTATGAAGTGTTCCCCAACATACATGACAGGGAGTGTGTGGTTCACAAAATGCTTATTAAGGAATTTATTTACTTTTTAAGCCATCTCTACACCCAACGTGGGACTCAAACTCACAACCCCAAGATCAAGAGTTGCATACTCTTCCGACTGAGCCAGCCAGGTGCCTCAACACCTGTTAATATCTCATTGATCTAGTGTTCCCTGAAAGAGTTTGGGAAATATGGTTCAATAATTTCAGGTGCTTTCCATGGTATCTGGGCCGAGGACACAGAAAAGAAAAGATGGGGGTCCCTAAAGGATGGGTAGATGAACCACAAAGACAAACTTACGCCCTCCTTCTTAAGTTTACCTTGACTAGCCCTGGGCTGGTCATGGTCAGAACTACTTCTTGGTCTCCCTGAGCGTAGTGGACAAACCTCTGGGCCCCACATAAGTACAGCTTCTTTCCAAGCTTCTTCTGCAGGTCTAGCTATTAACAGGGATTATTCTGGTCGACCCAACTTCTGGACCAAATTCAGACAGCAAACAGCTGGGGTCTTCCAAACCACCAAGGGACCCCAGTTATGTACATGATGTCCAAAGACTGTAGCCTGAATTTGTCATAGCTGCTAGGCATTTCACCAAGAATCGGTGACCAAAAAGACAAGGGGAGGGGGAGACGCAGAGCCAATGAAAATGGCAAAGAATGGATTTGTCAGGTCTGCAGTTAAAAGACTTGGTTGTTGGCATTTTCATTTTATTTTTACCGAAAGAATGATGCCAAGGTTCAAGAATTCCAACGGGGTTCTAGATGTTGGCTGAGACATCACAAACAGAAGAATCCTACTACTTCACATGTCTATGACCTTAACTTACCCACAGATTATCTGGAAAGTGACATTTACTCCAAAGCCATTTTATTGTGCCTTTTCATGAATATGGAATGTCATGCTTTCCTGGAACAGCTACGTTTCTGTCAAAATTCCAAAAAACAGGAAGTTTGGTAATGGAGCGTTAGCTTAGTGAAATGTAATCTTCCTGCCCTACTTCTGAAGCTCTCTGCTGTTTTCCCATGTAATTGTCTTTGACGTTTAATTGAAAGCACCATGTTTTTTCCTAAGCAACTCATTTGAGCCCTTGGTGGTCACTTAAGACCCACTTCATTGCCATCTGGTGCTCATCTGAAGCCAAGATTATGTAGTAAATACATGGTTCAGTTCTGTCTACTATAGTAAATGCACGGTTCAGTTCTGCCTACTTGCAGTCACCCATTGATCTTGTGGTTCTTGGAGAAGTGGTATCTTATTCACATTTTCAAGTCCTACGTTATAATGAAGGTTCTTTGGCTTCTCATGGTTTCATAGCTGTGAAATCAATTATGACTTCAGTGGCAATGACAATGTACTGTATTTGTGAGAAGAAAATTGAAAAATTATTACCTGATGGATGAGAAAAATTGAAAAATTATTACCTGGTGGATGAGAAATTATTTTGACATTTAAAAACAGAAAATGCTTCTCTACATCTCTCCTAAATGATGTCTGATGTTGACATTAGCATTTATGTATTTCATTCCATTGTAGGAGCCATTGTGTACTAATTCTTAATAGCAGTAAAACCTATTACAAAGGAGAATAATATGCCTTCAAAAGGTTTTATTCCAGCTTCCTAGCTCTAGGCCTATCATATCAACTCTATAATAATTAGCTTATTTTGCCGAAGGCCTGCTGTAAGAACCTTGAGGAAGAAGTACTGGGGCGCCTAGAACTAAAGCAGAAATGGACAGGGCATGAGGCCTCAGTCCAAAGGTTCACATTCATTCAGCAAAGGCTTAAAGGGAGAGGTTAAAGGTTGAAAAGTAGCAGGGTTGTTTTTTGTTGTTGTTGTGGTTCGTTTGTTTTTTATTTTTGTTTTTGTTTTGTAATGAGATCCAAAGGCAATTTCAAAAAAGAGAGAAACAAAATGTCAGGCTTAAGTTTGGGACAACCTTAACAAAATTATAATCTGCCTAGCTGTGATGAGAACAGAGGAAAAGGTTATTCTACCTTGATTTCCCCACAGTGGTTGGATTTGGAAGGCTGAAGACAAAGGGCTTCAAAATGTCTATGGATGGAAGTGAGTGCATGTGTAGAAGCCACCTCTCTGTGGAAAAGACCTGGGTAGGGGCGCCTGGGTGGCACAGTCAGTTAAGCGTCCGACTTCAGCCAGGTCACGATCTCGCGGTCCGTGAGTTCGAGCCCCGCGTCAGGCTCTGGGCTGATGGCTCAGAGCCTGGAGCCTGTTTCCGATTCTGTGTCTCCCTCTCTCTCTGCCCCTCCCCCGTTCATGCTCTGTCTCTCTCTGTCCCAAAAATAAATAAAAACGTTGAAAAAAAATTTTTTTAAAAATTAATTAACATTAAAATATTAAAAAAAAAAAAAGAATAGACCTGGGTAGCAGAACCATATCCCATTAGGTCAGTCAGAAGACAGAGTGGTCCATGCTCACTGAGCTCACCAGTGTGTGTCTGTGCCAGCTCTGGACAGCTCTGTGGGTTGCTAAGATGTTCTCTTGCTCTGGGTCACCTTGCCAAGCTCAAAACGGGGTGCTGAGGGGGCGCCTGGATGGCTCAGTTGGTTAAGCATTCAGCTCCTGATTTCAGCTCAGGTCATGATCTCACAGTTTGTGAGTTCGTGCCCCACATCAGGCTCTGTGCTGATAGCATGGAGCCTGCATGGTATTCTCTCTCTCTCTCTCTCTCTCTCTCTCTCTCTGCCCCTCCCCCACTTGCCCTCTCTATCTCTCTCAAAATAAATAAAAATAAACTTAAAAAAAGAAAAGAAAAGGAGATGCTGAGCATTGCAGGTGATGGGAATCATCCGAACAAAGGAAAGGGACTATGAAAGAGTGTGCTCTGGCAATACTAAGAGATGTTCAGTGAGGCAAAGTATGTGAGCCAAAGGATCCTCTAGGTGGTCTGGGACCATATTTTAAAGAGCTTCCCATGCCACATTGAGTTTGGATATGATTTTGGAGAAAGATAAACGCCAGAGCAGTGAGAACAGTCTATAAATGGGGAAAGATTGGCAAGACTTCCTTCTTCCTCTTCTTTCCCTGGAGATTCCAATTTATCAGTACAGACTTAGCTCAAGCACCACCACCGTATAATCTCTGTGAGACCTTCTGTCCAATCCCACCGTTGTACACACACATGCACTTGTGTGTGTGTGTGCATGCACGTACACACACACACACACACACACACCACCTAATACTTCATTTCACCCTGTAATTGCCATTATCCTGACACTTAGCACAATCCACTGAAAAAACTCATGTACGTGTCTGTTTCCTCAACTAAAACATGCCATCGGGTCAATGTGTTTTGTTCATCTCTGTACAACGCCTGGCACATAGTAGGAATTCTATATATGATTTTGGATGAAAGAAATTTGCTATCCTCTTCTCTTCAAGCTTAGAGTTTGATCCTGCTTCTGTGAAGAGGGTGTAGTGTTAAGATTTCCTCTTTAACACGTTGCTCACAACCAGTGATTTCTATTCAACTGAGGTTTGCGTAACACCTACTAAGGGGTAGTTACATTTATTATTTGTTTACAGTACATTACAGATAGTGCTTTGGTATTCAGAATCCACTGTACTTGTGACTTATTTAGTTCTAAAAGAGAAGTAAGGAGATATTTTTTTCCTCTTTAAGTAATGGACATGGCAAGCCAACAAAAATACATTGAAAGACATGTGTATTCAATTTTCATTTGCCTTGGATCAAAATTAGATGTTTCTCCTCCATTATCTCATAAACATTTATGAAAAGATTTATGAAAGAAGATTTATGAAAGAAACTGAAGCGAGTGTCATTAAAACTGATTACCGTAGTGAAGAGTGACATACACGTGGGGATGCAATCGTGATTATGATGTTAGGAAAAGTAATCTAATGATCAGTGGAATAATGTAATTTTGCATGGTGTTGGTAAAAGACTAAGAGCAGAAGCCTTTGGTGAAATCGCACCTGGGGATCCGAAGTGGACCCCGAATCATGACCAAGAGGACGTTTGTCTTTGACTTCACCCAGTGACACAGGCCCCCAGGTGGACAGGGTCCTCAGGGCTGCCCCAGCCACTAAGCGGCCACGTTGCCAAGACCTTGGTGACCACTGAGCCCACCTGCATTATTCAGAAGCTGGGAGAAAGAAGGGAGCACTCAACAGGAAGGAGAAGGAACATTCTCTCAGGGAGGAACAGCTCCTTTTGGCACACGTTTCCCCCAATGCTCTTAGCCCCCACTGGAGTAACCACTTGCTGCTTCCTGTGCTCCGTGTGCCCTGCTTGCTCTGGGGCTGGCCGCCTCAGTGATCCTCCTCCTTCTTGCACAGCACTGCTCTCTCACTCACCAGTGGATGCCCCAATTCTCAAAGCTTCTCCACCTCAAAAAATCCTCTAACCAGGGCGCCTGGGTGGCTCAGACAGTTGAGCATCTGACTCTGGATTTTGGTTCATCAGATCGAGCCCCACATCAGGCTCTGCAATGTTTTCTCTCTCTCTCTCTCTCTCTCTCTCTCTCTCTCTCTCTCACTCGCTCACTCTCGCTCTATGTCTCAAAAAGAAAAATCCTCTAACTGCCGCAGTCCTTACATTCCCCACCAAACCGATGGGAGATGCACCCTGTCCTGGCTCCCACTCCTTCCTCACCGTACCCTGACCCCTTACTCCTGAGTCTGCATCCGATCCCACCCATCACAGCCCTGCTACTGGCCTGCGCTCAAATGACATAAGCGGCCATCTCAGTAGTAAATGCCGCTGCCTCTTCTCCCTTCTCCAGTACATCTGGAGAAGCATCTGAAGACTTCATGAAATTCTCTCCCCACTTAGGATCCTTGATATTGACCTCTGCTGGCCTCTGCTGACTCTCTAACCAATCCCTCCTCCATATCTTGCTGCCTACGTGTGGGCATCTTCAAGACTGTCCTCACTTCTCCCATCCTCCCCATCCAGATGTCTACTTTTCCCATGACGCAGATGACCGCCTCTCTGGGGCTGACTCTCCCATCGATGACTCCAGCCCTCCATGCTGCTCCTTCTTACCCACCCCCACCCCGCTCCCACTGGCACACAGACAAAATTCCCCTTCACCATCTGGCCTCTGCCCTGGTGGCATGGCTCATGTAACATGAGGCATTTCACCACGACAGTCCAAAATTAGAATATCAGACCGAACCAGGCTCAACCTTCAGCTCTGCCACAAACTTTCTGTCTCACCTCTGAACAAGTTTCTGAAGCCATTTGAGCCTTACTCTCCCTATCTGTAGAATCAAAGATATTAACTCATCCTTGCCTCATGAGGTCATTGTGAGAATTAGAAGAATTTGTGTAAATCGCCTGGCCCCTAATCTTTACTCCTCAAATTTTAGTTGTTATTATTAACATATTCAGTAAATGTTGATTGAATGAAGGAATAAACTGTGGGGATGCTTCAGGCAGCATAGCAGGAAGGTGGGAAGGGGCCGTGAGGTTTGCAGACCTTCGAGCCCCATCACCTCCTGCACCATGGAATGCAGGCGCCTCTTCCAGGTAAGCCAATGCAACACGGTGAAGGTGACTACATTTTGCAAAATATTGCTTTTTAAAAAATATTTGCTGCTACAGAAAACATGTAAGTAACAGTTGTCTTTCAGCTCAAGTCGTTTATCCATGTTAGCCTTGTGTATACAGACCCCATTGTGAGGTTATTCCAGTTTTTGCTGATTACTTAAATGGAATACAATTATCCTTGGTGAAAATCGCACAAATGGAATGTGCTATCAGAGAAGAAAACCACCATTTGATTTTCCTGAAATCAAAGCATCCTCTCCTCCCCAACCTAGCCAGGTTATCTTCCAAGATATAACAGGCTTTTTCTGTGAGGTAACTTTCTCACCAAATCAAGCAGTCATCTCCCTAAAGTATTTTCCCCCCAGTGTGGGAGGAATCAGTACTTTGATTAGCGATTTCTCTTTGCTTCATTGACCTCTCTGGTTTGTTCTTACCTGAGCTTAGTTCTTAAACAACCTTTTTATTTTGCAATGGTTGTGCATTTACAGAGAAGTTAGAGAGTCCCCGTATAGCTGTCGTTCAGTTTCCCTGATGTTAAAGTCTTACTTAACGATGGTATGTTTGTCAAAACTAAGAAATTAACATTGGCAAATTGTTATGAATTAAACTACAGACTTTGTTCAGATTTCCGTGGTTTTTCCACGGATGTCTTTTGTTCTACTCCAGGATCCAATTCAGGATACTATATTGCATTTAGTCATCGTGTCATTTTAATAAGTACTCAATTGATATTGAGTAATGCCATATAATTATGGTCAAAAAGTTGTCTGCCCCATAGCAGTATATAAAACCTATGAAGTGCAAAGTGGGGTAGGGAAAGCTGGCCAAAATGGACTTGAGGCCAGTCAACCAAATACAACAAATTAGTTAGGAAAATTTGTTCCAGATAGTGTCAAAGTGAAATGTGAAAATACTTTGTTTCTTCCTCCTCGAGAACTTTCTCTAGTTTTGTCTCTCCCGTGAGGCTGTCCTCCTGATTGCACCTTTACATTCATGGGTTGAATTTTGCAGTGACCTCATTTATCATCAAATTGGAAGAAATAAACAAACAAAACAAGAACAAGTTGTGTTCATCTTCACTGGAAACACAACTGTGCGACCTTGAGTGAGTCCGTTTAACCTTTCTTGGCCTCACTTTCCCCGTCTACACAATTTGTGATTTGTCAATGGCTGCCAAGCGCTGGCCAGTGGATCTGTTGTATCAGAATCACCTAGAAAGCTTGGTGTTATGCTGATTTTCAGATCCTACCCCATTTGTGAATATCTGGGCGGTTGGGTCTGGGGATCTGTATTTTTGCACACACACACACACACACACACACACACCCTTGGTGATGTGGATGCACAGCAGGGTCTGGGACACACTGGGTTAAACTAGCCACATACTTTCTTGGGTTCAGAGGCAAAAGTGCACTAGGAAGTGCCCTGTCACCGGAGGCCAAGAAAAGAGATTAATCTAGGGGCACCTGGGTGGCTTAGTTGGTTAACCATCAGACTCTTGATTTCTCAAAATTTGTGAGATCCAGGCCTATGTTGTGATTCATGCTGACAGCACAGAAACTGCTTGGGATTCTCTCTCTCTCCCTCTTTCTCTGCCACTCCCTCACTCATGCACAAGTGCTCTCTCTCTCTCTCTCTCTCTCTCCCTCTCAACATAAGCATTTTAAAAAAAAGGGATTAGCCTAGTTGTGGAAGCAGGTCGGGTTCTTCCTGGGCCCCCCAAGACCATCTTATTAAGAGACAATTCCCTACTTCCTGGGCTTCTGTTGAGTTCTACCTGGGCGTGCAGTGGGGAAATGCACATACATAGTCCAGAATGCTTTCTGTGCATTCTATTCATTCTATTTAAAGCAATCTTGGGGAAAGTAGCTAAAGAAAATAAGTAATATAGATGAACGTTTGACAAAGACATTGCAATTTTAGTAAATGATGACTTATCTTTGTTATTGTTGAAATTTCTGCACTGATTACTTTTCATCCCTCTCACTTGGAAGTCCAGAAACATGGGAATGAAATTAGCTCACATGATACAGCAAATTAGTGTACTTGCTATACGTGCCTTGTGTCTTTTAAGAAATCCTCTTAAACATACCCTAACAGCCAAAATAGAATACGAAAATATTAGTAAGTTGATTTTGTCTGTGATGGCTACAACTTTCTCCATTTAGTTCATAGGACCTCAGAACTGAAATAAGCCTAGAGGTCATGCAATAAAAATGGATTATGCATCAAATAATTCTGTTAAATTGGGGAAACTGGAAAAAGTCAAAATGCAGACAAAGGGTAATGGCACGTGACATTGTGAGTAAATTGATAACTAGTCAATTCGTGTCACAATGTTTTGAGACACCCATTATTTCTACATTTTACTGATGAAGAAGTTTAGGCCGAAGTGCACACACAGCTAGTAGGTGAGACAAGAATTCAACCCAGGGCTAGGACCTCCCCTGCCATGTTCTGGAGATGCTCACGGTAGCCTTATTTCTAACAAGAATGGATTGGAAATAGCAGAGAAATACTTACATGATTTATTGTATATCTACTCAGTGTATGTGGTCATTAACATGGACAAACACCTTTATATCCTGCAGATAGGAGAATAAATTGATACAACCAATCCTGAAAGCATCTTAGCAATATGCATAAAGTGTCTTTTCAAAGTTCATACTCTTTGGCCCAGTAATCCACAGTCTTGGATCTTATTCTAAGGTAATAATCAGAAACTTGGAAAAAGGTTTATTTGAAAAAGTACTTGTTGAAATAGCACTTTAACATTTAAAAAAAACTAGAAGGAAACTAAACATTCAAAATTAGATGAGTTAAATAAGTGACGTTTCTTTATATACCATCGTGTCACATGAGCATTAAAAATGGTGTTTTAAAGATATACAAAGCTATTTATAATATTGTAGGTGAAAAAAGCTTGAATAAAATATTGTGTATATATTATGATCTTAATTTTGTTGAAAGAAAAATATTTGCCTATGTAAAGAAATGTAAGACTGAAAGGAAATATATCAAAATATTTTAAAATATCTTAAAAATTTTTAAAAAGCATTCAAATCATTCTCTCTGCATGGTGATATTAGAGTCCATTCTTCATTATCTTCTTTGTGCATTTCTGAATTTCGAATTCACTTTAGTTAGAAATGAACAACTTTTATAATCAGAAAGAATACAATGCTATTTTTAAAAGAAATGAAAAAGTCAGATTACAAAAATAAATACATAACATACAGAATGCTATGATATATTGAGTGAAAACACAGAATAATTGCATACACAGCAGAGTTTATGAAAATACGTAAATAATTGTAATTCTGCAAAGGAAGGACAAGAAAACATAGCAAAATATTTAAAGTATTTGGGTTGGATGGCAAAAATAAAGTGGATTTCTTCTACCCCTTTTTATTTTCAAAAATCCCATTGATTAACAGGATTTTAAAAATTATGTTCAAAAATTCCTCCATCTTTCCCCCACCCCAATAAATCCCATGACAACCTAGGGTGCTATGTGGGTTAAGAGCACACAAGCTCTATAATTACATACACGTGCACTCCAATCTTGGCCCTGAAATTTACTAGCTCTGTGTCCTTAGGCAATCAGCTTAACGTCTCTGAGAAATAGTATAACACCTAGCTCCTCAGATTATTGAGAACAGGAAAGGAGATGACAGATGCTAATTGCTTGTCATGTGACCTGTTGGAGTCACTACAAGGGCTTTCTGGCCATTAGGGTAGGGAACATGATGTGTTTGGAGTTTTTACAGTATCTTCAGCTTCACTCTCAGGCTCTCTCACTTCCCCAGGCCTCAGAAAGGTGAGGGTAAAGTCAGCAGGCCTTCTGGACCCTATGTGTAGCATGAGGAAAATCCCCAACGGTGGACAGGAGGACCTGGAGGAAAATGTGTTCTTCCAGTCCTGCTAATAATCTAACTCACACTGGGTGTCTCTGTAGTTGGTAGATCTCCTGCCAGGGAATTTCCACTTTGGTCAGCATGCTCAACCTCTATTAAACTTCAACTCAAAGATGTGTTTGTTTGATTCTTTCTTTGTTTTATCAATGTCTGTTCCTCTTTTGTATAAGTGCACTTTTAAGGAATAAGGATGGGTGCTCAAACAGGCCATGGAGAAAGACACACACAGACACACACAGGGATGCACTACAGTATCTTCCTGCCGGCCTTCCCCACTATCTGATGATCCATAATTAAATTCAGTCCTTTGGGTCAACTTCACCCTCTCCCAAAATGGAGTACTTACTCCTACTCAATCACACAAAGGCCATTACTTTGTTAGGGACTTCCTCTAATCAGATACCTGGGAACAAGGTCTAGGGTAAAGTGAATTTTGAAACTAAAAGATAATTTCAAAATGGAGGACATTTGACTCAGTGTGGCCTAAGTGTAGAGTCAAAGGCAGGGAGGTGAGGAACTCAAGGGGGTTCCCCAGCTCCATGGTGAAAAAGAGCAGCTACCCTGGCATTCATTGTCTTCAGTTCTAAAGTGGCCCAAAGGTTCAGGCCTTCATTACTTGCTGAAACCATCACCTTATTTTTAGAATCACTAGAAACTAGTCGTTCAAGGACTGGGTCAGTCACACATGAACCCCAATTCAGAATCCACACGGTTGCTGCGAAACCTCAAAGAATATTACTTAAGATGATATCTTCTACCAACAGGTGGTATAGTGGTTAAGTAAAATACTACCAGTATCGAAGAGCATAGTGGTGGGCACCAAAAAAATGTCCTCAATAAATGGGAACAATTATTTCTCTACCCCTTGAGGTCATTCTTGTTCCTAAAGATTTCTCTAGTTCCAACTAGAAAACGAAGACACAAACCTCTCCCGATCTGTGGAAGTTGACAGTGCATAGAAATACTAGCAGCGGCAATTCCTTTCTCAGTGTGCTCCAGGCTTTCCAAACCATAGTTACCTTAACTCACATAGCTCTCTCATTCCAAGTCAGGCCAAAGGAAGACACCATACACTTGGCCACCTTCCCCCATCTGCTGGGGGTAGGTGGAGTAGGACATTGCAAGCTTCATCTGAACTGTGACAAAGATTCATTGCCAGACTCTTGTTATAAGCTGGTTCAGAAGGTGTTCATAAGCAGTCCCCTAAATGTCACTGGGCATCTGCTCACCCAACCCCTCAGTCACTTGGAAACTGCTTGCCACCCAGAACGTCATTTCTGAGACTCTCTGGGGAGAGGGACACACACTATGGGGACAATGTACTGTTTGAGGTGAGAGTGAGTGTAGGTGGGTAAGGGTGGCTCGCAGCCCAGTGGACAACCCATTCCTTAAGACAGAGAGGGTAATGATGGGGATTGTTTATAAATATAGTTCCAGCTGCCATGGGAGACCCGGAGCACGCTGCATGCTAAGGAGCTCTGCGGGCAGGACAGGAGACATTACAGCTTGGGCCCCTCTCAACTGAACGGCAAGAACAGAGCTGACACCTGCAGCCCAAGATCCTTATGAGATCCAAGGGAGAGACCTGTGCCCCCCTGCCCAGCGGGACACATCTTCCATCAGAACAGACTGCCACAATCTTGCTCTGCCTTCCTGTCAGTGGAGATTTTAATGACAACAATGATAAGGCTATTTGACGAATGTTTAAATCACGGCAAGCTCTACAGAGGACCCGCGCTTTTAGTTCATTGGAACTTTTATACAAGTGGTGGGAAACGTATTGATATTTTCAAGAGACAGCGCACAAATAGTCTTCACTGGCATGTTTCTCTGGACTCTGCCCTTGCTAAGACTCTATAAGACCAGGTGGTGTGGTATAACAAGAAACACTTCTGCCTCAAGGGACCAGCATTTCACTACACGCTTGACCAGGTGTTCACCATGTGCCAGTGGTTGCTTCCAGTCCACGTTCCCACAACTTCTGAGCTGATCTGCAGTGCCACGTGGCTCCGCCATTCCTCTAGCAGGGGTAGAAGATGCCCCTCCCACCGCCACAATCTCCAAATACGTATTTGTGGCCTTCATGAAGTGACCACTTCTCATAGGGAGGTATTCTCATAGGGAGGTATTAGATTACCTACTAACTTTTTTACCTTAACAGAAAAGATAACTTCATTCCTGGCATGGAGACCCCACACCTTGCCACAAAATCTCTGTCCTCAATGCCTCCGTCCATATAACTCAGAGCTCTGCCCTGGAACATCAGGCGATGTACTTGGCAGAAACACAGGTTTCCTTGATCATGCTTGTATTCGTTGTGAATAATAAAAATCTACAAGCAGGACCTTTATAACAACAACAAAAATCATTGGAAAAACATAAACATTTTATAAAATATAAAAAAAACAACAAACACGTGTCACAAGCACAGAAACAAGGGTAGCTCAGGAAAATGCAGTAGGAGGCCTTCTAACAGTATTCTCTGTAATAAAAGATCACTAATGAGACTTAGAAGGCTATCACTCAGGCTTGTGGTCTAGTTCCAAATTCCAAAATTAAAATAACAAATGCTAGGATTGGTCCAACCAAGGTGGGTAAGTGACAAATATGAAACCAAATAGCTGTGGCCAGGGACTCAGTGATACAGAAAACTGAAGGCAAGGAAAGGTTCAGAGAAAGATGTCTTCTGGAGAGACCAGTCAGTCTGAGATGACTGTCTTCCATCCTGTAGGATCCAAATACAGTATGTACATATTTTGACATCTCCCTATATGTAACATGCTTTGTGTAAGCACAAGTGCACATATTATAAGCAATGAAAACAACCCAGTGTCCAAGCCAAGGCCAAATCCAATGGCACCGCACACAAAGGACTGATGTTATGAGGCTTCCTTGAGTTGACATCTTCTAGGTGAAATTCATGCCTTCTGTAGAACTTCTGTGATTCTTCGAGATTCAAAAACCTATGGACTAGAGGTGCCTGGCTGGCTCAGTCAGTATAACATGTGACTCTTGATCTTGGGGTCATGAGTTCAAGCCCCACACTGGGTGTACAGATTACTTTAAAAAAAAACCCTATGGGGTAAAGGTTAACCTTAAATACCACCAATGCAAAATATTACATACCAACTGGAGGGTCAAGGGAAAACAATTATGTAGAAGCTATAAGTAGCATTTCCCATTTCCTCTAGTAGAAACTTTCTTCCCCTTGAGTTCTACAATCCAAAAATATTTGAGGGGAGCACTCATCTGAAATCACCAGAGGTTCAATTTACACCTTCAATCCCAGGTTCCAAAATCAATCTATTCTGGGCCCTAGAGGAGAAGCACAGGTGTCTGGTTCCTGGCTAAAACCATACTCTAGGGGTGCCTCAGTGGCTCAGTCGGTTGGGCATCCCCTCTTGATTTCAGTTCAGGTCATTATACCAGAGTCATGGGACCGAGCCCTGCATCTGGCTCTGCACTGAGCATGGAGCCTGCTTAAGATTCTCTCTCTCTCTCTCTCTCTCTCTCTCTCTCTCTCTCACTCTCTCTCTCTCTCTCTCTCTCCTTATGCACCTCTCCCCCACTCACATGCTCTCTTTTTCTCTCTCTCTCTGAAATATAAATAAATAAATAAATAAATAAATAAATAAATAAATAAAAATAAAACCATATTCTACATTCTGTAGCTCAGCACCCTGACTGTACACCCTGCAGTCTCCAAGCTGATACTAGAGTCGCGTCTACAACAGGCCTTTCAGCATTCTGTAAAGCCAGTTGTATCTGACTGATGATGTGGATTGAGAAAATTGGTGAATCTCATGGATGTTAGGTCACAGCAGTTCTTTGGTCAAGTTGGTGAGAAGCAGTTGATGTCTTTCCCAACATTTCAAGTTGATAAGAAGTGAATATGAATGTGAAGGAAGAGGCAAGAAAAGTTCAGAAATCCAACCCAAATCCACAGTATTAGATGACTTGCTTGGTAGCAGTCACTAATTCTTATACTGTGATATTGGAGTAAGCACAATGAACTCAGGGGGCAAACCCAAAACCAGATGCGTCTAGAGAAGATCATTTCAATTGCCATTATATGTCGCATACATGTGTATATGTCACATTCAGGAAAAGTCACTAAATGACCCCCACATCAGTCATCCTACAACCTATTAAAGGCTTCAGTGATGTTTGAATGAGTTATAAACCAATAAACACACAAGTACAACGCATCCTGACCAGTAGTAACCCATAAAATTACCCCTAAATTATCCCATCAGCCGAGTCAAGGCTTGAGGTAAATTTGAAGCAATTCATGAGTAGATAAGAGTGCATAGAAAAAAAAATTGCACATCAGAATCATAGGGGATCCCGCTCGAAATCTTTTCTTTTTAACAATTGACACAAGCACCCTGAAACGGGCTTGGGAATGTAGAGATATCCAGGCACCCCCCACTGATAGCCCTCCAGCATGGGCAGCCTGACAAACAAGAGAACTGGCCTCCTCCAAGACAGAACAACACAGTAAAGAGTGGACCAACACCCAACACCATAACAGTTACACTGCACACTTAATTGTTTTTAAGTTTTTGTTTATTTATTCTGAGAGAGAGATCCAGCACATGCATGTGAGAGCAGAGGGAGGGGCAGAGAGAGAGGGACACAGAGAATCCCAAGCACACTCCCAATGTGGGGCTCAAGCTCACAAACTGAGCTCATGACCTGAGCTGAAATCAAGAGTCGGACGCTTAACCAACTGTGCCACCCAGGTGCCTCACACTACACACTTTAGATGCAAGACCTGTGCTTGCATTTAAGAGGCAAAAAGAGCTCCCATGGCTTCTACTGGACCTCCCTGTCATGGTGGCCTTTATTAGTGAACTATAAGTTATAATAAATATGAAAAATATTTGGAGGAACTGCAAATTTCTTCCAGGTAAGTGATTCTAAATGTGCTTTATGTCCTATATTTTTTTTTTACAGCTTGATATATGTGAAAAGATCTTCAATCCAGAAATATCTGCAAGTACCAACAATTGCACCTATTGTATAGAATTCCAGAATAAGAGCCCAAGATCCAGAAACTGTTTATTCAATTTCTATATCCCTCAATACCATCAATTCTAGGAACTGTGTGTAATATCCTCTTCTTTTCACAAGAAAGAAAGGAGAGGAGAGGAGAGGAGAGGAGAGGAGAAGAGAGGAGAAGGAAGGAATTTTTTAAAACCCACAAAAAGTGCTGATGCATAGGGGCACATGTACCCCAATGTTTATAGCAGCACTTTCAACAATAGCCAAATTATGGAAAGAGCCCAAATGCCCATCTACTGATGAATGGATAAAGATGTGGTTTATGTATACAATGGAATACTACTTGGCAATGAGAAAGAATGAAACCCTGCCATTTGCAACAACGTGGATGAAACTGGAGGGTGTTATGCTAAGTGAAATAAGTCAGTCAGAGAAAGACAGATATCATATGTCTTCACTCATATGTGGAGCTTGAGAAACTTAACAGAAGACCATGGGGGAAGGGAAGGAGAAAAAAACAGTTTCAGAGAGGGAGGAAGGCAAACCAAAAGAGACACTTAAATACAGAGAACATGGGGCGCCTGGGTGGCGCAGTCGGTTAAGCGTCCGACTTCAGCCAGGTCACGCTCTCACGGTCCGTGAGTTCGAGCCCTGCGTCAGGCTCTGGGCTGATGGCTCGGAGCCTGGAGCCTGTTTCCAATTCTGTGTCTCCCTCTCTCTCTGCCCCTCCCCCGTTCATGCTCTGTCTCTCTCTGTCCCAAAAATAAATAAAAACTTTGAAAAAAAATTTTAAAAATAAATAAATAAATAAATAAATACAGAGAACAAATTGAGGGTTGATGGGGGGAGGGGGAGAGGGGAGGGGAAAATGAGCGATGGGCATTGAGGAGGGCACTTGTTGGGATGAGCACTGGTGTTGTATGTAAGCGGTGAATCACGGGAGTCTACCCCAAAGCCAAGATCGTACTGTATAGTCTGTATATTAGCTATCTTGGCAATAAATTATATTTAAAAATTTTTAATAAAAAAATAAAACCCCACAAAAAATTGAAGTGACAATTTTGTATCCTCCTTCAATAAACTCATTTTAAGTTGTCTGCATGTGTCTATATTCTGTGCATGGATTAAATACAGTATGCCAATTTCAAGAATTTTACACCTCATGCTCTGCAAACTCTCAGTACAGAGAATATAAAAAACTTAAAAAATTAAAGCCGTCAATTTAAAGCAAAATTACCAGTATAGATTTATCTACATATAAAGTGAGACTATCAAAAACATACAAGTTAAAAAATGTATCAAATTTGAACAATTTATATTTTGAATTTCATGTTCTCTCCAGCAAAATGATTCTTTATCTTAAAGATTTTGTTTTTAAGTAATCTCTACACTCAATGTGGGGCTCAAACTTACAATCCTGAGATCAAGAATCACATGCTCCAGCGACTGAGCCAGCCAGACATCCAAAAATGATTCTTTAATTAGACTAGATGGCAAAAACTTCAGTTGAGTTCAAAAGAAAGAAAACAAGAACATGAACTGTTTTGTAACTCATTTTCAATATTTTAAATGTTGTCAAAGTTTAGAATTTTTCCTTTTTTCTTCTTTTTAAAGTTTTTATTTTGAGAGAGCAGAGAAGGAGCAGAGAGAGAGAGAGAGAGAGAGAGAGAGAGAGAGAGAGAGAATCCTAAGCAGGCCCCACACTGTCAGTGTGGAGCCCAATGCAGGACTCAAACCTATGAACCTGTGAGATCATGACCTGAGCTGAAACCAAGAGTTGGACACCTAACCGACTGAGCCACCCAGGCACCCCCAAAGTTTAGAATTTTTCAATAGTTTTAAATATTAAAGATCTTCTTTTTTTTTCTTTTTTTTTGTTTTTTTGAACCCAATGATAAATTTTATTTTTATTTTATTTTTTTTATTTTTTCTATGAAATTTACTGACAAATTGGTTTCCATACAACACCCAGTGCTCATCCCAAAAGGTGCCCTCCTCAATACCCATCACCCACCCTCTCCTCCCTCCCACCCCCCATCAACCCTCAGTTTGTTCTCAGTTTTTAACAGTCTCTTATGCTTTGGCTCTCTCCCACTCTAACCTCCTTTTTTTTTTTTCCTTTCCCTCCCCCATGGGTTCCTTTTAAGTTTCTCAGGATCCACATAAGAGTGAAACCATATGGTATCTGTCTTTCTCTGTATGGCTTATTTCACTTAGCATCACACTCTCCAGTTCCATCCACGTTGCTACAAAAGGCCATATTTCATTTTTTCTCATTGCCACGTAATATTCCATTGTGTATATAAACCACAATTTCTTTATCCATTCATCAGTTGATGGACGTTTAGGCTCTTTCCATAATTTGGCTATTGTTGAGAGTGCTGCTATGAACATTGGGGTACAAGTGGCCCTATGCATCAGTACTCCTGTATCCCTTGGATAAATTCCTAGCAGTGCTATTGCTGGGTCATAGGGTAGGTCTATTTTTAATTTTCTGAGGAACCTCCACACTGCTTTCCAGAGCGGCTGCACCAATTTGCATTCCCACCAACAGTGCAAGAGGGTTCCCGTTTCTCCACATCCTCTCCAGCATCTATAGTCTCCTGATTTGTTCATTTTGGCCACTCTGACTGGCGTGAGGTGATACCTGAGTGTGGTTTTGATTTCTATTTCCCTGATAAGGAGCGACGCTGAACATCTTTTCATGTGCCTGTTGGCCATCCGGATGTCTTCTTTAGAGAAGTGTCTATTCATGTTTTCTGCCCATTTCTTCACTGGGTTATTTGTTTTTCGGGTGTGGAGTTTGGTGAGCTCTTTATAGATTTTGGATACTAGCCCTTTGTCCGATATGTCATTTACGAATATCTTTTCCCATTCCGTTGGTTGCCTTTTAGTTTTGTTGGTTGTTTCCTTTGCTGTGCAGAAGCTTTTTATCTTCATAAGGTCCCAGTAATTCACTTTTGCTTTTAATTCCCTTGCCTTTGGGGATGTGTCGAGTAAGAGATTGCTACGGCTGAGGTCAGAGAGGTCTTTTCCTACTTTCTCCTCTAAGGTTTTGATGGTTTCCTGTCTCACATTTAGGTCCTTTATCCATTTTGAGTTTATTTTTGTGAATGGTGTGAGAAAGTGGTCTAGTTTCAACCTTCTGCATGTTGCTGTCCAGTTCTCCCAGCACCATTTGTTAAAGAGGCTGTCTTTTTTCCATTGGATGTTCTTTCCTGCTTTGTCAAAGATGAGTTGGCCATACGTTTGTGGGTCTAGTTCTGGGGTTTCTATTCTATTCCATTGGTCTATGTGTCTGTTTTTGTGCCAATACCATGCTGTCTTGATGATGACAGCTTTGTAGTAGAGGCTAAAGTCTGGGATTGTGATGCCTCCTGCTTTGGTCTTCTTCAAAATTCCTTTGGCTATTCGGGGCCTTTTGTGGTTCCATATGAATTTTAGGATTGCTTGTTCTAGTTTCGAGAAGAATGCTGGTGCAATTTTGATTGGGATTGCATTGAATGTGTACATAGCTTTGGGTAGTATTGACAATTTGACAATATTTATTTTTCCAATCCATGAGCAGGGAATGTCTTTCCATTTCTTTAAATCTTCTTCAATTTCCTTCATAAGCTTTCTATAGTTTTCAGCATACAGATCCTTTACATCTTTGGTTAGATTTATTCCTAGGTATTTTATGATTCTTGGTGCAACTGTGAATGGGATCAGTTTCTTTATTTGTCTTTCTGTTGCTTCATTGTTAGTGTATAAGAATGCAACTGATTTCTGTACATTGATTTTGTATCCTGCAACTTTGCTGAATTCATGTATCAGTTCTAGCAGACTTTTGGTGGAGTCTATCGGATTTTCCATGTATAATATCATGTCATCTGCAAAAAGCGAAAGCTTGACTTCATCTGTGCCAATTTTGATGCTAAAGATCTTCAATATAGCCAAGTTGATTTCCAAGGAGTGCTAGTATGATTCCCGATGCTTATACAAAGTCACATTATCTCAAACCAAAGAAAGTGGAAAGTGTCCTAAAAATGACTGGTACTATTATATTGCTATATTCTTTTCCAGACTGTTTTCTACAACACTAGCTTTGTATTAAAATGGGATCATAGTATGCTAGCTGTTCTACAACTTCCTGTTTTCATTTGACATTCCTTAAACATTTTTGTGTAACTTGAGATACAGATTTGCCTGAATCTTAGCTGCAGTGTGGTTTTCCATTTCCCAGCTGTCCTGAAATGTATTGCACTGTACCTGTCAAAGCACGGCTGCCAGAAGCTAGGGCCCAGGAAGTGTCAATCTCTGCTCTCCACACAACCCAGCAAGTTTGGCATTTTAGAAGCTAAGCAATTTCTAATGTTGAAGGCAATCAAAGTGCTCTAACAGTCTTTGGAAACATCTTTCAACCTCACCCCAGTCCCTGGTTGTCACCTTCTCTTTCTGACCCTTCAGATACTGTTGAAACCTGAATTATTATGTTCCTATCATCCACTCCTCCATTCTCCTTTTCCCATAAATCTCAATTATTCTCTTACCCTTAAGTGCTTTACTGTACACACCAAATACCCTGAATTGAAAGAGACATGGCCAATTTATTTTTTAGAAAAAGCATCAGAATTTCTTCCTCTCCTCCACAGTTAGGAGGGAGGATGCTTCTTCCCAACCCCAGTGCCTTCCATCTCTCTATGAAGAGAGGAGGCTGGTAAGCACTTAACAAATGTACTTAAGACTGGGAAAAAAAATGCCACCAACTGCACGATTTTAACACACCTAGACAATACTCCATTCACCTTATTTATTCAAAGCAATCCGATAAATATTTTACTGTACATACCTGAGCCAGCCAGGTGCCTCTAAAACTCGCTGCCCTACCCACAACTCACACAGATTCCTGTTGTTCTGACTTGGCTATCTATCAATCCCAGAGTTTAATGATCTGAGTTCTATATCTTGAACATGTCCCTTCATATTTTTATCATGGATGTGCTATCTGCCTGACTTCCGATGTGAATTTCTGGCCTAGTCAGTGTAAATGGGTTTATTGTCATCTCCACACACAGAGCAGATAGGCCACGGTGCAGGTAACAACACCAAGTCCCCATGCCCCACCCTGGAACAGCTTGCCCTGGAGAGATGCTTTCTTTGAAGGATAACTAGGAAGCCATTGATTGTGTACAAAATACTGTTTTAGTGCCATCTGATAACCCACCTGTCTCTACTTTGAAGAGTTCGCAGTTGAGTGAAATCAAACTATAAAGTGTAAGTACAGCTGTAGTTATAATACAGATAAAAATGTATCTATTTAGTATTTTCTCTATTCTCTTAGATATGTCTGCCTAATCCTCACCTCAACGATTACTAATGGTCAAAAGACACTGTGAAGTCCCTCCCTTCACTGGGATTTTCTAGTTTTATCAATTATCTTTGAGAAAGGTAGTTACTATGCTTCATACTTCTAGAAAAGTTCTCACTAGGAAACACCTGCAGGTGATTTCATTTTCAGTGAATATACATCCTTTTCTTTACTTGCTTCAATGAAGCTGTGCTGGCAATAAAACCACTACGTTCATGAACTGGTTGCAAAGCCACAGACAGCCGGCTCTTGAACCCAGGCAACTAATTAGCGTTCCATGGAACCCAGCTTGTACCTGGACAAGAGTTGGGTTGCTAGATGGGAAATAGGGAATCACTGCAAAACACGAAAAAGCCTGGAATACAACTGTTATTAGGACACTTGGTCTAAGATCGGCATATAAATGTCTGGGGCAGAAAATAGGTCCACAAATGGGAATGAGCTACTGGGAAAACAGGTTCCAGTGCCATCTTCTGAGATAAGATCCTCTGCCTGCTTTCTGGAAATAAACCATGTATGTCACTAGCTGGCCTGTTAATAATACCTATTGCCTTTTGGAATAGAGAAAAAAGTCTCAATGCTTTGAAGAAACACTAGAATCAGTCTATTGCCTTTTAAGTAGGCTCCATGCCCAATGTGAAGCTTGAACCCATGACCCTGAGATCAAGAGTCACATGCTCTGCTGACTTGAGCCAGCCAGGTGCCCCACACTAGAGTCAGTCTAGATCAACACCCTTATTTGACACATAACAAAACAAACCTGTCTAAGCTAGTGCTCTTTCTCAGTAAAACTCTGCCTCTCAAAAAAAATCATATGGCTCATGTAATCCATGGTGTCATTAGAAAGCAATATCAGTTTGGGGTGCCTGGGTGGCTCAGTCGGTTTAAGCATCCGACTTCAGTCCAAGTCATGATCTTGTGGTCCATGAGTTTGCGCCCTGTGACGGGCTCTGTGGTGACAGCTCAGAGCCTGCTTCGGATTCTGTGTATCCCTCTCTCTCTGCTCCTCCCCCACTCATGCTCTGTCTCTGTGTCACAAAAATAAATAATTAACATTTAAAAATTTTTTAAAAGAAAGCAATATCAATTCAAAAGCTTTTCTTTTTAGATATGACCTCTTCTGGAAGCAAATCTTTTATTTTCTGAAACTAAATAGCACTAACTTACATTTAACTCAGACTGAATCACCAGAGAATTCATATTTGCATATGCATAATGTATATACGATGTCAATACATTTCTATCTTCCTGTCTTTGTCTTAACTCGATGTTTGGTTTTGGCTGTACTTCTCTGTAAGCACCAATTAGCAGGAAAGGCTGGGCTGATGGAAGGAATACACCATGTACTACAGCAGTCTGGAGCCATGGCAACCTAGGTCTGTTGAGAAGGCACCTCACTCCATACCAAGCACAAAGAGGCTCTAAATAAAATTATATTTCCTTTTCATGATCACCTTAGCAGCCATGGCAGACAAAGGCCCCTCCTCTCGTACTGTGTTACCAAAGCAAACTTTATCTAAAGACTTTTATTCTAGAAATTCTTCTGGAGGAGAATGGGATCAAGTATCCGCATAAGTAGCTTAAGACAAAGAGAAAGGATGCTGCACCACAGCAAGTGACCCTCCCAAGCATGCATGCTGCAAAAGTGAGCCCGCGGTTCCAGGTTTGTAAATAGTGTGGTGTACTCCAAACCACAAAAGCCGTGATAGACTCTAACTGCAGTACAAGCAAAACAGCATCAAGGGTACATGGGCATCTGTGAACTGGCCTGAGCGCAGAAGCCCCCAGTAAACGACGTGTTTGCAGAAATAAAAATCCTCTGTTGGGTGGCAATTAGAGTGTAATCTCCTGCCCTCACTGCCCTCATTCTTAATTCCCACAGCCGCAGTCCCAAAGAGCACTGTACACACAGGGAAATGGAATTATTTCCCAGTCCCTGGCGGAGGGTGGGAGGGGGGTGCTGTGTCTCCCATCCCCGAGGGCCAGCTAGGCTGACCATTTTGAAAGCTCAGTGTTTGTATGTCAGCAGGTACCTATATTCATTTCAGCTTTGTGAAGCCTTTATGAACATCCGTTAGTCATATTTCAGCCACAATATGGGAGATAAGACAGCCAGGAGATCTCATAGGTAGGTTGTGAGGAATAACTAATGAAAAAGCACTTTGCAAAATATGAAGTATGATCCTAACGCTCAATAGAATAAGATATTTTACTTGACCGTTAGCCTACTTTATCACAAGCTGCCTGGAAGGAAGGCAAATGCTAGACGTCATCAGCAGAGCCTCCAGTTATGGATTAGGTCATAGAGAACAAAGCCACTTTGGTCACAACTGTCTCATTTCATGTGAAACCAGGTCATTAAATGTTTCCAGAAGACACCAGTTCTTGAGGTCTCATGACCCCCATTTACCATTCAAAACTAAACTTTGTAATAAGGTAAAAGCTGATTTAATCCATTCATTTCTTCTGGAAAAACACCACTAACAATGTATTGATTTCTTTTTTCTTCATAAAGAAGGCAACATTACCAGATACTCGAGCCTAGGATAGTCTAATAAAGAGGCAGAACAGAGTTGGAATTACAAATAAGGGCCTCATACTTGCAATTCATTTTGCAATCCTGAAGCCCAGAAACTAACACGATTTTGAAACACTGGTATACAACAGATAACAGAGACTAAACTATGCATATGAGGCTGACAGGATAGAAAAACCAAATAAACAGGAAATGACACAAGCCTGGAGTTTCTGAAAAACAACCAAACCTTCTTGAAAATCTAAAGATACAATGTGAATAAGATAAGCATTCTTTGTCCTTAGGGAATTTATAATCAAGACGAGATGACAAATAACTATGATATGCAGGACAAAGCCTTCTGTAAAATCTTAAAGGAAGAACCTGTCACCATTCTTCTCTCTGCCCCTCTCCCCACCCTACCCCCACAAAGAAGGAAAGCATCTCTGCCTTAAGTAGCTACTCCCCGTAAATTGCATATTCAATGAAAGTCATTCACCAAGGTTCCTATTTCTTCTTTTCAAAAAGCAAGCTCCCCTACATATTCACATATGCTCAAATGAAACGTTACAATGTCTGGAATTTGCTCTAAAATAATTTCATGGTGCTAGGAAGAGGGAAGAGACAGAAATCAAACCTGATTGACCATGGGTTGAGATTTATTGTATATAGATTATGGGAACATGAAGTTTCTTTGTACTACTTGTCAACTTATGAGTGTTTGAAATGTCCATGATAAGTTTATGAACTGCAATCTGCCTTGTAGAGCTACATTAAATGCTGACCATCATGAACAATAAGTGCTTTCTCACACTTGCTTTTCTCTGGAAGCATGGCTCATCAGACTCATCACCACCTGGCAGGGACTGCAGATGTCAGGATCTAAACACATTTGATTCCTGACAGGAGACCACAGGCCACAGATCCCATAAAGTGTTATGAAAGCATCTGGACGTGAGTAATGCAGGCGCCTCTAGCCGCTCTGTGATGATGTCTACAGAGACTTCCATCCCCAGTCACAAACGTAAAACAAAATCATCCTTTGCAACTAACACCATCAAATGGAAGCTGGCATTAGACGAAATAAAGATACACATGTTCCATGGAACCAATTTGAGACCACCACTGTGTCAAGAAGAAACAAAGTAAAAGCAAGCACTGCCCATTTCATGCTTTAACTCATTATTTGTACTGACTCTGAATCTTGCTAATACCAGGAATCAGATAACCACGAACAGATCTGGGGCTGATTTCTCCCCCTAAATCCAAACCCATCCAACTCTTCTCTTGCTTTTTTCTACTACAGATGTTGAAAATCTAAACACACCTTTGTCAGGACATCTTGCAGCTATTGGTGGCCATGTGAAAAATGTATTGTCTGAATGTGCAGCACCTGGGTTGAAAGGAGAAACCCATCAGACCAATATGCTAAGGAAGACAAACTGAAAAATCCTCAACAGTATCTGCATGAGACAGATATGTTTACATTATCGTTTAGTTGGGTTTTTCGTTACATGCAGCCAAATATACTCTTATCTAGTTCAGGAAGAGAATCAATGTCTCTCCAAGCAGAGGAGAACCCAAAAGGGACATGCGTGCCTGGAAATGTTTAACAACCGGTGCTCTCAAAGGCAAAGAGAAAAGACCTGATTTGTAGTATTTGCCAATTTCTGTGGAGTACACACACCCACCATGGCCAAGATGAAGCTACCAGTGGATGTCATTAACTGTGGAGTTGGGAAGATGCACATAAACACCTCCTACCAGTACAAACCTGCTCCAGCCCACCAATGAATATGTCCTTTCTAGACCTCCCAGGAAGCCAGGCTCAATGAGATTGCTTAGAAACTGTCTATAAGCCCACAGAGAAATGGTATTAAAAGGGGCTGAGTGGCTCAGGGAAAGGGGATGAGGAGGAGGGAAATGGGAAAAGCCAAGTGGAAAACATTAATTTTGACTACTAGCTTTCTTCAGGGAATAAGAGCTTTGGAAGTCAACAACTTGGGAAGGAAATGTTTTGTGCTATTTGGTTATTGTACTTGACCCTTACATGTGTAAACATTATGAGAACCCTAAACAAAATGCAGGCACGTCCGTGTTAAACACTGGTTTAACAAGAGTCTACATGGTATTTTCACATAGGTTATCTCGTTTAATCTCCACAATCATCTAGGGATAAAGAAATTATTTTTATGTGTATTTTACAGATTGGGAAACTGAGGCACAGACATTAAATAGCCTGTTCAAGGTAAGGCAGCTTCAGAATTTACCCCTTATGGCAATCAAAATCTGTAATAACTTTCCTCATGACAATCCCCAATCAATGGGGGGCAGAGTCACAGACACAGAAAAGATTTCTCTTAGTGGCGGTTGGACCCCGACTTCTGAATGGAATGGTCAGTGTGGTGGTTTGTAATTAATACAAACACAGTAGCTTGTGTGTGTGTGTGTGTGTGTGTGTGTGTGTGTGTGTTGGTATGGAAATCATGTCCCTAACACAGAGAAGAACAAAACCCACAGGGATGGCATATGAAAAACATTATAGGTTCTTATACATATTCCTCAGACTTTGTCATTTTCAGGTTTCTGAATAACAGCTCAGATCCCCCGCACTTCAGCAGGGGAAAAGAAAATTAGAAGCTTCTGAAAGAGGAAAATGAACATCTTGTAGAAAAGATAATCATTTTCAAAATGGTCATAATTATTGCTAAAGGAGTGTCTCTGTTTAGCAAACTTTTCATTTCCTACTTGTATTTCTCTCTGCTAAACTCCAGGCTCTCCTTGAGAATTATTCATGTAATCCCAAATGGGGAAAAATAATTATGGCCATCAGAGTATATCTAAGTGGCCAGTATGACGAAGTGAAAAATGCCTTATACTTACCAGACTCCAGAATGGTTTCAGAATCCAACCCCATCTCTTCACCACAAGACCCCAAATGCCACCAGTGAGAGGGGACAGGAGCTTTCGTAGGTAAGAATTCGCCTCCACTGTGCAATGGCTATTATCTCAACACTTGAGGGGTAACCAGCCTACTGAGAAAAAGGAAAGTTTCCATATCCTATAAGGGAAGGTTAAGAGGAGGGAGAGAGAGAGGTAAGAGAGGAAAAGGCAATTAGAACAAGGCAGTACCAGGAAAGGCAGTTTTGGGGATAATTCCAAATGAAGGGTGCAAATAAATGCACAAGGTGAAGGTAGACATAAAGGTGAGCTGTGAAAGATGGGAGGGATTATCCAAATCAAAAATGGCCTGTTATGTAATGGTGCCCATGCAACAGGCTGTTCCATACAGAGGGGCTGTGGAACAATGGGCTTGCACGTTTAAGCCAAGTGGAAACTGATCTGCCTCAAAACCATACAGAGGCTTATGGGAATTGAGAACAATTCTAGGGCCTTAGGCCCTCTGGGTAGACCCTGATAAAAGGATACCAGTCATGCACAAGAATATTCATGGCGTCCTAGAGGACCTACTGATGGCCAGAGAGATCTCGGAAGCTGCTTGTTCCCACCATGCCTGTGGACCGGTAGCAGCAATAAAAACTAAGGTATAGAAAGTATTTGTTATATCAGGTACTTTCATTACCTCCAGCTATTCTTTCCTAATGCAAATCAGTCAACCTTCTCGTCACCAAAAAGACTGGAAGCAAATGTGAGTGGCAGGTTAGTGTAAAAATTCCCGAAGTTTTTCTTTCTTCCATAGAAACTTAAAGCCTTAGGTTTGCAGATGAGTTATCCAAATTGCCTTTCTGGATCATCCATGACTGTAGAATGAATGTATAAGTTGTTTTAAAATGTTTAAGTGGAGGGGCACCTGGGTGGCTCAGTCAGTTAAGCTTCGGACTTCGGCTCAGGTCATGATCTCACGGTTTGTGAATTTGAGCCCTGTGTTGGGCTCTGTGCTGACAGCTCGGAGCCTGGAGCCTGCTTCAGATTCTGTGTCTCCCGTTCTCTCTGCCCCTCCCCCACTCACACTCTGTCTCTTTAAAAAAATAAATAAACATTAAAATTTTTTAAATTTTTAAGTGGAGCAAGTATTCTGTGGGTAGAAAAAGGAGAGATTGAGAATTGCAGGCAGGAATCTGAAGAGACCTATTTACTTTCAAGTATTTGGAAAATATGTTGCTCAAAACATACAATTATTAAGCTCTTAATGTTCCAGGTGGATACAGGCAGGGGTGGAGAGTATTTCCCTTGAGATGTGTTCCCATGGTCACAAAACTGAAGCTCAAAAATTTACTATAGCTCAATGGTCACACAGGATTGTAATCCAAAGAAGCAGAGGCCTGATGATACTGAAGTGAGGAATCCATGCCAGTTATCAATGTATTGTCTCATAGCTGCAAATTCATCTGTCAATGCATGCTCTGAGGTAATGGACAGAATTCATTTAAACATTTGTCCTTTACAGTGAGCACAATGTTGGGCTTCGCCAGTAGAGGGCGCTGGAGAGACATTACAGGAGAAAAGGGGCTCTTGGCTGTTTCTGGTAGTTGCACCGTGGGTGGGCGGTGTGGTTGTGAGGAAGTTTGGGGAAGAGGTGAATAACCAACTCTGAATAAGTGCCCAAAGTGAAGATGTCAGCTGGACAAAATGATGCAGTCTGTGGATGTCAATCAGCTTCTTTCCCCGGCCACCTGGTGGCTTGCTCACCGAGCTTATGAACCAAGTTGCCGTGGTGGCAGGCATGGAGGCTGGGCATGGGCAAAACATCGTCTTCCCCTCCTGAAGGCTGACCTGGCCACAGCCACTGCTGAGTGTGTAACCTGCTGACGATGGAGATCAACTCTGAGCCCCGGATATGGCACGGTTCCTCAGCAGGCCCAGCCAGCCACCTGTTGGTGGATTGATTACATTGGACCTCTTCCACCACAGAGGGAGCAAATATGTGTCCCCTCTGAAATAGGTATATATTCTGGGTCTGTGTTTGTCTTTCCTGCTGATAATGCTTCTGCCAGCACCACCATCCATGGACCCACAGAATGTCTTATCTAGAGCATCATGGCAATCCACACAGCCTTGTGTCTGATCAGGGAACTCATCTCATAAAAAAGAATTGCACCAGTGGCCTCATATCCCTGAGAATAACTGGGTTTATAACATCTTCCATTACCCACCAGCAGCTGGCCTAATGGAAGGGCTGACTGAAGACTTCATCGCAGTGCCAATTGAGAGAAAAAAATCCCTTGCTAGGATGGAATTCAATCTCACAAAATGCAGTTATGCTTTAAATCACAGACCACAGTGTGGTGCCATGTCCACCGTGCCCACAATACATGGGTCCAGGAATCCAGAGAGTGGGCAAGAGTGGGAGGGGCTTCTTTCACTATTACATGTAATAACATACTTCCTGAACTCTTGCTTTCCATTCCAGGAATTTTGAGCTCCACTGATTTGGAGATACCAAGGGAGGAATGCTTTCACCTGAGGCCACACACATGTCTCCATTGAACTGGAGGTTGAGAGTGCCACCTGGACATTTTGGTCTTCTGGTGCCACTGAACACAAGAAGGGTTAGTCTACTAACTGGGGTGATTTATCCCCATTACCAAGGAGAAATCAGTTTACTGCTACACACTGGAGGCAAAGAAGACTTTGTGTCAGAAAAAAAAAATTCTGGACCTAGGTAAGGAGATATTTTATTCGAGGGGATTATTGCAATAGGAGGAAGGGACTGTTGCCATAGAGAGAATCTTCCAACCATAGGATCTGCAAGTGTCTCAAAGGTCGGGTGGAAAGGGGTTTTCTTCTACAGGAAAGAATGAATAAGGCTAGAAAGAACTGGATGTGGGAGAATGGGATGTGCATGTGGCATATAATTGTATGAACAATCATCGAATGCCTTTCTCTGTGGTCAGGTGATTTTCAGGAGGGGTTGTTAAGGAAGGCCTGCTCTGCATTCTGGTGCTTGCTCAGGCTGAGAATGAGTCAATGTTCAGGGACCTGTGGGGATGGGGAGAAGCTGGATTAAAATTTGGTCACGTCTAAAGTTAGCTGGTGCTGTGATGTTCAGATTGATCAAAGGGAGCAAACAGTTCAGTTCAACCGATGAGACCATGAATGGGAACTTGGAAGGTCTGTGTCTGGTCTTGTCATAGGTAAACAAGGGGGTCATGCACAAGTCTTACCTAGGTCGTGCCAGGAGGAGAGATTCTTCATGATAAGCCATTTCCTGAAACAAAGAAGAGTGGAGGGATTTCTTTCTTTTCTTTTCCTCCCAGCTTTACTGAGATATAATTGACATAATAACATTGTGTAAGTTTAAGGTGTGCAACGTGTTGATTTGATACAGGTACATATTACAAAATGATTACTACAGGAGCATTAGTTAACCTCTACTGTCACATAATTATCATTTCATTTCTGTGGTGAGAACAGTTTAAATCTCCTCTCTTAGCAACTTTCCAGTACATAATACAGCGTTATTAGCTGTAATCACCATGCTGTATGTTAGATCCCCAGAATTTGTTCATCTTATAATTGGAAGCTTACACACTTTGACCAATGTTTCCCCCACCCACCACCAACCCTTGGTACCCACCACCTCTCCAAGTTTTTCTCCCTTTTCTACTTTTAAGGATCATTGTGATTATATTGGGCCTATTCAGATAATCCGGGATAATCTCCCATTTTAAGGTCAGATGATTTAGCAACCTTGCCATGTACTATAACATGCTCACGGGTTCTGGGAATTAGCATGTGACATCTTTGAGGGGGGCATTTATTCCGCTGGCTACACTCAGGGTATCATGCCCGTTGGGAATTGGGATGAGTTTCACTCATTCAAAAAAAAGATAAGTCTTTTGGTGGGGACACAATATTGTCATTTTTGGAATGCGAGAAGGTGTTTATCTTGATGGTTGGATGATGGGTGCATATGTGACAGTAGGGGGTTGTTCCTGCATGTTTTGTTATGTCTGTAGTCACCTCTATCCTGGACAATACTGCCCAATTGCTAATCATTCTCCTGCTAAATGTTGTTCAGCTGGAACGGTATCATTTATTCAATGACCAGCTTCTCGGGTCCATGGTGTTGGCTCTTGTGGGGATAGACCGTGAGCGGAATTCAGCATTGCTGTGAAAGAGTAATCAGTGTAGATGAGCACAATGTGTTGTTTCAAAATTTCACATGACCTCGATGCACATGTCCTCATCCGAGAACCTGTTGACATACATAATGAGACCATGATACAATCTGTAGAGGTCATTGGACATGTGGTAAGGAATGTGGTAATACAAAGAGAGAATTCCCAGTGGGGAAAGAGTGGATCTGTGCTCATTTTCTTCACATCAGTTACCTGCCATAAAGATGATGATGCCAGGGCAGGGAAGGAAGTATGTCCTAGCTGGGTAGGAAAGTACAGAGTTACATGTATATTCAACAATGGCTTTTTAGTTTGAATTAGTTTCTAAAAGATATATAGCAAAGGAAAGATTTCCCAAGACTTAGTTTACATATTTATCCTGCAGAATATTTTGTGGTTTGAGGATAAGTTGGTACAGATTCACAAACAAACCAGAGATGAAAAACATTATATTAATTTTTGAAGAATTTCGCAAAGGTATGAGTGAACTATAAAATCTCTTACCGTGTTCTCAACATGGACCTGGATGCCACCTTTATGTCTTCATGTTGGATTTGTTTCACTAGGATGCCATTTTGCAAGGTGTGTGTGTGGGCTGTCACTTGCTCCCCTTCCAGACATTCATGATTAAGTTCTCTTTAGCATAAGTAACAGTCTCCCTGGATACAAGAGACCAGTAATCAGTATATCCTTTCACATTAATTAAATGCAAGTGAGAAATCTACGATGCTCAGCCAGCTCATTAGTGATCACATAGCTTGGGTAAGGGTTTAGTCATTGCTCTTGATGGCCTACTTCATCTTTAGGGGATGGAGTTTTAGATTCTGCTTTAGTGCCACTGTGTGTTGTAATAGAAGAATAAAGCATTCCAAATGTTATGCCATCGCTAGACCCATCCCCTCACTTGAAATGTCCCCTTTTCCACACGTCTGAATTCTTTGCAACTTTCCAGGCTCACCTCTGTTGCCATGTCTGTTCTTTACACTTTCTCTAATCAACCCAGACCACAGCAATTCCTCTTCTCTGAAATTTTATCCCTTTCCATGTCTAGTTGCTCCCTTTGGCACTGTATGGTTTCATCAGTTATATTTCCTTATATACATCATAGACTCAAAGGATTATTAGTTGACTGAGTTGATTGATTACAGTCTAGTCTAGGCTGGTAGCACTGGGAATGAATGAAGAGACAGATGATTGATTGGATATATAGTGGTTGAGGAAGAGGGTGGAGCTAGAGTTGATGCTATTATTTCAAGGTTGGAAGCCCCCATCCACCTTTTGTCTTCTACTATAGATGCACTTGATTAATGCTTGCTGAAGTTAGTTGAATTCACTTCAGCCGGAACATTTTCTCTATCTTTTGGTATTTATCCAAAGTCTCAGTAAAGAGTTCTTCATGCCATTCTTCCATGTTTGGGCGTGGCTTTCTCAGGTATCACAGGGCATGGTATCTATACACGTCTGCCACCAACATGCTCCCTATTCTCCACAGGTATAGCCTCTGTGGGTAAATTGTGTTCATAACCACACCCTCCTTTACTCCTATCTCCTGCCCTACAACACCTCTCAATGCCCCGACTTCCACTCTCCCTCCTCCTGTCACTGTGTTCATTTCTGCCCTTGGCTAAAAATTGGTAGAGAAAAGCATCTGACCCTATGAACCTTGGAGTATTTTCTCTATGCAGGGCTTTTTTCCTTTACCCATAAGAATGTCCCCGAATGATGTCTTCCTAATGGGGAATTTCAAGCACTAGCAGAACGATAACCTACAGAAGAGTAAGCTTTCTCGTTAAAAGGTAAGACAGTAAATATTTTAGGCTTTCCAGGACTTTTCACAGCTACTACACCAGGCAACTATAGTTATAGAATATGTAAATGAATCTTTCATATGTAAATGTATAGGTTAGTATTCCAATAATATTTACAAAAAAAAAAAAAAGATCACAAGCCATAGCCCATAAACCATAGTTTGCTGAATTCTGGCTTACAGGCTTATTTTTGGCATTCCTTATGTTTCTTAAGTCATAGCACAAAAGCAGTGGCCACTTGCCTTTATCTATCCATCTACCTACCTACCTACCTACCTACCTACCTACTTTGCATTTCTGGGGTAGGAAACTTTGTGATGTGTGGGAAAGGCAAAGCTGTATGCATTTCCATTGAGAACCCTGGTTGTGAATGTTACAGGTGCTAACATTGCAGACAGAACTGCAGAGGCACCTTCCAGAGACCCCAGGGGTTGGTGACTCACAGAAGCAGAATTAGAGATGGGGAAATTAGGAGTGTCTGTCAGATGCAAATGCTCTATTCTTGGAAATTTGCTTAATTTTATGCAGCAAGTTTTATGCTGCAAAAGCGGTTAAAACAATGATACTTTTTGCAATGATGAAACTGAAGAGACAGCTGAGTTAGAGTTTTATTAAGTGGCTTAAGGAACAATTTCCTTAGGCAGTGGGTTTTTGGTTTTTTATTTTAAGTAAACTCTATGCTCAACTTGAGGCCAGAACTTACAACCACCGAGATCAAGAATCGAAGGCTCCACTGACTGAGCCAGCCAGGCGCCCCTTGTGGTTTTTTGTTCTTAAGCCTGTCCAATTGAATTTTTATTTCTAATGATCTTTTATATTATAATGATTTAGGATTATAACACAAAATACAGTATACTTTAACAAAACTGACTTTTTTGTTCATGCTTTTCCTCAGGTACACCAAGTATGTGGACTCACATAACACGTGTAACTTTTGGTTTTATGTATCAACTTGTGTGAGTTGTGGGCCGTAGTCCCGTTATTTAATCAAACAGCAAACTAGGTGGTGCTGTGAAGGTATTTTGGAGACATGGCTAGCATTTATGATCAATTTAAGTAAAGGAACTTACCCTTGATAATGCAGGTGGACCCCATCCAATCAGTTGAAGGCTTTAAGAGCAAATCTGTTTGCCAAAGAAGAAATTGTGCCTCAAGATTACAGCAGTTTCCAGTCTGCCAGCATGCCCTATGGATTTCAGACTCCAGACTGCAACACTGACGCCTGCCTGAGCTTCCAAGTGGCCAGCCTTCCATACAGATTCAGAATTAGTAATACATTAAGTTTAAAACAGAAGTATGAAACTTTCAGATTTTTTAAAAATTGTATTTATTTTTTGAGAGAGAGAGTGTGAGCAGAAGAGGAGCAGGGAGAGAGGGAGACAGAAGATCCGAAGCAGGTTCTGCACTGACAGCAGCAAGCCTGATGCGAGGCTCAAACCCACAAAACGTGAGATCATGACCTGAGCCAAAGTCAGATGCTCAACTGACTGAACCACCCAGGTGCCCCCAGATTTTTTGTTTTGAGCAGAGTACCTGGTTAACTCTTGATGCAGGTGAATCTCAGGACAGTGGCAGATTCTGGGATGAGGGGGTCAGCATCAGGTCAGGGCTGGGGCTAGAACTCCACCTTGCAGACAGGGAAGGCCTTGTCCTGCACAGACCTGGTGCTGTTGCAGCCCAGCATTGTGACACCCAGCACCTGGCACCAGGTGTGAGTCTCCTTGTACCACTTTTGCGTTGCCACTGAATCAAAGTGGCGACCAGGGTTGCCTGGAGGTCACTGTCTCACTGTTGCTTGCCAGACACAGAAACTTTCAGTGGGGGAAATAATCCACTCTGCTAGGCTACAGAAACCTACTTTGCTAAGAATTCTCTTGTGAAATATTTTTACTAAGTGGGGTCAATGTAGAGGGCAGAAATATAACCAGGTTGATAAAGGGTGAATGTAGACACTAGAGAGTGCTCTTCTCACCCAAGGTCCCTTGTCATTGACACACGTGAATCTGTCTGAATTGAAATCCCCCCATAAAACCATCTATCAGTTGTTATTGTTATGCACACAGCGGATGGAGCATTAAAAGAAGAGGTGCTTTCTTGATATATTAGCCTCCTCTTCCCAGAAGTTGCACCAGCAACCAGAGTATTATGGTTCTCTATTCAGCCTTCTTTGCACCAAAAAGCAACACTAAATAAAATCAAAACAGAGAATCTCACGTTAAAGTCTTTGGATTTTATTGAAATGGTAGAGCTAGAGTATCTGACCACTCAGCCTCTGTATGAATCTGCATCTAATCAAAATATAGAAACTAGTTATTTAAAGAGTTTAATATAAATAATTATTAACCTATGATAAGAGTTAACTGTAGGATATAAGAAAAACCGCTATTGTATCCTAGGGCTGAGGGACAGTATCCAAGAAAGGGCAGATTTTGGAAAGAGACCTGATCTCCAGGGCTAGGGTTCAGATCTCGTTGATGCAATTGCGGCCCACTGCATGGCAGATAAGTTTGCTGGTTAGCCTGAGCCAGACATGGTCCACAGTCACTGGGCAAGCAGAAAGCAATCATCTGGAGTACAGTGGAATAGTCAGGACACAGACAAGCCTCAGGCACTTCCTGGACGCAAGAGCACGCAGAGTGAGTGGGGTCCCCAGTGGTAACCCTTCCGGCACCAGTAGGGCTACAGCCAACAGCCAGGTGTGCAGTCATGCAGAAGGACTAAGGGTGCTGGTGTGGCAGGACACCTGGGGTTTGTGGATTCCTGGCAAGAGGGCTGGACGTTAGAAGGGCCATGGAGGACAAACCTGGGAAGGGCATAAGATCAAAGGGAATCAGGGCATGGGTGCAGGCCAGAGCACTAGAATTCATGGTGTCCAGGTTGAGATGGCATCGGGAAAGTCATCACCAGATCAGTTTGGAGCTTTGAGGTCATGAGGGGACCACACATTCTGGTTCTGTAGCTGGTTTAGCGCACCATCAGATATACCCAAAATCACAGCTCACATTGCTAACCCACCTCAACAACTGGCAACAGCAAGGGAGCCCCTTCCCCTTGCAATGTACCTCTCACGCCCTCTACTAAAAAGCTCAACATTTTTTCAGTATAAGATGCCTTAAAGGCATTCTGTCCATTACTGCAGAGCATGTGCTGAAGGATAAATTTGGGGCTAAGAGGCAGGATGTTGATAAGTGGCACAGCCCATCCCTTTGGTTTACCCAGCTTCCATATGCACCCCTTTACATACGTTTGACCTCTTATAACAGCAAAACACTGGTATTTCCACCTTCCAGAGATACCAGTCCTCCTATATGTTTTCACTGTTCTCCCAAATTAGACGACTCAGAGCCCCCAAGTCATTGGTACCCATCATGGGCTTCATTAATTATTCCTCAAAGCCAGGCACCCATCAAATATTCTATTACCTAAAAACTAAACTGTAAAGTTTATCTCCAGTAACTTGGGCATAAAATAGATGAAGCAGGATAAAGAAAAAGGGAATGGTGAGTATAGACAAATAGACACATACACATAATAAAGAAAATGTGCAAAGCCACTGTAGCCGTTGTTTATGTAATTGGTCTCAAGGTGTTAGTTCCTCAGTTACCAAGTTTCCCTCGGCCTCAGCCAAAACCTTAGGTGCTTTGGGTTCTTTACCTGGTGGAGTGACCAAAACCATTTCCCAAGTGTTTGAGTCCTAAATCAGTCTGCTTCTTTTGTAGCTGTGACAAAATAGTTTTCCGCTAACTTTACTATTAGTAGGAAGAGTAAAGGTCCCACAAAGATGTTCATATCCTAATTCCTGGAACCGGTCAATCTATTATTACAAAACAAGTGGAAATTAAGGTTGCTAATCAGCTGACCTTAAGGTAGGGGATTGTCCTCGATTATCTGGTCGTGCCTAGTCTCACCATAACTCTTAAAAGTGGAAGAGGAAGGCAGTGGAGGGAAGAGTCAGAGATGGCAGTATGGGGATTCAGCCTCACATCGCTGGCACATCACTGGCTGAAGCCATGAGTCAAAGAATGTGGGGAAGCCCCCAGCAGCTGGGAAAGACGAGGAAACAGACTGTCCCTTCAGAGCATCCAGAAGGACTGTAGCCCTGTCAGCATCTTTATTTGAGCCCAGTGATACCCATCTTGGGCTCCTGACCTCCAGAACCGTAAGATAATAAGGTCGTGTTGTTGTACGCCATTAGGTTTGTGGTAATTTGTTCCAGGAGCAATAGAAAACTAATACACTGTCAAAGAAAGTTTTTATATCCATTGATTACTGAGAAATCTGATGTGTAAATTAGAGAATTAATTAAAATCCATTAATAAACAACAGCCACTGAGTCACCTAAGAATTATTTTAATCTTTTATTTAAGTAACAGTGTAACACACAGATGGTATGCAGCTGCTCACTGTGCACCTCAAATTTTTTCTCACAGGGCAATGAAGGGTTCCACCCAAGCCATCTGTCTAGGAGGATAGACCCTCCCCATCCTGGAGATCCCAACCATCTTCTTCACCTTTTAGTTTAGCCTGCATTTTGGAAGTGCTCCATGCTGAAGAGCAGCATATTCAGGATTATAATATACTATACTCCACACCAGACATTTATAAATCTCAAAGCTACTGGCATCTTCATTCTCCTTTCAAAACAAAATAATTTTTCTCTCACTCCTACCAAAACTCTTGCTTTGGTGCCTATGTAACTGAGCTCACACTTAAATATTCTAGAGAGGTCAAAAGCCTGGAATTGTGAGACCGAACTGTCCCTCCCCTCCTCTAAAGGTAACTCCAGCCTCATCCTTCAACCACCACAGCTGCTGAAGTACTACACAACTTGAATAAACAAACTGCCTCCATCTACCTTGCAATCTCCAAGTCTCATTCAGACCTCCTCCTAGATGCACTGTGCTGTGAGCAATAGAATTCCCTAACTTTCGAATCTGGTTTTCCCCTTAAAGGGCATTTTCTAACTTCCCCACACCACTACACTCCAACTCACCTCTTTAAAGGCCTCTGGGATTTAAAGTACCAACAAGCTGTTGGATTAATATAGCCATACTGAGCCCACCCCCTAGAAACAAGGAGGGACACCCATGTTGGGAAAGGTGGAACCAAAAATTCAGTCCCTTCATGTGATGTGAGAAAGCCTTTTAGTGTAAGTAATTTGTTCCTAACAAAGGTACAAGGTGTTACTGTACCTGCCTCAAAGGCACCTCAAATAGGTTTAAGTTTTATAACATTATACAAAATCGGTGACAAGTAACACTTTCAAATCCTATAGGTCCACTCTAAAGTGTGCATTGTGTGTTTATTCCTTGAAGGAATAAGGTCACCACTGCTATAAGATATGGAAGAATAAAAGAAATCTGGAATTAGTCTTATAATATTGAATGCAGAGGACTGTTCAAGGCTTCAGATAAAGGTCTGGCAAATCAATGTTCCTTTGAGGCAAATCAAGTGCCTCTTGGAGAAGACTAAAATGACACCAAGAACAGCTGGCTAGCAAATAGGAAAAGTGGGTCAATTTCTTGAGGGCAAATAAATTCTCCATCCTTAAGCTTGAGAGTATATAACCCTTTTGATACTGAGCAAAAGGAGTCTAGCAAACAATTTGGAGACTTGACCTGGTGTTATAGTCTCATTTGCATATGCCCAAGATGATTCATAAATTACCAGATTCGTTTACTATTTATTGACAGGACCATAGCAACTATTTTTTTTTTATTGCCAAAACCTCAGCAATTGTTTTTTTTTGTTTTGTTTTGTTTTTGTTTTGTGTTTTTGTGTGTGTGTGTGTGTTTTTGTTTTGTTTTGTTTTTGGTCAGGACTCCAGAAACTTTTTTTTTTAAGTCAAATCACTAAGTATGATCGGCAGAAGAGTGATTTCTCTGTGTGTTTTTTGTTTTTAATAAGTTTCTGAAGGAAAGGCATATGTGAATATAAGAAACAAAAACTGTAATCAAACTCCTTTAGAAATGTAACTAAATATACAACAGCAAAATCCACCAAGATACCTAACACACTACTGTAGTTCTCTAAATTTCTCAAGCATCTGATGGAATCTCCATCAAATTGCTGTTCCCTACCCCCAAACAACCCTGACACCCCCCATCAGAGTTGCTGAATTAGCATTTATGTGGTGGGACCCAAGAATTTGCATTTCTCAGAAGTTTCTCCACGATCCTGATGCTGCTGATTTAAAGACTGCACTTAAAATCCACTGCACCAGAATATGGAGAACACAATTCTAGTCTAATAGAAAGGAATACTTATCAGCTGAACTGTGGGATTGACCTATCTGTATTAGGGTTAGAATAGAGATTTTCCCCAAGTGTTTCTGCTTAAATTCTGACCCTGGATGCCATCTGCCTCTTCATCTTTGGCTAGAGTGGAGTTTTCCTTTCATAGAGGAAGTGGTAACCAATGAGGTAGTCAAGCAGATGTGTGCAACCAGGAGCCTGTTCCGCTTACTTCTCCTGAGTGGTCTTCCCTGCCTTTGTGTTACGAGACTGGAAGTTCTCTTCCCTTTTCAACAGCTCTTCAAAAACATCATTGTGCATGTAAAAGAAGATGTACCCGGTGCAAAGCCTAGCCTCCTGCATGAGATCTTCTTCGATACTCAATACCTGTAGATCATTGTAAGTGAACCACGCTTGCCTCTCAAAGTCATAGGCATCGCTGATATAATGGCCTGAATTTGGGGTCTTCCCAAGATGGCTGACAACACCAATGAGCCGATAGGAATCGAGATCACTCATCTTACCACTTCTTTTTGGTTTTGTGGCTTCAGTTTCTGACTTCTCCTTATTTAAACATTCTTTGTTTCCAGGGTTTTTATTGGAACCCGTTGCCCCTAGGGAATTTGCTTTGGCCTCCTGGAGACGTAATTTTGCAGGTTTTCTGAGGTTCTTTGCATACCAGCGGGTACGTGTCTTCAAGAGGGCTCCAAGCAGTGCCTGCCGCAGGGCTTGTTCATAGATTTTCATCCATTCATCCTGCTGGGTCTGTTTAGTCGGTTTTTGGGATTCTTTTGGAATTCCGTTTTTTTCACGTTTGTAAGTATCTTCAATAGTCTCAGTGCCACTCTTGAAATCTACAAGCGTATTAGTTGTCTCATATTTCTTTTGTTTTAGATTTTCAAACATTTCTTGAAGATAAACTTTGGCAAGACACCTGTCTGGACCACTGGTGAGTTTACCTTCATCTTTCTGGATCTGAGAAAGGGACGTTGCTTCAAGATCCATCATTAAGCCAGCAGCTAATAGCTCTTTTTCAATGACTGCTCCATTTCCTAAGTTTACTAATTCAGACTCAGTTATATTCAGTTTAGGACATTTTCCCAGGTCTTCTTTCTGTTCTCCATTTGATCCTTCACAAAGAATCTGGCATTTTTGTGGTTCAGACTCTTTGTCTGGTCCAATGTGTGGAATCAGAGAATCATTGGATGCCAAGGTTGGCTTTGTTGAAGGTGTTGATAGAAAGAAGTTTCCAAATTTTATGCTGTGAAAGACTTTTAGGATTTGGAAATCCCTAGTAAGCACATTCTTGCTCACAGGAGGAGGTGGCTTGGTAGTTTCATTGCAATGAGATGATATATCTAAATGTGTGGAAATAACGACTTCCTGGTCATCCTTCCTTAGCGACCAAAACTCGTCAAAGGTATAACGTTTCAGATGAACAATAAGAACCCTGGGTAGCCTACTAAATTTGTGCACTGCAACAGAACTCTTATGCTTACATTTCCCACATTTATATTCAAGCTCTTCCGCTCCAAAGAAGAGATCAAAAGCAGACTGAATAGACAAAGGAAGTGATTTCGTTCCTTGTGGAAGGTTGATGGAGAGATAATTATTCACTTCGGTCTTGAGAACAACATGACCACAGGCTTGACAAGTAATAGAGCGCAGCAACTCAAACTCAAAATTATTGATGACGGGACAAACGAGCACTTCAGTGGCAGCACTTCCAGGAAAGATCTGTTGAGCTGGATTCTCCTCTTCAGATTCAATTTTAGCCTTCCATATGGTGTTTAATTTCCCCATGCTCTCTTTCATCTGATCTAAACAGTGACCTAAAAACTCATGAGCATCGTTTTGTACGTTGTCAGAGAAAATCTCTGCAACTGATGATATGGTTTTTTTAAGGCTCACAAGTAACCTCTCCTTGATTTTTATGTTATAAATATCTTTCAAAACAAACAGCTGTGCTAAACATATGCTAAGAGCATCAAGGGGAATTTTACCCCATGGGGAATCCTTACTGAATAAATCATCAGCAAAAGACGGAATCGAAAATAAGGACTGTAAAACTGCGTTCATGTAACAGGTGTTTCCCAAATTGGGGAGGCCTTGCAATAGTTTCTCTGGGTACAAGTCAAGGGTCATCTTGAGTCTGTCCCACTCTGGCTTATCTGCACTATACTTTGCTTCCAACAGAAATGCCAAATATATTTTCTCACAAAGCACCTGAAGAACACTAACACCCTGAAGGTAAGGGTTTTCAGTAGAATCGGTCTTGAATAAGTGTTCAAATGCTAATTTCTTCTTATTTTTTAACCTCAATTTTTTCTTCCTATTGTGGCTTACATACCTCAAGAGATTTGTCTCGGATTTCTTATCTCTTACAGAGCTATTCTTTTGCAGGAATTTCCCACCCATCCCTGAACCAGATGATAACATTCTTTTTCTCTTCTCCTGTCCATTTTCTGGTAAATCATTGCAAGTAAGTGTTGATGACCTTGATGCACACAAAGGCTTCTGCTGAAGGCCGGCTGTTCCATGTCCTTCTCCTGCCTCTAAAGATCCACTACTTGACTTACTACATATTTCGTGAGATGAACTTTTGTTGATTTCCTTCTGTGTTGTTGTGCGGGCAAAGATCCCTCCATCCTTAACAGGTTTCATGGATGGTTGATTATTTTGAGGGAATCCATCCAAGAACATCTTCAACTCTTCAGCATCTGCAGAAGATAATCCTTCAATAAACAAGAAGCTATTATTTTGGAAAGTTAAATGCAGGTGATTTTGTTTTCCTCCATAGGATCTAAGCACCACATTTTTAATATTATTAGTTAGTTGAAAAGTTGTTGATTCTCCAGTGCTGAAATAGACCAGCAGTCTAATATTCTTCTTTCTTTCCACTTTTCCAATGTATGCTTCTTTGGGCTTAGACATCCCCATATTCCTGCTCCATGTATGGACAAAACCGTGTGCTATTAGAGTAGCCATACTTTACAAATAAAGTACAGGTATCTTTAATTATTGACAATCTTGAAGTTCCAATTTGTTTTGCAAGCTCACTTCTGAAGACAACACCAAAGCAATGATTCTTTAGTTCTCTATAAGGATGGCCTTATTTCTAGTGTTGGTTTTATACTAGAGCCTCTTCAGGTTCTGGATGTCCAGCTATTTAGTAATAAAACCAATACCCTTTAAGAGCTGTCCATGGTTACCATGAGGGAAGAATCTTGATTTCCACGGCAAGGCAGTTACTGGAAAAAAAAAATCAAGAAAAATCATTTAAGCTATCCGAGAAAATGCTTGGATAGAACTCAAATTCTACTCCCATACACTAAATCTTTACCCTACAATACTAGATTCCATTCTGATTAATTTCCCCACTTAAACTGAAATCATTAAACACTTGGAAGACTTTCAGTAAATAGCTGAAGAGCATAATGAACAGTGTCTCAAGTGTATGCATATAATGTGCTAATCCTCCTGTCATAGAATGACCCCACAGGGCATCCATAATAAGTGAGTAAGAGAGTGGAGGCACTAGGCGGCCCTCAAACCAATAATAGATGAATAGCTCTTAATGTCCAGAAATCTAGAGGACTTCATACACAGGCCACTAAATGTAAGTCAATCTACCTCTTTCCAAATCCAGTTATGCTCCTTTCTTTCACATGGCATAATGTGAAGTCCACACATTATATCCCATGTGGGAGGGTCTAACCTATCACTGCTTAAAGCAAATATCTCCAGCCCCAACAAGCCAAGATGACCTGGTATACTCTAAGCAATCCTGATTCTTCTGGTAAGTGTGGGGTAATTGAAAATTCAAAGCCATGCTGAACAAGAACATAAAAAACTCATTACAATTTTGAAAGGTGGTTAAAACAAGGACTGAGACCAAGTTCAAGACTGTGTTTACTATGCTTTACTATTGAACAAACAAATGCAGGTAGTATAAACAATTTACAAGAAACAGGATATGATGAATGGAAAGTTTCCCATTGGCTCCAGTGTTGGTTTCACTGTTATTTTGGAGGTATGCCTAAAGTTTCAAGGTTGGTATAATCCATACAGAGTGAAGAATGCCCCAGGCTAAAAAAGTTAAGAAACCAATAGTCTGGTGCCCTTTTGGCCATTATACCAAGGGTAAAACTAAGTCAGCATTAAGGGTCTGTTATTAACACACATAAATTTCTTACTAAGTCCCAATTAACATTTTTTACTTCTATTTCTTAATGCGTCATCATACGGCCTAGAGAAAAAGTGGTAATGCTCAACATGGGTGAATTATGCACTAAACAACACCATCTTCTGGGTCATTAGTCCTGTTTTCCTCATACCTGCAATTATGTTCATATTCCCTGTCTAAAGTGGAATCACGAGTAGATTCTCTAGGTCAGCTGCGCTGAGGAGAACTGTCATGAGACCTTGCAGTATAACTGGGTCGCCAATACAGGCAATGGAAAAATCACATGCAACAACTTCTAGTAGGCTTTCGGTCTTATATGCTCTTTTCCACAAAATACTATCTGGACACCTTTAGGACTTATCTAGCCATCCATGGACAGATACAAGGCATTTTCATCCAGGGTTAAATATAGGACCTGGACCTGGACAAGTGATTGTGAGATCTGTTTGTGTTCCAGACTACATGGAAATTAAGACTGTAAAGTAACCATTTTTATAATCACAGTCTAACACTGTCCTTCTGATTGGCTAGAATTGCTTCCACACTCTCCTCCAATTAATCACCTCTTGCAACTGACATGAAATGCCTGCCATGCATTTCACACAAGCTAAATTGGTTTAATTTTTGAAATAATCCCATTTCTCTACTCCCCAGGTGCCTTGCCTACTAAACCACAAATGAGATAGGTATTTCAACAAATTAGGTGTACCAAGTTTACCTGACTCAGGTCATTTTTGGCTTGAGAACTTCACAGCCATCCATTTTGAACTTCAGTCCAAGAACTCCCCAAACAAATTCTGAGGTTTTGCAAACACATCACTGATGAAAGCATCTTAGCTCCTTTTAATTAGTTTCACAAAGTTATAAATCTATAACCCCAATTCTTTTCATATTAACACTTCTAAGCACATACTGTCTGCTTTGCAACAAGCCAAATATCCCTGGAGATTCTGCTCAGTACTCTGTAGGGTCCCTAACATCACCCTAGCAGAAGGTAAGTAAAAGGCGACAGTCGGACAGCAAATCACTGATGTAAGGAAAGAGACATTCCCATTGGGTTGTGAGGAACAACACCAGGATGGTGCACAAAGATCTCCACAACCTCCATGGAAGAAGTTACAGTAGAACTGAAAACTTAACCTATCACCAAGTGCTCTAAAATAAGACAGGAAAATGTCAATTAAAAAAGCCTCACTATGGATAATTCTGCTGGTCATCCTGTATCAACTACAAATGGTCAAAAAATACAGCCAAATGTCCCAGCTTTCCAAAAATGTCTCGAACATCCTATGTAAACATTCACTAAGCTTATGAGCTTGTGTTCAAGGCAAGGACAAATTCTTGAGTACTAAGTGAAGAAACCATTCCCCCAAACCCTAAATGTTCTAAGATGGCATTAAAATGGACTTCAGATATGTGCTGCTAACAACCAAGACATCATCTGTTGGTAATTAACACTGCTCTCTAAAACTGAATGGATCCTCCTAATCAGTATATGCCCACTGGTATTGACCACAGCATAAAATATGCTAAAAAAAAATACAAGGTTTAGTGATTCTCCTGACAAATATTTTCCTTTAGGCCAAGTCGAGACCTTAGGTTATGAGGTATCAGAGATCAGTGTGCTTTTCCTCCCACCCCCACCTGCTTCTTCCATGCTTAGCCCTCCACAATACACACTAGTGACTCCAAAGAAGTTCTATTAGTAACTAGCATTCGACTAACACCACAATCAACACTCTACAGTATTGGGCTCACTGACAAAAGTTAAGTCTAAAAATTTCCTGCCCATTGTATGTAGGCTAGAGAGGTTCCTATAGCTAGCTTTGACCACGGGGTCCACATAATTTGAGCTAGGTCCCTGTAACTCGAAACCAGTGAGGAAGGATCAGATGTACTTAATCACTCAAAATTAAAAATTTCTGAATAACTCTATAGGAGACCAATCCAAATTAATGAATAGGTTAGGTTAGCACTTAGCACTACAGATATTTGCATCAGAAAGCATGTGTCCAAAATTAATGGGAAGCTATGTTTTCTCCTACATAGTTAAATACTCTTCCTGAATCTTATCGATGTTATTTACTTGCTCAGTAAACACTGTCGTTATGGATAATACTAAAGGAAACTTTTGCTTGGTCCTTATCCAAATTATCAAAAACTCAAAATTGGTGGAGCATAAGTTAGTGAGAGTCTTGTTTTATCAATTCTTTATCTATCAACCTCTGTTCAGTGGAAATCGCACCTATCCATACACAAAAGTGCATACGCATCCAAGTGAGAGAATGATCGTATTTATCACAGTGGAAATGGGACCATAAAAACATTCAAGCACAGCAGCAGACTCAAGTTGTCTGGATTATTTATAGTTCACTATCCTAGTGTAGATGCTAAGTAAGAGTTTAAACTATCTCCTCTCCAAAGAAAGAAAGAAAGAAAGAAAGAAAGAAAGAAAGAAAGAAAGAAAAAAAGAAAAAGAAAGACAAAGTTTTCATTGTTCCTAGTTCAACCACTTGAGAGAACCTACAATCCCAGAACGACTTCCAGGCTGCATTCAAAAGTTTTGCAATCCCAGCTGATCTGTATTTATCAAAAACTGTTGTCTGTTCTAAGGGTAGCTGAAATAATATAAAACCCTGATGGCATTTCAACCTTCTAACTCAAGAGCACAGTTAAGAGACATGTATTTCCAAACTGATGTGTCCCTGCATCATTCCTTCTTCCTAGTTCAACGTGCTTATGTTTCATTCCAGGAGACTAAAGGAGACTTCGTTGAGCCCCCTGAGCATGGAAAGTAAAGATTAGGAGCCATCTTGCTGACATGCAGCTAAAGAGTCTAACCACCATTCATTTTCCTGGCTAGCGCATCTTAAGTTTCAGTCCTTTTCTTGATTCTGCCTTGTCAGTCAAAGGCTTTTAGGGCTTCTTTGATTGCTTATTTTTAGAAGATTTTCACTAAAATGTATCCATTTTCTAAGACTCTACTGAAGAGCACTATGTGACTATTCTATGTGGACTAAACTAGGCTTCAGCAGTATTGATACTCCAATAGCATTCAAAAGTTATGAAGCCGAAGTGTTATTCTCTTGTTTTATCCACAAACTCAGTCCATTCAACTTGTTTGGTCACCTACTAGCACAACACACCAGACTAGCTGATCTCAAAGCACAGATAGAAAACTCATAAAGCTGCACTGTTCTGGTCAGATTTGGAGGCATGACCTATGGTGTCAAGAAGTTGACCATAAGGTTAAAAAACTCCTGGTACAAACGTGTGCTTCCTTGTTAATTCACATTCACTTTACATTGATCTTCTTGGTCACTGAGTATTTGCTGAGCATCTGCTCTACACTGCAGATTGCAATTTACTGAGTGTGTTCCCAGTGCTGTGTATTGTGGCCCGTGCTCTCAGGGACACAAAAAATGTGAGTATTCACTGTACCTAAGCAATATGGACTGTAAATGTCATCATTGTGTAAACATCACAGTTGAAAAGGGCCTTGCTTCCAATGGGGAAAAGGATCTGGGAAAATATCCTTCCACTGCCATTTTCTAGAGCTTGACACAAAGTCAGGGTGGGAGCATTGTTTTGTAAGAGAGATCTTCTGGAGTGATATTTCCCAAGCCCCGCCTCAAAGAAATTGGCGCTTGGGAAAAATGCCTGCAAGTCCAAGGAACCCAGAAGCCCAGTTAATAATTTTGTATTAAGATAACTTTATGAGGACTTGTGAGGCTTTTGGAGTATTTATTCTCTATATCATGTATTTGTATTTCCTACCATTCATACTTTCATTATTTCAAGAGCAAGAAAAACTTGAAAGCCAATGAGAACGCACCCTTCAAATATGAATACGCATTTCTCATTCCCAAGGCATTCATTACAAACGGAGAAAATTTGGAGGTATTACAACCTGGAGGCAGAAGAATAAACCCTAGAAGGCCCTTTGGGCTCATGACTGCAAGAAAGTTACATCTCTATTGTCAGATCTTTTCCACTGACATCTTATTATACTTGTGATCATCTATGGAAACTCAAGTATGTGTTTATTTCACTGAATAGGTGGAGGTCAAGGTGCAGACGGTGGTTTGGCACAGGTGGTAAGTTTTAAATAGCACTGCATTTCACAACTTCTTACATCTGAAAACATGTGGAGTGAAAGAACAAAGACATACCTAGCACATGGTGAGAAATCCTGCTCAGTTACCCTAGCAAGCCTCACTGGAAAGAAATGAAGGACCCATGAGGTAGTGTGCTAGTCTCTGTATGCAGTAAATAGAAAAGACAGGGCCAGATAATTACCATGGAGGTTTCCAATAATTTCTGGGTATCTCTGATAATCCCAAGCAAGAGCTCTAAAAAGCCAAACAACTTCAACTCACATTTATTTTAAACTCAACATAGCTTAGTGACCTTGGATAAGCCAATTCCACTATCAGGGCCCATTCAACTAACTGGAAAGTGATCATCTAAGATTCCTTTGAGGACTCCATTCTCTGAGACTATGATTCTATGTAGGATATACTTAATCATCACATTGGATTTCCCAAGAATGATGTGCATCAAATCTGGGCTTGGAAACTACGGTCACCATACAAAAAATACTGTATGGGGAGTAGGTGAATATGTTGGTTTTGGCAAATGGGAAGAGGGGATTCTCAAAACCCAAATGGCATTCATCCATCCATTCAATCCTTAAATATGTATGGCATACTAGCAAGCACTATGTTAAGCTCTAGGTATGGAAGAATGAAAAGGAGGAAAATACCCATGGTCTCATAAAAGACTTCCTCTAGCAGGAAGACAGAAAATGTGCACACCAGAAATACATACTCTAGCAGATGGTTGTAACTGGTAAAGAAAACATAAAGTTAGGGGGACCAGGGTGTGCCAGTGGTGATAGGGATGTGCTTACTGGCTTCTATAGAGTGGCCTGGGAAGGCCTGACTAAAGACGATGACATTATGTAGCAGGGTCTTGAAGGAATTGAGCGAGCAGACAGATAGATGCAGGATGCTCCAGGCAGGAGGAAGAGTAAGTTAAAAGGCCCTCACATGGGAGTGTCCTTGGCATGTTAGAAACAGAGAGCAGACCAGTGTGGTTGGAGAACAGTTAAGAGATTTGAAGAGAAAGAAGGTGTGCAAGTTTTGTAAAAGAGCAGGAGAGCGAATGGACCAGAACCCTTGCAAAAGCAGCACAAAGGGCCAACTTACGGCTAGTGGTCACAAATTTACACTGAGACCGATCAGCAGATTTGTGGTTTTCTCCAGCTATATTTAGCAGCCCAGCTGCCATGGTACAGATGTGTAATAGGCAGAACCTTATATTTAACTTTCCTTGCGATTCTGCCATTCATAAATAACCACGTAAAAGAAGTAAGGGAGCCAAAGGTGTAGAGAAGGGAGTAATTACAAATATGGCCCAGAGAGCGTAAATAGAAACCAGAAAACAGAAAAACAGAAAGGACTAATATCATGAAATATTGCAGGGTAGGGCAAAAGCATTAGGGGGCCAGGAGTTCAGCTCTCATTTCAGTAGCTGTAATCCTGCCCCCTGCTTCTAAGCAGCTGTCAACTGCTTGTAGACTTCCTTCTTCTATTCTGCTCCTGCCTTCCTTTCTGTTCTGTTTATTCCTAACCTGGCCCCAAAGTGGGAAGTAACTGATGGGTAAGTGGGGGGAGCTGCGTGTTAGGGGTATGTGGACAGGGTTAGAGGCATGCACAATCAGACTGGGGAGGGGGTAGGGAGAAGGGCACCCATCCCCTCTCTTTTTCACCCTCCCAAGTCTGGGTTAAAGGTCAACACATCAAGAGGCGCGCGTTGCCTCTAGAGAATTAGCAATTAAATCCTGTCGTTATGTTTGGTCCCAGCTTCAGTGCGCATGGCTTTTCAAAATGATTGGATCAGGGCAGACTCTGCTTCTTTCTCTCGTTTAAAGGTGCATTTCTGCACTCAGCAAATGTCCGAGTCATTGTAAAGCAGAGAAATGCCATTATTTTGCCTCTTGACATATACTGCACATAAATCTCTCTATAGGAGGCCCTGACCAAAATGGGAAGAATTCTCCAGACTAGCAAATTGTTCCCATGAACTATTTAGGCTTTGAACCTTTTCTGAGAGACAGCTCTGGCAGAGCATATTTTTTTTGTTTTCCATTCTTTTAGAATGATTATGTCAGTGCTATTAATAAGACATAGTTGATTAGGAAAACAGAATGCAGATTATTTTCCATAAGTTAAATATGATTTCATTAAGAAAGTGTGGTCTCTCATGAGAAAGTGCATGCTTGTTACATTGAAATTATGATAAATGAGGCTTTCTGGAAATTAATTCCTTTTCTCCTACTGCAACCCTCCTAGTATTTTGTATCCTTTCTGCAAAGTACTGCATTCACTTGATTATTCACTTATTAGCCAAAATATTTGTTGATACCTCGTCAACTATGGCCAAGATCCAAAGATGAAGCAATAAAATATCCTTGACTTCAGATCCATTGGAAGACAAATATATAAAAAATGGCAGCACAAGGGGAAACGTATTAAGATAAGAAGAGTCAGTGTTACCGAAGGGTCCTTGTGTTTTCTGCCACCTCAGAGGCTTGTAGCATTTTCTCTCTGCCTGGAATTCCCTCATAATTGTCTTGCCTTTTTGTCTCAGTTCTACCCTTCCTTTTAAGACCTGTCTGAGTCTCACTTCGTTCAGAAGATTTCCAGGCCTGACTTTTTCCTACCTCAGAATTCACAAAGCATTCACTCTTTGTAAGACTCATCACTTAGCCTGTGCTACCTTGTGCTGCTGCTTCTGTGACCTGATCACAAAGTTAACAGGCAGCAGGGAACAGTGAGTTTGTTCTCAATCTGTGTGGAGTGAAACTTTCCTTTGCCAAGGGGACTCATAAAGTTGGACAAGTAGGAGTCCTTTAAGGATTGGGCCCCCAAAATTCTAACTTTCCTCAAGACAACAGTGTCCAAAGTTTTAAACTAAGGACTGACTGTGCAAGAAGGGGTGAAATGAAATTAGATGTAACTGTTATCTGAACAGCAAGTTGACCTGGACAGGAAGAGCAGGTTAAGGCAGACAGGATACTGCACAGGTAAAGACTACTATCTATCTATCTATCTATCTATCTATCTATCACGTTTAAAATACATACACACAGGGGCACCTGTCGGCTCAGTTGGTGGAGTATGTGGCTCTTGATCTCAGGGTCGTGAATCTGAGCCCCACATTGGACACAGAGATTACTTTTTAAAAAAGGGGAAAAAAAGAATAAAAAAATAAAATGCATACACACATTAAGGAGTGCACTTGTTGGGGCGCCTGGGTGGCGCAGTCGGTTAAGCGTCCGACTTCAGCCAGGTCACGATCTCCCGGTCCGTGAGTTCGAGCCCCGCGTCGGGCTCTGGGCTGATGGCTCAGAGCCTGGAGCCTGTTTCCGATTCTGTGTCTCCCTCTCTCTCTGCCCCTCCCCCGTTCATGCTCTCTCTCTGTCCCAAAAATAAAAATAAACGTTGAAAAAAAAAATTAAAAAAAAAAAAAGGAGTGCACTTGTTGTGATGAGCACCAGGTGATGTATGGAAGTGGTGAATCACTATATCGTACAGCTGAAACTCATATTACACTGTATGTTAACTAACTGGAATTTATTTTTTTTTAATTTTTTTTTCAACGTTTATTTATTTTTGGGACAGAGAGAGACAGAGCATGAACGGGGGAGGGGCAGAGAGAGAGAGGGAGACCCAGAATCGGAAACAGGCTCCAGGCTCTGAGCCATCAGCCCAGAGCCCGACGCGGGGCTCGAACTCACGGACCACGAGATCGTGACCTGGCTGAAGTCGGACGCTTAACCGACTGCGCCACCCAGGCGCCCCAACTAACTGGAATTTAAATAAAAATTTAAGATAAAAATAAAATGCACACACACTTTAATGAAGCAATTCTATTAAAGTTTTGTCCTATAGATATAACTGCAAAACTGTGGAAATCTTTTTAACAATCAGGACCTTTTACTTATATAATTTTAAAAACAATCTATAAGGGGCACCTGGGTGACTCAGTCTGTAAGCATCCAACTTGGGCTCAGGTCATGATCTCGCATTTCACAGGTTCAAGCCCCACATAGGGCTCTGTGCTGACAGCTCAGAGCCTGGAGCCTGCTTCGGATTCTGGGTCTCCCTCGCTCTCTGCCCCTACCCCACCCGCTCGCTCTCTCTGTCTCTCAAAAATAAACATTAAAAAAAGGTTTAAAAACAATCTATAAAATGAAACCTTTTCTTCTTGTCTTGCTATATTGGCAAAGGTGCAAAATCGGTACCAAGAACCACATTATACAAGAATTTCTATGCATGTGAAGAATTTCAATAATCATCAAAGCTGATTTGAACTAAGGAAATGCATTAATAGGGAGCACTGTGGCATTTCCCCCTATCCTTGCATCCGAATCAAGTTTGTGGTGGGGCCTAAGATTGGGGAGTTGTTTCAAACAGAGACATGTGATTGCATCTCACACCCTTGGCTACATTCTTACTGAGAAACCAAAATGTTAAAGTCCAGGCTCACATATGAGGGTGTGAGACACCTGGGAAAACTTGGCATGTTTCCCCTGGAGGTGGTGGGGGCCAAAGAAACCGGTGCCTGACTCAAACTGAAATCACATGACACAGGATGAAGTGGCCCCCATGACAGGGCAAGAGGAGGCAACAGTGGAATCAAGTTCCACTCCCTCTATTTGGAGAGGAAATGGTACAAGATTTGATGTACTAAGTGGAATACAACAACACTACAACCTCATGAGGAAGATTATCCCAAAGGAAGTGTTTGTCAGAAAAATGTGACCCTGCAAGAAAGAGGCTCCTGGATACACTGTAGGAGGGTAGGAAATAAGGGAGAATCACAAAAAGATTAGCTCTATCCCCTGGTACTTTCCTGTATAGCAATGTTACCATCCCCCCAAAAGCTTTGAGGAGATACTTTTAAAACTAATGAAGAGGCTTCTGCTGCTGTGGCTTCATCAGAGATGTTTCTGGCCTCACATGACACAAGGGGGAGCTACAGCATTTTCCATTCCAAGGTAAGGAGGACAGTGATTCTAAGCATCTTCAGCTCACTTAAGGATACATGTGACACAATAAAGCCTAGAAAGAGCTGTGAGGGAATTTGACACAGCCACTTCTGCAGGAAAAATGAACTTGAAAATGCATTAGATGCCATAAGTGCTGGAATGAAAATCCCTCACAATGCCTTCAAAACACAATCTGTCTTATCTGAAAGATTAGTTCCCTCAATAGGAGAAATACAAAGTGGACTGAATTCATTCCTTATTTTTTTTTAACTTATTCTGATATATCCTTAAGAGTGGATTCCCAAAACCCAAGTCACACCTCTAACCCCTAAAAAAGTGATTCTCCTTCATCCCCCTACTTAAATTCTTCCTCATTCTGTATACCAGAATTGTTTCCTCCTTGTTGCCTTAAAAAAAAGTGTGTGTGTGTGTGTGTGTGTGTGTGTGTGTGTGAAAGAGAGAGAGAGAGAGAGAGAAGAGAGGGAAAGAAAGAGAGAAACTGATAAAGAGAGAGCTGTCCAAAATAAAAAAAAAAAAGTAGTGCTTCCAGTCATCTGGAGCCACACAGCTCCAGCTTCTGGGGCCCCTACCCCACTGTCTGACAAAAACAGACTCTGCAATCAGCTTGGTCATCTTGGAAGGAAAAGGAGCTCACAGTGCACAAATAAGAAAATGAGCAGGTGCTCTGGACTTGTACCCTCGAACAGTCTCTAAGAATTCAACAAACCACATCACCCTTCCCTCATTTCCCTACTGATACTTGAGTCAGGTATATGTGGTGCTAATGGAGGCCATCCTCAAAGTAAAGAAAGCAGAGAGCTAAGAAGCTTTGCTCCATGTTCTGAGCTATATTTATAAAAAAAGCATAGACAAGGAATCACGCCACCTAGCTTCAGAGAGCCCAGGACCTTCAAAAATAGGGTGCCGAACCTCATCCAATGACTATGCTTCCATTTACTCCCCAACAGAACTATGGCAAAATGGGAAAGTCTTTACTTCCACTGGATGAACTGTTTTTTTTTTCAGTTTTTATTTTAATTCCAGTTTAACATACAGTGTTTTATTAGTTTCGGGTGTGTGATATAGTGATTTAACACTTCCGTACATCAGCTGGTGCTCATCAAGTGCACTCCCTGCTTCCCCATCACCTATTGAACCCATCCCCCTGACCCCTTCCCCTCTGGTAACCATCAGTTTGTTCTCTACAGTTAAGAGTCTGTTTCTTGGTTTGTCTCTCTTTTTCTCTTTGCTCATTTGTTTTGTCTCTTAAATTCCACATATGAGTGAAATCATAGGGTATTTGTCGTTCTCTGGCTGACTTATTTTGCTTAGCATTAGACTCTAGCTCTATCCACATCACTGCAAAGGACAAGATTTCATTCTTTTTTATGGCTGAATAGTATTCCGTTATATATACATGTATCACCTCTTCTTTATCCATTCATCTATTGATTACTGATAGACACTTGGGTTACTTCCATAATTTGGCTATTGTAAATAATGTAAATAATTCTGCTATAAACTTAGGGGTGCGTGTATCCCTTTGAATTAGTGTTCTTGTATTCTTTAGGTAAGTACCCAATAGTGCAATTGCTGAATCATAGGGGAGTTCTGTTTTTAACTTTTTGAGGAACCTCCATACTGTATTCCAGTGGCTGCACCAGTTTGCATTCCCACCAACAATGCATGAGTGTCCCTTTTTCTCCTCATCCTCGCCAACACCTATACATGCTCTGAATGAACTCTTACAGAAGAAAAGAAGCCATGAGTAGCCAAGCAGCAGTAGCCTTTAGCGTGAAAGACCTCTCTGAACTTATAACCGATGATCAGTGCTTAGCTCAAATGTTACCGCCCTCCATGAATTTGTCCAACATTCTCTCAACCTAATAGTATCCTTCTTCCCTCAATTCTTGCTTCATATCTCTGTGAACTTTAAAATATATAAGCACCTGGAGTGTCGCAGGAGATGTGTATTCCCCCAGTATGTAGGCATTGAGAACCAAAATCATGTACCCCACACAGATTACTGTCTACATTAACAAGGGTCTACTATTCCACTATTTTCATCAATAAGACTGTACTATTTTAAAAGAATCTTGTGCAGGAAGATATAAGTTGCAAATAGCTTCACTGTTCATTCCAGCAACTCTTCAATAGAAAACATCAACTGACAGTTTATGCCCTAAGACTTTCTGAACCTCTTGCATCCAAATCCGTTTTGCCATGCCCACCTATACCCAACCCTCCTCAAGTCCCCCACTCCCATCAGGACAGACTTCAAAGTCTCAATATCCCAGCCTTTCCCTTCTTCTAAAACATAATTAAACTCTGTGAACATGAAATTCTCCATTATAGTGGTGAGCAATAAACTCAGCTGGTTTTTTCTTGACAAGTTGTTCTGGTGATATCTGGGGGCAGGTATTCAACATGCCCATTTGACAAATGTTAAATCAAGCAATTAATTCACGGGGTGAAACAATGGGTTGGATTTGGCAGGCATAGGGCAATTGTTAAAAGAGCTCTTATTTTGGGGCTGACTTAGAAGTCACTGAAAGGGGTCTGAATCTGATTGCATGCATTTGACTAGATACATGAGAGCACACGTGACAGAGTCTACCTACCCTAGTGCAGTGGCTAATACCTCAGTAGAGCAGTTGCTTTCTTTTCTTTAGAGTATACTTACTTCAGCTCAATGAGGAAAACACCTCTGGAATTTGGGGAACCACCTAGGCTTATTTCTCTGAGGAGATGCTGCATAACTGTGCAGGTGTTTGCTAGACGTGTCATTCGCCACACAAGGTACCGAGACCAAACGAAGGAAAGAAAAATAAATTTGTGACAGCAGACCAATCAATAATACATTGATTTGCTCAGTGCTTCCTTACGAAGGTCAGCATTCATGAGACTTTCCTCTAGAACTTGAAATTTTCTCATTGAAAGAAACCATGAGTTGCATGGGGCGTTTTCTACTACAGTTGTTTTCAGCAATTTCCAGTGTATTTTTTCAATCTGTGCTGAGAGGTAGCATCTTTAACAATTTCCAAACACTGAGGGGAAGGGATATTTCCCACACAGAATCAGAAAATTTGTCCCACAAAAAAATGTGTCCAAGCTCATTTCCAAATGAGGAAAATAAACCTATATAGATAAATAACTTGCTGAAGAACACAAATTCCCTAATGTTCTTAAAATATCAGTAATATATGCTGTTGAAACACACATCCTCCTTACTAAGACCTAAACCCAGATTCACCACTGATCACCTGTGTGGTATTTTTCCAAGACACAAGAGATTTCCACTTATGTCTTCTGGGTATGTAAAAACAAAGCACGTATCTAGAAGGAGAACCACTATCTTCTCAACCTAGAGATGCTTATGATGGTTACTTACTTCCTGGCTGAAGGTGTGAAAAACATGCACAGAGACTGAAGGGACCAGGGAAATGAGTTATGGGAAAAGCTGCATTTCTCCGGTATGAAAAAAAAAAAAAAATGAGGCTAACACACAAGAACACCAGGTATTTCCTTGCTAACGCACCAGAGTGGGCTGCTGCCAAGTATCTGATTTTCAGCGTGTGGTTTTCTGATTACAAAAAGGGAGTTCGAAACGAAGGTCTGTTACCAGAGAGAGATGTGTACTTTTCTCAGATGCCAACTTTCAACTCTGGCTACAGCCACAAGGCGATTAATGATGGCTTATTGAGGCAGTACAGGCAAACCAACTTAATTTACATTAAGAAATCAAGAAAGCAATAAAGCAGATAATGTGCTCTTATATACTTATTATCAGTTGCATAGTTTCCATGTACTATTTCTGGAATAGCCAAGTAAATGACCTCCCCCCACCAAAAAAAAATCAAATGTATGGCTACTCTTAATTACTTCTAATATTCCCTATTTTTCTAACTAATGGCTTTTCTTTTGTCCCCCTCTATCACCCAAGACTATTTACACATGCTTGAAACCAGGTGTTTCCTTCTCTTTGTAGCTATTACACAGAATCTAGGTGATACCAACCTGTCTCCTCTTTGTTACTCTTACAGCATCTTGGCTTCTGGACTTTTCTCCTCCAGCCCATCTCCAGGCTGAGGATCTAAAAAGCTTTGTAAAGGATATGCAACATTTTGCGACTCTAGCTATTCTTCATTCACTCATTTAAGCCTCAGAAGCTCCCGATTTTACCATATGGTTTCTTAAAGGGGCAATGCCTTGTAGCTACCACAGAAAGTAAAACAGAATGAAATCTTTTACAATTCTTACCTACCCTCAACTGACTTGTTTAAGGTCATTTAGGCCCTTGCTATATTGTAATGTTAAGTGGCTAAATGCATTACAAAGGGAAACACCACAGGATATCCACGTTGGCATTTTCAGCATCTCACTTACACTATAGCATAAAAGAATGACAAAATGTAGATATAATTGTTTGAAAACAAGAAGCAATATTAAGAAAAAATACAAATGTATACAAAGCCAGGCTCTCTACTTAAAAGAATAATAATCTGAACATTAGAAACCCAAGTACCTGGTCCCTACTTCACCTCTGACCAACTCTGAAAACCAGGAACTAACCCTGTTCCTTCACTGACTCTATTTCACCTAGCACAGCACTGTGCAAATAGAGCTTTCTGTGGAGATGGAAATGTACTGTATCTGTGCTGTCTACTATGGTAGCCACCAGCCACATGTAGCTATCAAATACCTGAATGTGGCTAATGAAACTGAGGTCTTGGATTTTTCACTGTATTTAATTTTAATAGCTAAAGTGGCTATAGCTATAATTAGCTACCATACTGGACACAGATCTATAAAATCAGGTCATTGTAAACATAGCTTAATACCTTGCCAGTTATGGGAATTCTGTGATATATTACTTCCACATGGCAAATGTTGCTAAGTGGGCTGACCCAACCCTCATCCACAACACTTCCCTTTCCAATCCCTCTCCCGGAGTGTCGAGGACATTTTACATAGCTGTCAACAGATAGCAGCAAGAGTCTACTGAGTTTGTGTACCTGATAAAAAAAGAGAATGGCTAGAAAGACCAGTTTTGCCACTCAACATTCACTCCTTCCCTTTTCACAAACTGAATACAAATATGACAGCTAGAATAAGGAAGACTTCCTATCTCATAGGACACCAGTATGAAGATAAACACTGCAATAAAGAAGCCTTACTAGTTCCAGTAAACAACAAGTATGAAGATGAAATATAACCAGAATTGAATAGTGAAAAGATCTCTTAAAAACATGGTTCCTTGAAGATGTCATTGAGCCACTGCAATAACTATCATATTTATTTTAAGTAACTGTAGTTGTTTTGTTACTTGCAGTTTAAAGTCCATGAATACTGGTTATGGAATACCATGAGGTTTAAGTCCAAAGGCTGGGAAAAGAAAAGTAATTTTATTTTTTTAATTTTTATTTGTATTTAGTTTTTTAAGTAAGCTCTATGCCCTATGTGGGGCTCGAACTCACAACGCTGAGATCAAGAGTCACATACCCTGAGTGAGCCAACCAGGTGCCCCCAAGAAAAGTAATTTTAGGAATTGGAAAGCTAACCTGTTCAGGATGGCAGAATAAAATGGAATACCCTAAAAGCATCGATTCTTAATGATCTGGAGCTGCTACACAAGGAGTGAATTTACCACCAACACGCTTGCTGTGATGGGACTCTGTAGTTGTGGTTGCATGCAATAAAACTTTTTGTTACATGAAAACATGACTGATAGTTTTTTGGTTTTTGGCTTTTTTATTTATTTTCAGAGAGAGAGAGCATGTGCGCACACAGGGGAGGGGCAGATAGAGAGGGAGAGAATCCCAAACAGGCTCCGTGCTGTCAGTGCAGAGTCCTATATGGGGTTTGATCCCACCAACTGAGAGATCATGACTTAAGCCAAAATCAAGAGCTGGACACTCAACCAACTGAGCCACCCAGGTGCTAATATTTAGTTTCAATCATTAATTCCATACTCAAGTTTCGAAGAAGCCTTAAGTAGAAATTTTGACAGCTCAAGATATACTTGTTACATAAAAAATAATTAAAATAATCAAATTCCTACTTATTTAAGCCACTAAAGTCACTTCCAGTGAATGGTTTCCTAATAATCTGTTTAAGCATTTCACATTCGTGTCTGTTTTTAGTATGAAATACATGGGATTCTGACCAGTGGTGGGGTGATAAAAAATATAGAGATGAAATCGTAGAAACAAATGATTGGCATCAACCAGGGTAAGGCAGTGGCGAAGCATAAAGCATGTTGCAAGAGCAGTTAATATCCCCTTTGGATGGATAGCTTGGTGCTGCAAGTCATTAGGATGTGGAATTGAGTGAGTCCAAATTATGGTCCCAGAGATGGAAGGTGAAAAAGTGTTTTATGATGGTAGAGAGTGAGTTCAAGCGAGACTGAAGTAGATAATTGGTTATACATTTAGGCAGCTCAAGAAGCACACCTAGCTGGGAATGCAGATGACATTCAGATCGCAAGTAGCATCTGATGCCATATGTATGACCAACTGAACGTAGAGGGTTCAAATTTTTATAGGGTTTCAGAGCCACTCGAAGAGCTGACTTAAAAATGCAGAAAAGGGAGTGAATGTGTCTGTGACTAACAAAAGGTGAAAAAATATAAAATTTGATTTTTTTTCTTGCTAAAGACTTCACAAAATGTATTTCACAATTGGGGAAAGAAGTCCCTCCACAGATGTCACTGGAAACATCAACTTGATTTTCTTTTGGTTATTTTCAGCTGGAAAGACAGTGTGTTTGTGATTCCAGCCAGGGGTTTGTTTCCACAAAGATTCCCAGGAAAAGGAGGGAGACTGGTGTGCACATTTCAGTGATGGTGTGAGTGCTGAGCAGACTAGGAAGAGAGTGCCATGGACAACTGCTGACTCTGTCATTCATGGTAACCCATTGCCTCTCTCCACCAAGGTCCGTGAAGGTGATGTGCATAAGCCATGTGGGGACAACTGGATCCCCTGAGTCTAAGCTTTTGTTGTTGCACTGTAGACAAGGGGGAAGCACTGGTAACTGTCTCCTCTTGCCACATGGAGAAGGCCCTTCTGTGTCTGGAAACAGCCAAGACTCAGTGAACAAGAGAAGGCAATGCTGAGAGGTAGAATGAAGAAGAATACTAGATGTGAAACTAAGGACTACCACAGGATTTCTTGGGAACATGCCATAAGTTTCCTTTCTTGCTTAAAAGCTACTTTGAATTGCTTTTCTTTCTGACACGTTCAGAAAGTATTTGGTTCAGAATGTATAGTCATTATACGAAGCCTAAGACAGGGGTATGTTAAAACAGGATATTTAACCACGAATATAATCTGAGCTCATGTCTTCTTTAAAATATGCATAGAAAAATGTAGAAAGCTAGTATTTTCTACTGCTGATATAAAACAGATTCATATTTGAGACAAGCTAAAAGTAAGCAGGGATTAATCTTTTAATGTGCAAATTCAAAAGCCGGTCAATGCTATTTCCTAGATTTAAGTAAATCCCAACTCCTCATGCCAATGGGTCACACAGCAGGAACCTCTCTGAGGTTGGTAAGTACACAGACTTAAGGACTTTTGGTGCTGTGAGACATAAAAGATCCTCAGCCTCACAGCCAAGATCAGAGAAGGACATTCAGGTCGTAGAGATTTTAAGTGTCTGAGTCCAGTCTAGAGTCCAAAGATCCTACCTAAGTACCTACCTAAGTACAGTGTCTTCCTTTCCAGTCTTTTCATTAAATGAAATGAGGGGGCGCACTCTGGGGATGAGAAGTAGCACAAAGGGTCAAAGCACAAGTCATGTTAGGTTGGAGGAGAGAGTTGGGGTAATAAGGATATTCATTATTTTGGTAACTAAACTCTCCTAGATATACTCCAAGAACTTCTGCCTTATCTTGATTTCTATTTTCTAGTGCACAGAGTTAGAGTCTGTTCCAGGGGTTACACTTCCTACATGCAGGCAAGAGGTTAACAGCCTTCTAGAGATTCAAAAGAAGTGACTCATTCAGAGTACTCTAGACAGCATTTAATTCTTAAGCTATGGATGGAGGCGACCGGGTGGGAGTGTCATTGGTCACACAGCTCCAATTAATTTTTTTCCCACCTCCCTCTTTCCACTCACTTTACATTTTCCCTCCTGAGTTTTAATGATGCAAACAGCACCAAGGCACCATCATCTTCCATACCTAAACTGAAATGGATTCACATAATAGTTTTACAGCACTAGGCATTCAAGTCACAATTGCTGTCTGGTTTGCCTAGCTCTGTCTTAATGGCCAACAGAAAATTCTCTCAGAGACCTTTATAGAAAAGCAGAGAACTTCTTAACATAATAATAGCATCTTAACAATTCACTGGAATGCATTATGGGCTTAGCTGGTTTTCAGATTCTGTTCCTTCCCAAGCTTCTGATGCACTTTTTTCTTCTCACTGCCCATAATGAACCTCATTCTCTTAATTTATCAGTCATTCAAAATCTGAGTGACTTGAAAATTGAAGACCATCCACTTAGATAAATTATTTGGTGTAATAATGCTTAATGACACAACCTAAACAGCCTTACCCTTGAAATCCTAGCCCACCACTCTCCCATCCAATCTAACCCACAGAATAACTGGTTCTTAGGTACTGTCATTGAACTGCAATGTTGACAATAAAATTACAGGTGTTATTTATCAGCTAAATCATCTGTTATAGTCCTAGCAGACAATCACAAGGATGGCTGCTGCTTATACACAGATGGCTGAGACTCCAGTTTCAAAGATCTGCCCGAAGTACAGTAGCTAGTTAGGGAGCTCCTTAAAAGAATGACAGAGACATGCTCATGAATACTTGAAATGAAAACAACAAAAAAAAAGCCAAAAGTTTCAATGACTGATTGCATAGCCAAGTTTGCATGTGGTATAGGAAAAATATTGCTTTCACTGAGTTTTTAAGAGAAGTGATGTGTAGCAGTTGGCAAGGTTGGGGTAAAAGGATGTAATTAATTACACACAGCTAATTTCTTGATTGAATGGGGGTACCCCAGATCTCAGAACATTGCCAGTGACAGATTGGAGCTCCGCAGACACAGCAATGGCCCTTGTAGTGGAAGTCATTACATCAGGTGTCAGGCAATGTAAATCACAGGCAAAGAACACAACCCCCCCAACAAACCTAGATGAGAGTCGGCCAAGGAATTGAACTATTACATGAAATGACTTTCTGCTATTAAAACACAAAGACACAAGCCAAATTGCCTTTTAAACAACTGTAAACAGCAAACTTCCACACAGAGATTTCTTTATCCGTGCTTTACATGTAGGCAATACTCTGGCTATTGCCCCACTGATCCTCCATCGGGAGAAGGATAGAGGACGTCTTAGCCAGAGCTGCCATAACAAATACCATCAACTGGATACATTAAAAAGCCAAAATTTCTTTCCTCACAGTTCTAGAAGCAGAGCTTGGCTTCTAGAGAGAGCAATCTTCCTGGATTGCAGATGGCTGCCTTCCCGCCATGTTCTCATATGGCCTTTCCTTGGTATATGCTACATGGAAAAAGCTCTCTCTCTGCCTCCCTCTTCTTAAAAGGCCATCAATTCTATCTGATTATTACCCTTATGACTTCATTTAAACTTAGTTATCTCCTAAAAAGCTCTATCTCCAAATGGTCATATTGGGGGTTAGGGCTTCAACATGGATTTGGGGGAGACACAATTCAGTCCACACCAGAGATAACGCTCTTTGGGTCTGTAAGTATGATTGTTTTTTTTCCAAGGAGACCTGTTCTCTCCACATGGGAATAATCTACAGCATCTAATTAAGCAAAAGGGAGGTATAATCAGCATCCTGCAGATATCTATCAAAGACACTGTCCATTCACAACAGTAATGAGTAAGTACTTAGCAGCATTTGGTAGCAATCTTTGAAAACATTGTACCTAGAATGAATCTTGGCAATAGCATTGAGGGGCCATCAAAATGTGGACACATGATCTCTCCTTCCCAAATATCTGAGCACTCCTATTTTCTACCTCTTCTCTGTCACAATCCCTTGCTGCCAATAGGGAAGGTGTGGTGACAGTTGATTTGGGCCTTTTCCCCCCTCCTGCCTGAACCTCTTCACATCCTTCCCCTTTACTACTTTCTGACCCCTATGAATTTATTTTCCGAAAACAAGAGTTAGAGGTTCCTAGAAGAGCCAAATAAGGAATTTCTCTTTGTTAGGAGCTAGACTAGCAACCCAGTGACTCAGAGGCAGAGATTTGGGACAGGAACGGCAGCATCTGAAATTGCATATAATCATAAGGTTTGCCTCAGGTGAACCATTTGTAAGGTAAATGTAAAAAGCCATTCATAAGTGATTTTCTTTTTTGCACTTGGGAGGTGCTGACAGGACCCTGGCTTAGGCAGCTTAAAAACAGTAGATATGCACTGTTATTATTAGCTGCTAATATGACTGTCATTGTTATATTCAATCTTGTTGCCTTTTACTGACCACTAATAATAATACTAATAAATAATATTTATTATTATTAATAATAAATAATCATTATTATATTGCCTTAAGAGAAAATAAAAAGCAATTCAGTCTCAACCTTGAAAAATTTTGCCTCAATTGAGGTGAACACCCATATTAAATCAACAGTGTTCCTGAGATGAGTAAGTGACAATTAAATGTGGCCCCCAAATGCAGCCACAAGCTTGGCTAAGCCACACTCTGGCATCTTTGTCCTACTATCCACTGCAGCCACAGCAGACTGGAAACTGACTCCTAAACTCCCAGGACTTTTGTAAGTTGATCAACTGCACAGGAACCCACAGCCTTCAGCAAACTCCCAATCGTTATTCATTTTTAAATTGTATTTTGAATAGACTTTATTTTAGAAAGTTTTAGATTTCATGTCATTGGATCAGTAGTGATACTCTTCTTTCATTTCAGAAATCAGTGATTTGTGTTTTCTCTCTCTTTTATAAAAGTAAGCTCTAAGCCCAACGTGGGACTTGAACTCATAAGCCCAAGATCAAGAGTCGCCTGTTCCACTGACTGAGCCAGCCAGACGCCCCTGTCTTCTCTTTACTTTCATTACCCTGGCTAGAGATTTATCAATTTTATTGTTCTTTTCAAAGAGTTTCCTTGATCTTTTCTATTATTTTCCTGTTTTTAATTTCGCTTATTTCTCCTCTAATTTTTACTGTTTATTTCTTTTCTTATGTTTGCTTGAGGCTCAAATTGTTCTTTTTCTAGTTTCCTAAGGTTAAGCTTGAATTAATTGCCTTTAAATCTTTCTAATATATGCATCGAATGCTCTAAATTTTCCTTCAAGCACCGCTTTTGCTGCATCCCCACAAATTTTGATAAACTGTATTTCCTTTTTTGTTTAGCTCCAGATATTTTTTTAAATTTCTTCTGAGACTTCTTTGATCTATGTGTTATTTAGAAACATGTTGATTCATTTTGAAATATTTGGGGCTTTTCTAGCTATTTTTCTGTTACTGATTTTTAGTTTAATCTTACTGTGGTCCAAGCACATACTTTATGATTTCTATTCTTTTAAATTTGTTTAGGTGGTGTTTTTCATGGTCCAGAACATGAACTATGTTGGCGAATGTTCTATGTGAGTTTAAGAATATGTACTCTGCTGTTGTTTAATCTATAAATGTCAATTAGATCAAATTGACTGATGGTATTTTTCAGGTCAACTATACCTTTACTGATTTTCTGCCTGCTTGATCTATCAATTAATGGAAGACGGGCACTGAAGCCGCCAACTCTAATAGTGGATTTGTCTACTTCTCCCTGAAGTTCTATCAGCTTTGCCTTACATATTTTGACAAACTGTTGTTAGGTGCAAGCACGTTAAGGATTGTTATGTCTTCTTGGAGAATTGACTCCTTTTTATCATTATATAAGATTCCCTTTTATCTCTGGTAATTTTCCTTGTTCTTAAGTCTACTTTGTCTGAAAATAACACAGCTACTCCAGCTTGTTTTTATTTAGTAATAGCATCTTTCTCCATCCCTTTGCTTAGGAACTACCTGAATATTTATATTTAAAGTGGGTTTTTCATAGACAACATATAGTTGGGTCTTACTTTTCCATCCATTCCAAAGATCTGCTTTTTAATTGATGTATTTACACCATTTACACTTAAAGCAGTTACTGATATAAGTGGATTAAAATCTACTATGTTAGTAATGATTTTTATCCCCTGCTCTTATTTTTTCCTTCCCCTCTCTTTGTGCCTTCTCTGATTTTAACTGAGCATTTTATACAATTCCATTTAATCTCTTCTTTTAGCATATCAACAATAATTTAAAAGCAAATTTACTGATTCCCCCAGAGTTTACAATATATATTCACAATCTAATTTCATCTTCAGGGCACCTGGGTGGCTGGTGGTTAAGCGTCCGACTTCGGCTCAGGTCATGATCTCGTGCTTTGTGAGTTCGAGCCTTGTGTCAGGCTCTGACCTGTCAGTTCAGAGCCTGGATCCTGCTCTGGATTCTGTGTCTTCCTCCCCTTGTTTCTCTCCTGTTCGCGCTTTGTTTCTCTTTCTCAAAAATAAAATAAACATTTAAAAAATCTAATTTCATCTTCTAATGACACCATACTTCTTCACGGGTAGTGCTGACACTTTATAACAGATATTCCTAATTCCAAACTCTCATCCTTTACAGTATTGCTGTCAATAGCTCATTTATCCAAATTCTGTAATCACCCATTATTCCATTACTATTATCAGAACAGTTACTTATTAATTAATAATATTTAAGTTAAAAGATTTTATCTTCATTTATTCCTGCTCCAATACTCTTCCCTTTTAACGTAGATCTGATTTTCTACTTAAATCATTTTCATTCTCCCTGAAGACTTTCTTTTAATATTCCTTGTGGGGTAGGCCAACTAGCAATATGAGACTAAAAACTTCAGAAACTCCTCAGACTTCTACAAGTTGAGTCTCTCTCAAGCATTGCACTGTGGCAGGAGATACCATAACACATCTAGGAGTTAAGGGCATCTGCTCTAGTATGTAAGTGTTGAATCACTAAATTGTACACCTGAAACTAATATGACACTGTATGTTAACTAACTAGAATTCAAAGAAAAAATAAAAAAAATTAAAAAAGAGCATCTGCTCCAGAATCCAAAGTGCTCTGGCTTTAATCCAAGCTCCACTGGTAATCAAGAACTGAACTGCTTTAAGACTCACTATCTTTATCTCACATTTATGCAGTGAGAATCACTGCTCTTCTCCCAGAGAGCTGTCTAAATTTAATGCTATGTACACTTTGGCTGGACCATAGTAAGTACTCAACAAATACCAATTGTTAATGTTTTGGGTGCCACTATTCACAGAACCAAGATCTGGGGACAAAGGTGACAATGAAAAAAAATTACATTCCAAGCATCCAAACAGATTTGGACGTTCTGCAACCAGGAAGGTTGCAGTACAGAAACAGTCCACTAAGTTAGTTCCTGTAACTTCTCTCCCATTAAAGCAAGGATCTGGAACTGCCACTCGTTTGAGTGCCATCAAGCCGCAAGAGCCAAGATTGCTCCACAAAAGAGTCCAGGACCTAGCTAAGGACTTCTCTCAACAGAAGCACATGGCACATTTGCTTGCTTGACCCCCACTCTTCCTCTTCCTTATAAGCACTGATGACAATCTCCAAGAGATCGTGAAAAAGCAAAGAATGATGATACAAGACAGGAGATACAAGAAAGAGGCCTTTAGAAGTACACAAGTCCTAATAATTCCTAAAACTCCACCATTCTGCTCTGTGAAAATGCATCCTGTTGAGCTGATTAGTGTAAGAACACACAAGAATGACAACAGGCCATGGCCAATTCCTTCCTTGTGACCCAGCATTTCCCAGTTCCGAGATGTTGACTGTCGTAATGACAGAAAGGGGTATCAATCAAAATGGAATTCAATCTTGCAGTGAAATGGAGATTTAGTGCATGAGAGGTTTGAGGTTTTATGCAAGCATTTCTCTAAGAGCTTGAATCACTCTGCTGCTGTGGCAAGAGACAGTATGACCCACAGAAGCCCTAATAATGCCTAACATTCTATTGTTCTGCTCTGTGTTGAAATGCAGTCTGTTCAGCAGATTAGCATAAAAGCACAAAAATATGACAGGAGTCCAGATATTGGTCTTGCCTTAAAATCGGTCAAAAATTAAAAAAAAAATTATTCACTATAACATGAAGATTGTACTTAAATGTTGTTTTCCTAATGCTAACGATCTAATAATTTACTTTTTTCTTCATGGATTATAAGAATCTTCTTATAGTTGCTTTGAGTGCTTATCACACTGCCCTTGTGGTTAGAGTAAAAATTAGTGATTTTTTTGTAAAGTTGCATCAATTCATGGAAAACACACTAATAAATTTACTGGGGTAATCTTAAAGACAAACCATGTCCAACCGTATACAAGAAAGTTTATCTTACCATTGCTAGGATGGTTTAACATCCAGCTTCAAAACAGTAAAAATACACAATTATGGAGGTTTTCTAAATATGAAGTACAACAAAAAGTTTGCTCTCTTATTAACTTTGACATGTGTTAAAAGGAAACTATAGAATGAATCTGTGAACTAATTGGAGTTGACGGTTGTTCAGTTCTTAAGATATTGTTCTGGAATGCCTTCTTTGCTTCTTAAATCCAGATATACAGAGGCACATTCTTTGAGAGTCTTTCATGAATGCTCCAATGAGACAGAATGAACAAGTAATGTGTGTTGAGGGTCTTATTTCCTTCAGTCACTTGTAAGTATGAAAGACACAACCCCATTCGTCACTTCCAAAATTACAATCTGTGTATGCTTTCACAGGTTGTGAAGTGAAGAATGGCATGTGAAACTTTTGCCCTAATAAAAGCAGTTTAAATGAACAATGAATGGAAAAGAAGATAACGGAAACACTTCTTCAAAGAAACAGTGCCCTCTAGCTCCAAAGTCTAAGATCAAAAGCCTCACCTTTAATCTTACAGTCTTGCTTTGGCATCTCAAGATACTTTAAGGGTTAAAAAAAGAAAAAAGATAAACCTTTCTTCATTTACGGACTGCCTGTACCCACTGACAATATGGACCCTCTGCTTGAAAGCGGAAAAATTTGGTTAATTACCAGGCAGTAGGAACTGGTAGGGCTAAGTGGGCCAACAATCTTGCAGCAAGTGGGAGGCTGGATGAGCCCATCATCTGGAAAGTTTCCACTTAGCACAAAACATATTATTGTAGGAAAATTATCATCAAGAATTTCTGTGACATAAGTAATGCTATATATTTCAAGGAGTAAAGTTAAGTTCAGAGCTTAAATTAAGTGACTTGTTGACATATATATTAAAGCAAAACTATTTGGAATATCAAGGCGGTATTTTGAGGGTATTCTGACAATTAAGAATGAACTAATTAGCAACTCGTGTGAATGTAGTACTTACTATAGATTTTTAAATTTACATTTTTCTGGATATGGAGACTCCTACACAAGTAACCTCCCTCCTTCTTTCACTTGTTACTTGAGAAGTTTTTAAATGGCTCATTTAATGCATGACCTTATACTATTTTTGTTTACCCAGATTCAAAAGTAAAAGGTATGGCATTGTGAAAGGCAACCTTCTTGATGTTTTGTTAAATAGGGAAGTTTTTAATTGATGACTTATGTTGCATAATGACATTCCAAAGGAAGGAGAGTGTAAATTTCCATGAGAAATTAAGGGGGATGACAGGAAGGAAACGAAGATTGTTTTTTTTACTTATTAGAGAACACTTCTGAAGATTAAAAATAATGACATCTATGTCTACTATCACCAGAGTTGCAGTCACCATTATAAGTAAGAAGGTTAACAGGGTCCATCAAGAAAAGGACACAAGGGGTACCTGGCTGGCTCAGTCAGTACAGTATGTGGTTCTTGATGTCAAGGTCATGAGTTCAAGCCCCGCATTGGGTGTGGAGCCTACTTAACTAAAAATACATACATACGTACATACGTACATATATACATACATACATAAGTAAGAACAGGACCCAGGAAAGAACCAAGGGAATGAGCAGTACAAGGTCTACTGTGGCCTCACAAAGGGTGTCCAATGAATCATGATTTTCACAATATTGAGAATGCATTCCCAGAACATACAGCAAAAAGTCAAAGAGACAGATATAAAAAGAAATATAAATGCCACAGAAGATTGGTCCAGAAGACCCAATATCAACCTAATGGAAGATCCAAACAGGTGGAAGAAATGGAAAATAACCAATTCTGGGCCCATGCTTTTGAGCCTAGAATTGTATACCAAGTATCAATCAAAAGATTTTCAAGTAATTAACAGTTCAGAAACTCTGCCTTATGCATACCTTTCTTGGGAGCTTACTTAATAATTTACTCCAACAAAATAAAGTTATTATACAAAAGAGTGCTTTCAACAACCTTGACAATGGAAAACAAAAGTATGTCTGACAAAATGCAGAATGTAAAAGGGAGGGGAATGAAAGGAGGGACAGAAGTGCAAAATAAATGTCCCAGTCAACTATGGAGTCCTGAAGCAACAAAAGATGGACACTGAAGTACAGTGGCCAAAGTTGCAGAGGTAACTAGTAGAGAAATGAATAGTCTTGTAAATTCCAGGGAACAAGACAAGAAAGAAGATGAGGGTAGGACAACTGAGCTATTAGAACAGAAGACAGTAGACAATTTCCTAAGATTGAATTCTAAATAATGGCTATTAAGTATAGTGTATGTAGATAGGGAAATAGAACAACTAAAAACAGACTAAAAACAACTAAAAACAGGGAGGGCAGGTAGAGAAACATGGAACTGAAGGCTCTAGATCTACATCACAAACCCATCCCTATGTCTGAAAGCATTTCTATATTTTACTCCCCAAACTGTTTTTAATTCAAATAAAAAGGAGTACGGTCAACTTTTCTGGTAGCTGTCCTCTTCTCCAGTGTGCTATGCCTAGCCACCTACTTGTTATGAATCTGGACACCGTGGGCTGTCCCTCTTTATGCCTAAGGACTCCAGGAATCTTACTCATCACACCTGCTGGCCTTTCTCAAAGGTCTTTAGGACATGGGGTTGGCAGCACTCAGTGTGTCAAGAGTGTCTGTTGTTCTTCTAATAAAATTCTTCCCCTTATAACATTTAATTACTCTAATTTTCCACTTGATTTTATGTGTTTAATGTGAGTTATATAAATTTCTCTTATGAATGGTACAATGTGGATAGTCTGATTTATCTTCCAGACATATTAAAACCAGCTAATTTTCTCTTCTCAGAAAATTATGAGTGTTTGGGTGTCATTTGATGATTATTGGCTGACAAACTGAAGCTCCAGGGTGAGTATAAAGATATTTTCAATTTAATAAGTTGACTATGTCATTTTTCCATGTTGATGAATTTCGACTTGTTTGGAAAAAATCTCCCAGAATTAATGAACCTATTTGGACATCCTGATACATGCTTGAAACCTCAGTTATACAAACCTTGAATGTAAAATTAAATCATATTGGATAAAAACTAAAACAAACACCCATCCCAACATGAATATTTGAAGGCTTCAAATGAATATTTGAAGGCTGAATAAATACAGACACAAGCAGCCTAGAGACAAGTTTACTAAGAGCTTTTGAAAGGTTTTTCAGTACGGTCTGTAATAACATAAACATTTTAAGTATAATTTACTTGAAAAGGTTTGTGTGAAACCACTCATTGCTTCCTCACATGAGGTATCATCTCCCCAACCTCCTCCAAGTCCAAAGCAGTAACCTTGCCCATTAAATACTTAGCTGAAAAGGATTCAATTTAAAAAAAAAAGTTTAAAAGCAACCCAACAATAAAACAACCATGCAGTTGCCGAAAAAGATTAATGACATGAGAATTATTTATTCGAATATCAAATGCCACATATGCAGACACAGATGGTGCTGTTGTCCCTCATATAAGTGAGACAATTTCCTTACCTAACTGTCTGGACTTCAAACGGCCTAACAGGAGCCTTTGTTACCTTTGTTTTTTGCTTTTGCCTGGTTCTGGTTACTGGCTTACTTTGTTGGATGCCTGGACTGCACATTGCCTTATGTGCGTAGAGCAAGGCTGAGTAAATAAGGCACTACAAGGGGCTTCAGAAATCACCCCTTAGAACGTTCTAGTTTTATTTAATAAAAAACTTGGACTTGGGGAGATAAAGGGATGGTCCAAAGGTCACGTGGCTGGTCAGGAGGGAATTGATACCAGATACGTTCTTGCATCCAGCAAGGCCCAGAGTACATGGTAGGCAACCGGATATCTTATAATCAAATAAGGAAATAATTGCTTAGATAAAAATAACAGAAATTCTTAGTCTGGGTAATATGTTGGACTCCTGAGGTAGTCCTTGAACCCCTAAAAAAATTATAAAAGTCTGTGGACATGTGCAAAAGCCTATTTCTTTGAAGAGATGATATATCAACAGGTTATCAAACTGATCAGTGACCAAAAAAATTAAGAACCACTATTTTGAAGAAATAAAGGCATTCCTACAAATAGAATTCTTGGCCTTACAGATGGTATGGGCTACCACGTGGTCACCCTGCTGTCTATGTGCATGCACACAGGTTCTCAGACACTGGATGGGGATTAGCATTCTCCACAAACAAGCACACTATCACAGCTCCTTTAACTTGCCATGCAGCTAAAGAGGAGGAAACATTTCTTGGTACCTTTTAAGATTCTTTTGGCTGATCTAAGAATTAATTGACATGAAACAGATTAAGAGGAAAAAATCTTATTTAATTACACACCTACAGGTCTCCATAAGAATATGAAGCCCATAGGTAGGCAGTCAGGAAACTGAGGCTTATATGCCATCCAGAGCTAAGAAAAAGAGCACAGGAGGGGTGCCTGGGTGGCTCAGTCGGTTGGGCATCCGACTTCATCTCAGGTCATGATCTCACAGTTTGTGGGTTAGAGCCTCACATCTGGCTCTGTGCTGACAGCTCAGAGCCTGGATCCTGCTTTGGATTCTGTGTCTCCCTCTCTCCCTGCCCCTCCCCTGCTCACACTCTGTCTCTGTCTCTCTCAAGAATAAATAAACATTTAAAAAGATTAAAAAAAAGAGCACAGGGGTCTTGAAGGGAAGGATAATTCACAAGAAGATGAAAAAGAGTAAATGGTAAACAAATGTTTTCTGGGCCATCCCAAAACCATGGGACTCATAGAGGAATGTTAACAAACAGACTTTGCTAAGTTCTCCTCTGTCTACACGGCTAGTTCATATTATACTGTAGTTATCTAGGGTGATAGCTCTCTTCCTGGAGCAGGTCCTTTAACTAAATTCTTTTATGCAGTTAAGGGGAAAGGCAAAGGTTCTTCTTGAGCCTTCTGTTTCTTAAAAATAATCAGCCTAAAGTAATCCACATGCCAAAGAGACACATTTTGGGGTGGCAAATTGTACCCCCATACACAGCCATTACAAACACATACTTTCACATATATAGAACCTCTGTGAAGTCCTTGTCTACTTCTGTCCTTCCATATCACAAGGGTTAGGTATGACAGTGCATTGTGTAAATGGCACATGAAGAAAAACTTATTACGATTTAAAGCAATAGCATCATGAAGTTGAACATAATACTCTATTATTTCAAATCGTGTGACAAATGAATAATGACTGCCATAAACAGGAATGTAAGCTTTCCTTTTTGGCAAGAAGAATTTTGGTCCTTACTGGCTCTAAGAAAAATCCAAAACCCTTTAAGTGTCATTTGCAGACGGCTTCTATCCAATCTACCACCAATTTAGCCTTTCACCGAATAATATACTCATAAGCTGGGAGCGACCTTATAGGTCATCTGGGCTAACCTCCCACCCTCTTCAGAAGACCGTTTCACACCATTCTTGACAGCCTGTGAACACAGATTGGCTTGAACTAGAAAATCAGTCCAAATGACAAACAGTGAACTTGGTCGCGACTGTTTTCACACCATCTTATGAAATGATTCAGAATATAGTTTTCTGAAAAATGTACTACGAGCACTTATATTGTTGATTTGCATAGGATTCTTTTGAAACCAGGCTGAGTAATTCAAATGCAAAGACTGTCAAAGAAAGTGCAGTTAAGGGAGGGTGGTATTTTACTGTAAGCAGTATGGTAATCAGTGTACAACAACATTCAAACTAATTGTAGGTTTTAGTGGGAAAGCTGAGATGGGAAACGGTTTCTAAATAGCAAACTGGTAGTCCAGCCACAGAGTTAACACTGGCGTTGTACTTCACTATCATTGCTCATTTGAATACATACTCTAAATAGTGAATTATTAAATGTCCCCAGTTTATTAATATAATAGAATTCAATACTTGTTTGCAAGTTAATGAAGGAAGGAATGATGGCCGTCCCATCTTGTTTTGTGGGATCTAAAAAAAATAAATAATACACTTTTCTCCCAGGGCATCTAATGGTTCTATTTATTTATTTCCTATCTTGCCCAGTGATTTCCCCAACTTCACAGAATACATGTGCCTAAGAAAGATACTCCCTTGTGTCTATGCCTTCTAGTAACAATTTTGAGTGCTGATTTAAAGCATTAGATCCAGATCCAGACCTCAATCATAGCATTTACTACTTTCTACCTTCTAATTACATGCTTATGAAGGAATTAGAAGCATGTAAATTATAAAGGATGCTTATTACATGCTAAGGAACTCCTGGAAGGCTAAATTCCTATGGGATTCAACTATATACACTACATCACTATGCCCTTTCCATCCTTAATACCTCAAACCTAAGCCTAATCTAACTGTAGACACAGGCATATAAGGAATCACTATAAAACTTTGGATTCTGGAAGGATGGCAAAGCCTTCCTACTGGCGGAATGTCACATGCACTACATACCAGTTGGTCTAAACAATAAAAAACTAACCACCTAATTACATGACATTTCTTCCTAAATACGGATGCAGTTATCAAACAAGGGTGTGGCCAAAGCATAGTGACACAGATTCTTGTCCTCTCTCTGTTCTTGTGACTGCAGATAAATCATTTAAGTTCACTACGATTCCATCCCTCCATGTGTAAAAGAGGATAATCTACTGCCTTTAACTATAAACCCCTTGGAAACATGAGTTTTGAGGTCTTCAGAGAGATAAGGCACACAGGAAAAAGGAAATAACACAAAACATGGGATAGGACTGCAGTGTCAGTTCAGTTACAATCTGTGTTGTCACTGTCTGGCTAAGTTGCCATTTCTTCACTTATACGGTAGAGAGTAAGCTCCACGGGCCCACCTGTCTCTGACAGTGTGAGAATAAGGACTAAACATTAGGGAAGAGTACTGCGTAGACCCTAAGATCCCTACCTGATCTTAGGAGGAGTTCAATATGAATAAGAACATAAATGGTCCTGTGTGTTCACTTTCCAGTATTGGATGCAATGCCTCTTCTTTACATGAATACACCTCCTTAACTTTTAGGCACCCTGTACCTTTTTCATTTCTAGAGTGTACTGGAAAAGTTGATTGAACACTCTGTTGAGGGATTGATCATGCACACACACACACACCTCTCTGAGAAAATCTCCTTTGAGAAAGAAGCTTGTTTAAAGTAGCTGATTTCGTACTCAAGAAAGTAACTAATATGTGGCATAGAACACCCTTTCCATTTCTTTTTTCTTGAAGATTTTTTAAAGTAATCTCTACACCCAATGCAGGGCTCAAACTCACAACCCTGAGATCAAGATTGCATGCTCCACTGACCGAGATGGCCAGGGGCTCCACAGCCTTTCCATTTCTGACCTTGCAAAATAATCAATGTTACAACTATGTGTGCATATATGCACAAGCATCTGTTTGATAGACTTGAGCAACATTAAAATGCTCTGATCAGGCATCTTTCTGACCAATTCCTCCAGGGAAGAGTGCAAAGTTTAATGCAAAATTCAGCCCTAACTCTTAACACAAAGAGTTGTTTCTAAACAACTCTGGAGATTTATAGGCTGAATACAGAACTATTCCCTCTTCTTTTACTTGTCCAAATGCAAAGAAATTAATTTTCTGGTCATAATTTCAGTACTTCTGGGACACTATCAGAACAGAAATAAAAACAGAACATCATTATATTGTCAGGTCCTATAGCTGAGTGTGACTAACAGCTGTAGTGTCACAGATGTAATAATCCAATAAAGCCTGTGTACTCAGGGCCAAGTAACACCAACGCTGGGAAAAGGTAAGTCTGGTGGCAGAAGCAGATTTCAATTAGCAATTCAGCTTTAAAGATCAAAGGTCTACCTGTGCCCTCCTACTTTTATCCCCTTACTTCACACATTTCTTCTCTTGTTTTGAGTACTCTTTCCCTCTCCTCTGTGGATTCTTACTTTTGTTCTATCATTGAAAAGCTAAAACAAGTTGCATCCCACCATTAAGATTTTCTAAGACTTCTCGGGGAGCCTGGGTGGCTCAGTTGGTTGAGTGTCTGACTCTTGACTTCAGCTCAGGTCATGATCTCATGGTTCATGGGTTCAAGCTCCATGTCAGGCTCCATGCTGATGGTGTGGAACCTGCTTGGGATTCTCTCTCTCCTCTCTCTCTCAAAATAAAACAAACAAATAAACAAAAAAAGTTTAAAAAAAAATATTTTCTAACACTTCTCTATCTAAAGTGCAATGTTTATTTCCCCTCAATTACGACATGGATTAAGTGAATTTAATTTAGTTTTGCCTCTCTAACTAGGCAAAGGATCATTTTTATTGCCATGAGTTTTTATATCCCCTTCAATGTCTAGCTTGGTCCTGAGTTTATTTCAAGTATGTGATGTATTCTTTGAATCTTCAGCAAATCTATTTTCTTCACTATTTTTATCTCCCAAATGAAATAGGAAAATTACTATGAAGCCTCTGAGGACCCTTCCAGTTCTCCTATTTCATAATAGTCCACACTGGTAGTCCAATGGTCAAATTACACGCTGCAGTGATACTAGAGAGACTCAGGGATCGCAGACCAGGATGGCTAAGACCAGCATTCCACTCAGACGAGATAGCAAGAGCAAAAACCATGAGACAATAAAGCATTTGTCTTGTGTATGAAACCAAAAAAAAGAGGCCCAGAGTCATGGGAAAGGGTAGGAATCAGAAAAGAAATTATATCAAAAGGTTGTCACAGTTCACCAGCACAAAACAGCCCTGCAATGAACAGTTGTTACCTTTCAAGCACAGTTGTTCTATCCACCACCTCACACCTACAGGAGAGAGAGAAATGAGAAAATCCCATAGTGGAAGGGAATTTTTTAAAAAATCATAATAGGCAATCAAGACTATTTGAGTACCTTTACTTACATTATTCCTTTCTTTTGAGTTGTGTTAATCTATTGAATTATCTGTGAAATCAGAACCAAGGTAGACTAAGTCAAGGACTATTTACATTGCCCAGGTCTGAGAGTTTCAGATAAACATGTGCAAGAACATAAATATAGCCACACAGAAAGGCAGAAAGGCAGAAAGGCAGGAATTTATCAACTCAGCGGATTAACATAGGCTATCAGAAGCCCTAATTAGTAACTTCTAGGTGGAGATTCAAGGAGAGTGGGGCACTCAGAGAACATGGAAACTCTTTAACCCTTCCGTATACCCTTGGCCTATGCATTGCTTCCACCTGGCTGTTCCTGAGTTCTATCCTTTCATATACAATAAAGTAGTAAACTAGCTTAAAATTTTTCCAATGCCAAAAATGTCCATGCATTGAGGAACCAAATTAACACTATTTGTGTTACTATATTATTAAATACAGTTTATTTGGTTCATACAACCTCCAAAAATCAGTGTTTTGGTGCTCTATATATAAGAGAGCATTAAACAAGATGATACTTGTAGTCCTTCTAGCAGGAAAATAGGGTGAATTTATAATTCTACTCATTTCCTTCTTACACAATGGTGACAGTCTCATACAAAGGCTACCTCCTCAAGTTCACAAGGTTTCATAATGAAGACAGTATTCATGACTGCTGGGTTTTTGAAGTAACTGCAGGACTAAGTCAGGCTTCGTAGTAAGCAGTTTCAAAGATGGCCCTCAAGGATCCTCACTGCCTGGTATTCACAACCTTGTGTAATCCCCTCCGCTTGAGAGTGGTCACTTAGTGACTAGCTTTTAGCAAGGAGGACACAGCAGAAGTAATGGGATGCCACTTCTGACACTGGATTACCAAAAGACCATGGCTTCCACCTTTGGCATGTTCTTTGGCTGTCACTCACTCTGAGGAAAACCAGCTGCCATTTTGTGAGCTGCCCTATGGATAGACCCAAGTGGCAAGAAACTGACATCTCCAGCCAGCAGTTTTTGAGGATCTGAAGCCAGCCAACAACAACATGAGTAATCCTGAAAACGGATCTTCCTCCAGTTGAGCCTTGGAGACAAAACAGTTCTAGCCAACAACTTGATAACAGCTTTGTGAAAGACCCTGACCCAGATCCATCCAGATAAACCTTACCTATACTGCTCACCCACAGAAACTTTAAATAACATTTTGTTTTAAGCCACTAGAGTTTGAAATGATTTCTTATCCATCCCTCTCCAGATAGATAGATTGATAGAGACAGAGATTTACTATAGACAGGCATCCATTTGGAACAATAATCAATACTAAACACTGGGAACAGCTTCCTGTAGTCATTTCCCCCTCCACTCCAAACACTCAAGAACTTGTCAAAGTTAATAAACTAATATACAAGCTCTAGGTTACTAAGAAGCTATAATATATGCCAAAGGACAAAGCTCTTTCCTCTATGTCCATTTATTTTCTACAATGTCAGACCTGTCCCTGTCAGAACTATTAGTAAGAAATCACACAATTAAAAGATTAATCCAATAATACTGATTTGATGTTTATGTAGCCTAAAGATAATAAACTCTGTAGTAACTATCTTGGGAGAACCAAATTCTAACTTTTTTTTAATGTTTATCTATTTTTGAGAGAGAGGGCGGGGGAGCATGTGTGCAAACAGGGGAGGGGCAGAGAGAGAGGGACACAGAGGATCTGAAGCAGGCTCTGTGCAGAGAGGCAGATGCGGGGCTCAAACTCACGAACCATAAGATCATGACCTGAGCCAAAGTCAAACACTTAACCAACTGAGCCACCCAGGTGCCCTCCAAATTTTACCTTTTGGTCCAATGTTAACATAATCTTTTTATGATATTGTACCTATATCAGTATATGTGTAAAGCAACCTATTCTCCAGTTTATGGCCAATGAGTTTTTAAAAAACAGTTTATGTATACCATGTAACTGGAGTTAACTCGTGAGCCAGTGTTAAGGCCATAATGGAAGCTAGAAAGAAAAGACCTACCAAGATAGATTTCGCTTTCAGATAGAGAAGGCAGAAGGCTGCCTTGAGTTTGCCAGGAGAGTTTTTGTTTCACCCGGCATGCTGGCATATATCTGCCTTCAATAATTTTATCTAGTTTTGAAGGATTAACCTGAATTAAAACCTCCTAAATTTGCCCTTCATTATCATTCATAATTGGTTGTTTTCTAGAATAGATGAAAATCGTATAGTGGTTACACACTTGACTTTTTCAAGTGAGGCTGGGGACAGGCATGGAAGTAGAACTAAATGGCATTTCAGAAGCTTAGTATTTTGAATAAAGATTCCCTTTCCTACCAAGTTTAAAAAGAAAAAATATTGCATTTAGGTTAAAAAGTATAAGAATCAAAAGCAAGTTAAACTCACTTTATCAATACCACCACCATCGTTTATGTAGTACTTACCATTTAAAAAGTGCTTTTGTATACTGAGAACTAAAAGCATCTACCCCCTCACATTGAACTGCCTACATTAACATGATTTTTTTCACTCTGTCTTATCAAACTTCGTTTCACTATTCTGTATTCATCAACATGACTTTACTATTCCAGGTAACTCTCGCTCATGAAGAAAAACATAGCAAATAACTCTGTTGCTTATTCCAGAAGCTCCCAGAAAAAAATTCAGATGAACAGCAAACAGGTTTTCAAGCAGATAGGATTAAAACCAAAGCCCTTGTCTCAAAAGCTTCCCCTTGTTGGGCCCACCAATCCTACACTATTATATCATGATACTTAACCAATCCTAACCAAGTTTTCATACTCAAACAGCCACCTTCATTCAGATTCCCAAACTTCACAATTATCCCCATTTTGCCTTTCCCCCTTGACATGCTACTAAGGCTCTACCAAGGTAGCGCTCTTCCTTACCAGAGTAAGGACAGACTCAGCTTTGCCTTAGCAACAAGTTATCTTGGTGGTATTTCTGGGGACCCAACTTTCAAGAATGCTTTTAACTTCTGCCCTCATTAACAACCCCTTTAAGAAGCTGGGGCAAATCTTATCATCTGCATCTTATACTTACTTAGGGAAATTTAAGTTCAGAGAAGTTAACTAATCTGCCAAATCAAAGAACATGAGCAGTAGAATTAAAACACCAGAGTAAGTTCAATGTAAGAGATCTTAGTATTAAGTACGAGATCTTAGAAGTCAGCTTGTGCAGACAGGGGAATATTAGATCTTGAAGACCAGGAAGGACAAACAAAATGAGAAAAGGACATACATCCAGGTCTACATTCTCTTCAAGAGTGTATTCTATATTAGGAAAGATGTTTAAGTTGTAAAAGATCACATGAGTGACCAGGATCCAAGAACCTGAGAACTGATGAAAGACAAGAACTCAGTAGTCAGAGTGGACCCAAGAGACAGAAAATGATTAAGCAGCACAAAGTGTGTAATAATAGCAATTAGGAAACTATCTCTTAAAGATCAAGACAAAAAAAATCTGGATGGATTAGAAGAAAAATCCAGCAATATCAATATAAAATACTAACAGACTTACTGCATGATTTTCCAGTGACAGTTACTGTAAGTGAGTTGGCATATAGGAACTGCAAGTTTCCCTAAAGGCACATGGCAGAGAAATTTATGGAATTAGGAAAGGCACACCAAAGATGAAACATGATAGAGTATAGCCAAGCAAGACAAGGACTGAGAAAACCAAACCTTGGAGTGGATTTCAGATAGCCTGATGGCGTTCATGGAAAAGAGACAGGATTTAGTTGAAGAATGGATGCTTTTTGACAGACACAAAACACATCAGTTTCAGAAGTGTCATTACAGTGAGAATGTGTTAAGAAAACAAAGGTCTGAGCCAAAAAACAAGGAGAGTCGGAGGGAAAAAAAAGAGGCACTGAAACCCAGCACACAGAATTGCCCAAAATAAGAAAGAAAAAGAAATGGACCAATGTAAGGAGTTAAAACTTAGAAATTTAGCTGAACCCTCCTGAAAATCACAACGTGGGACCCCAAGTGAGGAATGAACTGCTGCAGGCAGCAACCACAACTGCACTTTGAAGTACAGCAGGAAAGATGTGTAATATAGAAAAGCTGAAGGAAAACACATTGGAGCAACCTCACCCTCAAAAAGTGGCTCATGTGCAAAAGCCTGTCCCAGATAACCCAACTCTCTAAACAAATGAGAAGTTGAGAGGCCACCTATCCCCAGAGCCATTTTTCATCCCAGAGCCATTTTTCACAGGCCCAAGAAAAATCCACAAGAGGCAGAGACCACGAAGCCTACAGCAACTTAGAAGTACAGAATTCACACGGAAAATGGTAAATAAATTTCACCAATTTCTCAGCTTTGCCAAAGGGCAGTACTCTCTCCTGTACTCAAAATGTGCGTTGGTATCTGCTTCTTCTTTACACATATTTGGAGCACTGTCTTGAGGACCCTTAAATCTCTATAATTCTTAGATACTCTTCCCACATTACTGCAGATTTGAGTAGACAATCCAATTCCAAACTACTCATTTTCCAATGAGCTTAAGGTGCTTGGAAAGAAATGAATCAAATATATAAACTAATTCTGAAAATTGAAAGGTTCTTAGATAATGGTCTCCTGACAAATGGGCTGATTGTGAATTGTTGAGTACTTCCCAGCTCACACACTTTCCCCTCACTCCTTTCCACACTGCCTCGTGTGGCCGGTTTTCTTCCAGCCTTCAGTGCACTCCTGAAGTATATTTATATACCTAAGACTTTCAGCTATCATTTTTCCAGGTTGAGAAACTACCACCAAGAAATTAGTATTTAGAATACCTACAGCGGAGCCCAAATATCAGTCAGCATTTTGGTGAATACAACAGATTTTCAGGACTAAAAGGAATCAGTCTCAGACTCTAGATGATAAAGAGATGATGAACACTACTTACCATCCTTACCTCATGTATCAAGGGCAATCAGTCTTTCTGTCACTTTAATAACAGACCAAGAAAGGGGATAATATTAAGAGCATGGAGCCACCAGCTAATTGCCCACATATTTTAAAAAGGGACCATAGATGCACTATGTATTTAAATGAAGCACGTAAAGCAACTGATGCCTCTCAAACTCAGCACCTTCAAGGATACTAAAATTTAAAGTGTCTCTTACAAATATCTTTGCCCAATAAAAATCATCTTCGGGTATTACTCATTATCAATTGAAGCAAGCCACAAGGCAAAAGGTGGGAAGACACATGGAAGTTTTTTAAAACATCAGATGACAACAGTGCTATGCATTTCTTTTGAATGTCCATATTCTGAAATGGAAACCTATAGGGATAAGTGGTGTTTGCAGACCGTGGTGGTTTTCCCTCAGGGTACGTGTCTATCTCCTTCCATACTTGCTGGCTACATCTTGGGCCATGCTAATGTAACTCCCAGTTCTGTGATATCCCTTTGGCTGCTTGTCCAGTGAGGAGATATTAAAGCATGGGGGGGGGGGAAGGGAGCAGTAGACACTCCCCTGAACACACAATTCCCGTGATACCTTTCACACCAAAAGCCCTTGTCCTTCTAACTTGCTGCTTTGTCCTCATCCTCGGGAGCAGCTCTATTGGGTGCTGTTGTTCCTAGCCCTCCCAGATGCCCATGCTGTAGGCTCCTGGAAGGTGAGAGACCATTTCCTATTTGTTAATCCCCTCTCCTGGTCCCCCTTCTGAGGATTTATCCTCTGTAATTCTCCTCCCTTTAGATAGACAAGCACAAAGACATCCACAAAGTGGCCACTGCACCCCATCTTCAATTTTTTTTAGAGCTCTTATGTTTTTCTGAGCAGTTGTTAGCACCAGTTATTTCTACCATTGCACGATCACATGGTGCTGCTTTGGGATAAACACGGTGAACAGGAAATGGAATGGTGGTAGGTTGGGGGAACTACTGATTTTGTGAGTAAACCTCATGGAGTTATTTTATCCTACAAGATGTCATACTTGTATAAATTTGATAGAAATAAAAACAAAACACAAACTTCTATTTCCTGACTGGTCTGTGCACTTAGTGAGTAGCTAGCTAAACTCTACTTGGAGAAGCCCTGCACAGAGACACTGTAAAGAATGCATGTCGGCCCCACAGCTGGACAGTGACCAAGGAACAGTCCTTTCTGATTCATGAGAACACCATGAAAAATATGAATTCCTGCAAATTCCTGCATGTGAGGAGTAGAGTTTATCATGAAATGAGATAGAAGAGTCAATGTACTGTTAAGAGAACCCCTCATTTTAATGAAACATTATATCTCTCAATTCTGCCAAGAAATGACAGAACAAAATAGCAGGAAGAGAAGAGATGCTTTTCAGGAGAAGGGTAGTCTTTATGTTATTAAGATGCACCAAGTTACCTTCCACTCTGGGTATATATATAATGAATCCAGGCAAAACACTGACAAGCAGCATTTGGAAATTAGGCAAAATTGATTCCTAGACTCAAGCAAAAGTTCAAGGTGAAGGGGAGAAGGCAAGGAGCAGACTCAAATGGAAAAGAAGTCATTACTAGCTCCTCTGGAATACCAATAAACCTCAGTTTTGTGAAAACATTTTTTTTATGGAATTTCATAAACATCCCCCTGTGGTCCCTTGACATTTCAACCTAACTACATGTGCAAGTGGAGGGCATATTTATAGAATAGCCAAAAATTAGAAAGGCTGACAATAGGCAACTGGAGAGTGTTTTTGCTTAATAAAAGAATGAAAATTTTCACTGGTTGAAGTACTCAGTGTGGGGGGGTGGGGGTGGGGGGAGGGTGACTTTGTTTTGGTCAAAAGTCCAAGGAAACAGATAGGTTTGGGGGTTTCCTGATGGCTGGGTGCCAGCCATGCCTTTCACTGATAACCAGTTCTCTGCATAGATATTTAAATTAAACAAGCCCTCTCACAGCCAAGGCTTCTAACTGGTTCTAATTAACACTTATGCCAGCTGTGAAAATCTTCGCCTGCAGCCATTTTGTTTGTTTTGTGAATCAAAACAATATATTATTAAAAATGCTCCTCTTCTGTGACTCCTATATATTCTCACTTCCACAAGGATCCGGACAGAGATATAAGCACTTATCAGCCCAGGTGGAAACCGTGAAACTAGATCTGTTGAGATCAAATTTAGAGTAATTACTCTCTGAGCAGCAGGCTGCACATGCCTCTTTGTACACCATGGACAATCCTTTTTTTTTCTTCGTTCTCTTCCCACCACACTTCCAGCTGGCCTCTCTTGCCTCTAGTGACGTCCTTCCCCAGACATTAATCACTGCATCATCAGCTAAACAAAGATGTGAGCAAGAAGGGCAGAACCTCTACTCTGAACTCTGGCAGAAGCTCACAGGTCTGCTCTCTGGGGATCTAGCAGTCACGAGGCTCTCCCGAGGCACCCATGATTATCCAGAGTCCTTTTACTGTATTCTACCAGACTGACCTGGAGATTCTGCTTGGTCCAGCTACAGTGTGGTAACCTCATCAGCTCCTTCTGGACCTTGGACAGGATTGCTTAAATTGTGTACCTACACATAGACATGTAGCAATGCCTCCTGTCCCTCTTGACACTTTCCCTAAGACCTAAGGTCCTTAACTAGGAGGCAGTTTGTTCCTAGAACCAATTCTAGCCACTGAGAATGTAAATATCAACAACACAGAGAAAGCCTCTTGCTCACTTGTGTTTATAGTCCCATGGGCCGGACCTATAATCAGTCCACATCAAGCCATGCAAATGAACTACAACTCTCCCTATGAGGACCATGGTCTTCTCACCATCCCTACATATGCTGTTATTGAAGTAGACAAGCAATACACCTGCAGCAATCATACAACTTTTTAAATGTCACACTGTACAATGCTTTGTGGGACATTAGGCTTAACAAAAACTAGAATAAAAAAAATTCACTGAATCATGTACACACGCTTCTTAAGTGTGTACATAATATTTGGAAACAAAATGGGAGTCAAATATCTGAATGAGAAAACACAGATTTCTTACCAAAATCCAATGACAAGACTCTCCATCATAACCAGTATGGGTATTTTCACAGAAAGACTGGTTGGCACAAACACCAAAATGTTGGCAGTGCTTGTAACTCTACTTAATTGGATCATCAGTGATTTTTAAGTTCTTTCAGTTCTGTGTAAGATCTGCCTCTTAGGAGTGGAGAGTGTACAGTTCTTCCTAAATCTGCATTCTGTGATGTCATATTTGTAGCTTAAAATTGGCCATGATGGGATATTTTTCACCTCCGAAATTGGAAAGTGCTATATATCAGAGTGTTTTCTCTTCTTTTAGAGAGCCAGTTGTTAAACATTTACTAGCATACCACTTTTTGTAGTCTTTAGATCTTCTCTGCATTATAATTACAATTTGAAGTTATTTTTAAAGGAAATAAAATGTGAGTATATTAACCTTTGTGTACATGGTGCTTTTTCATCAAGTGCTAAGAAAATTGATTTTTCCTACATAAAAGACCCATAATCCACATAGACTTGCCATTAAATTTCCAATATGTCTCCAATATACATATAAGTATGAAAACACGTTTAACCTAAGCATGAGTTTGAGGCAGAAAAATCAAACCAAGAATTTATAGCCCATTAAAATTCAAAATAATTAGCAACCATTCACAAGTAGGCCCCAGATGAGTAGAAGGGCAAAAGACTGAACTTGTTAGGATTCAAGAAGCCAGGCTCCACCTTGAGTTTTGAATAGAGTCCCTTTCACTTCTCCTAGGTTCCTGAATTCTGGGGATAATCCATCCAAATGGACATTAACCTTTTTGGATTTCTCTGCCTTGTAACCACTTTTTAAATGCCAAAGCTTAGTGAAATTACCCACTAAACCATTCATTTAGGCCTTCTCCACACCTCCCCGCCCCCAGTGAAAAGACTCAAGATGACTGAAATCTGCAGTGGGTACAAATGTGTATGGAATGGCGATGAGGTGGCAGAGTTATAATAAAGTTTCATACCTTTTTTGGACAACCATGTAAGCTAAGGTCACCATCATGTTGCTTAGTGAGGGAACTTGGTTGGTGCTGCGCCACTAAGTGGTTTTGGGTAAAGCTTTTTCTAAATACTTCAGGCCTTAGTTTTTCACTTAATGGGAAATAATAATGACCCCAGGGTCCAGGGCTTTAAAGATATTTCATCAATTACAGGGATAAATCAAAAGGCTTTGAAATGTCAACGAGCTATGCAACAGCTAGACACTTTAGTTTCCAATCAAAAAGAAATGTGGATTAAAAAAATGTTTATTCATATTTGAGAAAGAGAGCATGAGTGGGAGAGGGGTGATAGGGACAGAGGATCCAAAGTGTGCTCTGAGCTGATAGCAGCGAGCCCAAAGTGGGGCTCGAACTCACGGGCCATAAGATTGTGATCTGAGCCAAATTTGGATGCTTAACTGACTGAGCCACCCAGGTGCCCCAGAAATGTGGATTTTTATCTTGAATGGGTGAACTCTAGGTTCCATAATCTTACCAAAATATAACTTGTGCTAATATAAAAGTAGCGGAACCAGAGATATCTTTTGAGACTAAAAGTTAACAGTCTCTTTGAGATCATCTTAGGATAGTGCATATTTATATTGAGCATTTTGTCCCATCCTTCACACTGTCAAGATTTTCACCTAATCTTAAATGAACTAATCGCAGCCCAGGAGACACTTGTTATGGGGGAGGAATGAGAGGAGAACTTTCTAGGACTTTCAGTTAACAGGTACCCTCCAGCCTGCACAGCTTGACAAATTCTAGGATGTCATTCCGGGTGCTGAGCCAGGTCAGCCTCGGTGTAAGGTGTTCAAATTGGCCAGAAAAGAACCCGGCTCAGCACAAGGAAAATCTCAGGTCCCTGGGCCACCTCTTGCTTCAAAGCAAGATCACAGAGGTATAATTTCCAGAGACAAGCCAATGTAACCTATGAAGAATGCGCTGTGGCTGAGAAAGCAAAGAAGGTAATTAAAGGAAGGGGGCAGAAAGGGGGCTACCCCAAGCAGTACAATGTCCTGTTCAGATATATACATTTAGGAAATGGGGGACTAATTCATTGAGTACCTCCTGTGTGGTTGGTGCATTACAAAAAGTGTCACACTTAATTCTCACAACATCCCTGATGGCAAAGTATGACTGCTGTTTTGCAGATAAGGAAACTGAGGCTCAAAGAGTTAGCTAGGACTAAGAATAGTTATTGATGGAGGCAGGTTTGAACTGAGGTCCAACTGACCCCAATAGGCAAGCTAGAAAGCACCAAGCCTCAGAGCTGCATAATGCAGGCATTTACTCTACAGATGGTAGGAATAAGTACCATTCCTAAGACTTACTGTTCCAGGACTGCAGGGGAAGGTCACATTCCAAAACATATGCCAAAGTGAGCAACACCTCTTAAAGTGTAAACTGTGGTCAGAAGATGTCCCCACTCTGAGGTTTGGTGTTCCCGCGTTCTGGAAGTTTCAACCCCAAATGAATATGAAATCTCATCACTCACCAGAAAAAAAATCCTGACCCACTTACTGCATACCTTGCCAGAAAATTGACAGTTAGCAAAAGTGAAATCAAGTTCAGACACAGAACCTCTACATGTTTTGAAGAAGCACAGTGGGTAACAATCTTGGGGAAACAGCACCAAATAAGGGGAACACTTACCAATCAAGCCTTGTGGTTTGGCCACTATATTGATAGAAACTGTGACCTGGACAGGAACAAAACAGAGGATTATACAGGAGCATTAAATGTAACCCAATCAACATTAGCACTTTTTGTCATGATCAGTTCACCCAAGTCCATTCATCCCACTGCACATCTTTGTGTAATGTGACAGGAAAGACAGGGGTCAGGGAGCCTTAGCATGCAAATCTCAAACCTCATCCGTCCGCAGCTTCCAGTACCTGAATTCATTGAAAAATTTTTAACAGTGACACAACGTGTTGAAATAATATGTTAGAAGTCAGCTGAGCTGACAGACTATTGCCTCAGAGTGACAATGAGCAGAGTGTCTCTCAGACTCAGAGACAACAGGCTTACTGTGTATGAAACACGCCATGTGGGGCATGTGGTTCCATCAACGTCTGCAAACCAATAAAATGGCCAACAGTGTATCGAAGAGTAAAAATTTAGACGAGAATTGACCTCTATTACTTTAATTGCTGGCCTATGCCTTCAGGATCCGTACCAAATAAACCTCACAGGGAGGGTTGGCTGGCCGACTACCATTCCCTGCCCCCGACTTGGTCCACAGGTCTCATCTTTCCCTCTTTCTCATAGACAGAGGTTGGCTTTAAAATTATATTCAGATCCATGTTCTCATACCTGTTGAAACAAAGCTAAGCACCCCACTTGGCTTTGACTTCCGAAGTTTGTTTTCTACAATCTAGTTCGTTCCTTCGTTCTGGTGTGTTATTGGATCTGAAAAAAGAATAAAAAGAAAGATTAAAACTCTGGTGTTAAAAAGTCGAAGTGAAGTTTCTTTAAAATCACAACAGTCTAATTATGCCAAACTCTAACAGTAGCAACCACAGTGTAGAGAAGAACACAAATATGTGTGGGAGAAAAGATGGTCCTGCCTAATAAAGGGTCGTGGTCTCTACCGTGGAGTTAGGCGGCAGTGCCCAGGAGTGACCCTGCCACCATGCCTACCTTTTAAAGACCTGGGGATAACATTTCAACACCATCTTTAATGATGACACGAGGACAGCTGAGGGGGGCCACTCTCTGCCCAATACCCCTCAGCTCATGCTACACAGAGATGCACTTATTCATCTGGCTGGTTCTGACTATGGGTTCTATTTCCACTTTCTTCACATTACAGGCCCACAGACTGATCAATACTGGACTTTTCTATCACAGGTCCTGAAGGAGGTGATGAATCTGCAAGGAGATCTGCCTGTGGGCAGAGAGTTACCTAACTTGGAAACTCGGGTGGGTGGCTGGGACACCTATACTCTTTCACTTATCCAGAGGAACTTCTGAAAACGGTTGGTGAGGTTAGGATACCCAATCATAAAGAATGAAAGACAATGTAAAACAGCACCTACACTCATCCTGTGGTTACAAGATAAGACTACTGCTTCAGATTTTCGATTGTCCCTTCAAAATGATCCAGTTACTCTGCTTTAATCAAACATCACGGGGGCATTATGAAATGTTAGACTGATAGACAGCATCCCTTAATTCCTTTAGGGGTGGGTCTCAAATGAATCCGTTTATTCTATTCAATACCTTGGGTAATAAAACCCTTGGCAGGGCTGTTCACCAGGTTACACAACAGCACTTCATGGTGTATTAGTGTCAGTAGTTGGTAATGCAGTAACTTAGAGAATCATGGACATCAGAATTAAGCTAGTATCATTTAGAGTAATTTCATGAATAATTTCAACCATTAAGCAGCAGTGTTACCGTCTGACACTGAGCACAGCAAGTAACAATGGAAGAAATCTGACAGTTACTAATATTGGCTTTTGTGGACGTGGTCTTTAGAAAATGTCCCCTCTCCCTCTGGGATTCTCTTGAGAAAGGTGGATACAATAAAATGCCTTCAAACTCCACACCTGGACCTAAATCCCACAGTTGGAAATTGTTCAAGGGTTAGGGCTCTGCTTCAAACAGTAGTATTTGTGAAGCTAGTTAATGTCCCCATTCCCCAAACCTTGGTTCCTCATGGCAACAAAAGCAGAGGCAGCCTTCAATCCTACCAACAATCGATCTTTCTGGTTTCTCAATATAGTCCAGGAAGATAATATTTGGAGAATAACAACGTTCCACCAATAAAGGTATCAATAAGTCATTTACATAGTAAACAATATACACAATTCAAGTCAAAATTAAGGATGAACCAGACAAATTCAACCAGCACCACTTTACCTCAGGCAAGAATCAGGTTCCTCTTGGCGGTTAGGGTTCTCAGATCTTTGAGAGAGACCAGAGTTTTCCTTTCATTTAGTTAATACACATTACATTTCACAAAATAGAAGCATGGATATAAATAAGCCATCTCTGTCCATTTCAAAAGCCTGCACTTGCCATTTAAAGGTTTAACCCAGCTTACTGCAGAGTTAGGCACGCGTGGGCTAGAGGCGGGGCCAGCACGCGCCAGCAGGAGGCGGAGCCTTGTATTCCCGCCAGTTTCGGTGCTAACTTGCTACTAAACAATGTTGTTTGTTCGTAACTGGAGACCATAGAAATCTGGCTTTTCTGTGGAAAAACACTCGGGAAAGAAGAGCTAGGGGTAAAATTGTACATTCCCATTATGTTAAATACACAATTCTACTGTAAAGTAAGATTCAGAACTACGCAACATGATTTCCAATGGCTGCTCACTTCCAGAAACACAGCAGTCTCGACGTTCCTTTCCAAATTTATACACTGAAATATCTCACATTTGTCAAGGGAAATGCATGCGAAAGACTAGCAGAAATGAATTCAATAACGTGCTATTAAACATCCAATTTTTACAGAAAACAAAATCGCAAACAGCATTTCGTGGTGGCCAGTGACTGGCACTCTGGGGCATCCGTTGTCCTAAAATACACTCTCGGCCACGCAGATTGTGAAAGTGGTGTGCATTTTCACACCGAAAATACCACAATACCTTCCTTCCCTTAGAAAACTCTTTACCCTATTTGCGAATTAAAGATAACACCCAACTCTTTTACACAAAGCTTACGAAGAAGACCAAGAGCTGCTTTTAATGTAATAAAATGATACTAGACCTACAATTTCTCTGTAAAACCAAGTGCCAAACTGTGTTAAATGACCGCCCGGACAAGACCCTCCACTGCATTCACTGTCGTGAAACTTACAGGACTGAGCCAGAGGGTTAAATTCTGCACTTGTAAATTCGGAGCACCTCAAAAATATATATATATATATTTTATTATATATTTAATGTATATATTTTATATATTTTTTTATTTTATATATATTTAATATATATTATATATATATTCATACATATATTTATATATATATATTTTTTTTAAGAATTCATGAAGTGAGAACAAAACCAGGATCCAAACCAAATAAATCTATACCAAATCCGCAAGTATATTACCAACTAAAAGGCACTCGATCTGACCCTTAATTCCCCCACTTCCCATAAGAGACCTGCGGAGCCCCCGATACCGAAATTTAACAGAACGCAACGAGGCTGAACGAGCAACTGTTCTCCAAAATTAAACGTGGAAGGACACCCAGTATGGGCTGACCGGAGGCTCACGAGCACCCACAGCGTTTGGAAAACAGCCGGCGCAAACAAGACCAAACTCGGAAAGCGAGGTACGGCGGGAGAAGGGCCAGGCCCGCTCTCGGTTCAGTATCACGATAGCAAAATGCAAACCGGCGTTAAGGTTCCTGAAGGCTCTTGGCGTTTAAGGCCATTAAGGCCGTCAAAGCACAAGTCCTGAGGTGAATCGGGTCGTCAATTTGCTCACGTTCAAGTCGACGACACCGCGGGACTTTCTGTTTCTTTTTAAATTAAGTTAGCGTACGACACGAGCGATTCCGAAATTTCACCACACGAAAGATATTTAAGGGGGGGAACCCCCCCCCCGCCAAATGACCCTGTAAGGAAGCCGCCGCCCCCCCCCAACTTCCCTAATCCCACGCACGATCCCTCAGCGTGTGAAATTTCTCGTCAGGCGGAAAATAACCGAGACAAAGGGACTAGGGCCACGAATCAAATTCACACAGGCAATAAGCACCCCAAAATGCAAAACAGGAGGCAAAACCAGCTCCCAGGCAGCGACGTACAAAGCTGTCCCGCGCCCGCTCAGGCGGCAGCGCCATCTCCTCATTTTTAAGTTTCAAACACCATAGAGAACCTTGACGCCACATAGAAGAGGGGACCAAGACCAGTATTTAAACGGGTAAAAACATCACAGGGCACAATACTGTGCCCAAATTCACCTACGGGACCCACCCTGTCATAGGCATAAAGCCCGCTAGACTATTAAAATAAATTCTTAATTAGCAAAACATAGTACATTTCATACCCCCACCTATAAAAGGTGTACTACAAATAGGCCACTAGCGTGACAATTCAGAATTAAATCAATCTTACGTTCTTCTGATTCTGTGTGGGACCAGCCGCCACGTTCCCTCGCCCCTGAGGAGAAGGACCAACGCCAGCCGCACCACACGACCCGAGGCAAAATAGGGACCGTAGCAACCCCTTGGGCCCTTTTTATAGCCAGCCTATGGCTCCGCCCCCAAAGGTCCTGATTGGTTAGTGTGGGAATGATTGACGGGGATGCTATCCACTCACTCTTCTCGTTCTGTGGAAAACCTCTATGTTCCAGATGTCAGCTCCTTATTGGTGGGAAGGGTTCTCGCTTGGCATTGTGTGTGTTTGAGTCGGGGTTGTGAGAATTCCAAGTACGGAATGAAGTAGCCACTTCAAATTCAAACCAGACTCCCTGATTGGTCCCAGTGTGAATTCAAACAATGCCTCAACCATTTTTTTTTCTGATTTTCGTGTCACTGCTTCCTTCTGGAAAGTTCTCTCCACCATCTTTGGTCTTGGGATCGAACTCGAACCAGATACTTGATTGGCCGTGGCAGGGAATTCAACCCCTACAGCAAGTATATTTGGGAGTGCTCACTTGGATATCACGTTTACTAAAATTGGGAAAGAGACATAGGGGTGATACCAGGGATCTATGTGGAGTAAAAAGTGAGCCCAGGGGCGCCTGGGTGGCGCAGTCGGTTAAGCGTCCGACTTCAGCCAGGTCACGATCTCGCGGTCCGTGAGTTCGAGCCCCGCGTCAGGCTCTGGGCGGATGGCTCAGAGCCTGGAGCCTGTTTCCGATTCTGTGTCTCCCTCTCTCTCTGCCCCTCCCCCGTTCATGCTCTGTCTCTCTCTGTCCCAAAAATAAAATAAATGTTGAAAAAAAAATTAAAAAAAAAAAAGTGAGCCCAAACAGCTGCCCAGCTCACAAATGCACATACGCATCAGGGGTATTAAGTGGGGAGTTGTCGAGTCATTGAACAGCAGATACACAGAATAGGCAACTCAGTAACTGTGCATGGGCGGTTAGGAGAGCATTCACAGAACAGGGAGGATGCGTGTAGGAGCGAGAGAGGCCTGAGGAATGGGATCATGAAAAGAACTAGGAAATAGCCAGACTAGACTTTGAATTCCTAGCCCTCTAGCGCCAATGTCCATAGTTTAGGCCTCTTGTACGAGACTAATCACACCTTTTGTGCGGTTGCCTCTTCCTGGAATGTCCTTTCCCCCCAATGCCCACCCCTCAGGGCCAGCTCAGATGCAGCCTCCTGCATGAAGCCTTCCTGATCCTACTCCCACAGGCAATAGGCTCTCTTCTGCTCTTGTGGGGTGGGGAATATGGGAAAACTGCAGAGCCAGGGTCCAGGGGAATTTTGGGGGCTCTGGAATCAGTCAACACTGGGCCGGCCCCAAGGCTTGTACTTGGAAGTCTGCACTTGTGTTGTGGTTGTAGAAATTCTGGAGAGTTCAAGGTAAACAATAAAGCAACCCATAACTGTCTCCTGATTGGACAGAGCAGTTTAAATGAAAACTACAAGTTGAAAGTAAACTTGATGAAGAAAGTAATAGGCAACAGCTACTGGGATTAGTCAAAACTAGGAAATCAACCTACATGGTAACCATATTTCAGGCTGAACAGGAAAATACTACCAAGACAGGACACTGGCAAGGTGGAGTGAGTGAGATAAGGAAACCAGGCAAGTGCACGCCTGTGGTTAGGGGGTATGAAGGGGATGGTATGCTTTGCAATTTTGGTTCTTTCTACCTGAGTCTTCAGAGGCCTCCAAGTGGAGAAAACCTAGAAAAAGTGAAATCCTCATCCCTTGGAGGCCCAAATTACGTGATGAAAAGTGGTTGGCCAAAGTGTGGTTCCTAAATTGCCAGAATCCGTATCAGTAGGGGAGCTGCTTTTTTGTTGTTATTGAAGTGGGATTCACGTAACATAAAATTGACATTTTAAAGTGAACAGTTCAGTGGCATTTAGTACGCTCACAGTGTTGCGCAACCCCCATTGCTGTGTAGTTCCAAAACATCTTCATCAGCCCCAAGGAAAGCCAGTACCTATTAAGCAGTGGCTCCCCATTTCCCCTCCCCCCAGCCCCTGGCAACCACCAATCTGCTTTCTGTGTGCATGGATTTGCCTGTTCTAGACATTTTGTATAAATGAGATCACACAACATGTGACCTTTTATGTCTGGCTCCTTTGACTTAGCTTACTGTTTTTGAAGTTCATCTACATTGTAGTCATTAGCACATACTCTTAATTATTGGTTTATGCTTCTAAATCAGATAGGAAAAAAAAATAAAGCTACTAACAAAAAGAGTACATGTATACTTTCTTTGATCTCTTTACTGATGCTTTTATTTCTCATGTGAATTCAAGTTATTGCCTGATATCTTTTAATTTTAGCACAAAGAACTGCCTTTGTATTTCTTGTAGAGCAGGTTTGCTAGCAACAAATTCTTTGTTTTTGTTTATCTGGGAATGTCTTAATTTCTCCTCCGTTTTTTGTTCTTCTTTGTTGTAGTGGAGGAAGCATAACTTAAATTTAACACTTTAGCCATTTAAAAGCATACAATTCAGTGGCATTAAGTACATTCATAATGTTGTGCAACCATCACCACTATTGAGTTCCAAACTTTTTTTTTTATCATCACACACAAAAACTCGGTACCTATTAAGCAATCACTCCCCATTGTATGTTACTGAAATTTAGTTGGTATTAATCAGAACTATATTGTTATAAGCTAAGAGGTTAATTGTAATCTCCAGGGCAACCACTAAGAAAGTAACTTAAAAAATATGTGGTAAAAGAAGTGAAAAAGATTTAAATGATGTATACTAGAAGATGTCTATTTCATACAAAAGAAAACACAATGGAGGAATAGAAGAACAAAAAGGCAGAAAGGCATATAGAAAGTAAATACAAAATGAAAAATATATATCCTAACTCACAATAATTAAGTTATTTGTAAGTGGATTAAACATTGCAATAAAAAGGCAAATATGGGCAAAACAGATTTTAAAATGACCTGACTAGGGGCGCCTGGGTGGCTCAGTTGCTTAAGCGTCCAGCTTCGGCTTAGGTCATGATCTCACGGTGTGTGAGTTCAAGCCCTGCAATAGGCTTTCTACTGTCAGCACTGAGCCCGCTTCAGAGCTTCTGCCCCCCTCCCCCCGCCCCTCCCTCGCTCTCTCTTTGTCTCTCATAAATAAGCATGTTTAAAAAGAAAAAATATAAGGAGTTCTTCTAAAAATAAAAAGGAAAAAGAAAAAAATTATTACAAGAAATGAATTTAAAAGTCTGTAGGATACAAAAATCAACTGCATTTCTATAAGCTAGCAAAAAATAATCTAAAAATGAAAGACGAAAATTCCATTGAAAGTAGCATTTAAAAAGAATAAAATACTGGGGCGCCTGGGTGGCTCAGTCAGTTAAGTGTCTGACTTCGGCTCGGGTCATGATCTTTTGGTTCATGAGTTCAAGCCCCGCATTGGGCTCTGCGCTGACAGCTCAGAGCCTGGAACCTGCTTCGGATTCTGTGTCTCCCTCCCCCTCTCTCTCTCTCTCTCTGCCCCATCCTCACTCTGTCTGTCTGTCTGTCTCTCTCTCTCAAAAATAAACATTAAGAAATTTAAAAAAAGAATAAAATACCTAGGAACAAATTTAACAAAAAGTGAGATACTTGTATAGTGAAAACTGTAGTACATTTTTGAAGTAATCTCTATACCCAACATGGGGCTCAAACTCATGACCTTAAGGTCAAAAGTCATATGCTCTACTGACTGAGCCAGCCAGGTGCCCCTGTAATATATTTTTGAAGGAAATTAAAGACGGTCTAAATAAATGGAAACACATTCCATGTTCATGGATTGGAAAACTTAATATTTTTAATCCCCAAATTGATCTACAGATTCAATGCAATCACTATCAAATTCCCAGTTATTATCAAATTCCCAAGCTATTTTTTCCCTCACAAATTGACAAGCTGATTCCAAAATATCTATGCAAATGCAAGGTACCCAAAACAGTCAATATATTCTTCAAAAAGAACAGCAAAGTTAGAGGACTGACACTTCCTGATTTCAAAACTTAATGAAAATCTACAGTAACCTAGACTATGTGGTACTGACATAAATATAGACATATAGAGTAATGGAATGGAATGGAGAGTACATAAATAAATCCGTATAACCATGGTCAATTGATTTTTGGTAAAAGACCCAAGACCATTCAAGGATGAAAGAGTAGTCTCTTCAACAAATGATACTGGAATAACTGCATACCCATATTCAAAGTAATAAATTTGTACTCTTATTTCACATCATATACAAAAATTAAATCAATATAGATCAATGACCTGAAAGTAAGAGCTAAAATGATAAAATTCTTAGAAGAAAACATAGGTGTAAATCTTTATGACCTTGGATTAACAATGGTTTCCGAGTTACGAAACCTGAAGCACAAGCCTATGAACCAGATAAACTGGACTTTATCAAAATTAAAAACTTTTCTGTTTCAAAAGACACTATCAAGAAAATGGAAAGATATCCCAGAGAGTGGGAGAAAGCATTTGCAAATCATATAACATGACATTGCATATCATATTTTTGATAAACAAATTGATCCAGAATATATGAACAACTCTTGCAACTCAATGATAAAAAGAGAAATAACCAAATAAAAATGGGCAAGGGAGACATTTCCTCAAAGGATATATACAAATGGCCAAAAAGCACATAAACAGATGCTCAACACCATTAGTCATTAGGAGGATGTAAATCAAAACCACAATGAGGTACCATTTCGTACTCACTAGGATACCTAGAATCAAAAAGGTGTATATATTATATATAACATATTAATATACATAACATAACATATATTATATTATGATATATTATATATATTATATAATATATATAATGGAATATTACTTGGTAATCAAAAAGAATGAAATCTTGCCATTTGCAACAATGTGGATGGAACTAGAGTCTATTACGCTAAGTGAAATAATTCAGTCAGAGAAAGATAAGTATCATATGATTTCACTCATATATGGAATTTAAGAAACAAAACAGATGAACATAGGGGAAGGAAAGCAAAACTAAGATAAAAACAGAGAGGGAGGCAAACCAAAAGAGACTCTTAAATAACAGAGAACAAACTGAGGATTGCTGGAGGGGAGATGGGTAAGGGGGATGGGCTAAATGGGTGATGGGCACTGAGGAGGGCACTTGTTGGGATGAGCACTGGGTATTGTATGTAAGTGATGAGTCACTAAATTCTACTCCTGAAACCATCATTATACTTTATGTTAAGTAACTTGGATTTAAATAAAAATTTTAAAAAAATTTAAAAAGACATGGAAACTAGTGTTCAGTGAGGTTGTGGAGAAATTAGAAACCTCATACATTGCTGGTGGGAATGTAAAATGGCAGAGCTGAATTGGTAAATTTTATGTTTTGTGAAGTTTGCTCTAATAAGTGAATAAATATAATACACACACACACACACACACACACACACACACACACACACACACACTTTCCATTATTTTCCTGAGAATAAGCTTAGTGATCTCAAGATGAGAGATCCCTATTTGTTCTTGTCTTTTAATAGAAGGCAGGTAAGAGTTGATCTGCAAGTTCTGGCTCAACCCAGAAGCAGGTATCTCAGTGGCCATGCTTCACCAATTCTGTGCTTTCTGAACATTCATTAATTTTTGCTGTCAACCTAGTGGCCTTGACCTATGTCCTCTTGTACTATCTCGACAGGGTTTCGAGCCATAGCCTATTGCTAACCAGCTTAGTGTCTTTGGGTTGATTAACTCTTTGAAGGCAGAAGGGAAGAGACACATTCAGAGCAGTCTGTGTCTTCAGTGATTTTAAAAAGAATATAAGTGTCCTTTTTAACTGTGTCTATACCTCTGATCCGTACAGTCCCTGGGACACACACACACAAAAAGAACACAATAAGTGTCTATCAAATAAAAGAACTTAATCTACACAAAAGCCCAATGATTTGGATATCATTACTTCTATATTACCGATGAGGTCTTCTGGTTTCTTCATTGGTAAATGCAAATTTATTAATACTCACCTCACTGCATTTTGTTGCATCTGTTCATTATATCCATCATAAGAGACAGTATAATATTAGAGAAAGAGCGTTGGTTTTGTATCAGTAAGTTATGAGTTGGTGGGTCAGCTGAACTATATACCGTGAACATGGGCAAATGGCCTCTGAATTTCAGTTTCCTCAGCTGTTAAATTAAATGTTATGTATAATGCTAAATTATAAATTACATTACATATAATGAAGCATTATATATTATATGTAATATAATATAGATTATATCATTTTATATATATATATATATTTTTTTTTTTTACACTTCAGCAAGTGGTTATTGCTTTTTTGGGCTTCTTGCTCATTCTCTCTCTCACTTCTAAACAATGTATTGTCCAGGGCTCAAGCCTTGTGACTCTTCTCTATATACTCTTATCCAGGTATTGATATCACGGCTTCAATACTATATATAAAAATATATTTACATATATAACATGTGCGTATGTATATGTGTACATATATTCATATACATGCATATAAACACTTAACAACCTAACATAGTACCTAACACATAGTGACTAGTTGAAAATTGTATCCATTCTTTTTAAAAAAATTTTTAATGTTTATTTATTTTTGAGAGACAGAGACAGAGCACGAGTGGGGAAGGAACAAAGAGAGGGAGACACAGAATCTGAAGCAGGCTCCAGGCTCTGAGCTGTCAGCACAGAGCCCAACACAGGGCTCAAATTCACAAACCGTGAGATCATGACCTGAGCCGAAGTCCGAAGCTTAACTGACTGAGCCACCCAGGTGCCCCTGTATCCATTCTTAACTAAATGATAGTTATAATTACAGATAAAGCATCTGGCTCAAAACAGGTGCCAGAAAGTTCCTTCCTTCCTTTCCTGGTCTTAATTTGGTTCCCATGCACTTATAGTTTCCTTCTACCAGCATGTACCCCCGAATTTCTTTTTCTCTGGAACACCCTCTGTTCCCTCTCACTCTCATCTAATCCTTGCAACCTTGGCCTTCCTAATAAATACACTTGATCAAGCATGCGCTTCTCTGCATCAGACTTCTGGGTTAATTATTTGACACTGGGCACAAATCATGGTCCGTGATCAGCCCTTTGCTGCCCTCACCTGGCCTATTCCAGTGTCTGTTACAGTTGACAGATGACCACTGGTCAGCAGAGACTCAGCTCTGACCTAGTTCTGACAAGGAGTTCACAGCAATAACTCCCCAGGGAATTCGGGCTAACGCATCCCTTTCTCTGGGAGATAGGGCTGAAGAGGCCATGGCCAGCTCCATCTGATATCTCCAAAAGAGAAAATTCGGTGACTTCAAAACGTCTGTTTCAGAATTGTTCAGGACTACTCATGGCTAGGTCAGCACTATGTGGAAAGAAAGCAAAAATCATATGGAACCCTCAGGCCACATATGTTTGCCTTTCTTAGCTCAGTTCATTTCTAGACCTGAACACTGGGACCCATCTATGCTGTCTCTATTTCTGAACATCGAAGCTCTCTTCCCAATTTAAAACCACGTGCTACTCTGGAGGAGGAGGTGGGCAGGGGGAGCTCCACCCCGCTTACTTCACTGTGTGTTCCAGAAGACGCCAGCTTGGACTTGTCAAGAGAAGTTCCATTTTCTTGGGAGGCAGAAGGCCTGAACCATCTCCCTCAACAACTGTCAAAACAACAAGTGTACATTGGGTGGGGCATGGGAGAAGTGGGTGAAGGGGGTCAACAAGTAAAGAGGAAAAAAAAGAACACCAATTTCTCATACGTGAAGATCTCCAGCAATGCATCGCAGAGCTTCTCAAGTGGGCAAAAATAAATTTTCCTATTTGTTTGTTGATGAAGCAAATATTTTTATAGTGATAAAAAGGGAAAGGTAGTTGTTTGGCGGGGCGGGGGGGGGGGGGTAGTTAGACTATCCACTAAGTAGCTACTCAAAAAAAAGTGTATGTGTGTTTGTGTGTGTTGAGTGAAGGTGGGGGAGGTGACTGGAAAAAGACAATATTGTTCCCCAAACCAAACAATAAGGACAAAATAGAAAACTGAAGATACAGCCGATCTCTGAATATTGATTTAAAAACCCTAAATCTGTAGCAAATAGAATCTGTCTTCACATGAATTAATACATTGACATAATGTAACCAAGTGGAATTTTCCCTAGGAAGTAAAACACTATTCAATATTCAATATTAAATTAATATTTATATTATATTAATATTTGTATTGTATTGGCTAGTTTGTATTATATTATGTTAATTTATATTATATTAATGTTTGATATCTTAATAAATCAAAAGAATAAAGACTCAGCATGTGGTTATTTCAATAAACAGGTGAATGAATAAGTTTATCTATACTGATTTCTTTGAAAGTAAAACATGAATATTTAAAATATGAAAGAGATTAATACTTTCTTTTTTTAATGTTTATTTTTTAAGAGAGACAGAGAGTGAGAGAGAGACAGAGAAAGTGGGGGAGAGGCAGAGAGAGAGGGAGACACAGAATCCAAAGAAGGCTCCAGGCTCTGAGCTGTCAGCACAGAGCCCCATGCAGGGCTCCCACGAACCGCGAGATCATGACCTGAGCCGAAGACAGAAGCTTAACCGACTGAGCCACCCAGGTGCCCCAAGAGGTGGATACTTTCTTAACCCCGTGTCAGAACATTTCTAATTTTGAAACAATAGATTTCCACTGAAATCAAGAACAAGGCAAACAGTGTGTTGACTATTATTTCATGTTGTTCTGGAAGTATGAGCATTTAGAGGAGAGAAGAAAATAAGATATATAAAAGAGAAAAGAAGAAAACTTATTATCAACACAGAAAATACCATTAAATCTCAGAGAAGTGACTTAAGTTAGAAGATAATTTATAAAGTAATTGGTTAGAATTGTTAATAAAAATTCAATAACACTCATACTACATTAATATGTTTATTTATTTATTTAATTTATTTATTTTTAATATGAAATTTATTGTCAAATTGGTTTCCATACAACACCCAGTGCTCATCCCAAAAGGTGCCCTCCTCAATACCCATCACCCACCCTCCCCTCCCTCCCACCCCCCATCAACCCTCAGTTTTGTTCTCAGTTTTTAAGTCTCTTATGCTTTGGCTCTCTCCCTCTCTAACCTCTCTTTTTTTTCTTCGCATCCCCCATGGTCTTCTGTTAAGTTTCTCAGGATCCACATAAGAGTGAAAACATATGCTATCTGTCTTTCTCTGTATGACTTATTTCACTTAGCATCACACTCTCCAGTTCCATCCACGTTGCTACAAAAGGCCATATTTCATTCTTTCTTATTGCCACGTAGTGATTAATATAAGTTAAATGGAAAAACATATCTCATTTGTAAAAGTAATAATAAAAATTAATTTCCTAGAAATAACAAGATATGGACAAGACCTTATGAATGAAACAAAATTGTAAAACTCTACCGATATTCATAAAAGAGGATTCTAATAAGTGAAAAGGCATACTTTATTCTTTATGAGAAGATATAAATGGTTTTACAAAATCAATTATATTAATCAGAATATTCAATGTAATCTCAACAAATATTAACATAATATTTCACTTTGGAACCTGAATATATTATTCCAAAATTTACCTGGAAAATAAGCATGAGGAAACTGCCAGAACAATTTTGAAAAAAAAAAATGAGAGTGTCCTAGCACCTTTGGATACTAAAAGGCATCAGAAGAATATAGCAATACTACACTGTATGCGAACTTGAAATTTGATTTATTATTTTTTAAATATTTTTTAATGTTTATTTACTTTTGAGAGAGAGAGAGAGTGCAGAAGAGGAGCAGAGAGAGAGGGAGACACAGAATCTGAAGCAGGCTCCAGGCTCTGAGCTGTCAGCACAGAGCCCGACGTGGGGCTCGAACTCACGAACTGTGAGATCATGACCTGAGCCAAAGTCGGACGCCCAACCGACTGAACCACCCAGGTGCCCCTAAATTAAAAAAAAAGACATTACAAATAGCTGTGCAAATAAGCAAAGTGCGAAATTCAAGAGGGCAGAAAAAAAAAAACGAAGCAAGGATTCCAGTATTTACCAATTCAGTGTTTATGGTGACCTTGGAGAATGTAACTACCACATATAATGAGAACTACTGTGTTTAGTACCCATTTTTTAAAAGATGAGGTACGGAAGAAATTATCTTAGGTTTTGCATGCTGAAATACTTGAGCATTCTCAACAGCTATATTTATCTTACATTCATCTTATTAAATGTGATTAGTTCTGGGAAAAAAAGAATATAGCAATAAAAACTATGTGTTACTTACCAAGAATATACTAACAAATTAATGGAACATGATAAAAATTCTCCAAGTAGGCCCAAATGTACATTGAACAAAATGTACTGTTAGATAGTTTGAAATGTGAGGAAGGAAGCTGGTTGATTAAACAGATTTCCTGGGACGACAGGCTAGCCATTTGGCTGAATAAAGGGATGAAATCCATATCTTATTTTTCACACCAAACAAAAAGAAAGAAGGAAGGAAAAAAGAAAACAAAAATTAAATTCAAAAAAGAACAAGTATAAATTGAGATTGTCATTCGTGGGCAATTTCTCAGCAGACACTGACATCTCATCTTGTGACCTTGAAACGTCTTAACATCATAAGATCTCAATGAATTAGTGATTACAAAGCTTCTGAGGGAAATCATAGCTGACTAGAGCATTGAGATTCAGACTCTGACCTTTTTTTAAGTAAGAACTAAGCTGGCCTTTACATACTGATATGTGGTATCTGGAAAGCAAAACTTTTGTCTTTTTAATTAATTGACTAGAAATCTCTTTTATAATCCTCTGTTATAAAGAGGAAACGGAAGCACCAACAGGTAATCTTCCTCTCTGATGTCACCATTCTTTTATTTACCTCAGCTCTTGACACTGAGAGGAAATTTTTATATGTTGCTTCCCCCAAGTTTGCATCTATTTGAACATTCCCACCCATTCGCTCTGGGGGGCGGGGGGAGAGGACTAGCTATGTACTGAAGAGGGTGTGCAAGGATGCCATGAGCCTTTGGTTTGCGTTCCAGCTGTGCACCTGTCAGCCCTATGACTTTGACCTCAGTTTCCCCATGTACACATTTAAAGAGTTGAACTAGATCATTTCTAAGCTTCCTTTGAGTTGAAGCATTCAATACAAAGAATCAGTCGCTTCCTTTCTTTCATTTCCCTTATGTTAGAGGGTCTTTGCTAGAGCATCAGTTAGATGTACCAAGAGATTCTAGTCATAAATACTTTTGTCCATTCATAAGTGTTAACATCCAAACAGCTGCAACTAGCTATACTTTTTAGGACTCCTTGCTGGTTCCCGATTCTCTTGCTTGGAGGGCACAGGGCTCAGACCTTGTGTCTTTCCATCCACCTTTTACCCCTGTAGTGATCTCATCTGTTTTCATAGTTTAAAAGCCATCTGTGCAATGACGACTCCATAATAGATCTCCCCAGGCCAGATCTCTCTGCGTCAGAGATACCCAACCGCCTACTAGACATCTCTTCTTGAAAGTCTGATAGGTGCCTCATACTTGATATGTCCCAAAAGAACCTCCTCCTCTTTTTACCAAAACTGACTCCTTCACCAGTCTGCCCATCTTAGTACACCCAATACTTACAGTTGCTCAGACCAAAACTTTGGAGTCATCCCCGAATGCTCTTTCTCTCACGCCCTCCAGCCAATTTGTTGGCAAACCGTGTGGTTCCTATGTACAAAATACATGCAGAATGCCATCCCTTCTCATCTCACCCACTGCCACCACCTTGGTCCAAAACACCATCAACTGGTCCCTAGATTATTGCAGTCACTTCTTTATTAGTCTCCCTGCTACTGATTTTACCACCTTGTAGTCAATTCTCAACAGGCACACAGCTAAATTGTCAGATTCTATCACCCCTAGGCTTTCATCATCTAAAGGTTTTCCCTCACTCATCTAAAAAACAAAGGCCTGCACCCTTGCCCATTATCTTTGTAACTTGCCTCCTATTCTTCCCCTCTCTCACTCCATTACAGACAGAGGACGTCCTCAAACACACCCAAGCATATTCCTGCCTGAGGGCCTTTACATTTGTTATTCTCCCTCCCAGGAGAGCTCCTTTCCGGGTAGCCACAAAGCTTACTGGCTCCCTCACATCCTTCAGGTCTTTGTTCAAATGCCATCTTATTATTAGGCATTCCTCAACAACCCTGTTGAAACTTACGCACATCTGTGGCCATACGCCTTTCCTCCTTTTTCGTTTATCTTTATATAGCACATTTTACCCTCCTACACACCATGTACTTTACTTCTTTATTTGTTTATTGCCTGCCTCTCCTCTTTAGCATGTGAGTTCCATGAAGACAAGGATTCTGGTCTGTTTTTTCCAGTGCTAAGAAGAGGGTGCCTAGCACATAATAGCTACCCAATAAGTATTTGTTGAATGAATAAATGAACTGTCCCCATTGACCAGATGCCTCAGAGATTCCCATCCTTGTTAGAGAATGATAAAATGGCTTTATAGAGTGAATTAGACTGAACAATAAGTATAAAATACCGCGTAGATGCACAAATGATTATTTCATTATCTGGCCAATGTACAAGAGACACATACAAATTGTTCTAATCACACAGTGGTGGAAAAATAATGAACAATGAGTTCTTGAATAAGTGTAGGAAGAAAATAATGGATTGTAGTTTAAATGAAATTGGGATGCAACGGCCTGCATCACAGACTTGCTTTATCTACACTTTGAGAACTGTCATTTGGGGAAAATGTCCTTTAGAGAGAAAGAAGTAGCCCAGAGAGACAAGCCAAAGTGAAGAAACAGTCCAGCCTAGGGCTTGTACCAAGCACGGTCAGTATTTAAATGCCTTTTCACTGTGAATCCTTTACTTTCCAGTATAATACTCTATTTATTTGCAACATTGAATCAAGTGAGCATTTGCTCCTTTGCCTTGAAAACAAATTTACTCTTATTCAGAATTTGTTAACAGCAATTGAAAACTCTGGCTACCTCTGATCAGGTACCTTCCCAATACAAATATAATGAACTGAACAATAAGGCATGATTAGGATTGTGTTTTCCAAGAGAAGGTTCTTATTTAGGGTAGATCTACAACATACTATTTCCATTTCCTTTTGTGCATCTTAGTTGCTGGATGCAGAATTAGAGGTTTAGGTGGCTAGATGCTATAGCTAAGGAGAAGCCCCCTTACCTAGGTCATCACGGAGTTCAGTGCCAAATGATGATCTCAGCTTCAACATACTGTGGAACATCTTTACCTTAATTGTTCAAGATACTGGCTTGCATTTGCACAATTGTAGATTCAAGACAATAAGACCTTGGACTGAGGACTCCCATAATGGTGGAGCCATTAATGGCTCCATAATGGTGGAAGCAAGAAATATTTGGTCTTACTGCAGTATATTAAAGTTTCAGGGTTTTTGCACTAAAAAAGTAGTTGAGCCCTGAGAGAAGAAGAACCTGTCTGGCATTAGCAGGCAATGCCTGGCACCAGTTGAAGGCGATACATAAACAGGAAATAACATTGTGATGCAAAAATAAAGAAAATAAATCATGGCATCCAAAGTCATTGCAAAAAACATACCTTGTCCCCCAGCAGGTCTCTGTGCCTCTAGATGAATGTCACATGGGAACTCAATCATTGCCACTTCATATCAGCAACAGGCTTTTTTCTTGATGGTTGACAATTTGAAACACAATTAGGAACCAGATATATGTCCTTCACACTGACCACTATGCATATCTGTTTAAAACATTACAGTAAAATAGTAAAAAAAAAAAAAATCATTTCTATAGATGTGAAGAACAGGTCTATGCACTCCTAATACAGAAGTGCTATTAATTTTTCTAGGAGGCTCTCTTCTCAAATCTGTTACAAGGTAATATGATATGTTTCCTTCTCCCTGTGGTTTTAATCACTGAAAGATGCTTTCAGGTAAATAGTATACACCATCATTACAAAATGTTCTAGCCTCACTTACTTATTGCTGTATAACAAACAACAAATTTCATGGCTTAAAACAACATCAATTTATTATTTCTTATGTGGATGGTTTGGATGGTTCTGCTACTTCCTGGGGGGTGTTTGCTGGGTCTCTGGGATGGCTGGAAGGTCCAAAATGGCCTTATTCACAAAGCTGACAATTGGTGCTGGATCCCAGCTAAGAGCTCAGCTGAAGCTATCGGTTGGGGACCTTGATGTTCCTCTGTGCGAGCCTCCCTGTGAGCCTTCTTGGGCTATCTCACAATATGATGGCTGGGTTCCAACAAGAAGAATCCAGAAGCTAAAAGAAGGCAGAAGCTAAAGATCTCTTAAGTTTCAGTTGTTACCCTTGCCACATTCGGTTGGTCAAAACAGGTCACGGGGCTTGTCCAAATTTGTCTGTTAAGAGGAGGAACGGTGGGGCACCTGGGTGGCTCAGTCACTTAAGCGTCCAACTTCAGCTCAGGTCATGATCTCACAGTTCATGGGTTCAAGTCCTGCCTTGGGCTGCTTGCTGACACTTCGAAGCCTGGAGACTGCTTTCAATTCTGTGTCTCCCTCTCTCTCTCTGCCCCTCCCTTGCTCACATTCTGTCTCTCTCTCTCTCCCTCTCTCCCTGTCTGTCTGTGTGTGTGTGTGTGTGTGTCTCTCTCTCAAAAATAAATAAACTTAAAAAAAAAAAGAGGAGGAATGGTAAGACCACGGTGCAAATGGGCACGTGGGATGGGAAATGATGTTACAGCCAGCTTTGGAAACATATTCTACCACAGTCAAGAAATGTATCATTTTCCCCCCTTTTGCTGCTTTCCTTCTCGTTTTCCTCACATACTGGATTTCGAATCGGATCACATAGATGTACCAGACTAGACTGTGCTAAATACACAGGATGTTCTGATCTTAATTTATGAACTATGCCAGTGTAGTTCAATCAAGGGGAACGGGACCAGGCAATAGCCATCTGAGGATTTTAAGGAAATCAAGAGAGAAATTGGAGTGATGTTTGTCACAATGCATAGTCTGTGATTCTGGAAGGTTATTATGCAAAAAGGAGTTCAAGTTTTCTGAAGTGTCTCAGTACCAGGTACCATTCTGAATATTTTCCATTCATTAGCTTCTTTAATTTTCACAACACTCTGAGGTCTGTCTTATTGTCTTCATTCCTCAGTTGGAGAAATATAGGTCCAGAAAGATTAGGTGAATGTGCCCAGTGATCACAGCTATTCAGTCAGTGGACAGGGGCTTAAAGTTCAGGTATGTCCGACTCCAAAATCCCTATGTCCACTATACTCTTGCTATGCAAAGAGTGGCCCCGCAGAACCCTTATCCCATTAGGAGAGATGGCACCTGAGGGTGGTCAGGGAGGGGGTTCCCTGAAGTGCGAGGCCTAGAGTAGGGGTCTTAGTTGCTAAGATATGGAAGGGAAGTATGGATTCAGAGGTCTACAAGGAAAGGGAGGAATAGCAGCTGGGATTATATAGGTTGCGGAACGCAAAGCCGACGGGCAAAATTCGGAAAAGCTATAATGAGCTGATAATGAAATGTAACCTGATTGAGGAGGACAGCGTGGTTTCTCTGAGAAGTCAGGCCAGACACAACTATCCAAATTCTTTTAGGGAATGAAAGAAGATACAGTCAATTCATTCATGTGTGCCTACTCTGAGAACTCAGAGCTTTCCAGAAGCGTGCTCCTAAAATGAGAAGTAACAAAACCAGAGAAAACCCATACTTAGCTATGTGGCAGCCAGAGGCCCCTGTGGCCACTGCTCCAGAGGAGCTAGAAAAGCTGGTATCAGAAGTTCGTTCAAGGTCCACATCTTTCAAGAAGGTGGGCAGCAAAACCTCATGGAGCTACAAAGTGAAAGTTATCCGTGTGTGATAGGAGCCTTCACTTTTCAAGGAGGCACATTTGATTTTGAGCCTTGGTCTGAAACATACGACCTGTGTGAAATCCCGTAACCTGTCTGAGGCTCAATTTCCATATCAATAAATGAAGAATAACGATGCTTATGTTTCAGTGTAGTCAAGTAAAACAAAAGAGAAAAATCTACGTCATAAGACCTAGCAGGCAGTGAATAGATAATTATTAGTTTATTCATTTTATACTTACATAATGCTTACTATGCAGGTACTATTCTAAACACTTTACAAATATTAACTCACTCAATCCTCATAACAATCCCATGGGTATAGACATTATAATTGCCTTTGCGGTACAGATGAGAAAACTGAGGCACAGAGAGGTTGAGTAACTTGCCCATGGTCACACAGCCAGTGAATGTGAGCATCCAGACTTGAACCCAGATAGTCTAGCTTGGCAGTCCACATTCCTAAACGTTATGTTACTTAACCACCCTGCTAGGTTGGAATTTCTGAATTGTCTATCATTAAAATCTTCTGATTCATCTAAAAAGAAGGACTTTCCATTGCACTTTATTTTAAACCTTTGCAAGTTATTTTGATGCGAAAAGAAAATGCAGACGGCATGCTTGTAGACCCTGCACCAAGTTACATGGACTCCCAGGAAAAATTTGCCCAGGCGCCATCGCTAATTCAGTGGAAATGGGGCCCCAGAGCCCACTTTCTGCTCCCCCACACCACACCCCAGAGTGTGGTCTGAAAGCACCGTCAGCCTACACGTCCCTTTTTGTGTCTGCAGGCTGGGTCAAGGAGGTTGACAGAGTTTTCATTCTCTCCAAGGTGATCATTAAGGACATAAATTTTTATTTCTCCCCATTAAATTGTTGACTCTGTTCCATAAAAGCTAAAATGTAGTCTCCAAGTGTGGAACAAAGTAGGCAGCTTGCCATGATTCTGACTTTCCATTTAATTTAGATGGAAAGGGGTTGAGAGATCACAATGCGTGATTTAGCCCTGTATCTTTCCCTGCACCAGAAACCACCACTTCACAGGAAAGCAACAAAAAATCAGAATATACCTTGCTCTTTGATATAGGATTATACCTGGTAGAGAAATAAAGGAATGACTTATAGAGCAAAGTGGCAGGACTAAGCCAGTCCAGCTCAGGCCTAATAAGGATTTACTTCGACTCGGTCTGTTCTGTCAGGGAGTTGATAATTTAATGAATAAGAAACTGTCACTCTTGGGTATGTTCAGCTCCACTGCCTTTTTCACCCAACTCCCTCCCACCATCCACACCAGCATGACCCCTACCTACTTGTCTTTCTACTTGGGAATTCCAAACATGGAAGGGGCATTGTTCAGCCAAGGCGGATAAAGAAAGGACCTAAGGGAGACGGGTGCCTGCCTGTCACTGCGTGGGGCAGGGAGGGAGGAGGGATTCCACGTTGAGTCTTCTAATTCCCTGTTACAACTTTTCAGTATTCTCTCTCCCAATGCTCCTTGCTGGCTATGCGGAGCTTTGGTTCTGTCAATGTGCCTTTCATGCTCTGGGGAGATGGCGGGTTTGAGAAAGAGCTACAATTATTGTCTGGTCTCTCCCTTTCCCTCCTTTATTGCTTAAACCTCAAATGGGAACCTTGAGAGAAAAGGAAATTCTAAATACGACCTGCCATGCCTTGAAAATGCTTCCTCTCCTTCACTCCCTCATCTGCCTGTGCCTTTTAGAAACACAGTACTGTGTGAAAATTGACAGAAGGAAACCCCATTTAAAAATGGAGTCTGGAGGGGCGCCTGGGCGGCGCAGTTAAGCGTCTGACCTCGCCTCAGGTCATGATCTCACAGTTTGTGAGTTCAAGCCCCGCAACGGGCTCAGTGCTGACAGCTCAGAGCCTGGAGCCTGCTTCGGATTCTGTGTCTCCCTCTCTCTCTGTCCCTCCCCTGCTCACTCACTCGCGTGCTCTCTCTCTCTCTCTTTCTGTCTCTGTCTCTGTCTCTGTCTCTCAAAAATAAATAAACATTAAAATAAAGTCTGGAGACCAGAAGGGGGAACTCTCACACCCTACCACTTGTCATCAATTGCAGACCCAACAGGAAGAGAGGTACCCCGCAAGTCTTACCACTTAGCTACTGCTTTGCTACCACAGCTAGAAGAAGAAAGATTTTCCTCCTTCCCTGGCAACAGTCCAGCCAATGAGAGACAATCACAACTCAGCTGATGAAAAGCCAGTTTATACTTCCAGCTTCCAGTTTACGCGAATGGACTTCTTGCTTACAACAGCCCTCCCACCTCCCACCTTTCCTCTATAAAGAAGCCTTCCTCTGTACTTTGTTCTCCAGTCTTACCTGTGCTTTTGCAATAACTTGCTTGTCCCAAATTGCAATTCTCTGCTATTCCCAAACACACCCATTTTTGCTGGTGAAATAACTGTACATTTTATTTCTAAGGTTAACAGCTGCCTCATCCATATAATGGAGAAAATAACAGGACCCACCCCATAATGTTGTTGTGAGAATCTAAAACGTGTAAATCATTTAGAACCATATCTGGCACAAGTAAATACTATGCAGGCATTCGCTATTACTATGTCATGAAGAAATTTGGGATGATAAAGCTGGAAAAAATAGGATGATCTAGAATTTCAGACTTGTAAAGATGAAAAGGACCTTAGAGATCAGCTGGCTCATGCCCTCATTTTACAGATACAGAAACTGAGACCCAGGCAAATGAAACTCTGGATTCCCATGTTAAAACTCTTTCTATCATGCTCTACCTCAATTGGTCTAGCTCTCATTTTTTTGTCCCTTCAGCCAGCAAATAATAAACCGAGCAATTAGTAAAGTGTTTTCCTAGTGTACAACTCGGGGAAGTTGTGCAATATGGTAGCCCGAAATCTAGATGGTGAGATAGTGTGCTCCCTATTACCCCCCTTCCTGGTGTTCACACCATTGTGTGATCTCCTCCTCTCAAGTGTTGCCAGGACCTGTGACTACTCCTAACCAATAGAATACAGCAAAGGTGACACAATGTGTGTGATTATGTACCCAGGATTACATTATATAAGCAATTAATGCCCATGTTTTTGTTTTTTATTTTTTATTATTTTTATTATTTTTTTAACGTTTATTTATTTTTGAGACAGAGAGAGACAGAGCATGAACAGGGGAGGGGCGGAGAGAGAGGGAGACACAGAATCTGAAACAGGCTCCAGGCTCTGAGCCGTCAGCACAGAGCCCGACGCGGGGCTCGAACTCACAGACTGCGAGATCATGACCTGAGCCGAAGTCGGACGCTTAACCGACCAAGCCACCCAGGCGCCCCATAATGCCCATGTTTTTAAAAGAGGTGCTCTCCCTTGCTGGCTTTGAAGAAGAAAGCTGTGGTGTTGTTAGCTGCCCTATGGAGAAGGAGCCGAGGGTCACCTCTGGCTGACAACCAACAACAAACTGAGGCCCTCAGTCTGGCAGCCTACAAGGAACTGAATCCTGTCAACAACCACATGAGCTTAGAGGTAAATCCTTTCTCAGTAAAACCTCAGGTAAAACAGAAGTCCCAGCTAACAACATGATTACAGTCTTGTGAGATGTTAAGCAGAGGACCAAGCTAAGCTGTGGCCAGACTCCTGGCTCACAGAAAGTGTGAGGTAACGTGTGTGTGTTCCTTTAAGCTGCTGTGTTTGTGCTAATGCTGTTATGTGGCAATAGATAACCAGTATAGATTTAAAGATGAATAAAACAATGGTTTCTGATTGCAAAAATGTCACAGTCAAGTGGGAAGACAAAAATCTCCTCATATGACAGCGTGAATAAAGAAATGAAGCATAGGGTATGGGCAAGAACAAGGCAGTTGATGAAATGAGGGTGGACACAGCCTGAAATGAAGCTGGAGACAAGAAGGATAGATATGGGGGGGGGTCATGACAATAGGCTTTGGGATTGGGGAGATCTGGGTTCAAATTTCAACTCTGTTACTTCCTAGTGTTGTGACATCGGGCAAGGAGATTAAGGATTCTATGGCTTAGTTTCCCCATCTGCAAAACAGCAGTGATACTCATATTCACTTCTTAGGCTTGTTATGAAGTTAAAACAAAATGCTGCTCAGAAAGCAGTTAGTATGCTACTAGCACATAGTACGTGCTCAATACAGATGTGAGCTGTGGGTAGAGGTCAAAACATGGACGTCCTGCTAAGACAGATCAAGGAACTTTATCCTGTAGACAATCGGGATTTAGGGATGGGAGTGATGTCAGCAAGTTTGTGCTATAGCAACATTTATCTGGGGCTACTGTGAGAAAAGATTCAAAGGGTATGAGAGCAATGACAGGAAAAGCAATTCGGAGACTGTTATAGTGGTCCAGGGGAAGGCTGAGAAACCGTTGAGCTGGTAGGATGGGCATCATAAATGGCTAAGTAGGTATGTTATGTTCTTGATAGGAATGGTGACAACTAACCAAGGCACAAACATATCCTTTCTGCTACCTGTACATACCCCCCATCAGGGGACAGGCAGTAGGGCCACTCGATCATTTGGTATTAAAACACATGGTGGTCTCCCAGCCCTCTCTGTAATCCAGTGAGAACCTTATCATCTTGGCTATTTTCCTTCTGATGTGCAATTTCAAGAAAGCATATGAAGACACTCATTTGTCCACAAGAGTACTCACATTGCTCTCTTCAGAGTTGTAGGGTGATTATTCATTTACGAAAATACAAACAAACACAACCCAAGGTAAATGACTCATTATGATGGCATTCGAGTCAGGGACAACGTGCTGTACTTACAACTCACTCAGGTCTTCAGGCCAAGAATCCTAGTACAGAGGGTATGAATCTCCTTGCCACCAGATTGCTCAGTAAACAAAACCTCATCTCCCACAGGGCCCCTGACAGGGCTGCAGATTGGTGTTTCTTCACCCATCAAGGCTAGAGCTTTGTGACAGCCCAGCTCATTAGCACACAGCGCTGATAGAGTCTAACACCGCAACAGAACAAAAAGTTGCCAAGTTTGCCAAGCTTTTCTCGTGTACTTTCTGTCCACCATCTTCTCTATTGCCTCCTCTTTCTTTATCTTCACCTCTACTTTGAGTATCCACTTCCATCGATCTTAAATTCAGCGTTTCCACGTTCTTCAGAATCACGCTACTAGGGAGAGGAATGCTGTAACTAAATTAACTCACATTAAGGGGCCGAAGACTTTGTGTTTTGCTCCTTCCGGTGCAAAAAGCAGCTAAGTGTTCCAAGACTTGAATGATAAGACTAGCAGATCTCCAGGGAAGGTTGAATCTTCATCCCCAGGAGGTCTGGTATGGAGATGTTGGGATCCTGATTAGGAAGGGACCCTAAGACTTGGGCTGGTGAATGTGAGTTGATGCACTCAAAACATCTTGACTCTCCAGAGTCCTCTGACCCTTCTAGGCCTGCAGAAGTACCCCCACTTCTCCCTGTGAAAAGCTCATGCCCCCCAACCCTGGCTTACAGACAATAAAAAGGGCTCTGTCTTGTAAGACAACATGCATTACTGAAGTGCCCCCTCCCCGCCAGAAGCATGGTAAATTACAATTCTCTGGGTGAATGGCAGAGATCACTGCCACCCTTAGACACCCAAATGATGTAGGGGTAGTTGTTGCCATCATGTCCCCATGTAATTCACCAGACTCGACACTACAAAACCCAGGCAGACCCTAAAGAGTGCCAGTAGGCTGCAAACTCAACCAAGTAGTAGTCTAAATTGTAGCCGCTGTGCCAGATATGGTATCTTTTGTAGAGTAAGTTAACACAGCCTCAGGTTCATGATATGTGGGCTCTGAGATCTGGAAAGGGAGTTCTTTTCCATCCTATCAGGAAAGATTACCAGAGACAGTTCCCTTTCACATGGAACTAACAAGACAATAAAATGTGTTTATGATCTTGCCCCCAGGCTCTATTAACTTTCCAGCCCTCGGTCTCATTATAGTCCAAAGAGATCTGAACATTCCTCAGAACATCACACCAGTCTGCTCTAGTGATGACATCATGTTAATTGGACCAGATAAGCAAGAAGTAGCAAGCACATTAGAGGCCCTGGTAAAACACAGGGGAATCCAGAGGGCAAGAGAAAAACACAAGGAAGATTCAGAGATCATGCCACTTCAATTAATTTTTTATATGCCCAGTGGTTTGTGGCATGCCGGAGTATCCCCTCCAAAGTAAAGGACAGTTTTGGGGGGGGGTACCTGCTGCCACTAAGAAGGAAGCACAACACCTGGGCAACCTATCTCCCTCCAGTGGGTACAGTGGGAGAAGGCAGGAACAGAGGGGAAAAGGGGAAGGAGAGAAGAGAACTGGACAGGGCAACAAGAGGGCCATGGAAACGACAGAAGGAGAGAGAAAGGAGGGAAAAGGAGAGAGAATCAAGACAAAAAGGAAAGAGAATGAAATGAGACAAACCAAACGACAACAAAAACGACACCACAAAAATGGAGGAAACAATCATATGGGGAGCAAAAAAGGAAAGGGAAAAACAAATTTTAAAAAAGGCATCAGGGGCACCTGGGGGCTCAGTCGATTAAGTGTCTGACTCTTGGTTTTGGCTCAGGCCATGATCTCACGGTTCGTGGGTTCAAGCCCCGTGTCGGGCTCTGTGCTGCCAGTGCGGAGCTTGCTTGGGATTCTCTCTCTCTTCCTCTCTGTCTGCCCCTTGCCTGCTCGTGCTCTGTCTCTCTCAAAAGTAAATAAGTAAACATGGGGAAAAAAATTAAAGGCAAAAGGGGGTAAATTGAAGAAAAGGAGAGACAGAAGTGATTGCTGGATTCCCAGGTTGGGGTTCAAGATCCACTGGAGGAAAGGAGTAGTATTTCAAATCATTTTAAAGCCTGGGTGGCTCAGTCAGTTGAGCTTCAGACTCTTGATTTTGGCTCAGGTCATGATCTCACAGTTTCGTGACTCGAAACCCCATGACAGCGTGGAGCCTGTTTGAGATTCTCCCTCTCTCTCTGCCCCTCCCTTGCTCACACTCCCTGTCTCTCTCAAAAATAAATAAACCTAAAAGAACCAATATCATGATGAGAAAAACCACAAAGACTCGACTCGTATTCAACATTATTTACCACATTTTCCCCTAGATGTGGACCTACGCCTCTTTCAGGCAAATAATTGAAAAGCAGAAATAGAAGAAACCTCCATTCCCTCCTCCAGAGCAAAACACATTAAGGAGAAGAGAGCGGTGTGGAGAGACGCTTTAAGTGCACACGAGGAGAGAAGGGGGAAAGGCTATTCGTGGTGTCATATGCCACTGTTGGAAATCAGAACACTTTGGCCAGATTTGGGGGAATTTCCATGCACGTCTTTTTCCTGAATTTTCTTTTTTTTTTTTTTTAATTTTTTTTAACGTTTATTTATTTTTGAGACAGAGAGAGACAGAGAGAGACAGAGCATGAACGTGGGAGGGGCAGAGAGAGAGGGAGACAGAATCTGAAACAGGCCCCGGGCTCTGAGCTGTCAGCACAGAGCCCGACGTGGGGCTCCAACTCACAGACTGCGAGATCGTGACCTGAGCCGAAGTCGGACGCTTAACCGACTGAGCCACCCAGGCGCCCCACTTCCTGAATTTTCTGAAAGCCAGGTCTTCAGAAGGCAGGTGGGGGAGCTGTCTGCCAGGCCACTCCTGACCCAGACACAGAGCTGGACAGAGTGCATATACTTTAAGGAGCTACCCCCATCAACACAATTAGCACATTGGAAGAAGCCCATCTCCTGATGTTCTTACTAACACAATGAGAGCACACTGGAGGAGTCTTTAAAACAAAACTAACCCTAAGGCTCATACAAAAACATAAGCTTTAGAGTACAGCTTTGTTTTTATTTATTTTTAGCACTTTGTAAAATTTAATTGTAGTAAAAACCATATGGCATAGAATTTACCATCTTAACCATTTCAAGTATTCAGCTGAGTAATGTTAAGTATATTCACACTGTTGTGCAACAGATCGCCGGAATTTTTCATCTTCCGACTGAAACTCAATACCCATTAACATCTCCCTGTTTCCCCTTCCCCTCGGTCTCTGGAAACCACCATTCTCTATGAGTTTGACTACTTTAGATACCTCCTGTAAAAGGAATCATGCAGCATTATCCCACGTAATAGGATTTCTCTCTTTTTTTAACTTTTCTTTATTTATCTTTGAGAGAAACAGAGAGCACAAATAAGGAGGGGCAGAGAGCGAGACAGGGAGACACGGAATCCAAAGCAGGCTGCAGGCTCTGAGCTGTCAGCACCAGAGCCTGAGGCGGGTCTCGAACCCTTGAGCCGTGAGATCATGTCCTGAGCCAAAGTCGGACGCTCAACCGACTGAGCCACCCAGGCACCCTGGATTTCCCTTTTTTAAAAGCTGAATAATACACTTGGGTTGTTGCTTCACCTCTTGGCTCTTGTGAATAATGCTACAATGAACTTGGGTGTGCAAATGTCTCTGAGACCCTGCTTTCAATTCTATTCGATATATACTCAGAAATGGGATTGCTGGATCATACGGAAATTTTATTTTTAATGTTTTTAAGGAATCTTGACGTTGTTTTTAATGGTGGCTATACCATTTGATGTGCCCATGACAGTCACTGTGTAGCTCTATGAGATGAAAACAAGCACTGGAATTAAGCGCGCGGGTGGTCAAGGATAAATGTAGTCACAGTGAGCTTGCCGGGGTTCTCCAAAAAGTTTCTTTGTTAACAATTGCTAGCAGGGGAGCACTCAGTCAGCAAACCAAGGACACACAAAATCCCAATGAGGAGGTCACCTGGTATTTACACAACCGTTAGTGCTTTTGATCCGTTTTCCGTAAGCACAGACCCTGGGAATTAAAGAAACCACATAAAACAAGACGTTTTAATAAAAGCCCATTAAAGGGGGCTTCTGGGGACAAAAGTTCTCATTTTGGCATTGTTCCGTATGCTACGGAGAACAAGAAGAAATCAAAATCTGCTTTTAAAACCACTGGCATATTCTTTTAATGTTTATGAGAGGCAGAGAGAGTGCGGGGGGGGGGGGGGGGAGGGGCAGAGAGAGAGAGAGGGAGACACAGAATCTGAAGCAGGCTCCAGGCTCTGAGCTGTCAGCACAGAGCCTAATGCGGGGCTTGTCCTCACGAACCACGAGATCATGACCTGAGCCAAAGTCGGACGGCCAACTGACTGAGCCACCCAGGCGCCCCTGGTATATTCTAATATACATTTCTAAACTCCTTGCCAGCCAGAAAAGTAGTTTACAGTATTTCTGTCCTGTTGATGGCAGAGACAAATTCCAGACAGAATTTGTACTCTAGCTATGTTGCTGATGCTTCTGCTGCAGCTGCTGCTACTTCAGACCCTTTAATATTCCCAGGCATGGATTTGGCCTTGCGTGTTGGTATTTTCTCTGCATGCTTCCAAAGCCCACAGAGAATGGCGAATGGCTCTCTGAAGCCAGCCCTCTGCTGTTTTGCAGGGTGTCACAGCCTGAGGACTCATTGCTTCCAGCAGGCTACTGGAGCCACGTGGGCAGTAGCGATAAACCGCAAAGAAAACTTGTCTGAACACTTCTCCCGCCACAACTCACTCTCCTCTCCCAAAGAAAGGTAAGGAGAGTAAGTAGGTGTGGATAATATCGCCTGGCTGCCTGCAGGGTAAATACACACTGGAAATCCAGGCCCAGGCAACAATGTCGGACGGAGGGGAAGAGAAGGAGGGAGAAAAGGAAGGAGGGGACAGTGGCAGGGCAAGACAGACAGACAGGAGTAGAGAGAAACAGCCTCCAATTTGGAGAGTTTTTGAGAAGAAAACCATCCAACTCTCCAAAGACCCTTGGAAGCCGGGGAAAGGGATGCTGGTCCTGTCTGGGGACAGATGTGCAATACCCCATTGTCCCTCTTTTCTTTGACATCTGTCACAGTCGTGACCCTTACCTGGTTTCTATGAATAAATGATAGCAGGAAAATTAGCATTTTGCTTCTATTCTGTTTCTATTCCTTCCCCAGCACAGGTATTGCTTAGGTACCATGAATCTCATTAAGGCCTCCTGGGAACCAAGTGACATTATCCCCTGCTAAATTGAAATAATGAGTGCTATGAAAAATTTGAAGGGCAAGCGTGCTCCATATTATCAAGTTATTTGTTTCATGAGTATAGATGTCACTAATTGTTTCCAGCAGCTTTGCTGTTTGTTTCCAATAACCCCAGACAGTGGTGACAAAGGCCACTCTGGTTTTCTGTCCTTTTCCACCTGGTAATTCTCTGCTATGGCTGTGGGATTTTCCTGTCTAGAAATCTTGCTTTGAGAATTCCCACCCAGGGAATCTTAAAAGTTCTTTAAAAGGGTGTTTCTCCATATAGTGTTTTGGTTTTTTCTTTATGTGAGGATACTTACAAAGGGCAGGTTTACGTGGCACCTGGGTGGCTCGGTCAGTCAAGCATCTGCCTCTTGATTTCGGCTCAGGTCAGGATCTCACGGTTCATGGGTTTGAGCCTCGCATCGGGCTCTGTGCTGATAGTGTGGAGCCTGCCTGGGATTCTCTGTCTCTCCCTCTCTCTCTGCCGGTCACCCCCCTCAAAATAAATAAACGTAAAAAAAAAAAAAGGGAAGGAAGGAAGGGCAGGTTTGGGCATTTCAAATAGTTGGCTTCTGCTACTCCTGCTTCTTTCATGAAAGAATAAGACACACATAGAAAGAGAAAAGAGAGAGAGAGAGAAAGAGACAGAGAGGGAAACTGATTGTCAATGTCTGAAGCCTTACTATTGGAGGTAAAGGGAGAAGGGTGAAATGTAAGGTTCAAGAGTGAAAATCACTTCCCTAATTCTTTCCACAGGGAGAAGCGTGGCACTGAGAGTGTCTAGGACACAGAGAAGTGTATATTGGTGGGGGTGGGGTGGCAGTGGGATATGGGGGGCGTTTGGGTAAGGACACGAGGAAAGGGACAGTGAGAGAGAAATCTGACAGAGAAACGTTTTGATTCTTTCTACAAAAACAGGCCGTGAAGGGCTGTAATTACAGTGGTGGTGCCGGCCATGAACAAGGTGGGCATCTTCGAGAAGGAAGAGCCTGGGGTCGGCAGTTTTGACGTGCCAGGGAGCTTTGAGGGGGATCGACAAGTTGCCTTCGTAGACTACTGGGTGCCCTGCCACCACCTAGGTCCTCCAAATAGCCCCCCTGGCCGGCAGAGGGCTGTAGCTACATCATCATGGCTTTGTCTCGCGTGTGGCACAACGTGTGTGCTAACATATTCCATCCTCGCAATCACTCCATGAGGTAAGTCCTGTTATTACCTCATTAAAAAATGCAGAGGGGCGCCTGAGTGGCTCAGTCGGTTGAGCGTCCAACTTCGGTTCAGGTCATGATCTCGCGGTCCGTGAGTTCCAGCCCCGCGTCGGGCCCTGTGCTGACGGCGTGGAGCCCGGAGGCCGCTTCGGATTCTGTGTCTCCCTCTCTCCCTCTGCCCCTCCCCTGCTGGCGCTCTGTCTGTGTCTCTCAAAAATGAATAAACCTTAAACCAGAATTTTTAACGCACAAACAGAAGCTCAGAGGTCAAATAAAGTCTTCCGAGGATGCACAGCTGATACCAGCCGGAGTCAGGAGAAGGCCCTGGCCTGGTTCATTCTGAGACTAGCAGATGTTGGCTACTTCATCCAACTTCAGCCAACTTGAGCTACTGCTGCTCAAACACTCAAATGTAACTTCAGTGATTGTTTCTCCCCCTTTCTCGTTTTTATTAGAAGGTGCCTGAAAGGTTTTAGAAAGCTGTTCAACAAAGCAGAGGCAGCGCAGTATAGATGAGACCTGGGTGGTTGTTCCCACTCGGTGTTATAAACTAAGTACCCACTCCGTTCTGGACTTTGGTTTCCTTGACTGTCAAACGAGGGGCTGGAGACGATCTCTAGGAAGACCTCTGGCTCTCTGAGGCAGACAATTCACGGTTACTTGAATGGTAGGAAAACAGAAACGACTCGACTGGTCTTAGACCCATCTCCACGATTCACGATTATGGCACAACCTGCCGCATCCATGAGCTCTGGACACAGACACCATCTAACCACTGGCCCCCATCCTCCTCATGTGGCCCAGGGCAGCAGAACAACAGAGCTCCTGTCACCACTTTCCCCTGTTGGGTAACTTCTCTGGAAGATAAAAGGAGTGGAACCAAAGCTAAAGATATGCTGGCATCGAGCCAGAGGAAGCCAAAGCTTGATAACACAAAAGATTGAAACAGAGTGGAGATGAGACTGGGGTGAGTGAGGCACACCCCTCGGGCACAGAATTCGAGGGGACGACAAAACCCCAGGAGTCAAGGTAAGTGCTCTTTGGATGCAATATTGCTGAAATAACAATATTTCACGATGAAAGAACATCGTGAACAAAATATCAAAATGCTAACTGAATATAGGATCCGACCTTGCAAGGCTGACCTTCGTTTACATCTTGTTCTGGCCATCTTGAAACCTGGTCCAGCCCACACTGGGATAAGCTGACACACACGTGATTTTGTATTTGGAAGACGTGCTTTCTATGGGTATTTGGACAAAAGATGATTTCCTTTCATCTGTGCTGGCAATTACATTTTGTTTTACTGTGCTTACTGCAACTAGATGCAAAGTGTATACATATCCTTTACACATATCTATTACATGTACACACGCACAATCATTGGCTCTTTGAAATAAGATTGTGCAAATCAGCTGTTCACTTGCACTTCTGACATTGAACTTTTTGTCGCTGTTACCTGAACTTTTAAAAAAATTTCGAGGTAAATCTGTCCATTTTTGTTTTCCTCATTCCATAATCTATGCTAGAGTTTGGACCCAAACTCTCAGCGGTGAATTTTCTGTAACAGTGCTGTAGTCTATGTGAAATTGCTTCCCACAGAAAGTGGGAATGTAACGTTATTAACTCTGGATGCTGAATTGTACTTTTTTTCTAGTTTTTTTTTTTTTAACAATATTGCCTGTCACTGATTTATAACAGCTTTATTGAGACCTAGTGGACATGCCATAGAATTCACCCATTTAGTCTATTGTGTTTTTTAGCATATTACCAAATTGTGAAACAATCATCACTATTTAATTTTAAGACATTTCCATCACCCTCAAAACAAGCCTTTTACCTATAAGCAGTCATTCCCCATCTCCCTTTCCACCCAGAAACTGGCAAGCACTAGGTTACTTTGTAACTCTAATATTTGCCTGCACTGGAAATTACATATAAACGGAATCATTTAATATGCAGTCTTTTCTGACTAGCTTCTTTTACTTAACATAATGTTTTCATCCATATTGTAGATGGATCAGTACTCTTCCTTTTAATGGCCAAATAATAATCCACAGTATACATGTACCACATTTTGATGATCCATTTATCAGCTGATGGGCATTTAGATAGCTTCTATTTTTTTTTTTTCCTTTTGGCTATTACGTGTAATGCTGCTGTAAAACCTTTGTGTACAAGCTGTGTGTTTATGTTTGCAGTTCTCTTGTGCATATACTGAGGGCAGGGGCTGCTAGGTCATATGGTAGCTACATGTTTCATTTTTGAGGAGCTGCCAGACTACTTTCTAAAGGGGCTGCAGAATTATACAATCCCAGGAGCAAAGTAGAAGGGTTCTACTTTCTCCACATCCATGTCGACATTTGTTTTTGTCTGTTTCTGATGTTAACCATCCTGCTGGGTGTGAAGTGGTATCTCCTTGTGGCTTAGATTTGCATTTCCATAATGATTAATCATGTTGAGTGTCTTTTCATGTGATTTGTTGGTCATTTGTATAGTCGGTTTTTTTGTGTTTGTTATTTATTTTTAAGAGACAGAGAGACAGGGGAGGGGCAGAGAGAGAGGGAGATGCAGAATCTGAAGCAGCCTCCAGGTTCTAAGCTGTCAGCACAGAGCCCGACGTGGGGCTCGAACCCACGAACCTTGAGGTCATGACCTGAGCCAAAGTCGGACGCTTAACCGACTGAGCCACCCAGGCGCCCCATGTTGGTCACTTGTATATCTTCCTTGGAGAAATGTCTATTCAGATACAGTTTTTAAAAACACTTTTAAGTATACAATTCAGTGGCGTTGAGCATATTCACATTGCAACTATCACCACCTTCCTTCTCAAGAACATTTTTTTTTATCCTTCCAAACTGGAACTCTGTGTTCAACAAACAATAACTCATTTCCCATGCCCCCAACTTTTGGCAACTATAATTCCATATAATTTCTGTCTCTATGGATTTGACTACTCTAGGTATCTCATATAAGTGGAGTCTTACAGTTTTTGACCTTTTGAGACTGGTTTATTTCATTTAGCAGGATGTCTTCAAGGTTCATCCATGTGGCAACAAGTATCAGATACCCTTCTTCACACCCACTAATGCACCTCACTCCAGGCCTTTTCCTTGACAGCAGGGGTTTCTCAATGTTGGCGCCATTGACATCTGGGGCTGGCTGATTAATTTGTTGTTGTTTTGTTTTCTAGGGTTTTTTTTGTTATATGTATATTTTTATTTTTATTTATTTTATAATATTTTATTAAGTTTTTTATTTTAATTACAGTATATAGTTAACATACAGTGTTAGTTTCAGGTGTACAATATAGTCATTCAACCCCTCCATACTTCACCCAGTGCTCACCACAACAAGTGCACTCCTTAATCCTCATCAGCTATTTCATCCATCTCCCGACTCACCTCCCCTCTGGTAACCATCAGTGTTTTCCCTAGAGTTAAAAGGCTGTTTCTTGGTTTGCCTCTCTCTGTTTTTTCCCCATGCTCATTTGCTTTGTTTCTTAAATTCCACGTATGAGTGAAACCATATTGGTATTTGTCTTTCTCTGACTTAATTTGCTTAGCATAATACTTTCTAGCTCCATCCATGTCATTGCAAATGTTAAGATTTCATTATTTTTTATGGCTGAATAGTATGCCATTATGTATATCTTACTTCTTCTCTTTAAATTAAAAAAAATTTTGGGGCGCCTGGGTGGCGCAGTCGGTTAAGCATCCGACTTCAGCCAGGTCACGATCTCGCCGTCCGTGAGTTCGAGCCCCACGTCAGGCTCTGGGCTGATGGCTCAGAGCCTGGAGCCTGCTTCCGATTCTGTGTCTCCCTCTCTCTCTGCCCCTCCCCGGTTCATGCTCTGTCTCTCTCTGTCCCAAAAATAAATAAACGTTGAAAAAAAAAATTAAAAAAAAAAATAAATTAAAAAAATTTTAAGTAAGCTGTATACCCAAATGGGACTTTACTCATGACCCCATGATTAAGAGTTGCATGCTCTACTGACTGAGCCAGCCAGGCGACCCTATACCACACCTTCTTTATCCATTTATCGATCGATGGACACTTGGGCTGCTTCCACAATTTGGCTATTGTAAATAATGTTCCAATGAAATAGGGGTGCATGTCACCCTTTGAATTAGTGTTTTTGTATTTTGGGGGTCAACACCCAATAGTGTGATTGCTAGATCATATACTTTTAATTTTTTGAGAAATTCCATACTATTTTGTAGTTTTGATTTGCATTTCCCTGATGAGTGATATTGAGCATCTTTTCTTGTGCCTGTTGGCCATCTGAATGTCTTCTTTGGAAACATGTCTGTTCATGTCTTCTGCCCATTTTTTATTTGGGTTATTTGTTTTTTTGGTATTGAGTTGTATCACTTCTTTATATATTTTTGATACTAACCTTTTATCAGATATGTCATCTGCAAATATCATCTGCAAATATCTTCTCCAATTCAGTAGGTTGCCTTTTAGTTTTGTTGATTGTTTCCTTTGCTGTGCAGAAGGTTTTTCCAGTTTTATTAACATACAATATTGTATAAGTTTAAGGTGGGCAACACAATGACTTGATCTAATACATATTATGAAATAATCACCACAGTAAGTTTGGTTAATATCCATCATCTTGGGGCACCTGGGTGGCTCAGTCAATTAGGCGTCCGCCTCTTGATATTGGCTCAGGTTGCCGTCTCCGGTTGTGGGATCAAGCCTTGCATTGAAACCAGTGTGCCAAGCCCTACACTGGGCTCTGGGAGCCTGCTTGGGATTCTCTCTCCCTCTTTCTCTGCCCCTCCCCCGCTTGCTTTCATGCTGTCTCTCTCTCTCTCAAAATAAATAAACTTAAAAAAAATCCATTGTTTCACACAGTTGCAATTTTTTCCTTGTGATGAGAACTTTTATGATCTACTCTCTTAGCAGCTTTTAAACATACAATATAGTATTATTAATACAATATGGTATTAACCAACATGCCATACATTGCATCCCCAAGAACTTATTAATCTTATTATGTAAAGATTTTATTTTTAAGTAATCTCTACACCCAGCATGAGACCCAAACCCACAAACCTGAGATCAAGAGTCACACAATCCACCAACCGAGCCAGCCAACCACCCCTAACTTATTAATTTTATACCTCAAAGTCTGTACCTTTTGACCACTTTCACTCAAGTTCCCCCACCCTCTTATGACTCCCCATACCCACCTCTGGCAATCGCAAATCTGATCTCTGGGTCTATGATTATTATTTTTTTTTTTTTAGATTCCACATATAAATAAGATCACATAGCATTTGTCTTTCTCTGTTTGACTTATTTCACTTAGCATAATGCCCTCAAGGTTGATCCATGTTTCTACAAATGGCAAGATTTCCTTCTTTCTTATGGCTGAGTAATATTCCATTGCATATATATATATACCATGTCTTCTTTGTCTATATGTCAGTGGTCATTTAGGTTATTTCCATGTCTTGGCTATTGTAAATAATGCTGTAGTGAAGAGGCTGGCTAATTCTTGTTGTGGGTGCTGTCCTATGCATTGTAGGATGTCTGGCAGTACCTCTGCCTATACCCTGATATATGCTAGTAGCATTGACCCAACTGTGATAACCAAACATCAGTGAAAATACTGTCAAAATCCCTGAAATGGAAACTCAGCTTAGGTAACAACCATTCCCCGAGAGTCTAGCAAAGTAGGACTGAAAACAGGACTGGTCCTCAAGAAAATTGTAATTTGCAGTGGCTTGAATGCCAAAAGCCTCAAGACTTAAAGGACTGATACTCTGAGCTGAAATTCCAGGTTCCAGGTGGCCTTGAAGCATAGCAACTATATATGCTCCCTTTCCCCTCAAAGTTCTCATTTCTCATCATTTTATTCCTCTGGTGATAATGATGTGTTAAACATATAAAAAATTTCTATTTCTATTGTATGTGTAGTTCTCTTATTTTAACACAATCACGAGTTAGAAAAATGATCCCTTAATACTGGAGTGCTGATTCGAAGGGGCACATGCACCCCAATGTTTATAGCAGCACTATCAACGATAGCCAAAGTATGGAAAGAGCCCAAATGTCCATCTACTGATGAATGAATAAGGAACATATATATATATGTGTGTGTGTGTATATATATATATATATATATACATATAAAATGGAATATTACTCGGAGATCAAAAACAATGAAATCTGGCCATTTGCAACAACATGGATGGAACTAGAGTGTATTATGCTAAGCAAAATAAGTCAGTCAGAGAAAGACAAATATCATGTGATTTCACTCATATATGGAATCTAAGATATAAAACAGATGAACATATAAAATGGAATATTACTCGGAGATCAAAAACAATGAAATCTGGCCATTTGCAACAACATGGATGGAACTAGAGTGTATTATGCTAAGCAAAATAAGTCAGTCAGAGAAAGACAAATATCATGTGATTTCACTCATATATGGAATCTAAGATATAAAACAGATGAACATAGGGAAGGGAAGCAAAAATAGGATAAAACAGAGAGGGATACAAACCATAAGACTCTTAAATACAAAGAACAAACTGAGGGTTGAAGGGAGTCGGGGGGTGAGGGAGCGGGGCGGGCACTTGTTGGGATGAGCACTGGGTGTTATATGTAAATGATGAATCACTAAATTTTATTCCTGAAATCATTATTACACTATATGTTAACAAACTTGGTTTTAAATTTAAAAAATTTAAAAAATTTAAAAAAGAAAAATGATCCCTTGGCAGACCACAGGCCCTGATTCTTGTTTGGAAATAAGTCATCTTAGGTTTCAATATCTTTTCTAAGCCCCAAGATGCTTTAACCTCAGGTATGACAGACCATCTTGGGGAGAGAGCACCTTATCAGGACCCCTTTAAGGACATCATCCAGGTGGTGAGTGCCCACTGGGACCTTTTTATTGATCTTCTTTGATTCCTTTCTATGCTCAGTTTGTCATGATGCCCAACCAGTCCTTCTACCCTCTTCTGAAATGCTCAATTCTCTTCCTCAATTAGATAGATTATATCACTTCCTTCTTTCATTCAATTCATTCATTATACATATAGTCACGGAAGGCCTACAGTGTGTCAGGCACTAGGCTAAATACTATTCATACAATGGTAAAAAAGACAAACTTATTCCCTGACCTTATAAAACTGTTGTTCTATTGATGCAATTGAGAGAAATTGATAAACCCCAATAATACAATTACAAAGTGAGATAAGTACTTGAAAGAAGAAAAGCAGGAATTTTAAATAGAGAATAACAGGACAGGCTGGTAGGAAAACCTCTCAGAAAAGATGATAATTAAGCTGATAACTGAAAGATGAGAAGGCTCAAACATGGGAAGGGTGAAGAAAGGAGAGTTCCAGAAAAAGAGACCGGCATGCTCTCGGGCCTGGGGGTGACTCTTTGCAGTTGGTTGCAAAGATGGCCACAATCTTTCTTTTCTCCCTCTGCCAAGACCCTTTGCGATGTGACTTTAGCTCATCCCACCAAGAGGTAGAATCTGTTTTTCTACCCCTTGAATCCAGGCTGCATTTGTGCCTTGCTTTGGCCAATAGAATACGGCAGAAATGAGAGTGTGTCAGTTCAGAGCCCAGGCCTCAAGGGATACTGCACACCTTCTCTTTCTCTTGGAACCTACCCAGTTGCCATGTGACCATTCCAGATGAAATTGCTGGAGGACGAGAGACCATAGAACAGAAATGACATTCCAACAGAGGTAAGCCATCTTAAAGCAAGCAGCCTGCAGCTGACCCAACAGGTGAGCACAGTTCTAAAGACAAAACCCAGCCAAGACCAGGTGAAGCACTGAGTTCTGCCCAAATGGCCAATCCAGGGAATTTTGAGCTAAAATGTTTTGTCACTTAGTTACGCAGCAAAAGATAATCACTAAACCCTTTAATGAAAACAGAATCCTTACTAGAGTAAACCTTCACTTACCCTTCTCCAAACCTCAAAACACTCTGTGCTTTTAGACTCACCGGATGATCAAGTTTGTCTATAAGAACACACACCAATCATTTATAAACCTGGCCCTTTCAAAGACCACCTGGCAAAGTTGTTCGCCCAGTTTCACACTGAAGGGCTTGATTAGAATGAACTGGAGCAGAGTGGCATCACCATAAGCTTCTAGTACAGTAAGGCAGAAAAGAACTCAGATAAAAGACTCACTTCAGTAACACGTTGGGAAGGGGACGTGCTCAAGACAATTCAAAACTTTAAAATCTCATTATAGAGAGATGCTCTCAGAGAGGGGCTTGTTTCTGCAAAAAGAGTTATCTTTTCCTCCCAAAGATAAGTTTATTTCTCAGAATTCAGACAACTATAGTAAGAGAAAACCAGGGAAATCCAAAACTACAGACTTAAAAAAAGAGGGGCATTTGACCATGTGGCTTTCAGCAAGGTAATATGTAATAGAGGGCACGATCACCTGTGATCATCAGTGGATTCAATTTAATAACTCCCTTTGGGAACACTGTATACTTAAAAACCACAACAGAAAGCCAGAGCAGGTCCCATTTGTTGAACAGACCTCAGCAAATCCCAGGCCAACGCATCAAGCCTTTCACATCCCTGGAACACAACCACTAACAAGCTGGCCTGCCTAGCCCATCGTAGTAAAGCAAGGCCAGGCTAAATACTATGGCTGAAACATCAGCAAATTTCCTGGCAAGAGAGTTCAATTGCAGCCAGACCTTTCTCAACCCTCAGGAGGTTACCCAACCAAAGTTCTCTAGAAGATTTTTACCCGGGGCAGGTGGTTCTGGAAGTGTGGTCCCCAGACCAGCAGTACCAGCATTAACTGGAAAAAGTGTTAGAGATGCAAATTTGGGGACCCTTTCCAAGACATACTAAATTGGAAACTGCAAGTGGGGCCCAGCCATCTGTAGTCTAAGAGGCCCTCCAGGTGATTTTGATGCAGGGTCAAGTTTGAGAACCTCTGTTGTAGGTGGTTGCGATTGTCCCCATCCCTGGAGTAGAGCTCTAAGTCTTAAATGGTCAGTTAGAGCAAGCCTAGCATTCCTTAGAGGGAGCAGGGTTCTCCTCATTTCCCTGAAAAGTCTTCATTTGGTACCTATGTCTGAAAGTTGAACCATAGCCTTAGGAAACCTTTTTCCAGCAACATTGACAGTTTCTAGTTAATTATCTGTGAGTAACACAGTTACCAGATGCATCAACAAGAGATCATGGGATCTTAGTTTCTCAGCGTCAGAAGAGATCTCAAAGATCATGTCATGCACTGCTTCTTGAACTTTAACGTGCATCGAATCATCTGGTAATCTTTTTAAAATTCAGATTCTGTTTCAGCAGATAAGAATAAGGCCTGAGATTCTGGGTTCCTTAAAAGCTTCCAGGTGACACCAATGCTGTTGCTGTATAGAACACACTTTGGGTTGTTAGACTACAGTCCAACCCCTATATGATGCTCAAATCCCCCACCCAGTAATCCCCAAATGTGGCTTTGCCTCAGAATCACCTGAAGAACTTTCAAGCCCAGGATGCTAATTTCTACCCCAAACCTTAATCAGATTCTCTTGTACTGAAGCTTATATGTCTAGAGGTTTTGAAAGTTCTTCAGGTGATGCTGGTACAGCCAGATATTTAACTCTTTGATTTGGCATTTGTGAGTTGCTGGCCTATATTATATGCCCACCATGTCACATGGTCTTGCAGGCTCTGCTTAAGCCATTCTAGGGGAAGGGGCAATACTCTTGAGAGGCCTGAACGCATTTGCAGACAAGAACTAATAGCTCTTAAGTATAGGTCTGTGCTCCATTTTGAGTTAATTTTTGTGTATGGTGTAAGGTAGGGGTCCAACTTCATTCATTTGTGTGTCAATTTTCAGGGTTTTTTAGCACTATTTGTTGAAAACACAATCTTACCCATTGAAAGGTCTTGGCATTGTTGTCAAACAAAATTTGATCATGTATCCAATGGCTTATCCAAAGGGCTTATTCCTGGGTGTTGTTTGTTTTAGTAATCTCTACACCACCGATGTGGGGCTCAAACTCATGACTCAAGATCAATAGTCGCATGGTCTACCAACTTAGCCAGCCAACTGCCCTGGGCTGTCTATTCAATTCCATTGATCTATATGCCTGTCGTTATGCCAGCACCACACCATTTTCATTACCATAGCTGTATAGTAAGTTTTCAGTTTAGAAAGTGAGTCCTCCAAATTCATTCTTTTTTTTTTTTTTCAAGATTTTTTTTTTTTTTTTTTGGCTACTCAGGGTTCTTTGAGATTCCATATGAATTTTAGGATGGATTTTTTTTCTGTTCCTGCAAAATATGTTGTTGGTATTTTGATAGAGACTGTATTGAATCTGTACATTATTTTAGGTTGTATGGACCTTTTGAAAACATTAAGCCTTCCAATCCATGAATAGGATGTCTTCCCATTTACTTGTGTCTTCTATAATTTTTTCAGTAATATTTTTTAGTTTTCAGTGTAGAAGTGTTTTTCCTCTTTGGTTACGTTTATTCCTATTTTATTCTTTTCAATGCTATTGTAAATGGAATTGTTTTCTTAATTTCCTTTTCAGATTGTTCATTGTATATAAATGCAACTGTTTTTTTGTATCCTGCAGCTTTGCTGAATTCATTTATTGGTTCTAAGAGATTTTGTGGTATCTTTAAGGTCTACATATAAGATCATGTCATCTGTAACCAGAGATGGTTCCACTTTCTTTACAATTTAGATGCCTTTTATTTATTTTTCTTGTCTAATTCTACCAGTTAGAACTTCTGATACTACATCGAAAGAAGTGGCAAAAGGGAATATTCTTGTCTTGTTCCTGATCTTTGAGGAAAAGCTTTCAGTCTTTGACCATCGACTATGATGTTAGCTGTGTGTTTTTCATATATGGATTTTATTATGTTGAACTATGCATTCATTTTCAGCTCCAGAATTTGTTTGGCTCTTTTTAATAATTTCTCTTTGTTGCTATTCTGTTGTTCATATATCATTTTCCTGATTTACTTTAGTTTTTTGTCCATATTTTCTTCTAACTCTTTGACCATATTTAAGTCAGTTGATTTGACTTCTTTCTATTAAGTCTGAGGACTGTTTATTCAATGCCAGTTTCTGCCACTTTATTTTCTTCCCTTGAATGGATGGCATTTTCTTGTTTGTTTGTTTGTTTGTTTGTTTGTTTTTTGTATCCTTTATGATTTTTTTTTAATTGGGCATTTGGGGAAACAGCCACCTCCCAGTCTTTGCACATTGGCTCTGTGCTGAAGTCTTTTGCTATTTAGCTGGGTGTGCCCTGAGCCTTGGGATCAGCTCAAGGAGAAAGCTTAAGGTCTTCTCAGGTCTTTTCTTTTCTTCTTTTTTTTTAGTTTTTTGTTTTCTGTGTTGATTATTTTTGACAGAGAAACAGAGAGACAGAGACAGAGCACATGTGGGGAAGGAGCAGGGTGGGGGACACAGAATCCAAAGCAGGCTCCAGGCTCTGAGCTGTCAGCTCAGAGCCCAATGCAGGGCTCAAACCCACAAACCATGAGATCATGACCTGAGCCAAAGTCAGACACTTAACTGACTGAGCTACCCAGGCGTCCCTTCTCAGATCTTTTCTAAGCATGCATCTTATGTGGGCTTGTGTCCGTTTTTTTTTTTCTTCTGTATATACAGATGCTTTTTTAATGTTGTATTTCTTTTTGAGAGAAGGGGGGGTGAGAAAGGAGCAGGGGAGGGGTGGGGGGTGGATAGAGGATCCAAAGCACGCTCTGTGCTGACAGCAGCAAGCCTTATGTGGGTCTTGAACTCATGAACTGTAAGATCATGACCTGAGCTGAAGTCAGACACTCAACTGACGCCCCTAGTGCTGCTTTTTTAAATGTGTTAATTTTTTAAATAGTCTCACCCCAGGTTCCTTCTGGATCCTTAGCTGGTCTATTGTATGTCTGCACCCATAATATCTTGTCAAAGGGTCTTAGTCTCCCTGCAGCTTTCCTAAGCCCCACCCACTGCTTCTCCTCACCTGAGATCTGAGATGAGTGAAGCAGAGACTAGTCCATCAGGTATCCCCCAGACAGGTTCGAATGTTGCAAACAAAGTCTGCTCTGCTCCTTCAGGTTCTGGGGAAGGAATTGGGAACAGGGATGCCATTTTCTCCCCCACGAAACCATGCTGCACCAGGGAGGGGACTGCCAGAAGTTTTCCTACTGCTTTGAATGTAGATTTTTCTTGATTGGGCATTTACTTGGTTGCTGTAGACCTTTGACTGTTTCCCACAGCTACTTTAAGATTATCTAGTCAGATTTTTTGGTTTTGGGGTTTCCACAGGGAACAAGACCTTGGAGCTTCCCATTCCATCATTTTGCTGAAGTCGCTCAAGGCCAAATTCTATACTACACAGTGTGTACTTGTTTCTTGGGTGCATGCTAGTGGTTTGTAAAATTTATTTCAATTCCTATGGTAAGTTCCTTGAAGATCATAATCATGTTTTTTGCATCTGGAGCTCTACCTCTTCTAATCAAGCCAGCACTTAACAAAGGGCCAGGCACACAATCAGTGTCTATATAATCTTGGAGAACAAATGGTCCCCTGCCTTTTTCAGAATTCATCAAGGTAAGGACCATTTGTCATCACTCATTCAATAAATATCCATTGACCACTTACTATTTGTATTAATTCAGGGTTCTTCAGAGAAACAGAAACCAATAGAAGACAGATAGATAGATAGATAGATACTTATTATAGGAATTGACTCATGTGGTTATAGAGGCTGAGAAGTGCCCTAATCTGGTGTCTGCATGTGGAGAACCAGGAAAGCCATTGGTGTAGTTTAGTCCAAGTCCAAAGGCTTGAGAAATGGGGGGACCAATGGTCTAAGTCTCAGCCTGAGTTCAAAAGCCTGAGAATCAGGAGTGTTGATGCTTGAGGGCAGGAGAAGATGGATGTTTCTGCTCAAACAAAGAGAGTGAATTCACCCTTCCTCAGCCTTTTTATTCTATTCAGGCCCTCAGTGGATTGGATGATGCTCACCCACATTGGTGAGGGTAATCTTTACTTAGTCTACTGACTTAAATACTAATCTCTTCCAGTGGTAGCCTCACAGACACATCCAAAAATATCATTCTACCAGTTATGTGGGCACCCCTTAGCCCAGTCAAGTTGACACATACAATTAACCATCACACTATCTGTCAGGCATTATACTAAGTGCTGAGAGTATGGTAGTGATCTAATAGGCAATATCCTTGCCCTCACAAACTTCAGTCTTTTTTGTCCTAATTGCTTTTAATTACGTACACATTGAAACCTCTCTTCCTTTAATTTCAGTAATTATGAACTTCAGAAAAAGGAATGGTGAACCTATTAATACTGCTTCCTGACATCATCCTTCAGTATTGGATTTATATTTCACATGGTTTGGAGAGGGCCTTAAAAATCTGAATTCCAAAGGTGCCTGGGTGGCTCAGTCAGTTGAGTGTCTGACTTCGGCTCAGGTCATGATCTTGTTTGTGAGTTCGAGCCCCGCATTGGGCTTGCTGCTGTCAGTGCAGAACCCACTCTGGATCCTCTGTCCCTCCACTCTCTCTGCCCCTCCCCTCCTTGCACTTTCTCTCTCTCTCTCTCAAAAATAAACATTTTTTTTAATTATGAATTCCAGGGGCGCCTGGCGGACTCAGTCAGTAGAGTATGCAACTCTTGATCTCAGGGTTGTGAGTCTGAGTCCCACATTGGGCATGGAGCCTACTTAACCTACAAAAATAAATCTAAATCCCAGGCCAGATATTCCATGAAATTCAGATTTATTTTTTCTCTTTGCCAAATGAAACAAAGTTGAGTTGAATTGAGTTGAATGGAAATATTTCGGTTCAGTTAGGAGTATGATGATCAAATAACCACAGGTATAGGACCTGATTATTAAGAACCAAAGTATTGGGGCACCTGGGTCACTCAGTCAATTAAGTGTCCAAATTCAGCTCAGGTCATGATCTCGTGGTTCGTGTGTTCGAGCCCCACATGGAGCTCTCTGCTGTCAGCGTGGAGCCTGCTTCACATCCTCTGTCCCCCTCTCTCTCTGCCCCTCCCTGCTCATGCACTCTCTCTCAAAAAATCAAAAACTTTTTAAAAAGGAAATAAATGTTTTTTTTTTAAAGAGAATGAAAGTATTTATGATATAACCCAGGAAAAACCACGAGTCAAAGGAGAGTCAAGGACTGCAGCACTGATTTATGCTTGTCCACTATCTTTCCCTCCATAGCCTTGGTGACCTAATCTCTTGAATGAGGGTGTTGGACTCGATCAGTATTTTTTTAACTGTGTTTTGTAGTGGCATAGGTCTCCAGGTTCCCCATCCCTACTGCAAACAAACTAACATTCTGTTTCAAGAAAAGTTTCCATGGCTGTAAAAATTGAAAGCACTGAATTACATGATCTCAGTGGTCTCATCAAGCTCTGAAGATCTATGACTCTATAATTCATCATTATGACCTCTCACAAAAAATAATGCAATACCCTCTCCAACTTCATTATTCTTAATTAATCTGTCAACAAGGAAATTTCATGGATACAATTCTATTGGTCTAAGTTCCTCATAGACCCTGTGGCGGATACCAACGCAGCTCAAGATGTGGTCTTGCACTTTGTACAATGCAGATCAACTGATCATTAAAAATCCCCCCAAGGTGGGTCATTTGTAGTTGTCCCTTCAGTGAGTCCTTTAAAATTGTTTCATAAGACCTAGAATCACAGGATCTCAGGGCTGGAAAGGACCTTCGGGACTTCCACAAAGATGTCATTAAAATCAACTTAAGTGTCTATTATTTGCCCTCCTTTTTAAAATGTTGTCTCCAGAGAACCCTGAACATTAAACTTGCACTGAAGCATGCTTCCTTGTTCAAGGGTTTTAAAAATATTCTAAATATATGGGGTTCTTGGCTTTGTGCCCAGGATCTTGTCTTTTAGGATAGAAGTTTAGGATAAATGACACTTCCAATTATAAGTTCTCCCAGAGGAGTCCTCTCCAACTCACTTCAATAATAGAGTAGTTACCTGGGGCAAGCAGCCTGGGGTTTCATAGAAGGCTTTAGGAGCTGAAAATGTGCACAGCTGATAATTAAAGTCCTCGTCCACTTGATGTAAATCTTTCTCTGGCCTTTGTGAGATTTGCCTTTACAGGTAGAATCCTATTTTAACAAGCTTGATGAGACACCAAGATCACTGGTTTTATCCTAATCTCATAAGAAGGAAACCTACTATTGCACATAGGGAAAGAGCCAACTGGTTGTGGTTTTAATGTTTCTCACATGGGGCAAATGCTTGTTATTTTACTTTATTTGCAAAATGTACAGTGTGTAGGGGTATTGGTGGGGTGGTATACCCATGAGGGCATGTTTTGTCTATTCCAAAGTGGAAGTATTTGAGAAAGAAGATGCAGACTTGTCTTTCTTCTGTACAACAGTACAGGAGGTCCTTGAAATTCTAAAATATCACTGTGATATGCAATTTCCCTCACCAACTGTGTTCTGCAAAAGAATCATTGCCTTCTTAGATTCCCTTCATTCCTGCTCACTTTCATTGCCGATGCTAGCAGTTGTCTTCCTTTTCAGGGCATTTATTTTACGTGGTGGGGACATCTTGGATTTCCCTTTAAGATAGAGATCTTGGATGTTCGGTCTGTGAATACGCAAGGCACATTACATTTGAAAATATTTAAATGATTTTAGTAAGTTATATTGATGCTTTGGGAAATTTTAGAAGAAAAAAAAACCCTGTTCTGGTGAAGGTAGTTGCTTTGAGAATTAGAGACACGTTAGCCAAGGCTTTGTGTATCAGAGCAATAAAGCCAATAGGTCTCAGCTTTAGTCAAGAGGCGATGTGAAGATGAGGGACGTAACAGATATCGAAAGCAACCTTGTCAGAAAGTATAGATGGTTTTGCTTCATATTGGTTGAGTCTCATCTTTTCCAAAGGGCCCACACTAGAAATTTCTGATTGACGTTTTAGCTCTGGGATCACAGCCTCTCTAAAACTCTACGCTACCCATCGTTCTTAGTGGTTTTAATATACACAGAGATGATCCATCCTACACTCTGGCCTCTTGCTCCTTGAACTCCTCTCCATCAATGATCTTGTCTCCATGCTGCCTTGGCCTCTCACCCCATAATCTCACTGCCACTACTGCCCCCACCCCAAACTCACTTTCAAGCCTCCCACTCTGGGAACCACCTCCTAACCAGCCATCTCCCTTGTCTTAGAACCCTAACTCCATCAACTACACAGTGCGCTTAAGTCTGATGATCTTATCATCTTTTCACTGATCCTCAGCCCCTCAAATCTTTACTTCCTTCCTGGCATTCAATCCTGCAGTCCATCATTATAGTCATGCTCTTCTATACATCTTCAACTTTCTTGCCTCCGTTTTCCTCTTTTATTCTCACCCGGCAGAACCCCAACCTGATCCAATATAACTTTCCAACAGCACTGGCCCTGCATCTGTGCGGCCCTTTATAAAAGCTGGAGAAAAGCACCAACTTCTGCTGACTGCTCTCACTTTACCTCCAAGACCACAAAACCCCAGTGCTGCCTAGCATCGGGCTATCTTTCCCCAGGGCAGTTCTCTCCCACATACCTCAATGATGATTCCATAACTTCTCTGTTCTCAAACCTACTACTCATCCTTACTGTTTTCACTGCCAGGTGATTGATTGACGATCACGCTTCCCCCTCCACTGAGAAAATAACAGCAGTCAGAAGAGAACTTCTACGCTACCACCACCAAATCTGCAACATTGCCTATACCTGTACCGTGGTTCCTACTTTCTCTTCTGTTACTGTAGATGAGCGGTCTGTGTTCTTATGGAAGCCTGCTCCTGTGTGCCAGCATACTGGTATACTAGATCCCTTCCCATTTCCCCTATGCCACGTCAGTACACCAGAAATTCTACTACCTGACTCATCATCTCTCCTTCTCCACTGCATGATTGCCATCAGTAGACAATCGTGCTATTGTTTCTCCCATCTAAAGTGCCAAATGATGATCGAGTGAAGGGTATATGGAGGAGGGGAGAGATGAGAAGCCAAAATATACTTTAAGAGGCCACTGCACAATTCACATAGAAGATGATGTGGGTTGAATTAAGACAATAGAAGGGAGATCTGAACAGAGAAGATGGATTCAGGAGACATTTCAGTGACTGAATAAATAGAGCTTTGGGTTCCATTATATGGGGATAGCAAGGGATTTGGAGGGAGAGGAAAAAAAAGAGGGAGGATACTAAGATGACTCTTCTGGGCCAAGTAAAAATAGCAGTGTCATCAACTAAGAAATAGGGAAATTGAGTTGTGTTTGGGGCTTGTATTTGTTTGCTGGGGGTACATAATAAAGTACCACAGACTGGGGAGTTTAAACAACAAAAACTAATTTCCTCACAGTTCTGGAAACTGGAAGTCTGAGATAGAGATGTCACCAGAGTTGGTTTCTTCTGAGGCCTCTCTCCTTGGCCTGTCAATGGCCACCTTCTCTCTATGTCTTCTCATGGTTTTTCCTCTGTGCATGTCCTAATCTCTTTTTCCTATAAGGACACCAGCCATGTTGGATTAGGGCCCACCCTAATGACCTCAAGTTACCTAATTACTTCTGTAAAGACCCTATCTCCAAATATAGTCACATTATGGGATACTGGGACTTAGGACTTCAACATACGAATTTGGGGAGGACACAAATCCACCTGTAACAGGGCTGGTAGTAGTTGAGGTGTTTGTGGGGCATTTGGTTGAGATATCTTCTAGTGGTCGACTAGGGCTGGAAATGAGTCTTCCTTATAACAGTGAGCAAGAGCTCCCAGAGAAAGATTGTAGAAGAAATGCAAAGAGCCAAGGATCGAACCTCTGGTAATGCTTGCATTTAAGTGACATTCAGAGATAAAGCACTAAGACATAGAACTTTTAATAGGCTACCAGGGACCAGCTAATGGAACAAGAAGTAGCTTTGACTTCTAGAAGTAAGCAACAGGACATTTCAATAACTTCCATTTTGGCCCCTTTCCCCGCCATCTCCCAGCCCCTGCTATTTTCATCTTAACTATTAATGCTGGCAGCACTATTTCTTTCTTCTCTCCCCCACTACCACCCTAGCAAATTGCTGAATAGGGCTGCATTCCCAAATGGGTTTAGTTCTATTGAAAGAGCACATTCTGCAGCTAAATGAGGAACTCTCTAGGTGCCATTTGAATAGCACTGGCAGGTTAATGTTCATGACCTACACATATATACATAAACACATACCTGCTTACAATACCCTCACACCGTCACCAGAGGAGCCATGAAAGATGTGTGGCCTTCACTAATGGCAGGCCACCGACAAATGACCCTGCTTTTGTCTCCAGTGGGTCCACGGCAGGACTCAGAGAGCTGAAAAGTCCAGGGGCAGAAAACATTTCCACCCTCAGTATCATGTTCATTTCCATTTAATAAATATGTATATGTTGCACTTTATAATAATTTTCCCTGGACTGCCACTCAGTGGCCGCTTGGAGAAATACCCAGAAGGGAGCTGCCTGTTCTGGAAATTCTCTAGTGTCTTTAGAGAGGGTCAAATGTGAATGTTTGAACTGCATTTTATTTTGTTTGTTTGTTTGTTTGTTTGTTTAAAGAAAAAGCAGGCGGAAATCCATGATAGTGGTATTCACTGTTGAACAGTAACAGTCTTCAAGGATAGGATCTTGTCACTGTCCAACTCATTGACCTATGTATTTCAAAGTTTCGTCATGGGTATTTTTCCAGAAGTTCAGAAGGGGCTTCAAGGATTCTTCTGCAAACATTTTCTCCATCAAAGGCCCCAAGCACCCATTCCCTCTGAAGTCATTCCACTTGTGTCCTCTGTGCCCTTTCCTTGGAGGAATGTTTCCATGTCATGTCTCCCACTCTATCAGCCCATCTGTAATCTTGGTATTCTCTAAATGTGGGGTGAAGGAGGCAGACAGAGCATTAGAATCAGGAGACATAATCAAGAGAAACACTGAATTACAGCTTGAAATATTCTAAAATCATGAATTTAAAGAAAACTTTATTTTTTAACTTCATCTAGAGTTTTTTAAAGTAAATTTTTAACTCATTGCAAAAAAAAAAGGAAATACACTTTATTGTTTACATTGGAAAATATTAATCCTTGTTTTATTGCAGGAGTTTCCTAAAAATCTGAGAGCCAGATTTACAACCAGCATCCATAATTTTATTGCTTCCAATGGCTTCTTGTCTCAGCGTAAAAGCCAGATATGTTACCAGATTTTACAAGGTTCTACGCGCCCTGACCTCCTGTTACCTCTCTGCTCTCATTTCCTGCTACCACCCCTCCCAGTCTGCTCCAGTCACACTGACTGGCCTACCTGGAACATTCTTCCCTCATAGCATCATGACTTGCCCCTTTCCTCAAATGTTACCTTCTCAGCAAGGCCTTCCCTTACCACCTTATTCAGGCATGAGTGCCCCACCCCCATATCCCTTTCCTACATTTTCTCCAGAGAACTTAATACTTAATAATAAGTATTATTATTTATGTTCTTCTTCATATATAATTTTTTGCTCATTTCTCCCTTGGCTGTCTCCTTACCTAATAAAAGGTAAGACCTAGGAGGGCAGGAATTTTTGTCCGGTTTGTTAGAGTTGTATCTTCAGTGCCTAGAATAGGGCATAGCACATACTACCTACTCAATAAATATTGAATGAGTGCCCCACGTTCATTGCAGTACCATTCACAATAGCCAAGACGTGGAAACAACCTAAGTGAGCATCACTGGATGAATGGATAAAGAAAATGTAGCATGCATGTATGCACACACACACACACACACACACAATGGAATACTATTCAGCCATGGAAATGAAGGAATTCTTCCATTTGTGATCACATAGACTTGAGGGCATTATGCTAAGTAAAATAAGTCAGAGAAAGACAAAAACTGTATGATTTCACTTAAATGTGAATTCTGAAAAAAAAAAAAAAAACTTGTAGAAACAAAGATCAGATTGATTGCCAAAGGCCGGGGCTGGGGAGTGGAAGAATTAGATGTAGATGGTCAATAGGTACAGACTTCCAATTATAAAATAAATAAGTTCTAGAGATGTAACATACAACACGATGACTGTAGTTAACAAAACCGTGTTATATATTTGAAAGTTGCTAAGAGAGTAGATCTTAAAAGTTCTTGTCGTAAGGGAAAAATTGGTAACTATATAAGGTGATGGATGGTAACTATACTTATTGTGGTAATCGTTTTGCAATATATCCAATATATCAAATATATACATATATACATGTATCAAATTATTATGTTGTACACCTTAAACTAATACCATGTTATAGTCAATTATATCTCAATAAAACTGGAAAAAAATTAAATATATTGAATGAATGAAGGAGTAAATGAACATGGATACAAATGAAGTTAGGAAAAATACGAACCTATTTTCTTTGTATAAGAACAATTTTCCTCTCTGGTTGCATTGACATGAAAAATGGTCTGATCTCAGTAACCCAATGAATCCTTGCCATTCTTTGTTTAGTGAACTCCTATACAATCTTCAACACCGAATCTGTGGCATCCTTCCTTACCACCTACTGTTCCAAGATCAGTTATTTTATCTGTGATCCTATAGTACGTGTATATGCCTTGGTTTAGCATTCCTCACACTGTAATCCAATAAAAACAATAATAATAATACAATTCTAATGTAATCAGTAGTAGTAGTAGTGATTTACATTTGTGACTCTCCAGAATGGAAACTGCCTTATTGGGGCACCTGAGTGGCTCAGTCAGTTGAGCATTTGACTCTTGATTTCGACTCAGGTCATGCTATCACGGTTCGTGGGTTCAAGCCCCGCATTGGGCTCTGGGCTGACAGTGCAGAGCCTGCTTGGGATTCTCTCTCTCCCTCTTCTCTCTGTCCCTACTCTGCTCATGCCCTCTCTCAATCTCTCTCTCTCTCTCTCTCTCTCTCTCTCAATAAATAAATAACCTTAAATTTAAAAAAAAAATTGTCAATGAATTCCTTAAAAAAACAACAACAAAGAAACTGCCTTATTTATCTCTGTAGCCTCTAGGTCTAGTGCAATGCTTGGCACACATGAGGTGCTTAATAAATATTTGGTAAATGAATGAATGAGTGAATGAATCATTGAATAAATGAACTCATGAATCAGTAAGCAAATAAAAGGTGAAACCTTGTTAGTGCAAGGTTCCTATGCATGCTAAACTGAGCTTCCTAAAAATGCAAAGGACTATATACCACATTCGTTACTGCCTCTTCAGACTTGCAAAGACCAAGTTCCTGGGCCACCCACTGTATTAGTTTATTACATCCTGTTATCAGTCAGAAGCGTGCATGAATTGTTTCTCCAGTATCAGGGATGGCTTATAAGCAGTAACTGGTAAGTTCAGCTGCTTAGACCATAGTTTAATAGGAGGCCAAAGTCATGGTTTGGTTTTCACATTAAGCTACTTCACTTAATTCTGTAGTCTGCCCATAGAATGCATTTCTAACTTTAGCTAGGGAACTTGTAAGTGTGAACCAGTTGTTATAAAAGGCCATCATGGGGCGCCTGGCTGGCTCAGTAGGTAGAACCTGGGACTCTTGATCTTGGGGTTGTGAGTTTGAGCCCCATGTTGAGTATAGAGGTTACTTAAAAATAAAATCTTTAAAAAAAAAAAAGGCCATCACATACAAACCTGGAAAACTTGGTGAAGCCTGTACATAAAATTATCTGTCCTGCTAACAGTCTGTTGGGACTTTCACCCTGGAACTGGACACCAGACCCTACTCATCAGGTCTCCTGGATCCCTGTAGGTACTAAGTGTTTAAAAAAAAAAAAAGTTGCTTCAGGGTGCCTGGGTGGCTCAGTCAGTGGAGAATGTGACTCTTGATCTTGGAGTCATGAGTTCAAGCCCCACATTAGGCACAGAGCTTACTTTAAAAAAAAAAAAGTTGCTTTGGATGACCGTGGGACCGAGCATCTTTGGAACCACCCTCAGCACAGGGGGCTCAGTGACTTCCACTGCTCCGAAGTGAAATGCTCAATCGCTGTGGACATCGTGTAGTCCCTGGCCACTGAGCAGTTTCTTTTGAACAAACCCATCAGTGGCTTCTCCCATTCACTTGACCTGCCATGCAAACGATAGTCTTTCCCCTGGCTATTTCAAGATGGTAGAGATGTTCGTGCAGCACTGGAATCCGTGACAGATATGAAGTGTTCTATCCCAAGGTTGAATTTGGCTGAAACAGGTAGATAAGTCAAAAGGCACTGAATAGCCTTAAGTGATCATATGCAGGGGACTAGTCTACCCTCAGCAAGAGAGTATCTACTTACACCTTACTGGGAGGGAAATGAACCCGGTACCCATTCCAACTGCCAAGGGACACAAAACAAATAGATACCAAAAATGAAAAGCGCTCCCTCTTAAAGAGTACCGTGATGCCAGTAGCAGAATATGCCTGACAAGCTTTAGACTAACCAGCAGCAGCATGAATAAATAAAACACGGTGGTAGTTTGCCAGCTTGTAACACGTCCATCTCACGGCACTTGAGGTCAGTGAAGCTTGGTCAGGCCACAAGGGCCAGGAAATTAGAATGACATGAATGCTTGGAGAGGAATACGACATAGATCCAGTTCCCTGTGGTATAAACGAAAAGGATCGAAGCAGAGGCACCCAGCAGAACGTGGGCGTCTCAAAGATAAATGAACGTCAAGCTCACTTAGAACCACAGTTCAAAAGAGCTCAGATTTGTTTCAAATCACATCTTCTATACTCGGCTGAGTAAATAATAACTGGAACCTGGAAACATCAGTGCCTAACCCAGGAGAGACTGGGCTACCCTGTAACAATATATACTAATTAAATTCAACTTGCTGAGTTTTATTTCCAGTGTGACTTAATTCATATTGTGTCTTGTTATTGATTTGTGGCCAGAGTTAAGCAAAGCTCTCTTTACAGCTAGCACGTTCTGAAGTGCCACCCACAAATAGAAAAAGATGCAAATCCGATGCCTTCTAAAGTGCTGAGGTTCCGTGGTGGAATTCTCTACGGTCATTAAAGATGACAAGCCTGTGGACTCTGTTGATGTACGGAGATATGTATGCACAATAACGTCAAGTGAAACAGTGTATACACATTGATTACGGCGCTGCAGGAATCCAGTCTGTGCATCAGCCACGATCATAAGTGAGCCTGGAGTGACACAAATAGAATTGAATGTGCCTTAGGTTCTGAGTCTTTTTATTTGTTTGTCTTTTAGTAGAGCTGTTTAAGCTCACAATAAAAATAATGAAAGGGGTAAAAAAAAAAAAACAAAAACAAAAACAATAATGCCGTGGTTCCAAACCTGTGCAGTAGTGAGCCACAGATTGAAATCCAAGTCGATCAACTCCAGAAAGGGAGCAAAACAGTAGAAGGATGACACAGTGACACGGCAAACAGAGGAACTTGCCTAGAAACACGATACTGACACAGCGATGGCCTCGAGCAGAATGTTAACGATCCTGTAGATTAGCTGGACGCTTTCGAGCCGTGTGCATTCTGTTTGAACACGACTCCCTCCCCTAGAACGAGGGGATACTGTTTACTTTTCACATGCCCGTTCTTCCAATCGCGTGTGGCAGATACCAATTTTTTCAAATAGACCCAAGGAGGAATTGTAATTGTTACCGAAGCGTCAGGCCCAATCCCAAGGCCTTGACTTTTTCTCTGGAGACGGAAACGGAGGCCTTACCAGAGATCCAGGACTCCGGAGCAACCTGGAGGGCCAGATGCTGCAGCACAAGCAGCAACAGTGGGAAGGCAGCCTACCCAGACTCCCTCCCCGGGCTGGGGCAGGGGCAGGTGCTAGGAGGCTGCGGGGTCGCTACTCACACCGCCGCCACGCGTCTGGCCTCTCTGCAGACACCTTGGTCAGTCGTGTGGCCTTGCTTGCGTGGAAGCCACGCAGCACTTGCTCAACTGTTTTTGTTACTGTTCTCCCCACCTTTGCGCCTTAGTCAGAAGGGGGGAAGGAGAGGAAATGCAGTTCCCTAGCCTGGCTTGCAGCTGTAGCCTCCCCTAAATTCCACATTAGTGACAGCACCACATGGAACTCTAGCCTGTTTGTGTAAGTTGGTGTAGCAGTAAGGTTTGTGCGGTTTCTCCAGGGGCAGGACTCGCCAGGTTCTCTAAGCATTTTGGAGAATTTCAGAGAGATGTACGTTAGTTCGTGTCAAATGTGCTTACCCTTCCCCTCGTGTGTGGCTTGGATCACCTGTATCGTCATATTCTTCCCACGTTTCCTAATATGCCGAGGGTGCCGTGCTCTGCTTTAACAAGAAACAACTAAAACAGACACACTGATCATAAACAAGGGGTCGCTCAGCATCAATGTGCAGCAGGTGTTCAGCGCAACGCCTCATATGTAACTATAAAATCACCCGCCTGAATTGATGTGCATCATCTCAGAGCAGTGTTCGTAGCTTCGTAAACTTACAGGATCAATCAGAGGGACCAGTCTCCGAACGGTCGTCAGTGATGACACCCACAATGAGGGCGGGGACAGAATTGGGACTTCTGGCAGCTTTCGGGGGAAAAGGGAGGCCAATGTAACGTCTCTGCCAAGGCTATGTATTATGGCTTTATGCAACAGTGTTCTTCAAAATAAAACTCCTCTCCTCTCCTCTGATTGATCAACGCAGAAAACAAGTCTGTCCAGGGAGGTTCCCAATGAAGTGCCCAACGGTGCCACACTTGAGATCCCAGTATTGCCACAATCACAGGTTCAGTGAATGCGAGGGAGGGAGAGGGCCTCAGCCAAGGTCTTTATTTTATAGACTGTGAGTTCAGTGAGGGGTTGACCTGCACTAATCCAAAGACAGAAACAAAAACGGAAACGGAAACACGGCCACTTGTAATGAATGTTGATACACTGCTCATTGAAGCCTCTGAACCAGGTGACAAAGTGATGGACCAAGTCCAAGGGAACAATGGCAGGCGAAATTGCCTGGAAGAATTATCTGGCTGGCATCAGAGAGCCAAGCTGTCAGGGAAGCCAATCCTGACATTTACCCTGGCACAGCTGCTGACTTCAAATTGAGAATCCTTTGTTCTGTTTTGCTGACACAGAGGCTAGCGCGGGGCCCTGAGGCAAATCTTTGCAAAGGATGGAGACTTCCAGCAGGAGACATCACACCATCAAAGCGTTCATCTAGGCGGTGTAGTATACGGGTGAATGTTTAATGAGCACTTACTATGTGCCAAGTGCCAGCAGAAAAGAGACGGCACCTTCAAAACAGGTAAATACGGAGAACGGGCTATTTACGAACGTATGAGCAGAGCTAGGGAAACAAACAAAGGATGAGGAAGCACCCCAGTGCTAGCATTAGCTGGGTGTCCTCGCCACCCCAGGCTGGGGGAACAAGTCAGCGGTGCCCAAAGGAAGCTGTGTCTGGCCGTGGGGAGAGGGATGCGGTCAGCCTGCAGCCATGAAACAAGGAGGAAGCCAGGTAAGAAAATACACCGACCCACCCTCCTGATTTCTAGTCTCCTCCTAATGCCTCCAATGGGCCCAATCCAACCAGAAGTCAGGGGCATAGGAACCCACCGAGCAGTCCATTAAGATCTGCGTCCCCGTAACAGAGCAAGAGAGAGAAGGGGGGAGAATGGATTTGAAGGGGCATGCAAAGAATATCCAGCACACCCACTTCTGACGAGTCAGCAAAATGAGGAAAAATAAGTGCTCAGGGAGGGGATGCCTGGGTGGCTCAGTGGGTTAAGCTTCCTACTCTTGATCTTGACTCAGGTCATGATCTGCCCATCCACCTTATTTGTACTTCTATCAGCCCCATGATCCAGCCCAGCGCTGGACAGACAGTAATGAATAAATGCTTGCTGCTTTGCTGGGATGAATTTGTCAAGACAAGGGAAACAGAAAAATCATCTCACCAAATGGAAACTAAAGTAGTTGGAAAACAAAACAAAACAAAAAAAAACACTGAAAAATTTAGAGGTAGGTAAATCCAAGCTCACAACATTATTTTAGGCTTTAATATTTTATTTGTACCCCAAACAGGATTTATTATAGTTTTACTTTTTTGGATTTTACTTTATTTATCTATTGATCTATTATTTATTCTTTTGAAGTAATCTCTGTGCCCAACATGGGGCTCTAACTTGCGACGCCGAGATCAAGAGTCACATGCTCTACTGAGTAAGCCAGCCAGGCGTCCCTGAATTAACCTTAATTTAACCTTCTGGATTTAAAACAAACACATCAATGATCTTTTCAAAATCTACTTCTGGGGAAAAACATATTTAAAAACACATAAAACCATGTATATAGGGGACACACATTTTTTTTTCTTTTGCCTGAGGCTCCCACTTGGCTTGGAACAGCACTGTCAGAATCTGTCCTTAAATTTATTGATATTTTGTTTATTCTAGATTGTTTTGCATTAGTTTGGATATTTAAAATACTGCATTAAAGCGTGAGGGTTTGGGGCGCCTGGCTGGTTCAGTCAATGGAGTGTGCGACTCTGAATTTTGGGGTTGTGGGTTCGAGCGCCATGTTGGGTGTAGAGATTACTTAAAAATAAATCTTAAAAAAATGTGAGTTTGGCATCCCCTTAAATTTTCTAGCAGAGGCAAGCACCTCACTGGCCTCACCCTAGCCCAGCCTTGAGGCCAAGGCAGTAGCTGTGGAGCTGGAAGGGAAATAACTCTAAAGGGCGAAGAAAGAGTAGAGTCTAAAAAGTGATATTCTAGGGGCGCCTGGGTGGCTTGATCTGTTAAGCGTCCGACTTCGGCTCAGGTCCTGATCTTGCGGTCCGTGAGTTTGAGCCCCGAGTCGGGCTCTGTGCTGACAGCTCAGAGCCTGGAGCCTGTTTCAGATTCTGTGTCTCCCTCTCTCTCTGACCCTCCCCCATTCATGCTCTGTCTCTCTCTGTCTCAAAAATAAATAAACGTTAAAAAAAATAAAAAAATAAATAAATAAAAAATAAAAAGTGATATTCTAGCCTCTTGTTCTTTCACTTCAGAAGCATTCAGTGAGATGTCTTCTAAGTCAATCAGGAGCCTGTTCCACGAGATCCGGAAAATTAAAGTTTCTCCCAAACATGGGAACCAATGATGAGAGCAAGATAATTCCATCCAGGGTCTCTTGCCTTCATTTCAGGCAAATGATTTCCCTGTGGGGAAGCTTAAAACACAGTGTTGAACCAGTGACAGAAGATCTCTTTCCCGCTTCCTTATCCAACGGGTGCCTTCTAGGCTGAGCACATGGCTGGGAAACCAGGGGCCACAGGCCCCAAAACAAATTGCACAAAGGAAGGTTTCAGCCCCCGGCCCCACCTGAAAACCCCACAGGTACCAAGTGAGTGATTTTCATTATGGTTACTTTATTTATTTATTTATTTATTTAAAAAATTTTTAATGATTTTATTTATTTTTGAGAGAGCGTGAGTGGGGGAGGGACAGAGAGTGAGGGAGACACAGAATCTGAAGCAGGCTCTAGGCTCTGAGCTGCCAGCACAGAGCCTGATGCAGGGCTCGAACCCACGGACTGCGAGATCATGACCTGGGCCGCAGGCAGATGCTTAACAGAATAAGTCACCCGGGAGCCCCTTAAGAGACACTTTTCATTCTGGTTATTTAAAAATGTTCCTGGGGTGCTTGGCTGCTCAGTTAGAAGGCCATGCGACTAATGAACTCAATCTCGGGGTCGTGAGTTCAGGCCCCACGTGCAGAGATTACTTAAATAAAAGTTTAAAAAATTAATAAATAAAATGTTCTTAAGGTGTCTAATTGAAAAAACACCACCGAAATGGATGTAAAAGAAATCACAGTGTAAAGAATCTATCAGTACCTTATGAAAACATGGCTAATCACAGACACACACACACACACACACACACACACACACAGATGTTCATCATAAAATTCCATGATGGGGCACCTGGGTGGCTCAGTCAGTTGAGTGACCGACTTCGGCTCAGGTCATGATCGCACCATTTGTGAGTTCAAGCCCCGTGTCAGGCTGTGTGCTGACAGCTCGGAGCCTGGAGCCTGCTTCGGATTCTGTGTCTCCCTTTCTCTCTGCCCTTCCCCTGCTCGTGCTCTTTCTCTCTCTCCAAAATAAATAAACGTTATAAAAAATGATGACCGTGAGGACTAAGTAGCACCATGGACACTTGGGTTCAGTGAAGAAACACAGTAGAAGAAATTGCATATATGTTATTATTATAATTATTTAGAATTTGTTTCGGAAAACAGACTGGAAAGAAAGAAACTGACCAAATTGAGTGCCGATTGTATGCCAGGTGAAGAGATATGCAGTTTAAACCTTCTCATTGGATCCTCACACTGACATTATGTGATCCCCGTTTTACCGATGGGGAAAACGAAGATGTGATACTGTGATTTATAAGAAGAAATAGATATTTGGTCGTCCTCTGCCCAGTTTCTAGCATAGAGCTCCTGAAACCACTGGAATTTCTGAGGTGATGAAAGGGATAAAGGTGTCCTTTTTCACGTTAATGAGTTGACTCTAAGACCACGCCTGAGTATGGGGCCGGTTGCCAGCGGAATCAACCCCATTTTCACTTCCTGGTTTCCGAGGAGAGAAGGGACTGGAGGCTGAATCAATCACCAATGGCCATTGAGTTAATCAGTGACGCCTATGTAATGAGGCTGCCATAAAACCCCAGAAAGATGGGGTTCAGAGAGCTTCTGGGTTGGTGAACACACGGAGATTTGGGGAGATTGGCACTCAGGGAGGGCATGGAAGCTCTGGTCCCTTTCCCCACACCCTGCTCTACACCTCTCTTCCTTCTAGCTGTTCCTGAGTCATATCCCTTCATGATAAATTGTGACTCTAGTCAAGAAAATGTGTTTTCTGAGTTCTGTGAGCCACTCTAGCAAATTAATGGAACCCGAGGAGGGGGCCTTTGGAACCTCCAGTTTTATAGCTGATTGATCAGAAGCACCGGTGACAACCTGGGCTTGCGATTTCCTTCTGAAGTGAGGGGCTGGACGGCGGGCCTGTAGGACTGAGCCCTTAACCTGTGGAATCTGACGGTATTGCTGGGTAAATCATGTCAGAATTCAGGTGAGGTGTAGGACGCTCAGCCGGTGTCGGTGAATTGAGTAGCGTGGGGGAAAACCCTTGCCTCCACGCATCAGAAATTGGGATCAGAACGCACTGAGAAGGTTCGGAAAGGCTAACAGAGCTCATAAAGGTAGACCTGGGGGTCCAAACACATTCAGTCTGACTTTAGAGCCCAGGCTTCAACTCAGTGCTCTTTTGCCCACTGATAACAATTCTTGTGCCGGGTGATAGGATTCCCCATGTCTCTTTACTTTTCCGGATTTTCCTCCTCCTACTTATATTTTTGTAATTGGGGAAAAAAATTACTTTATTCATTCAAACCAAAATAAAGATTGCTGGGTAGAACTTCACAACAGGGAAGGAAGAAAAGAGGTCTGCCTGAGGGGCCAAGAGTTTGTGCGCGCAGAAACTTAAGTAAGCAGTGGGGTGGAGTCAGTGCCAACTACATGGTCTCATTGGAAGGTCATCGATATAGCAGTTTGCTTTCTAAGAACAAGTTTTAAAGTCAGACCTAGGGATGCCTGGGTGGCTCAGTTGGTTGAGCGTCCGATTTCGGCTCAGGTGATGATCTTCGGGCTCCACATCGGGCTCCACGCTGACAGCTCAGAGCCCGAAGCCTGCTTCAGACTCTGTGTCTCCCTCTTTCTCTGCCTCTCCCCCCACCTCTCAAAAATAAATAAACATTAAAATATTTTTAAGTCAGGTCTGGATTTCAACCAGGGTACAACCTCGTACTAGCTGTGTGACTTTAACTGAGTCCCTTGACTTCTCTGGGCCGATCTTCATCTGTGTCTCTCTCACAAAGTTGTCATAAGTATCTTAATAAGGTAATACATGTAAAGATTTTAGAACAGATTCTGGCACAACATAAGCGCTCAGTAAATAGTAACAGTATTATTATTTCCAAGAAGAGTATTTCCTACCTATTCTGTGGAAACTAATGTGTTTCCACCATAAGAAATCCATTTCTGGGGTGTCTGGGTGGCTCAGTCGGTTAAGCATCCCACTCTTGATCTCGGCTCAGGTCGTGATCCTGCAGTTCGTGAATTAAAGCCCTGAGTTGGGCTCTGTGCTTGAAGCCTGCTTGGGATTCTGTCTCCCCTTCTCCCAGACCCTCCCCTACTTGTGCACTCTCTCTCTCACAAAAAGAAAAGAGAAGAAATCCATTCCTTTGGGCTAACGTTTGTCCTCTCCAGGTATTCTCTTTATCATCATCATCACCATCGGGCTTCAAAACCAACATGGTTGGTGAGCAATGGCCATGGAATAATAGTCTGGAGCAAGGGAGAATGATGACCCTACTTTTTTATTCCCTGTGAAATAGAAAATGTTAAATGTAAAGAAAAGAGAGGCTTCTTCTACTTGAGGTTAGTGTGGGGCACAGAAAGGCTGAATATAAGAAAAAAATTGGCACCTTTTAGTTAGAGGAGACAGTAGGAAGATTCCAGACCTTCCCTTTCATCTCAATACTTCCGGGAAAGTAAAAGTAGGCCATAATATCCACAGGAGAGGTGCACACCCAACACATGAAATCCTGCAGGGGAGCCTGAGTAATAAACCAGGAGCCTTTGTGCCTTCTCTCAAGTGAGGGCCATCTAACAGCAGAAAGTGATTAGTTACGTTTCATGGTTAAGGATGTGAACTTGGGAACGGATTGCCTACGTTTCAACCTCTCTGCCAGATACAGGCTGAAGGGTCTCGGGCAAGACATTTAATATCCGTGTCTCCATTTCCTCGCCTTTGAAATGAGAATGATAATAACAGTAACTACTTCATCTTGTGAGGATTCAATGAGTTAATAAGGTCTCAAGTGCCTAACATGATGCTCAGCACTTAGTAAGTGCTCAGTTAAAAGTAGCTTTTTAGCACTGTTAGCAAGGCACACCGATGCCCCAAAAGCATTTTTGTTTAGTCTGAGAAACAGAAGACATTTCATTCAACGACTTTTATTTTTTTAATGTTTTTTTTATTTATTTTTGAGACAGAAAGAGACAGAAGATGATGTGGGGAGGGGCAGAGAGAGAGAGGGGGACACAGAATCTGAAGCAGGCTCCAGGCTCTGAGCTGTCAGCACAGAGCCTGACACAGGGCTTGAACTTGTGAACCACGAGATCATGACCTGGGCCGAAGCCAGATGTTTAACCAACTGGGCCACCCAGATGCCCCTCAACTGCTTTTAGAATTAAGAGTTTAGGGGTGCCTGGGTGACTCAGTCAGTTGAGCGTCCGACTTTGGCTCAGGTTATGATCTCACAGTTCATGACTTCGAGCCCCACGTCAGGCTCTGTGCTGACAGCTCAGAGCCTGGAGCCCGCTTCAGATCCTCTGCCTCCCTCTCTCTCTGCCCCTCCTCCACTTGAGCTCTCTCTCAAAATTAAATCAACATTAAAAAATATATAAATAAACAAAATTAAGAGTTTATAAGTCATGGAAGTGAAAAGTATAGCATAGGGAATAAAAAATTAAAGTAAAATAAAATGAAGAATTGAAACCATGAAGACTATTTACAAATGAGTAAAAGACTTTCTTCCATTTTCTGTTATGGACATATGAGGGGGAGGAGGCCAGGAAAGAGGGAGGTGGGAAGCAGGGGATGACGGGAGAGGACAGATTGAGAGGTAAGGAAGAGAAAGGAGAAGAGGAGAAAGGGACAGAGGCAGAAGTGGAGACAGAGAGGATAAAACCAGTCCAGGGGGAAAGGAGAAGACAGGAGGGGAGCTGCAGGATGTACAGGTGCTGGGGCCTGAGCCGACATTGCCTGCTGTTCTCTCAAATTCCAGCCTTCGGAGGAAGTTGCCATCACTCTTTGCAGTAACGTGGCTTTTTTGACTCTTGAAAGCAGTTTTGCTGCCTTTTTGTCAAACCTCAATGTTTATTTCTGAAATATAAAATTTAATTTTGTTTATGGAAAGATGAGGGTTTTTACCTGTCCATGGATGGAGGGATGGCTGGGGATTTAGTCATCTGCTTTGGAAGGGAAAGAGGTCAGCAAATTGACCACCTCCATCTGGAAGTCCATTGGCCATTGGGAAGCTTCCAGAATGACTCAGGGATGTTCTTTGAGGGTGCCTGACACAAATGCGTTCAGAAAGTTATGCTTGGAGCAGTGTGGCCCCTTGGTTCTTCTGCCTCTGGGAACAAAGGCAGAGGTGAGCTCCATAGGTCAAAGGTTCCTCCTATCTGCCTATGGGTCCCAAACCAGGACATTTCAAAACAACTGGCCACCCAGGGATATGAAAGAGTTAGAAGCTTAGTGCTTGGTGCCTTGTCCCTGGTCGAGGTTTGGATCTGTGGTAGAGTAGGGGTAGGGTAGAGTGAGGTTGGATGGGTTGGGAGGGAGGGGTTGCTAGTCCCCCTCTAGGCTTGTTCTGGTAGGATAGAGGTGACCAGGACTTTGGGTCTTCATAAACTTCTTCCTGAGTCTGTGACAGTAGAGCTGCTGATCTAGCTCAGGGGCCGATAAACTCTTTCTGGAATAGGCCAGCTGGTAGGTTTGCAGACCCTTTCACGATGAATTGACTCCACTGTTTCAGTGCAAGAGTAGCCAGAGACAACACATAAAGGAAGGAGCAAGGCTGTGTTCCAATAACACTTCAGCTGTGGATACGGAAATGGTAATCGCACACAATTGTCACGTGCCACAAAATAGGATTCTTTTGATTTTCCAACCATTTAGAAAGGTAAAGATCATTCTTAGCTTGCAAAACAGTGTACAGACAAGGGCAGTGGGCCAGATTTGACCTGTGTGCCACAGTTGGCCGGTCGCTATTCTACCTACAGGATTCTAGTCTATACAGGATTGAATATCTGGGCTTAGAAAGGACTGAGGCACATTGGAGAGTGAGGTTCCTGAAATCCCAGACCCCACTCCTATGTGAGGAAACTTTTCCTCTGGATCCATTTCACTGTAAAAAGAGGAACCCCAATCTTTCATCAGACAACCTGAATTCCTCATTGCCTGGCTCTGTCCGATGACCAAAGGGTTAACACATTACTGTCAAAGAAGTATCAATCTCGCCTTCTAATTCCAATTCCCAGCTCCATTTTTGGAGGTTAATGAATTTGGAGAATGAATAAGGTAAGTTCCATCAGCAGATAAATTAGGGACTCTTACACTAAGAAATAACTCATTGAACAGAACTGATGAAATTTGAACCAATTTAAAGAACTAACCAGAGCTGTAACAACTAACATGTTTAAAGATGCACGTAACTTTCCAAGAAAACATGTGTGCTGTTTCAGCACAGATATCAGATGAACAGGGGTCCACCCCCCATAACATCCAGGGACCCTGAATTATGAGCCATGAACTAAGTCCAACCCTCTTATCTAATATAGGAAGCCCATTAAACAGAAATGACTTACATAAGGCAGCACACTTTGCCATGGGAGGAGGGAGCACACACTTGGACTAAGCTCCCAAAGAGAAAGGTCAAAGGTTACTATTCCTAGGCCCAGGGGCTGATGAAGGTGGGGAAGAGTATGCTCCAGATGGGCAAGGAGTTCTCCCCAGATGCCAGAATTTCCACAAGGGATTGGGAGTAAGGGCAATATCATGTATAGTATAAAGTGGGCCACTAAAAACTACCAAAAAGTACATGCTATCATTGTGGAAGCCCTATTAAGAGCACCTACTCTGAACCTTGAATAGTATCAAGGGGGTCTTGTACACCCTGCCTGAAGTTCCCACAGTTACTCTACCCTACAAGGTAGGTAAGGAAATGCCCATTTTACAGATGGGGAAATTGAGTGGTACAAGCTGTTAATGCTGGTAGGGAAAGAACCCTTTGCCACTGCAGCAGCAACAGGAAGGGCAAGGTCCATTCAAGGTGTGACAGCCAAGGACACACACACAAGGCCTGGGAAATAGAAACCTCAGCTTCCTGGTGCCTGTGAATGAGCTCTCAGGGCCTGCTCAGGGATGTGGCTTGGGGAAGGTTTGGACTTCAGGGCTATTTTCATTCTCATTGGGACTATTACCCATGCCTCACCATACTCTACAACTCTACCTTGCCCCCTCCCTTCCTTCCACAAAGACCTAGAGCTGCAAAGGTTCGACTCCTAGTGCGTGATAGCCTCTGAAAGCATGCACGTTCAAACTGTATTCAACTATCAGTAAGTTCCTTGTTCGTTGTTTGGCCGTCTGTGGAGACACACGTGTCTCACATCTCTTTGCCTCATGGAAGCAGCATCCTGTCGTGACTAAAAGCACAGATCTGGAACCCAGGTCCTGGAGCCAAACTCTCTGGGACTGAATCCCATTTCCATCACTCCGTGGTTATCTGACCTTGAGCAGGTCACTTAATCTGTGCTCTATGCCTTCATCTGCAAAATGGGGATACTCATGTACCTCTCAGGACTGTAAGGATTAAATGAGTTGTTATGTATACAGCTCGCAGTGTGGGCTGTGGGAGGGAACTGCTATTGTCAGCAACGTTAAGGTCACATCCTGAGTTGTACTGAACCAGGAAAGCAGCCAAGAGCAGTACAAAGGCTGCTTGTAAGAGAGGGTGCAGAGGAGAAGGGAGGTGGGGGAGAGAACAAGGGCAGGGGGGGAAACAGAAAGGTCAGGGAGGAGAGGAAGAAAGACGAAAACAAGGTGGGGAGAAGGATAGACAGGGCCAGAGGAAGACCAGAAGTGAGGCAGAGAACCTGGCAGCAGACTAAATACTGAAAGAACCTTCTAACCACTCACCATGGCAGACAAAGGTGGTTGCTCAATATTAGCCAGACAAAATACCAACGGTGCCCATATTGCTTGAGTACCATGTCTCAGGCCCTGTGCTAGTGCCTCATTTGTGTTTGCTCTAACTGTATGAGAATTTTACCACAACCCTTTGGGCAAATGAGGAGTTATGCTTAAGGAGATCAGTTCAAAGGCCACTCATCCAGTAAGAGGCACAGAGAGCCCTAGATTCAGACTCAGGTCTGCCTAATTCTAAAGCACATACTCCAGACACACCCTGGACCTGTACCAGCTCTATGTGTTTGAAATCTGCTAGCACCAAATTATACTGAGAGATGCACTTACAATTCACGTAGACTAGTAGTCTAATAAAAATCAATAGTGTTCATAAAATGACTAAGTATACTACTACTTGTTAGGGGATTTCTTAAGAAGACAATCAAGCTAGACTAATTTAAGTCACTGGCTGGCCCAGAATGCAAATCGGTTCAACTTCTTGGTGTCTTCTCAAAGAGCTTACTTGGCAGGTAAACCTACTGCATGCTGGGAATAAAAGAAGACTAGAAGGAAGATTTAAAGAGGGTTAATCTCTCCATTTTCAAGATGAGAAAATGAAGGCCCCAGAGGGCGCAAGGTGATGCAACCCAAAAGAGGGGAAGGCTCAGTCCAGAAGCTCAGTTTTCTGTCTGCCAGACAAACACACTTTCTTTTTCTGCCCCAGTGGCTTTCTTTCCTCCACAGAGTCAGTTGGTCTGAGAGCAATTCCTTTTCCTGATTTGCCCAAATAAAAGACAAATGTTAACATGGAAGGAAATGTGCTTTCCCCCACCCTGATGCAGGTGTGCTTTCTAGCTGATGGGATTTGCCCCTGCATTTTTAATGAAGAAATTATGGAAGGAAAAAAAAATACACATACACTTAAAATTCAAGTAGCAGATTTAGGGAAAAGCAGAAATTCTCTGGAGGCCCTTCTCATGCTTTTTTGGAATGTTTAGCCCCTTGTTTTTCTCATGCCTTTCTCCCCTCTCCCCATTTCTCACTGTGAGGGGCCCCAGGTTTTCTCTTGGCTGCAAAGGCCTGGGCGGAGACTACCTTCCTGGAGCCGCTGTGTGTTTGGAAAAGTCTAGAAGGGCCCACTCTAAAACTAGGCTCCTCCCAGATGCAAGCCAGGCCAATAATTCACAGGGCTCAGGCTTCCCCTGGCTCTGGCCAGCTCTGGGGACACCAATCCAAAGTGATTCCCTAAATCCAAGCAAGATAATTGCCCCAACAAGCTTTAACAATGTATTTTAAAGATGCCCTTCAAATTTCTTCCTTTGTTTGGCTGGAAAGTCATATGTGAGCTCTTCCAAGTTAAACACCCATTGGAATAAAGTACTTCCTCACTTTTCTGTTCTGTTCTTGCTGCAGGGCGTCTCTTACACACAGTTTAATCACATTGCTGGGAACTACAATTATTTTGCATCTCCCAGAGGCTCCTGAGAGTCAGCTGTAAATAATGGCTCGCTCTCTTCACCAAACAAGAAGGCAATTGATTCACACGATTGCCTGAAGACGAGGCCTGGGAACCCCTGTTTGGTTCCACGGGGATGCATTTAAGGGGCTGGCGGAGGGGATGGAAAACTCCCTGATGGAAGCTGGAATGGTATTTTCAAGCCATATGGTTTTTCAGGCTGAGTCCTAATTTTAATTTGTCTTTGAATACATTTAGTTCTTGCTTGAAGATTCTCTTCTCACAATGCTGCTTCTTCTTCTTCTTCTTCTTCTTCTTTTCTTATCAATAGGAGGGTGTTTCCAGCTGCCTGGGGTCTCTGAGGGACAGTCTTCATCTCCAAGACCCAACAAATTGACAAATGATCCTGGGAGGCCTGCTAGCTGGGAGTTTACAAAGTAGATTTAAAAAGAATGATCTTGGGTGACTTTTCTAAACACATTAATGTTAAACTTGACATTTGTTTAGCAGCCTCCCGGAGTCCATTAAAAGCCAGCTTCTCCACTCAGCTCTCTCTGGTTCTGGGCCTGGGAAAGGGAGATTAGGAGATTCTCCCCTCCGTTTGGATGCTCTTAATTCTCTGTAACTGCATTTAGAGTGTCAGGCTCTGATTGGTGCAGATTAACCACAAACAGGTGAGGCTTTGAGGGTTTTCCTGCTTGTCTGAATTCTGATCGAAGGCAGGGCAGACTATTTGGATTTCATTCAAACACAGCCTCAGCCCAAAGTATCATTGTGTATACTGAGCAGAGCAGACAGAAAGAAAGGCTGGATGTTGTTGCCAGAATCTAGAGAGGTGCATTCTGGGGGGTAGGAGAAAGCCCAGGAAACACAGTCATGGGCTCAGAGTTCCCTCTTCCCGGAATAGCCATTCTTGGACTGTTCCTTGGGCTTCTCAAGACCAGGCCCCACCCTTCCAGGGATGCTGAGACCATCCCCACCTTGTCGTGAAATTCCTCCCTGAGAGTCAGGCCTAGTGGTGAGGCAATCTCTTCTGATTCCCCTGTCCTCTGAAAAAAAGCCAATTCCCCTGAAAAAGATGCCACTTGAAAATGTCACCCATAAATTTTGGTTTTGGGTTTTTTTTAAGTCGGCTCCACACCCAATGTAGGGCTTGAACTCATGACCCTAAGATCAAGAGTCGCATGCTCTACTGACAGAGCCAGCCAAGTGCCCTTTAACCCCTAAATTTTGAATGAGGCCTTAGGTTTCTTTCCTAAGGTACTAGAGACACCTCAGAAGCATTCAACTCATAATGCTAAAAGGAGAAGGGACAGGAAAGAAGGGAAATGGTCTTGGATGGGAACTGCAGGCAGAGGTGAAGAGAATAGCAAAGCTCAGCTCTATGTTCTTCGTGATTTGGCCTCAGGCCCTTCCTGGCAGCCTAATGGCCCAAGAAGGTCTGAGCCTTAGAAACCAGGAGGGAAGCCACACAGGCCAGCTGCCTATGTTTCTCAGGAGCTAGGACAGAAAAGCGTCCCTCCCCCTAACAGTATCCCCATTTCCTTTCTTGCCTCCACCAGCTGCGAGTCAGGTAACAGTTTTTTCTTCTATACATGAAATAATATACGTAAGTCAGTGGTTTCCTTGTGAACTCCACCCTTCCCCTTTGGAATCTGAACATTTGTCTTCCATTTCCTGGCACATTCCCCTCCTCATCAGCCAGCTCCTTCAAGGGGAACCCTTTTTCCCAAGAGCGAGGGGCTCCCTCTGTGCATAAGCAGCAGAGGGGCTGGAAAGGCAGGTCTGGCCTGTGAAGGGGCAGCTCCACTGCCCGGCGCCCAGCTAGACAGCCCCTTCCCACCGACCTCTGCCAGCACCATGGCGCACATTCCTGGACACAAGGCCCGCTGGGGGTCTTGAACCAACACTACCACAAAGAGTAACTCTTACAAAGGCTTCCGGGGCTCCTGCTGGGACCCAAGTCTCCAGAAACTGTAGCTTTTGTGGAGCAAGTGACGTGTGGAAGGGCATTCTAACAATGCCAAGGGGACCAGGTCCAAAATGGCTGGGGGAAAATGTGAATCAGGCAGGTAAAAGCTTTCTTTCTCTGCATTCCCAACCCACCCTTCCTCCCAAAGCAACCAAAGCTTGCTTCTGAAAAGAAAGAAAAGGAAACAGGTCTGAGAAACTCATTCGTAGGGCGGAGCCAGTAGCTTAATGGGTAGCGGTACCAGGGCAATTTGTATTTGAATTGTCTTTCTTTTTTCCTACTTTATTTTCTGATTTCAACTCCAGTATAATTAACGTACAGTCTTATATAAGTTTCAGGTGTACAATATAGTAATTCAACACTTCCAGACATCACCAGGTGCTCATCGTAACAAATGTCCTCCTTAAAGATGCCAATGCTTAACCCAAGGATGCTCAGACAAAGTTTCTGGCATCAGTGGAGAGCGGGCAGTATGTAGTGAGGGGGAGACTTTTCTGCTGCCTCTCAGAGCATACCGTGCAAGTGACTACCTCCCGGGACACCCAGGCCCGGCTCTAGCCTTTCATACATCTGCTTTTCAGCTCCCATGGTCATGCCTGAGCCACAGAAAAGGGCTGAAATTTCCCTCTGAGATGCCCTTCTTGAACCTCTTCCTTTGGGAACACACAATTATGGATCTCACTGCAAAACCACAACACTGGATACTCATTCTCTGTCCCCAGAAAACGTTCCTCCTAACCCACAATTGGATTCCTCACTGAAAGCTATATTTTCTCTGGGAAGTGAAAGATGTTATGCCAGAGTTACTCTCTCAAAGTTTCTGAGAACAAAGCATTGTTTGCTGCCACCAGCATTCAGGCTTAGGACAATTATATAACGAAGCAGCGGCATTAAAAGGTTGTCTCTCATATAACTTATGTTGCATCATTGTTTCCAAATCTCTTAATCATCCAAAAAGCTATTACATCTAGGGATTAGCAAGTTAATTGAAGGGGGAAAAATCCCGGATTTCAATCAAACTTCAATAGCACTAAACCACTTACCACACCTTTCATGATTTTTTTTGAGTTATGTAAAGGGTCACTGATTTTGCGGCCTTGTTTTAATAGTGGTGGTAGTGAGAGATGAGGAGAAGTTATTGACTCGTCTTCTACCAGCAATCCTAATGCCCAGGAAAGAGCTCTGGATTTAAGAGTCAGAAGATCTTGGTTCTAATCTTGCTACCTACAATATCAACTATTTCCACTTTGAGATGAAGGGCCTTATCGAGCTGTCCAAAGAAAATTTAAAAAAAATTAAAGGATACCTGAAAATCTTGCCCCGCATGTTCTGGAGAAGAAAAAAATCATGAAGGAAAAATCCATACAAAACTACATGAGTCGGAGCTATCATCAACAAGGATCCAACCAAATTGATGTTTCTTTTGGAAAGGAATATAGTTTAGGTTCTAGAAGAAATTAAGCAAGTTGTCAACACAGTCCAACAGGGTCGTTTCCGATTTTGATTTCATTGAATTCTCAAAGCAATCCTGTAATATATGTTTCCTATTTAATAGATGAGAAAATTGAGGTTGAGAGAGAACAGAGGACGTGGCCAAGGTCACGCACTTAGTGCATCCCTCTGGCAGAGTATTCATAATAGAAACAATATATATGGGTTGAATTCTTTTCTAAAAAGGAGAGTGATAAAGGTGCCTGGCTGGCTCAGTCAGTGGAGTGTGCAACTCCTCATCTTGGGATCGTGGGTTCAAGTTCCACATTGGGCACAGAGCTTACTTTAAAAAAAAAAAAAGGAGAGTGACAAAATGAGGTAAAAAATACATCTTATCTCCTGCAAGAGGTGTATTTATTTATTTATTTATTTATGTGTTTGTTTGTTTGTTTTTAAGTAGGCTCCAGGCCCAACTTGGGGCTTGAACTCAGGACCCTGAGATGGAGTCACGTGTTCTACTGCCTGAGCAAGCCAGGTTCCCCAAGAAATAGATTTTAAATAAAAATACATGAACTGATTCAAAGTTAAGAGCTGCTTTGAGATCTCTTATAGTTGATAAAAATGCCAGTAAAACTGTGATTTCTAATCATTTAAGACAATATAGATATCACAGCAAAAGAATGGGAGATTAAATAAGAAAACCACGATAAAAAGTTAATAAAACCTGGGGCACCTGGCCGGCTCAGTCAGTACAGCATATGACTCTTGATCTCGGGTCATGAGTTTGAGCCTCCGGTTAGGTGTAGAGATTACTTTAGAAAACAAAATTTAAATTTGAAAAATTTAACAAAACCTAATATCCAAATGTTTATGTCCCAAGGTACAAAGCAACAACATATATTGAAAAATAAAACTGACAAAAGTATCAGAAGAGTCTAATTAAATTTAATTAGAGATCTTAATATTTGAGATAGGATGGCTCACAGTATATTAAGGTGATGGTGGTTCCCGTAATAAAAATAAACCCCAACATTTCAGTGACCTAACACATTAGAAGTTTCTCACTGACTTAAGAGTAGTATGTGGATGTTCCTGGTTGGTGGGCAGCTTTCTTGCCTGTAATAATTCAGAAACCAAATTGCTTCCATTCTGTGTTTCTACCATTGTCATAGAATCCCAGAGACCTCTGCTTGCAGCCATCAGAAGAGGAAAGAGAGAGTGGAAAAAACCCCACCACCTCTCAGAGGCCCCAGCCTAGAAGTGACGCAGTCCATATCAGCTCACATTCCATTGGAGAGAATATGACCACGCCTACATGCAATGGTGGCTGGGAAATTTCATCCCTGGTTTTACAGCCACCTCCCAGGAACAATTCCACACTATGCAAGAGGGAACAGGATTGTTTTTGATGGACCAGCTGGCCACCTCTGTCACAGACAGGCAAAGAACAAACAAAGCCAAACATAGAAAATAAGGTGGCACTTGTCCACAAGACCATTGCAAGGCTGAAAGCCAGATGCAACTAGGAGACACATTACCTAATGTGGCCTAGAGTTCAAGTAGACTCATAAGAGCAGCTAAAGTTGCCAGAGGGAAGAAAGAAGCATTCATTCATAAATTCCTAGGAATCAATGAAGGCACAAAAGAAGAGGACTCACAAAGTCAGTGGCTAGGAGAGTAAAAACAAACAAAAAAGCAACCCCCCCCCCAACCCGCTTCACCACCAAAAAACAAAACAAAACAAACAAAAAACCCAAAACCAAAAACAGGACAAGGTTTCAAGTTTGAGTTAGATTAGTTCTTTTCCCGGTCTCTCTCTCTCTTTTTTTTTTTTAAAGGAAGGTATGTTCCAGGGATCTCCCTTAAATGGTGGAACCTGGTGAGGGAAGCAGGGGCTAGTATAACTTTTTGAAGGAGCCTCACAGGGCTGGACAGCACTAGCACATGGAGATCCCTTCATGATCAAGCAATAGAAAACACTTTCTTTTTAGTTAGTACGGAAATGTCACGAAAACAGTCATATACAGAAAATGCAAGAGTTCCTTTTGGAAATATAAAACAAAATTCTACATAGCACATTTAGCACATTCTCAGGCTACAATGAAATAACATTAAAAATATACTGCAAGAGTGGAACTAAATAATAAACAGCAATGTAGAATTTTTAGGACTCTCTTAGGTTACTTTCCAAGTCAAGGAGGAAATGCAATACAAAATGACAGAATGTTTTTAAATGAAAATATAAATAAAGAATTTCATAATATATGGAATGCTGCCAATTTAGTACTTAAAGGAGAACTCGCCACTATAAATGACTGTATTAATATGTAAGATAGGGTGAGAGAAACATGATGGACTGAAGTCCTTTAAAAGGGAATAAAGCAACCACCTAAAATATAAACTAGAAAAGCCAAATAAAAAATAAGCTAAATGGGAAAGATAAAAAAGAAATATCTGGTAAACAAGCTAATAGTAGTTTCTTTGAAAAATTAGCAGAATTTTTGGCCAAATGATTTACAAGAAAGAAAATAACACAACATAATAAATCAGTGATGAGAAAAGCAATTTAACAACAAATAGGAGAGAAATCCAAAACACTTGAAGTTACATGCTCCTCCTTCTCTGTTTCTATAGCATCCTGTGTATATCTCTATCAAAACATGTATTGCACTATACTTTAATTATACAGTTATTTGTCTGTCTCCTTGTATTAGCCAGGCTCCCAGCAGGAAACAGATGGCGTGCTCCAAAAGATTTTACTGGAGATTAATAAAGGAACTATTTGCAATAATGCCACAAAGTTAAGGGAACTAACAAGGGATGCTGAAGCCCTCTAGGGCTAGCAATAGCAACAAGTCATACCACCCTCGCCCTAAGGGGCAAGGAGCAGGAATGATGCTAGGGGATGTGAAAATTAAAAAGGGGGAACCTCACTAAAATGGTGTCAAGAGGTTGGCAGGGGCAGCGCTGTCTCCCTACCGCTCATAATCAATTGCAGACCCAACAGGAAGGGAAGAACCTTGCACATGGATACTACTTTACTATCCCAGCAGAAGGAAGGCTTCCTCTTCCCCGGCAACAGCTAGCCAATGAGAGACAGTCACAGCTCAGCCAATGAGAAGCTTAGACCTCCCAGTTTACTCCAATGGACTTCTTGTTTACAACCTCCCTCCCAACTGCCCCCCTTCCTCTATAAAAGATCCTTCCTGTACTTTGTTCTCTAGACTTGCCTTTGCCATAGCTTGCTTGTTCCAGGTTGCACTTCTGTGTTATTCCCAAATGAACCTATCTTTTCCTGGCAAAATAAGAGGCCATTTTATTTTTTTAAGGTTAACAGGGTCCATGGCAAGAACTGGAGCTATAACGGTGGGGTTGCCTGACAAGAGCTGTTGGCAATAGATGGAAGAATGAAGCCACCACCAAAATACAGCCTAGAAGGCAGGAAGCCAGGGGAATAAGCATGTCAAATTCCCATACCTCCCAAAGACGGAATCCTACCTGAAGCCAGAGGGGAGGAGAGCCTTGGTGGTTGAGTCTGTAGAGGTCAGACTCCCGGGGCATAGAGCAGGGCAGAGAATGGACTGGGGTGGGATTAAGGGGGCCACAGAGAGTAACTAGCACATTCTACAATTGAACTCTGGTCCAATTGTATCTTGCTCAATTTGTGCCACCAGAACCTAGGGCAATGATTCAAAAGTATTTGTTGAATGAGATTGTTCATTAGATTGAATTGGGTGAGTTATTATCATTCTCAGCTACATGCTAATGAAAGTAATAACTGAGCAGCTATGAATGAGGACCTACACAATATATACAATACCAACTATGACACAGGAAAATTAGCATGAATAGAATATTCATAGAGGAAACGACAGAAAAAGGAATATTCAAATAATATAGTCATTATCCTTCAATAAAGTTGAAATTTAAAAATAAATAAAAATAAAATAATGTAAAACCAGGCACCTGTATCTGATTGATTCACTGGAGAATTTTTTCAAGAAACAATTCTTCTATTAAACAATCAGTAAATTAAAGAGCAAAAATAACAGGAAAAGGTATACTATCAAACTTGTTTTATGAGACAAATATGGTTTTCACTTAAATACTCAAAAACAACAATATCAAGAAAAATTACAGGTGAATTTTGTGAACATGGATCCTAAAATTCTAAACAATACCATAACACGCGCACACACACACACACACACACACACACACAAAACAACAACACAAAACTGTTGTGAGCTAGGTACAAACATTTTATAACCTTAGAAAGTACTTTTAGGGGGGCCTGGGTGGCTCAGTTGGTTAAACATCCCACTCCTGATTTTGGCTCAGGTTGCGATCTCACAGTTCATGAGTTTGAGCCCCAAACTGGGTTCTGTGCTGACAACACAGAGCCTGCTGGGGACTCTCTCTCTCCTTCTCTCTCTGTTCCTCCCCTGCTCTCTCTCTCTGTCTCTTTCAAAATAAATAAATAAAGCGTTCAACATAAAATTTAAAAAGCACTTTTAACATAAAATATTACATTAATGGATAAAGTATAACATTATATCCACTTGTGCCTTTAAAAAATATGTATCAACTGCCTGGTCTGTATGAGGCACTCTTCTAGGCGCTGGAGATATGACAGTGAAGGGGACAGGCAACAAGCCCAACTCTCGTGGAGCCTCTATTCTCGTGGGAGAGGGAAACCAGTGAGGCAAAAACTAACCAGAAGAGTTTCATATGGTGACAAGTGCTCCGATGAAAATAAGACAGGGTGACATGATAGAGTGTGGCCAGAGGTGAGTGGGCACATTAGATAAGGTTATGAAGGAAGGCCTCTCTGGGGCTGCTTGAGCGGAGGTTTGATATTCAAAAGATGGTGAGGAGATATTTCTCAAAATTCCAAACTTTCTTTGGTTAAACAAAATGAAAAGAAATGGAAATTTTTCTTTTCTTTTTTTTATCCTGAAGTAAATTATTTATTCTACAGATGATGCTTGGTATGAAAAGAGAAGTGAAGATTCCCTTAAATAATGTTTTTTTTTTTTATTGAAGTGTAGTTGACATACAAAAGATTAGCTTTCTTAACAGGATCATTATACACACCTAAAACCAAGAGCCAGAGGCACTGAAGATGCTCTATTAAAAAAACATAAATATGACAAGGATGTCTCTCTCATCAGTCTTAATTAACTTTGTAATAAAATAAGATTGAAGAAGAAAATGAAATGAGTCATAAGTATGTGGAAGTAAGAAATAAAAATATCACTCCTCTCAAATGACAGGATTATATCAAGAAGTCCCAGGCATCAACACAAAATTCATTAAAAATTAAATACATACATTCAGCAAAGTAGTATAATATAAGATAAATGACAAAAGTCAACTGCATTCCTAATAAGAATGGCACCAAGCTAGACAATATAATGAAAAAAGGAGATTCACAATGACAGCAACATATTAAATACTTAGTCCTTTGCTTGATTTGAGAGGGAAAAAAAAGATATATTGAAAGAAAATGGTGAAATACCAATGGGAGAAGTAAAGGAAGACATGAATAAATTATGCTATTTACCAAGAAGAAATAATACTTGAGGGACCAAATATTGTAAAGATAGCTATATTTGCATATAAATTTAACGCCATCCAAATGAAAGCCACTGAGAGAAGTTTTATAGACTTTGACAAGTTGTTCGAAGAATTCTTCTGAAAGAGCGTAATTATTGTACACTCATTCTTTACGATTTTAAAACGAATTATCAACATGTATACTTGGATTTTAAATGTTCAAGGAAATATCAATATTCAGGAATATAATTGATTATTTAGTAACTCAACATATGGCAAACCAGAAAGAATAATAGAAAAAGTAATCACTACTTAATTAATGGATTTCAGTATCGATAAAAGTAACTTAGATCTATAGCTTGAATCAGAGAGTAAAATAAATCCGAGGTGATTCAAAGACTTAAATATAATACAATTAAGAAGCAAATGCGCTTTTTTTACCCAGCTGCAAAAGAGGGAAAATGACTTATCAGGTAAACAGAGGCTATCATCACATTTTAGTAGATATTTTTGCAACGACATAAAATAGAACATAGTCAATGATACTTCAATTTAAATAAAAAATTTGAGAGCCCCAAGACCGAAACACAAATATAAAAACATCATCAGTAAGATTATACTATTAAAATACATTCAGAATTAAGAAAAAAATATGAAATCGACACCCAGATACTACTAGATAAGTGGCCAAAGGAGATTAGTAGCTCACACATGAGAACTACTTTACCCCATAGATAAATGAACATTCACCCTAGCAATGACAGAGTAGAAATAAAAACAGATGTGAAGTGCTATTGTGCACCTTATAACTAGAGTAGTAAAGATTAAAATGATAAAACCTAATGTTTGTGAAGCTATGGTGAGCTGGGTAGAGTTACACATAGCTAGTGGAACTAGAAATTAATTTGGATTTTCAGAAAAAGCAGTCTACCAGTATTTGACATAGTTTTGATCTATTAATCTTGCTCTGGAGAATATACTTTATAAAAATAACTTGGCTTGGGGCACCTGGGTGGTTCAGTCGGTTAAGCATCCAACTCTTGATTTTGGCTCAGGTCATGATCTCTTTATGGGATCAAGCCCCACATCCGGCTCTGCTCTGACAGAGTAGAGCTGCTTGGGATTCTTTCTCTCACTCTCTCTCTGCCTCTTCCCTCCTTGCATTTGCCTGCATGATCTCTCTCAAAATAAATAAACACTTTTTAAAAAGAAATAACTAGGGTTATTCTATATATATTGGGCAGTAATATGTACAAAGATGATGATTGTTATTTATAATTTTGAAGAGGTGAAAACAACTCAAAAGATCCCCCCAAATAGGGAAATAGCTAAGCGAAGTGTAATACAGCACCACGATGAACAGAATTTTTGCTATGCAAAATGACAAGTAGATGGGTGACTCTGGAAACATTCACCAAGCTGTACTTATATAATGTACATTTTTCTGTGTATTATATTTGCTACACTTTGATAAAATTTTATTTTAAAATTGACAAACATATAAACTAGGTTAATACAACACATGGGAATATATATATGAGATGCTGTTAAGTGAAAAAGCATGGCACATGCTACTGGGCACTCACTGATTATAAATATACAAATAAATATATGTGTAACACTTACAAGGACTGGAATTGAATTGGGGTGGTAAGACATTTATATTGGTTTCCTTTTTAAAATAACAGCTTTATTGAGGAATAATTCACATACTGTAAAGATTACCCTTTTAAAGTCTACAATTCAGTGGCTTTTAGTTCACTCACAAGGTTGTAAAACCACAACTACCATCTAATTTTAGAACTTCATCCCCCTAGAAAAAAACCCTCGGGGTGCCTGGGTGGCTCAGTCGTTAAGCGTCCAACTCTTGGTTTCAGCTCAGGTCGTGATCTCATAGTTTGCGGGTTCAAGCTCCACATCGGGGCTCTGTGATAACAGAGCAGAGCCTGCTTGGGCTTCTCTCTCTCTCCTTCTCTCTCTGCCCCTCCTTCGCTCACATGCATGCTTTCTCTCTTGTGTCTCTGAAAGAAAGAAAGAAAGAAAAAGAAAGAAAGAAAGAAAGAAAGAACAAAAGGAAGAAAGAAAGAAACCCATCCCCATTAGGCAGTGAGTCCTCAACTTCTAACCTACTTTCTGCATTTGTAGATTTGCCTGTTCTGGATATTTCATATAAATGGAATAATACATTATATGATCTTTTTTTAAGATTTTATTTTATTTTTGGCCAGATGGCTTTCAACAGGAATTCTACCAAAGATTTAAGGAAGAGTTAACACCTATTCTCTTGAAGCTGTTCCAAAAACTAGAAACAGAAGGAAAACTTCCAAACTCTTTCTATGAAGCCAGCATTACCTTGATTCCAAAATGAGACAAAGACCCCACGAAAAAGGAGAACTATAGACCAATTTCCCTGATGAACATGGACACAATAATCTTCAACAAGATATTAGCCAACCGGATCCAACAATACATTAAAACAATTATTCACCACGACCAAGTGAGATTCATACCTGGGATGCAGGGCTGGTTCAATATCTACAAAACAATCAGTGTGATTCATCACATCAATAAAAGAAAGGACAAGAACCACACGATCCTCTCAATAGATGCAGATAAAGCATTTGACAAAATACAGCATCCTTTCTTGATAAAAAGCCTCAAGAAAGTAGGGATAGAAGGATCATACCTCAAGATCATAAAAGCCATATGTGAAAGATCCAACGCTAATCTCATCCTCAATGGGGAAAAACTGAGAGCTTTCCCCCTAAGGTCAGGAATAAGACAGGGATGTCCACCCTCGCCACTGTTATTCAACATAGTATTGGAAGTCTTAGCCTCAGCAATCAGACAACACAAAGAAGTAAAAGGCATCCAAATTGGCCAGGAGGAGGTCAAATTTTCACTCTTCACAAATGACATGATACTCTATATGGAAAGCCCAAAAGATTCCACCAAAAACTGCTAGGACTGATCCATGAATTCAGCAAAGCTGCAGGATATAAAATCAATGCACAGAAATCGGTTGCATTCTTATACACCAATAATGAAGCAACAGAAAAAGAAATCAAGGAGTCGATCCCATTTACAATTGCACTAAAAATCATAAAACACCTAGGAATAAATCTAACCAAAGAGGTGAAAAATCTATATGCTGAAAACCATAGAAAGCTTATGAAAGAAATTGAAGAAGACACAGAAAATGGAAAAATATTCTATGCTCCTGGTTAAGAAGAGCAAATATTGTTAAAATGTCAATACTACCCAAAGCAATCTACATGTTCAATGCAATCCCTATCAAAATAACACCAGCATTCTTCACAGAGCTAGAACAAACAATCCTAAAATTTGTATGGAAGCACAAAAGACCCCGAATGGCCAAAGCGATCTTGAAAAAAGAAAACCAAAGCAGGAGACATCACAATCCCGGACTTCAAGCTATACTACAAAGCTGTAATCATCAAGACAGTGTGCTACTGGCACAAGAACAGACACTCAGATCAATGGAACAGAATAGAGAACCCAGAAATGGACCCACAAACATATGGCCAACTCATCTTTGACAAAGCAGGAAAGAATATCCAATGGGATAGAGACAGTCTCTTCAGCAAGTGGTGCTGGGAAAACTGGACAGCAGCATGCAGAAAAATGAACCTGGACCACCTTCTCACACCATACACAGAAATAAACTCAAAATGGATGAAAGACCTAAACGTAAGACAGGAAGCCATCAAAATCCTCAAGGAGAAAGAAGGCAAAAACCTCTTTGACCTTGGCCGCAGCAACTTCTTACTCAACACGTCTCCAGAGGCAAGGGAAATAAAAGCAAAAATGAACTGTTGAAACCTCATCAAAATAAAAGGCTTCTGCACAGCGAAGGAAACAATCGGCAAAACTAAAAGGTAACCGACAGAATGGGAGAAGATTTGCAAACGACAAATCAGATAAAGGGTTAGTATCCAAAATCCATAAAGAACTTATCAAACTCAATACCCAAAAAACAAATAATCCAGTGAAGAAATGGGCAAAAGACATAAATATACACTTCTCCAAAGAAGACATCCAGATGGCCAACCGACACATGAAAAAATGCTTCACATCACTCATCATCAGGGAAATACAAATCAAAACCACAGTGAGATATCACCTCACACCTGTAAGAATGGCTAACATTAACAACTCAGGCAACAACAGATGTTGGCGAAGGTGAGGGGAAAAAGGATCTCTTTTGCACTGCTGGTGGGAATGCAAACTGGTGCAGCCACTCTGGAAAACAGTATGGAGGTTTCTCAAAAAATTAAAAATAGAACTACCCTACGACCCAGCCATTCCACCACTAAGCATTTATCCAAGGGATACAGGTGTGCTGTTTCAAAGAGACACATGCACCCCCATGTTTATAGCAGCACTATCAACAATAGCCAAAGTATGGAAAGAACCCAAATGTCCATCGATGAATGAATGGATAAAGAAGATGTGGTTTATATATACAATGGACTATTACTTGGCAATCAAAAAGAATGAAATCTTGCCATTTGCAACTTCGTGGATAGAACTAGAGGGTGTTATGCTAAGCGAAACTAGTCAGAGAAAGAAAAATATCATATGACTTCATTCATATGAGGACTTTAAGACACCAAACAGATGAAGGGAAGGGAAGCAAAAATAATATAAAAACAAGGAGAGGGACAAAACAGAAGAGACTCATAAGTATGGAGAACAAACTGAGGGTTACTGGAGGGGTGGTGGGAGGGGGGGGGGGCTAAATGGGTGAGGGGCACGAAGGAATCTACTCCTGAAATCATTGTTGCACTAGATGCTAACTAACTTGGATGTAAACTGAAAAAATAAATTAAATTAAAAAAGATTTTATTTCATTCTTGAAAGAGGGAGAGTGTGAGCAAGGGAGGGGAGAGGGAGAGGGAGAGAGACAGAATCCCAAGTAGGCTTCACAGCCAGTGTAGAGCCAGAGGCAGGTCTGATCCCACGACTGTGATCCTGGGACTGTGATCCCACAACCCGTGAGATCACAGCCTGAGCCAAAATCAAGGGTCAGTCACTCAACCTACTGAGCCACCCAGGTGCCCCACGTGATTTTTTTTTTTTAAGTCTAGTGAAGTGAAGCAGTAGAGTGGAGAAAGAACAAAGAAATCTGTAACTGACTGTGGTCAATGAATTGTAGACACCACTGCACTCGGGCCAGCCTACATTGATCTTTTTTGACATGCTTCTTTACCTTACCATAATGTTTGCAAGGTTCTTCCAGGCTGTAACAGGTATTAATACTTCATTTCTTTTCATGGTTTAATAATATTCCATTATGAGGATATACCACATTTTGTTTATCCATTTACCAGTTGATGGACAATTGGTTGTTTCCACTTTTTTTGTCGTTTAATTTGTATATATATCTTTACATTTTTCTCAATTTAATTGTTATAGTTGGCAATTAAACATTGTGTATATTTAAGATGTGCAACGTATCTCACATAAATACACTGTGAACTATTCATTATAATGGAACTAATTAACACACCCATCCCATCTCATAGTTATTACTTTTTTGTGTGTGGTGCGAACACTTAAGATGTACCCCCTTAGCAATTTGCAAATACACAGTACATTATTCTTATCTATAGTCACATTGTTGTACATTAGATCTCCAGAACACATTCATTTTGCATAACTGAAACTTTGCACCCCTTAACCAACACCTCTCCAATTTCTTTCCCCCCCCCACCCCCCGGTACTCTTTGTACTCTTTGTTTCTATGAATTTGATATTTTTAGATTTCACATATAAGTAAGATCATCCAGTATTTGTTTTTCTGCATCTGGCTTATTTCACTTAGCATAATGTCCTCCAGGTTCATCCATATTGTCACAAATGACAAGATTTTCCTTGTATAAGACTGAATAATATTCCACTGTATATATTTTTTTTCTTTATCCATTCATCTGTTAATGGATATTTAGATTGCTTCCATATCTTGGCTGTTGTGACTAGTGCTGCTGAACACGGGAGTATGGATAACTCTTTGAGATACTGATTTCATTTCCTTTAGAAATATTCCCAGAGGTGGGATTGTTGGATCATAAGGCAGTTCTGTTTTTAATTTTTTGAGGAAACTCCGCAATATTTTCTGTAATGGCTATGTGAATTTACATTCCCACAACAGTGCACAAGGGTTTCTTTTTCTCCACATCATCACCAACACCTGTTATCTTTTGTCTTTCTGATCCTAGTAATTCTAATGGGTATGAAGTGATACCTCATTCTGGTTTTGATTTGTGTTTCCCTGATGGTTAGTGATGTTGAGCACTCTTTCACATATCTGTGAGCCATATGTATATCTCCTTTTGAGAAATGTCTGTTCAGGTCCTTGGCCATTTTTTAATTGGGTTATTTGGTGTTTCGCTATTGAGTTACATGAGTTCCTTATATTTTGTGGATCATTTCCACTTTATAGCTATTTTAAATAATGTCTCCATGAACATCCACCTATGAGTTTTTGTGTTAATGTTTTCACTTGTCTTGGGTACATACCTAGGGATAGAATTGCTGAGTCACATGATCTCTGTTTAATTGTTTGGGGAACTCATAGCCTATTTTTCAAAATGGCTGCACCATTTTACATTCCCACCAGCAATGTAGGGGGGTCCAATTTCTCCACATTTTTGCCAACATTTATTGTTGTTGTTGTTGTTGTTGTTGTTGTCATCCTAGTAGGTATGAAATGGTGTCTCATTGTGGTTTTGAGTTGCATTTCCCTAATGGTTAATGGTGTTGAGCATCTTCCCAAGTGCCTGTTGGTTATATGTGGGTCTTCATTGGGAAAAATGTCTATTCAGATCCTTTGCTCATGTATTAATTGGGTGGGTTCTTTTTATTTTTGCATTATAAGAGTTCTTTATATACTTTCCATGTTCAGTCCTTAAAGGGACTTAACAATATTTTCTCCCATTCTGTGAGTTGTTATCTCACTTCCTTGATGGTGTCCTTTGCAGCATACAAGTTTTTTTTAATGTTTATTTTTGAGAGAGAGGGGGGTGGCGGGGAGGGGCAGAGAGAGACAGAGACAGAATCTGAAGCAGGCTCCAGGCTCTGAGCTGTCAGCACAGAGACAGACGCCAGGCTCGAACTCACGAGCCTAGCCGTGAGATCATGACCTGAACAGAAGTTGGACGCTTAACTGACTGACTGAGCCACCCAGGCGCCCCTAAAGCACACAAGTTTTTAATTTCGATGAAGTCCAATTTATCTACGTTCGTTTCTTTTGGTGCAGTTAAGTTCCAATTAAATAAATATGAGCTCTGCAAAACATCTAGAAAGGAATGGCTACTGGTGGGAACGGGGAACAGCAGACTAGACACTGCATCCTGCATAATGCATGAGATGTTGTTTAGTTCTGGCCTAAGCCTGAGCTTCAGATGATTTTTTGCTCTCAAGATGGATCCTTGTGACTATTGCATCCATTTATTCAACAACTATGCCCTAGACACTACTATGAGTCAAGCATTTGCTAGGAGCTTGGGCTACAAAAATGAAAGTAAACAGTCCCTGCCCTCAAGGAGCTGACAAAGTAGGAGGGCAGTAAGTTGTGTAACTTCATAATTGCAACACTAGGTATCATGATGAGAACCATGTAAGGAGTTTATGGAAGAGTTCAGATTATGGAGAGATCACACGTGGTTGGGAGTTTTCATAAATGTTACTTGGGCTGCACGTATTTTAAACCACGGGGGAAAAACAACCACCACTAAATCAAGGAAACCATAGCCATTGAGCAAATAACAGTTAAAGGAAGGCTTAAATTCGGGGCTGGGGGGTGGGTTTCCTAGATGCTCTAAGTTCAAACAATGTAGGGTGTTTTGTTTTGGTTTTGTTTTTCCCCACCTGCAACAAACAGTCTTCATTCTGATCTCTACATCTGAATTTGTGCCACTAAGTATATACCATTACACTCACTGCTGATGAAAGGCAGCCAAGTTTTTGAAATGTTTTTTCATTATATAGTTAAATTTACCACTGGTACCATCTGAATTCGTGTGTATAAAAGCTCTCCTCAGACGAGAACTAATGAATCTCTGCAGCTCGAGTATTCACTCAACAAACAACTACTGGGCTCTTACTATATCAAGCACTGGGGGAAGAGATAGGGCAGGGAAATAACTGTAAATGAGGCTGGCAGGCTTTCTGCCCCCCGAGACCTCCCAGTCTAGTGGAGGAGACAGAGACATAAATGCACAATTGTCATAAAGTATAATAAGGGAAATGCGGGGTGTGTGTCTGTGTGAGCGTCTAGAAGAAGCATTTAGCCTGGACTTGGGGTTGGTTTAGGACACTGGAGAATGGGATGTCCAAGCTGGGACCCAAAAAATGAATAGGAGTTATTCGGTTATGGACAGGAGCTGGCAGGAAGAACTTTAGGCAGAAAGAAAAGTATGGATAAAAGAGAGACTATAAAGTCTTTGAGGAATGGAAAGATTAGGCAACCTGGGGTAGGGAAGGTGTGGTTGGGGAGCGAGACAAAGCTGGAATAGAAACAGATCACGAAGGCCTGGCAATGGGGTGTGTAACATGACTAATCTATTTTAGATTCCATGGCAGCTGTGAGGAGCATGCACAAGAAGGGAGCAAGACAGGAGGCTGCGAAACCTTTTGAAATTGAATTTCTATGGAATTCGAAGCAAGATGACAATACCTTTTGTTTTTTAGGTAAGCTTCATGCCCCACGCAGGGTTCCAACTCAAGACCTCAAGATCAAGAATTGCATGCTGTACTGACTGAGCCAGCCAGGTGTCCCAAGGTAACAGTACCTTAGAGAGGGCAGTGAAGGAAATACAGAGATGGGTAGCTTTGAGAGGTTATTTATGAGGTGGAATCAACAGGACAGGGTGATTAATTGGATATGGTGGGTGAGAAAGTATACTAGACTTCTCCAGAGAAACAGAACTAAGAGTACACATACAGACATTTAAGAGGAGATTCGAGATAGAGATTAGCTGCTGTGATTCTGGAGGGGCCACGTGGAAGCTCTCGAAGCAGGAAATCTGGTGGTATAATTCAGTCCGAGTCCCTACCAGGAGCTCCAATGCACCAGGGCAGGAGAAGATAGATGTCCCAGCTCAAGAAGTGAGAGAGAGAGACTTTGCTCTTCATCTGCCTTTTTGTTCCACTGGGGCCCTCAGTGGAGTAGGTAGTAACTGGCCACATTGTTCAGGGCAGATCTTCTACTCAGTCTACTGATTCAATTGCTAATCTCTTCCAGAAACACTCTGACAGACACACCCAGAAATAAAGTTTTACTAGCTCTCTGGGGGCATCCCTTAGCCCAGTCAAGCTGACACATAAAATTAACCACTTAGGGGGGCGCCTGGGTGGCTCAGTCGGTTAAGCGGCCAACTTCGGCTCCGGTCATGATCTCGCGGTCCGTGAGTTTGAGCCCCGCGTCGGGCTCTGTGCTGACAGCTCAGAGCCTGGAGCCTGTTTCCGATTCTGTGTCTCCCTCTCTCTCTGACCCTCCCCCGTTCATGCTCTGTCTCTCTCTGTCTCAAAAATGAATAAACGTTAAAAAAATTTTTTTAATTAAAAAAAAAATTAACCACTTAGGGCTGGGGGTGCGGAGGTGGGTGGGGGTTGAGGAGTGGGGAGTCTAGTTCAATGCCCACAAGGAGGCCTCCAGAGAACACTGATCAAAGTGCTGGGGGCAGCATAAAGATTCTTATGACCTTGTCCCTGTCCTCAAGAAGCTGTCTATCAGAGCGCTTAGGTGGCTCAGTCAGTTAAGCATCTGACTTTTGATTTAGGTCATGATGATCTCACGGTTCCTGACATCCAAGCCCCCTGCCGGCTCTGCGCTGACATCGCAGAACCTGCTTGGGATTCTCACTCTCTCCTTCCGTCTGCCCCTCCCCCGCTTGTGCGGGCGAAGTCGTCTATATATCAGGCAGAACTGCTCTATAAGGTGTCTTTGTGTAAATTAGAAAAGGTGCCTGGCTTCAGCCCCCATTTGTGCTCTCAGCCAGGCACCTTTATTCGGGGCACAACCCGAACAACTGCCTAGTAGCCCTGGTATCGGGGAAGCGCACGAACCACTGGAGTTCACGACCGGAGACTGACACCGCACGCACAGCACAGAAGGAGCTCAGAAGAGAGGGAAGGAACCGGAAGTGGAGGTGAACTTGAACCTGGCTCTGCCAGCTGGGTAGGATTTTTCACAGGTGGAGATGGGCATGGGTGCACGGGAGTAATTGGAACACCCTAGGTGGAAGAGGGAATGAGAGCCAAAGGGTGGAGGCAAGCGAAACTGAAGCAGTTTGAAGGGATAAGGGTAGTTCCTCTGGCAGCAGCATAGACTACAGAAGTGGCTCTTTCCAGCTGCTCTTCAAAGCAGAAGTCGTAGGGGCAGAAAAGTTTTCCCTTCTGCCCTTCCAGAATCTTTGGCTGGTGTAAGAATTAAATTGGTATGAGACAGGTTGACAGGAGAAAAACAAAAGCTTAATAACGTGTATGTCGCCTGTGTACAAGGGAGAGACCCAGGAGATCTGAGTAAGTCTCCAAAATGGCTGAAGCCATTACCTGAACTAACACCTTCAGCTAAAGCCAAAAGAAGGTGTTGGGGTTGGGAGTCAGCTTTGGGAGGCAACTGGGAAAGGTACAGTAGACAAAGGCTGTTACGCAGAATTAAGTCACTTTCCTCCGAGGATAAGAGTTTCTAGAGATTTAGAGCCATCCCCCTCTTCCTGGTACAGCCAGGGAGACACTCGTACAAATAGAGATTTCCCTTATAAATGTAAATGTCCCATACAAACGGGTAACTTCGGCTGTGTTTTCTGAACTTCAACTGTGTCTGTTTCTTAAAAACAACCAGCTGAGGGGCGCCTGGGTGGCGCAGTCGGTTAAGCGTCCGACTTCAGCCAGGTCACGATCTCGGGGCCCGTGAGTTCGAGCCCCGCGTCAGGCTCTGGGCTGATGGCTCAGAGCCTGGAGCCTGTTTCCGATTCTGTGTCTCCCTCTCTCTCTGCCCCTTGCCCGTTCATGCTCTGTCTCTCTCTGTCCCCCAAAAAATAAATAAACGTTGAAAAAAAAATGTAAAAAAAAAAATAAAAACAACCAGCTGAAAACAGTCAATATACCAAGAGGCATATTTTGGAGTGGTATATTTTGCTCCCCTTCAAACTCTTCTTAAAGCATGAGAACAGTTGGCTGGATGATCCCTATGCACACACACACAAACACACACATACCTACATGCACACGTACTGAAATCCCCGTAGTAATTCTCCATTTTCTTCTTTGTAGGGGAGGAAACATTCCTCTTTTTTCTTTCTAGGTTCTTTGGCTGGCTCAATAATTAAATTGCCGTAAAACAGATTAAAGGAAAACAATTTAATTATGTACATACAGGAACCCCACAAAGACGCGAGAGTCTCCCCAGCAGTTATGCAATGGTTTATGCACCACCTTGAGCTAAGGAGAAGGGAGCAGGGACCTGGGATTTCAAAGGGAAGGAAGATAATTCACAGGAAGATGGAACAGCAAATGTCTCGTAAACAAACGTTTGCCATGCGAAGCAGAGAACTCTTCCTTAATGTAAAAAAAAAAAAGAGGGGCGCCTGGGTGGCGCAGTCGGTTAAGCGTCCGACTTCAGCCAGGTCACGATCTCGCGGTCTGTGAGTTCGAGCCCCGCGTCGGGCTCTGGGCTGATGGCTCGGAGCCTGGAGCCTGTTTCCGATTCTGTGTCTCCCTCTCTCTCTGCCCCTTGCCCGTTCATGCTCTGTCTCTCTCTGTCCCAAAAATAAATAAACGTTGAAAAAAAAATTTTAAAAAAGAAAAAAGAAAAAAAAAAGAAAAGTTATCTTTGATAGTAGCTCTCTTCTTGGTACAGGCTTCCTACCTATAAGGGGGGAGTGGAAAAGCTCTTCTTGAGTCTGCTTGACCTTAATCCACATGCCAAAGTGGCAAATTCTGGGGCAGCACGTATCGAACTCTATCTGCTTCTATTTTTTCCCTCTCAGTTTTTTCCCTCTCTGTTTTTTCCAGGAGAGTGCTTCTAGGAAATAACACAAGGTTCACTTTGGCTGTTAGCCATCTAGCAATCCTTTAGGAAAGAGCAGTGTAGGATACAACTCTAAAGGTCCCAGACATAGCCTTGACTGCCGGGCTGGGAAGTTGTGAACTTGGTAGGCAGTGGGGAGCCACTGGACTCCAGTGAGTAGAGAAACGCTACTCTCAGCTTGGTGTTTCAGGACAATTAATCTGCTGATGTTGTTTACAATGGTTCAAAGCGGCAACCTGGGCAGAAGACGGGGAGACCAAAATGTTTTCTTAAATTATTTAAGAACTTAATGTATTTCCACCAAAAAATCTAAGTTAGCTTTGAACGTGGAGGAAAAGTGACTGCCATACAGACCCGAGTCAGACCAAGGAAGTTACTTGTCCTTCCTGTAGTATAGATGTGTTTGTTGATTAACATAAATGAGTCCGAGAGACTACCTGTCTTTCCAGTGATCTTTTTTCTTTTGAAGAGACAACCAAAATAATTTTACTTTCCTCACCCATTATTTCTGGAACATCTACTATGTGCCGGTTGCTTTACGTACAGTGTCACATTAAATCCTCACAAAGTCTTCTCTTATTTTTCAGATGAAAACTAGGGCTCAGAGGACACTCAGGTCCTTCCTCAACATCCCGCAGCTAATAAGGAGCAGAGCTGGTGTTCAAATCCCAAACTATCTCACCCCAACGTCTGTGTTTGTCTTACTACAGCACCACAGCCACCCAGCCCAATTAATCAAAGGAGGGAGGAAAATTAAAAGTAATCAAGTTGAAGGGGACAGAATTTGCCACCCCAGTTTATGTCCCTTTAGTGTAAGCATTATTTTGAGCTGATTATTTTTAAGGAACAACAGGCTCTGAAAACCAAATAGAAGTTACCCTTCTATAAGATACATTTACATTTATAACGGAAATCTCCATTTGTAAGGGTGTCCTTCTGGCTGTACCAGGAAGAGGAAGACGACCCTAAATCTCTAGAAACTGTCGTCGATGGAGAAGTCATGAACTTCAATCTGTGTAACAACCTTACCCTTGTTTTCTGTACTTTTCGCGGTCACCTCCCATAGCTGACTTCCCACCCCAGCATCTTCTTTTGTCTTTAGCTGGAGATATATTTTAAGGTGATGGCTTTAGCCATTTCAGAGAATTACTCCAATTTCCTGGGTCTCTTCCACGTGTACAGGACATATATATGTTATTAAAACTTTTTTCTCCTGTCAATCTGTCTTTTATTACCGGGGGGTCTCAGCCAACAACCTAGAAAAGTAGAGGGAAAATGATTTTTCCTGCCCCATAGGATGAAGCAGTTAGTGTTGTTATGCTCAAAGCAGAAATTGATCTGCATGTCGCCATTGTATTTTTTTTCTTTCCTGAACATAGCAGAAAAATGGTTTCTGCAACAGCTTAAAATCCCATGGTGCCAGGTACTGCGGAATCATTAGATCCACTCCGCTTGGACCAAACACAAAGCACCAACCTCGTGAGTGATTCCAACAGCAATGGAGATCACCAAGTGGGTTTAAAGATGTGAAGCATTTATTTAAGGAAGAATATACCAGATAGATACACAGATATTGTAGGGGTTCGGGGCAGACCCCTCCCCTGAATGCACCACTGTGCCTTGTGGATTATGTGGGGCGACCAGATCGATCAGGTGGAGGCCAGCAGCAAAAGAATTCACCTAAGGCAGAACAAAGGAGATAGAAGCTTATTGAATACACTGCAAGGGAGCAGCAGGCGGGACAGCAGAGGAGAATCTGTCTGCCAGGAGTCAGGGGTGGGGGGTGCGGGTATTAAGTGGGGGGAGTCACTGGGTGTGAGAACATACGGAATTTCCTTTTTTGGTACCTATGCCTGGTTGTGGGTAGCCCATTGGCCAGCTAGAGCCAATGGATGTTTTGAGGTTGCTCGGCTAAGGAGCCTGTCTGTACTCAGCCTCTTGGCCACTGTGGGCCATTCTACCTTAGGTTTCCATTGCTCAAGCCTGTTGCCTAAAAGAGGCCTCTACAGATTATTTTGAGCTAAAGGCAAATCGAGAGCCTGCCGGCCCAGAGAAACTTTTGCCCTCCCTTAACCACACAGAAGAATCTAAATTGAGGATCTTTGCCAGAATAAGTGTTCTTAACAGAGATACATTTTATCTGAGTGACCCATCTGTATGGCAGGCAAACATCTAATTACCAACATCTGCTCTTCTTATGGGCCTGTGAAGTGCATTGCTTCCCTCTGAAGTCCCAGACCCCTGCCCCTTCTAGTTAGTTCAGGATCACACGTATACCTCATTTTGCCTGACTGTCTTTGGAATTTCCATGACTGTGTGGATTCCCCATACGTCTGCCTCTTAAATTTGATTTTGTTGTTAATCTGTCTCATGTCAATTTGTTTCTTAGTCCAGCTAGAAGGACCTTTGAGGGGACAGGAATTCTTGCTCCGTGACAATATATAGTTTCTTCTCTCTCTCTCTCTGTGTGTGTGTGTGTGTGTGTGTGTGTTTATATACTTTTCCTTTGCCCAGTAATCAAATCAATATTAGAACTCCTCTGTGCCTATCTATGCATCTACTTTTCCTTCCCATTCTCCAGGTAAATCAGTTTGGTATTTCTACCACAGCTCATGGGCTAAAATAATTTGAAGAGTCTTTTGGGAGGATGAGGACAGGGGGAGAGACTTGAAAGTGCAAATAGTAAAGAACACTCGAAACTTTCATTTCACTACCACACTTCCAAAGTGGCTTTGATATCCTTCATTACTGCAGCAGAAGGAAAATGTGTCAGTCTTGAGAGTTCCCAATCAGTTGTCTCAATCTTAGAAACAATTTAAGCAAAGATTAGATGTGATGAAGTGCAAGTCTTTCCTAGGCCTTATCCTCTATCCCTAAATAATGGACATAATTTTTTAAATGACAAACCAATATAATAATGGTAATCTAAGTAACAGTCTGCAGTCTTTTTCTTTTCAGAGCTGCTATAGCCCTTATAGAGAATCAGGTCCACCTATCTGAAACTTACCATTTCCAGCATAGCATTGCTATTATTTAAAATGGTAACACCTCTTGGGGCTCCTGGGTGGCTCAGTCGGTTCAGTATCTGACTCTTGATTTTTGTTCAGGTTATGATCCCAGGGTCATGGGATCAAGCCCCGAGCCTGCTGAGCATGAAGCCTGCTTAAGATTCTCTCACTTTCTCCCTCTGCCCCTCCCCCCATCTCTCTCTAAAATAAAAAATATATATGCCTAGAATAATAACAATAATACCCCTTTAGTTATATCTACTGTGTCTCAGTTTGCAAAGCACATAAATTCCTAACACTTTGTGAGGTTTTAAATTCTTCTTCTTCCCATTTTAGGGTTGAGGAAGGAGAGGCTAAGAAAGATTAACTGACATACCAAAGATCACATAGCTAGTAAGCAGAACTGGTACTCAAGGCACAGTTTTCCAGGGGCACCCGGCTGGCTCAGTTGGTAGAGCATGGATGGGACTCTTGATTTTAGGGTCCTGAGTTCGAGACCTACGCTGGGCCTAGAGATTACTTAAAAAAAAAAAAAAGGCCTGTTTTTCTGGTTCGAAACTGAGTGCCTATTCCTTCAAAGCCCCAGATGCCTAGGAACACCTGCCTGCCCCATTCCGGCCCCCAACCACAATGCCTGTAATCCCCTGAGGGGCATCTCATGCTTCCTGGTATTTGCAAAAAGCACTGCACAGTCATCGAAGTCATTCCACTGTTAAAAATAAAAATATTTTGGGGGTGCCTGTGTGGCTCAGTCAGTTGGGCGTCCGACTTCAGCTCCGGTCATGATCTCACAGTTTGTCGGTTCGAGCCCCCACGTCAGGCTCTGTGGTGATGGCTCAGAGCCTGGAGCCTGCTTCCGATTCTGTGTCTCCCTCTCACTGCCCCTCCCCTGCTCATGCTCTGTCTCTCTCTGTCTCTCAAAAGTGAATGAACATGAGAAAAAAAATTTTAATACAAATTAATTAAAATATTTTTAATTTTCTGTATATTACAATGTTTTGACATTTTAGAAAACGTTTCCGGCTGGAGAGAGACTGCCCCCTCCTAGAGTAGCCAGTTTTTAGAAATAGCAAAGGACCTAGCCAGGAGCATGCCTTCTGTATGCAAACTGACCAATCCAAAGCCACGTCTCCTCTGTCAGGCCCCTACACCCCAGGAGACAATATTTTTCTGTCTTGCTCATCCCAGGGCCAGGTGCCAGACAACTATGACCCCACCCCTATAGCCCAAAGCCCACAGACATCATTCAAATGACCTGTAACTTTTCACCCTGCCCCACCTTGTCTTTCCTGCAGAACCCCCAATAAAGGCCATGGCCTACACTTTCCCCCTGCTCCTGTCTTCTGCCTCCTGACCACCTGGTGTCTCCCTTGTGGCCCTTTGGGAGGAATATGTCTGTTATCTCTAGCACCTGTAAGTATAGTAAATTTTGTTTTCCTGGGCCTCTCTCCTGCCTCCTCTTGTGGCTACAGCCAACTACCCATCTCATAAAAGAACACAGAATACCCACAAATATTTCTTAAGCAACTGCTGTGTCCCAAACCATGTGCTAGGGACTGGGGCTACAATGGTGAACAAGTCACATATAGCTCCTGTACTCAAGTAATGTATAATGTAATAGAGAAAAAGGCAAGCAAAAAACCTATTACTTAGCACTGTATCTTATACATGCTAATAATAGCAATTACCATTTTTTAAAAAGATTTTATTGATCGATTGATTGATGTTTATTGATTTCTGAGAGACAGAGCGTGAGCAGGGGAGGGGCAGAGAGAGGGGGAGATGCAGAATCCTAAGCAGGCTCCGGGCTCTGAGCCATCAGCATGGGGCTCAAACCCACAAACTGTGAGATCATGACCTGAGCCGAAGTCAGATGCCCAACTGACTGAGCCACCCAGGTGCCCCTTACAGATTTTATTTTTAAGTAATCTCTACACCCAATGTGGCATTCAAGCTCACAACCCTGGGATCAAAAGTCACATGCTCCACTGACTGAGCCAGCCAGGCACCCCAGCACTTACCATTTGTTAAGCTATTACTGTCAGATACTAGACTAAGCACTATGTATTGCGTCAGTTAATACTGAAAACAAACCTATTAGGTGAGAGCTATTATTGTTCCCATTTTACAGATGAGAAGACCGAGGCATAGAAAGGTAAAAGTAACTTGCCCAAGGTGCCAGGATTTGAGGCTTGGTCTGTGTGACCCTTGCCCTCTGGTCATGCCGAGTCTAATAGCTGACCTTTTTTGTTGGTGAGAAATAAACCCTGTGCTGCTTATCTCAGGCTTGAGAGAGTCCCACAGTAAACGGGATTGTGCCACCAAAGCCTTACCCCATATTGCACCAAGGAGACAGCATTATTGAGGCTGTATTTGTAGTTACATCATCCCAACAACCTCAGAAAAATAAACACCTCCTTCTGTCTTCCACGTTTGCCTGTCAACAGCAGCCCATCATCAACATTAAGACTTGGATTTATATTAATGTCATCACATAAATTAAAAAGAAATACACTCAGAATTTGACTTTGGCCCCAGGAGAAAGACACTTTGAAAATGGAATGACTGTCGCTCCTGAGTTCTCTTGTTCCAAATCCACAGCCTCATAAACACCAGCCAATATTTGACAGCAATGTGATTTCTGTGGCACATCACAATGAAATCGAGACCACTGAAACATGTGCAAAGAAAACAGTTCTCAACTTACTTTCGTTACCCAGAGGCCAATTCTGAGTTGGCTAAGACAAAATGGGCCACACAATATTTTCCATATTCGCTCCATTTTAAAAGGAATCTCACATTTTCCAGTGAAAATGGCTATTTGGAACAAGTAAAAGTCATATTAAAGCCAGGGGAAAAGGCTAGATGTCTCTTTTACAATTTCCACTTATTTTCTAGTAAGAGATGAAATAATACTAAACAAAAATTGGAAACAAGAAATAAACTCTTACCCCTGATGCCACAGCCTGGATGCCCCTCTTCGTGTGTGTGCATGGGTCCCTTGTAACCCCGTCTGTATGTAATCAGGTTCTCCATAATTGCATTTGCAGCAAACATACAATGTGGTATTTTGCTTTTATCACTTGACATCATACAATACGTGTTTTGGGTATTGCTGCTTAGTCTTTTTTCTTTTTAATCATCATTTAAAGTTTTTCCATTGGTTGCATTAATATTCTATAGAGTAGTGGGACCATAATTGCTTTAACCATTCCCCTGTTGTTAAACCTGCAGGTTGTTTCCAATTGTCCAGTATTCTAAATAATAGACAAATGAACACCCTCGTGCATGTAGGGATTTTTCTCCTCACTTTTGGATCTTTCCTTGAGATAAATTCCCTGAAGTGGAGTTGCTGGGTCAAGTGTGTGAAAAAACGTCAAAGCTATAGAAACAAGTGGATCGTTGTTGGGCATATCTCTTGCTCCTCCTGCAAAGTCCAGCTCAGTTTCCCTCCTTCAACTCCTACCTGTAGTCTACACTTAGTGAATTACTCCCTCATTTGTGCAAGAAGTGTACCTTTTCTAGACCTCAGTCACAGCATTCACCGTGCAACGTTAGTCAACTTATTTAACTTCCCTAAGCTACGGCCTCCTAGTCTGTAAAGTAGGGATAACTGCACCTAACTGACAGGGCTATTGCAAGGGTGAAATGAAATAATGTACATAAAGCCTTAGCACTGACATAGTGCTTACAAAATGAAAACCATTATCATCACATCTTACTGCTATTTTGTAGTCGCCTGACTACTTGACTGTGCACTTTTGAGGGGCAGGGTCATGTCTTGGTCCTCTCTGTGTCCTCAGCACGTAGCACAGTGCCTGGCATATAACAAGCATTCAACTAAAACCTTCATTGAATAATATGAATACATGAACGCAGGCACAAATGAATGCTCATTAAAAAATATACCACCGCCAGCACTGTTTAAAAATACTATTTTTTGCACTACCTTTACCAGCTTCGAGTATCTATGCTTGATATTTACAAAGAAAAGTAAATTTATTTTTCATCACGTCCAAGCACATCCATTATGTTTCACTGATGTGAAAAATATACGCTATTTGGGAATAATAGTTTTCAGCTTTTATTCTGCTGAAAACGATTGGGGATGCTGTTTAGAATTACAGTGACCGCTAGCCACGGGTGGCTATTTAAATTTTATTTTTAATAAAAAGAAAACAAGAATAAAATGAAATTTAAAATTAATTTCTTCAGCCTCACTAGCTATATTTCAAATGCTCAATAGTTACATGTGCTTAATGGCTACCATACTGGACAGTGCAAAAAGTTCTAGTAAGTAATGCTGGTGTATAATCCAAAAAGAATTTCCTGTCTAGTTTTGAAAGCATTTAATGATGAATTTTCAGTAAAACTTATTTGAAAAGTTATATTTGACTAATTTTGGACTAAACAGACTAATTTTAAAAGTCAGCTAATATCCTCTGAGCATTTACCAACCATGCAGTGAGAAAATATGGACGAGGAGCTTGAGAAGAGGTCAGGAGAAGTCAGAATGATATTAAAAAGAGCCCAAATGTCCATTGACTGATGAATGGATAAAGAATATGTGAGTTATATATATGTATATAGATATATGTATATATCTATATACATATATTTACAGACACAATGGAATATTACTCAGCCATCAAAAAGGATGAAATCTTGCCAATTGCAACGATGTGGCTGGAACTAGAGCGTATTATGCTAAGCAAAATAAGTCAGGCAGAGAAAGACAAATACCATATGATTTCACTCATATGTGGAATTTAAGAAACAAAACAGATGAACACAGAGGAATGGTAGGAAAATAAAATAAGATAAAAACAGAGAGGGAGGAAAACCATAAGAGACTCTTAAGTATAGAGAACAAAGTGAGGGTTGCTGGAAGGGAGGTGGGTGGGGGGATGGGCTAAATGGGTGACGGGCATTAAGGAGGGCACTTGTTGGGATGAGCACTGCGTATTACACGTAAGTAATGAATCACTGAATTATACTCCGGAAACCAATACTACACTACGTGTTAACTAACGTGAATTTAAAATCTTGGGAGGGTGCCTGGGTGGCTCAGTTGTTTAAGTGTCCAACTCTTGATTTCAGCTCAGGTCGTGATCTCATGGCTCTTGAGTTCGAGCCCCACATCAGGCTCCGCACTGATGGTGCGGAGCCTGTCTAGGATTCTCTCTCTCTCTCTCTTCCTCTCTCTCTCTGCGCCTTGCTCACCCTCACTTGCATGTTGTCTCTCTCTCTTGCTTGCTCTCAAAATAAATAAATAAACTTTATAAATAAATAAATAAATAAAATCTTGGAGAGAAAAAAAAATTTTGCCATACAGTGCCTCAAAAAGTTAAATCTAGAATTACCATACGACCTAGCAATTCCACTCCTAGATATATACCCCAAAGAATTGAAAACAGCTGCTCAAACAAATACAAGTGCACACATATGCAAAAGCAGCACTATTTACCATAGCGAAAAGGTGGAAACAGCCCAAAGGCCCAGCAATGAGTGACTGAATAAACACATTGTGGAATACCCAGATGATGAAATATTATTTGGCCACAAAAAGGAATGACAGTATTGATTCATGTGACCACTTGGATGCACTTTGGAGACATTATGCTGAGTGAAAGAAGCCAGACACCGAAGATTGCATATTGTATGATTCAATTTATATGAAATATCCAGGATGGGTAAATCAATAGAGAAAGAAGGAATGTTGGTGGTTTCCAGTAACTGGGAAAGAGGGGAAGGAGTAGTTACTGCTTAATGGGTATAGGATTTCCTTTTGGGGTGATGAAAATGTTTTGTAACTGAATAAAGGTGGTGGCTATGCAACATCACAAATGCACCAAATGCCACTGAATTGTTCCCTTAAAACGGCTAATTTTATGCTATGTGAATTTCACCTCAATAAAAATAAAAATTGCGATAGATGTTCCACAAAGTGAATCATTGGCACACAGATAAACTGTGTTATTATTCCAACTACGAAATAGGCGGTGGTTTCTTTAGCTGGTTTTTTTTTTTTAATTTTTTAATCTTTATTTGTTTTTGAGAGAGAGAAAGCAAGGGAGCAACAGAGAGAGAAGGAGACCAAAGCAAGCTCCAGGCTCCGAGCTGTACGCACAGAGCCCGACGCAGGGCTCAAACTCACGATCGGTGAGTTCATGACCTGAGCCGAAGTCAGACGCTCAACTGACTGAGCCACCGGGTGCCCCTCGTCAGCTGTGTTTTTGCAGAGCGAGATAGTTGCAGGCTATGGGAGGTGGTCCTTGGAGGGTATCTGGTCGACATCGGGTCTCTCTGGATGGTGTATTGAAGATGAGCACTCCCCAGAAAATATAGCCCGAGGTGTTACATTTGGTTCGGTTGAGCTTGGCCCATGGATTCAAAGAAACCCATCCTCTCCCTCTCTCTCCTGTCCTTTTCTTTCCCAACCCAATTCACTCCAGGCGTACCTTCTGTGAATTTTACAGAATGAACACAGTGTCTGGTATAAGTTTAGAGGAGTGGAAGCAATAACTGGAGGAGAAAAGAACAGAAATTTTACGCCAGGGACTAGCTTTGGGCTATAAGCAGGGTAGAGTAGGCGATGAGGCTGAAATAAGGGGGATTAAGACATCTTTTCCCACTCAGGATTCCTGTACCAATAGGGGTCCTTTAGAAGCAGAGCGTAGAAAGCAATATTTGGGTGCCCTCGGTCCTGGGTTTGATCTCTGTGCGAGCTGGGTAGCTTAATTTGGTTCCCCAAAGTTCATTAGTTGACGGTGCACTGCCCTGGTGCTCAAGCAGCCGGGAGGCTACTCCTGGCTCTGTTGGTGATTTACTGAGTGACTTTGACAAATTCTTTCCCTTCTATCGGCCTCAGTTTCCACACCCGTAAGAACATGGTTTAAATGACCTAGTTTCTAGGATAAGCTGAAAGCGCACCATATTTTCCATGAATTTGCAGAAGCTAAAACATTTCATCTTTTGCTCCAAGTAACCACCTACAAACATTTGAAAGGACCGAATGGCACATATGGTCATCCCAGACTCCTTCACAGAAGAAAACCTTTTATATGATTGGGATACTCCCCTAAAGCTCCTAGGGTGTCCTCCCTAAAGGACATGAATAAAGTCCTGCAAAATAATTCTACCTCCCTTAAAACCTAAATACATCACTTCATCAGTGGGCGTGAGTCTCCGTTGTTCTCCAAGCAGCGGCTCAATGTATGCTGAGCCCCCCAGACTCTCCTGCTGCCCAGCGTCACCTGTGATCAACATTGTACTCACAGATGAAAGACACATCTCATCCTGCCAATTGATAGAAAATGAGGAGCATCGTTCAGCTTGAAAACCAGAACCACTAATTTGAGAGAGAAAAAATAGTGCTGTGAAAACGAGTTCCTCTAACTTTTGGACCAGAAAGGAAAAGAATACCAGATGCTCATCTTCTCCCTGTGGGAAACAAGATGGCGACCACCCTGTGGAGACTAACAGGGAGCTGGAAGGGCCAAAAAGCAGCTACGATTCTGGTAAAGTCCCAGCTGTCTGGCACTACAAGTAAATTATGGCAGTGTCAGGAAAATATCTATGCAAGAAACCTGCTTCTACTCTTTGTAAAGTATCCCTTTGGGTTATCTCCTTCATGTAGAGAAAAACAATTTGTGAACATATCTGCCTGTTTCAACTACATCCAGAGGAATTCTTTTAAAAAGTGTTCTGTCCACACTAGGGCCAGACCTTTCAAGGAGGACCTCGTGGGGGTTGAGATGCTCACAGCAGTAACAACTGAAGTGAGAAGCCCTCAAGGCAAAAAACCCAAGGGGGGTGAGTCAACCCACTGGGGCAGCCCACCTTTTCTTCTTCCTAGCAGATCTGCCTATAGTTTGTTCTGTTTGCCTCAAGCCCTAGAGAGGTCTGTGCTTGGCTTCAGTAAAAGCTCCCCCCCTCTCTTCCAGTGCCTTCTTTCCTCATCTAACTACAAAGTCCTTTTTGAAACCAAGGGAGTCCTGACTTTCCTAGATGGAGTCAGACTTCCACAGGTAAGTTCCATAAGTAACATCTCTCTCTCTCTCTCTCTTTCTGGGTGCAATCCCCACCTATGAACACAGCTCTATTTCTTTTAAAAACCCATCACTATTTGCCTACAAATAATTCTTCTCTACTAATTCAAGCCTTTCAGCTTTGTCCCCAGTTGAAGTTCTCCCTGCCCACCAACTCCCAACCCCTTGAACATATTCGCAGGCCTCACCACCATGTAAACCTGTAATCTTTTTATGCCACTATCCATATTGGTTTATAAAACAGAGGTATGCAAGACATTGGAAAGAAAAATGGCACCTGTCAAATACCAAACCCTATGAAATGCCTGCACAATTTCACTTTTCACCTAGTAAATATCCAATTATTTTCCAGAATAGCTCTTTCCAGAATTCAAATCTGTTTCCATTAATATTAAAAGTTTAGAGGTCTGGGAGAACAGGAAGGGGCTGATTAAAAGCAGACCGGGTTCATTATCTGGTTAATCACCATCCAGCATTTCCCACCCCCATTTACCACTCCCCCACCCCACCCCCCAACACAAAGTTCTGCTTCCGAAAAGGTCACACTAAAATTCTGCAAACAAAATCTTATCCTGCAACATATCCAAGAGTGGAGCTCTATTTTGGAGGGGTTGAGACTGGTATCGTTATAAAAGACATTGATTTCATACCATTCCACCCGGGAAAGAAAATATCTTCCAACGTATTGCCTACCATTGTACCGCACAGGGCGGATACTCAGTGTTTGTTAGAGCCAGGCTCTGTCTGAATGTTAATAATGGAATACGTTGAGTTGGAAGTGCTCCTTGGAGATTCCTTGGTTATTTAGCAGATAGGGAAACTGAGCCCAAGCGAGGGAAGGGATTAAGACGCATATCACTGCAGGCAATGCTGGCATGTGGGAAAAGGGCCGAAGAGGCCTATATTGAATGAATTGTAGTCATTTCTCCATCCTCCACATTTCCGTGGGCCATATGTTAATGGCTCATCTTTTATTGCTCCCCTGAGAACTGACTCAAAGGCAAAGCCAAAATGGGTATTTTAATGCAAAGCATATTGGGAGGCCAGAAGGCAGGAGGAGGTGTCTGTGCTGCCTGGCTGCTCTTGGCTGCGAAGGCTTTGCTCCAGGCCTTAGGAGACGGCTCATGCAGACGCTCAAGGTGCCAGTGCCAAAGGGAAGCTGGGCAAGAAGGCTGAACACTAGGACAGCGCCCGCCCTTTCCTTGAGCCCAAGCTTAGCAAGCAGGGCAAGTGGAGTTGTGTGACATGATCCCAGGAGGTGCCAGGCAGCCTTCTCAGTGCCATGAGTTTCCTCAAAGTTCTTTTAGGGATTGAAAGACTTCCAAAGTGGGACTGCCATGGTAAGACCTGGTTTAGCATTTTCTTTTAATGTGTATTTATTTTGGGGGGGGGGGGGAGGAGGGGTAGAGTGAGAGGGAGACACAGAATCTGAATAGGTTCCAGGCTCTGAGCTGTCAGCACAGAGCCCGAAGCAGGACTTGAACTCACAAGCCGTGAGATCATGACCTGAGCCGAAGTATGATGCTTAACCGACTGAGCCACCCAGGTGCCTCTTTTTTCTTTAAAAAAAAAATTTTTTTAACTTAGTTTAAAAAGAGGATAGGATTTATTTTTCAGCATGATTTTAAAAAAGGATAAAGACAGGACACGAAGAGAACCAGCTCAAAAATGAGTACCATCCAGCGGCTTCCCTATGCACAGGTGACCTTGGTAGTGTCTTCCCTCCTCCTAGGACTAACAGAAGCCATCTCTTAGACCCCTCCTACGTTACTGGTGAGAATGTAAAATGGTGGTTCTTCAAAAGGTTTAACGTAGAGTTGCTATGTGAGCCAGCAATTTGAATTTCAATTCAAGAGAATTGAAAGCAGAGACCTGAACAGATACTTGTACACCCGTGTTCACAGCAATTATTGCCAATAGCCAATAGGCAGAAGCAACCCACGTGTCCATCAATAGATGAATGGATTCACAAAATGTGGTCTATCCATACAGTGGAATATCCATCCATACAGCACTGATATGTGCTACAGTGCGGATGAACCCTGAAAACATTATGCTGAGTGAAATCAGCCAGATACAAAAGGATAGACACGATATCATTCCACGTATATGAAATATCTAGCACAGGCAAATTTGATAAAGACAGAAAGTAGAATGGTGGTTGCCAAAGACTGGGGGGGGGGAAGGGTGAATGGGGAGTAACTTCTAATGGGTGTCCAGTCCCCTTCTGAGGTAATGGAAAAGTTCTAGAACTAGAAAGAGGTGATGGCTTCAAACATCATAAATGTACTCTGTGTCACTGAATCGTATTTTAAAATGGTTTAGGGGTGCCTGGGTGGCTCAGTTGGTTAAGTATCTGATTCTTGACTTTGGCTCAGGTCATGACCTCACAGTCTGTAAGTTCGATCCCCACATGGGGCTCTGTGCTGACAGTGCACAGGCCTGCTTGGTATTCTCTCTCCCTCTCTCTCTCTGCCCCTTCCCTGCTTGAGCTTTCTCCTCTCTCTCTCTCTCTCTCTCTCTCAAAATAAATAAATAAACGTTAAAAAACATTAATGGTTTAGAGGTTCCTGGGTGGCTCGGTCGGTTAAACATCCAACTCTTGATTTCGGCTCGGGTCATGATCTCGTGGTTAGTGGGTTTGAGCCCTGCATCAGGGCTCATGCTGACAGTGTGGAGCCGGCTTGGGATTCTCTCTCTACTCTCTCCTGTCCCTCTCCTCGCTTGTGTGCACACACTCTCTGTCTCTGTCTCAAAATAAATGAGTAGACCTAAAAAAAAAAGAATTAAGAGAACTCTTTTTAAAAAACTTAAAAAATAAAATGGTTTAAACAGTGACTTTTATGTCAAATGTATTTTACCACCAAAAAAAAAAAGTAGAAATTTGAGTCGCAGGGGTCTGCAGACACAATCTAAGGCGGAGGTTCCCCACCCTGGCTGCACATGAGAATCGCCTACACAGCCTTTCAAAAGATCCGTGCCCAGGGATCCAACTCCAGAGATTCTGATTTCATAATCATTGTTATTTAAAAATGACAATGCCTTTAAAAATAACAAAGCCTTTAAAAACGCTCCACAGGTGACTGCAGTCAGGGTCCAACTCAGAGGTTTGGGCAGGTTCTAACATCGAGAGAAACCAGCCGAGGGCTGTCATGGCATGTGAAAAACGCACCTCCCTTTCACATGGGTTCCTCTAGTGTCCTCTCGAGGTTTTAACTGCAGACGGGCCAACCTACGGTTGGGAAGATGTTTCTTGGAGAGATTGTGCCCACAACTCCTTGTGCTGCCCCCCACCGCCATACTTCTCCTGTCAATGAGCCAAGGTCTCCCCGCTCCATCACTGTTCTCTCCTACTACTTTGAAAATAATCAAACACACTCAGCTTGCTTCTAGGCAGCAGATGGTTGCTGGGTAGATACGCCCTGATTGTGAGCCAGGAGCCTCCAGCCACCCAACGGGGACTGACAAGAAGCAGATAAGTTTGCTCCCGTTGGCCCACCTATCATTTCTTCCCAACCATTGTTCCACAAGGAAAAGCCGGATCAGGGCTCCTGCAAGGATTTTCTCTTCATCTTCTGGTCAAGCTTGCCACGGAGGAATCCAGTTTTCCTCTCTCTGTCCAAATACCTGTCCTAAGACTTCCTGGAGAGATGGCGTGGAGATGAAGAAAAGGAGTCAATAACATACAACATCATTTATTTGTCGGGCTGTCAGACAATCAATAGACTAAGGCCATGATCTACATCTCACTCCGGAGGCTGCGCACATTGCCAATGAGAGAGAAAACTAGAGACAGGAGACAAAGCCTAGTAGTCGAGGAGGCTCAGTCTCAGCCTACCTCCCACCTCTACACGCGGCTACCCCCACCCACCAAGCGCGCTAATAACCGGGCCCTGCAGGTTCTCCTTGCTCAGGCTTGCTTCAAACCGGGCTTTGCGCTGACAACGGACAGGCCGACGTGGGGCTTGAACCCATGAACCGCGAGATCATGACCTGAGTTGAAGTCAGACACTTAACTGACTGAGCCATCCAGGTGCGCCCCCCACCTTTTCAAATGATTATTTAAAATTTAAACACATTTTAATCAAAAAGTAAAATGCAGGTAAACATTCTTTAAAATATTTTCATGTTTTCAAAATAGGCATTTTTCTCAAGTATTCAAAATTTTTAAAAAGGCAAAGTATAAATGGTAAATAATATTGAATTTTTTAATTAAATTAAATAATAATTAATAATAGTTAAATCATAATTAAATTATCTTACTAGAGCTATCATTTGATTCAATCTTACCACATATGTTTATAAAAATAAAAGTATCTGCAACTCTAGTATTTAATGTCCATTGGAATCAGAGTGCCTGGGCGGCTCAGTCAGTTGGGCATCCAGCTTCAGCTCAGGTCATGATCCCACAGTTCGTGGGTTCAAGCCTCACGTCAGGCTCTGTGTTGACAACCTGGAGCCTAGAGCCTGCTTCGGATTCCATGTCTCCCCCTCTCTCTGTCCCTCCCCTGCTTGCACTCTCTCTCTTTCTCTCTCAAAAATAAATGAACATTAAAAAAATTTTAAAAATAGTCTAATAATATCCATTGGAATCATCCTATACACGTTGCACCTAGACCTACATGTTCACAAATTTAAGAGTGATGTGAATTATTTAATATTGCAAAATGCCTCTCAGCCACCAAGTGCAAGTGTTGTGAATTCAGTGCTAATGTGTGAATCCCTTCAGAACCACAAGGTGAACCCAAGGAAGCAATTTTTTAGGCAAGAATCTATTGTGTTTATGCTATCAGATAATGAGGATTTTAGAAATTTATTTGTATTTTTTTAAGATTATTTCTTTTGAGAGAGACGGTGTGAGTAAAGGAGGGGCAGAGAGAGAGAGAGAGAGAGGGGAAAAGAGAGAGAATCCCAAGCAGGCTCCACACTGTCAGCACAGAGCCTGATGTGGGGCTCAGACTCATGAATGGTGACATCATGACCGAGTCAAAATCAAGGGTCAGATGCTTAACTGACTGAGCCACCCAGGTGCCCCAATTCGTCTTTTTCTTTAACCTTAGCACTCAAATCCCTTCTGGACTCCGAAGTAGTAGCCATCTCTGGACAGCTATACAACCCAGAAATCTTCATGATATCCAGACATGTTTTGTTGTTGCTATTGTTGTTGGATCAGGAAATAGAGCAAGAAATGAAGAAGAGTTTCCCTGGAATATGAATAGAGTAATTCATAAGAATAGTTGTTTAGAATCATGGATACTGAGGTTACAGAAACATCCATGTGTTTTTATATTCATTCACTCATTCATTCACTCACTCATTCATTTGGCGTTTGAGATATGTCACGGCAGCATCCTGGAACTGGCTTGTACCCGCTTGGGGAAACCCGTTGGGGACATCTCTTCCCAAATGTGGGTTTGGTGACATCAGCTGTGGTGGAACTAGTTACACCTCACCAAACACTGCAAACCAAGCCTTTCTCTTGCCCACTGCACCCCCCCACCCCCCAGCACAGACATTTATTAAACATTTATCTGCGCACCACTGGATAGATGGCGGCTTTTAAAGTCTAAGGCAGAGGACAGAGGCCCTTCTTGCCCAGGTATCAGTGGAGGAGTGGCCTTATCAGGACCGGTCACAATTTGTGGGGTTTATGCAAAATAAAAATGTGGAGTCCCTTACTCAAAAAATTTTCAAGAATTGTAAAGTGGTGATAAGCAGAGCATCAAAACTAGTGCTGGGCCTTTCTGAGTGCAAGGACCTATAGGAGCCCTGGACCTCGTGAATGGCTTTTAAGGTTTTGGTCGATACTCACACTGTCCCAAGAGATTCTGGTCCCTATGAGTTTGTTTTGATTAGGATATAAATAAAGCTTTCCAGCCCTTGCTCACACCTCCTATCTCAACGGAGAGCCATTATTGAGGTGGGTGATACAGGTGCAGGTGACTGGAAAGATCCAGGAGTCTGTCTCAGGGCTCGGGAAAATGCAAGTGCATCCAGTCCTTCTACAGAACAAAGCCACCTCAGATCACCTACAGGAAGAAGGACTGCATTAAGAAAAGATATTTCCTGACCTCCCCCATAAAAGGGGAGGCAGCTTGGCCTAGTGGAACAGATGGGGGTCTTACAAGCAGACGGATGCCAAGTTCTTGCTCTGTGACTTGAGAAAAGTCACTGAATCTCCCCATGCCTTGGTGTCTTCATTTACAAAATGTTGAGCTTTGCAGGTGCTCCACAAATATCCACCCCTTCATTTGTATGAAAGAGATTGGCCATCACTTGCTTATCACTTTCACATCTCTTTTATTTAATGCCTCCTATTCTATTAACAATTTCTCCTCAGAAGAACTTCAAGACCTCCCAGGAATCCACAGGATTCAAAGAGGATTGTCAAAATAAAACCCTCTTGGCCCTTCAGGGTGCAGGAGAAATAGCTGAAGCAGGGTCTTCTGGGAGTCTTACTCTCTGGTCCCCTTGGCTCAGGACTGTATATGCGGCATTGTCTGAATGAGATTTCTGAGCTCCCCTTGAGGGGATATCCAGCAGTATGCCCAGAGTCCCTGAGCTTTATCATCATTATCGTCTCAGCAAGTTTCTGGGATGGGGTGAATTTGATGCTAAGGAAAATAACTTTTTTTCTGCAGAAGGAGAGACAGGATGAGAGTAGTCTTCCAATATCTGAAGAGCTGTCCTGTGGAAGGAAGCACAAACTTGAACTTAGTGAGTCCAGAGGAAAGAATCAGCAGACAGAAGTCTCACAGACATGGCTTCCAGATTAATTTAAGAAAGATAGTGCTAGGGGCACCTGGGTGGCTCAGTTGGTTAAGCATCCGGCTCTTAATTACAGCTCAGGTCATCATCTCATGGTCCGTGAGTTTGAGCCCCACATTGGGCTCTGTACTCACAGCGTAGAGCCTGCTTGGGATTCTCTCTCTCCCTCTCTCTCTCTGCCCTTTCCCTGCTTGCTCTCTCTTTCTCTCTCTCTCTCTCTCTCTCTCTGTCTCTCAAAATAAATAAATAAACATTAAAAAGAAGAAAGTGCTAGGGGCACCTGGGTGGCTTAGTCGGTTTTGTGTTCAACTCTTGATTTTGGCTCAGGTCTTGATCTCACAGTTCATGAGATCAAGCCCTGCATTAGGCTCTGCACTGACAGCATGGAGCCTACATGGAATTCTCTCTCTCTCTCTCTCTCTCTCTGTCTCTCCCTCTCTCCCTCTCTCTTTCTCTCTCTCTCCACCCCTCCTGCACATGCACACATGCTTTTTCTCTATTTCTCTCAAAAATAAATAAATAAAAACTAAAAAAAAAAATAAAATAAAAAGACCATGCTAATGGCAAAAGTGGTTCAACAAAGAAAAGGGCTGCTCAGGCCGTAGTCAACTCTCTGGGCAGGTAGCATTCCAGCAGAGTCTGTTACAATGCTACTGAAAAGTTTATTGACCAGATGGACGATTGGGATAGATGGTTTCTCTAAAGGTTGCTCCTATGGTTTCCTTCTAATACCATAAGAATCTCTATGAATGCATGTGACACAATCAGATTTAAGTAGGCTCACTTTAGAAAAAATAAAAAAAAATCTAGGGGTACCTGGCTGGCTCAGTTGGTAAAGCTGCAACTCTCGATCTTGGGGTGGTGAGTTTGAGCCCCACTTTGTGTGTAGAGATTACTTAAATAAGTAAATAAGTATTTTTTAAAAATCTGTTTACTGTGATAGCATGCCTTTTTGGGGTTACGTGGTTATCTTTCCCTCAGCAGCCCGAAAACATCTTGCACGTCTCTTTTCTATCATCCAACGTTGTAGTCAAGGCGTGATTCTCTACCTGACGGTGGAACAAAGGCCCCCAAAAGTTGTGACTTCCCAGAGGTCATCCTGAACATGTAGGGGAATTTGAAGCAGAACGTAGGTTTCCTGACTCAGAGCCCGACTCCGGTGATAGCCCACACAATGCAAACACGCTCCACTGCTTTGGGATAGAAGAGGCTCGCTTGACCAATTTGCAAATCCTCTCACTGCGTTGAGATGAGTAGAAAACAGAATGTGAACTTTCCAAGTTCAAAGCCTATTTCCTACTGGGAAAATGAGACATCTGGTTCGTAGTTAAATAAGATGGATCCTAAGGGATCTTTGACAATGAGTTGCTTTTCTAAATCTGCCTTTTAGTAATTTAAACATACATGCCTCAGAAACATACGGATAAAATGTACAAAAAGCTGGTGATGCTGTTGGATCGGCAAGCAATGACAGAATCTTAGAATAATGGGGCAGCAAGGATTTCCAGGGGATGAATAGTCTGTTCTGTCTTCTCCTTTGCCTAGATATTTTGCTTCCATCAAGCAAGAAGTCTATAGTAGGGGTCTACAGATTTTCCAGCACCTGTTGCGTTGGGTGGCAGTTCAAAACCAGGCCAGAAATGAGTAGGTTTTCAGTGAGATAGTCCTATGATTCCGAAGAAGAAGAAAATATCCTGTGATCTGGGGACATGCAACTATGAGGAGCATCACTGGGCCAAAGCATTCACTGTGAATTCCACTGTCTTCTGCGAAATGGAGGAAACTTCCATTGTGCACACTGAGTATTACACCATAGGGTTGGGGTGGGAAGGGCAAGTGTGGGAAATACATAAAACATATGGACAGGAGGAACTTGCCATTAATTGGCTTGATATTAATCGAATTCTGTGAATTGTCCATTTTTGCCTTAGAGTTACCTGAAGCGATCACGTGCCTGCATTGGAGGCCTCAAAAGTTCAGGTTCAGTCTTAGTATCTACCCATCCATGTACGGGTGTGTGTCTGTGTGTCTGAGTGCATGTGTGTGTTCTTTGATCAGCTGGCAATGGATGTTTACAAACACAGCCCTTTACCAACCACGAGTTGTGGGTTTTGTAGCCACACTCTCAGACTTACCATTCGCTCACTTGGAAAGAGACTCGTGAAGACCCGAATCCAGAATGCCTCTGATGGCCCTGGCTGAGCAGAAGCAGGCTTGGGAAAAATCAGGTACTTTCTCCTACATTTCAAAGGGGCAGAAAGCAGACTGGCTTTGAGAACCCAGGAGGAATGAAAGGAATTTCAATAAGAAAATTTAATTAGAAATGTAAGGAGCTACAGTTTTTTCTGAAAAACAGAAAAGCAGTTGGAAATTAAGAACCCCAGATTTTTTTTTCAACGGTTTTTTTTTTTTTTTGGGGGGGGACAGAGAGAGACAGAGCATGAACGGGGGAGGGGCAGAGAGAGAGGGAGACACAGAATCGGAAACAGGCTCCAGGCTCCGAGCCATCAGCCCAGAGCCTGACGCGGGGCTCGAACTCACGGACCGCGAGATCGTGACCTGGCTGAAGTCGGACGCTTAACCGACTGCGCCACCCAGGCGCCCCAAGAACCCCAGATTTTAAAAGGCACTAGTTATATTGGGGCGCCTGGGTGGCGCAGTCGGTTAAGCGTCCGACTTCAGCCAGGTCACGATCTCGCGGCGGTGAGTTCGAGCCCCGCGTCAGGCTCTGGGCTGATGGCTCAGAGCCTGGAGCCTGTTTCCGATTCTGTGTCTCCCTCTCTCTCTGCCCCTCCCCCGTTCATGCTCTGTCTCTCTCTGTCCCAAAAATAAATAAATGTTGAAAAAAAAATTAAAAAAAAAAAGGCACTAGATATAAATGCAAATCTAAGGCATGTCCGTATCTTGTGATTCAAAGAATAAATACAGATCACTGGCTGAGTATATATTTTGCTTACATCTCTATAAGAGAAAACAAAAAAGAAATTAAAGAGCCTTAAGTGCTTGGAGGAAATTACAGTCTGTCTTTTAAGTCTAAAATTATTTCAAAAGAAAAGAAATTTAAAGAATGATATAAATGTTCACCAAAATACATGAATAGGAAAAGCTCATAGCAGCACTATTCATAACAGTCCCAAATTGAAAACAACCCAAATGTCTACCAAAGGCAAAACGGATAAATAAAATGTCATATTTTAAGAACATAAAATGCTACACAACAGTGAAAAGGAAAAAAAAAACGACAGCTACACGACACAGCATGAATGGATTTCATAGACATAGTGTGGATTGGAAGAAACCAGACAAAGATACATATTGTATGATTGCATTTATATGAGCTTCAAAAAGAGGCAGAACTAATTTACTGCCACAGAGGTCAGAAGGGTGGTTACCTTTGGGCAGGGGATGTAGACTGGTGAGGGCCTGTGATTCGCAGGAATTGTAACAATTCACGGAGCTGTAAAGTGAAATTTCAGCACTTGACTGCATGTTAATTGTACCTCGATGAACACAAAGTCAAACATTAAAACAAGAAAAGGAATGAAAGGCATGGCATTTGAAATCTCACTCTCTGGCTCTTCCTCTACCTGCCATTCCTCAGATCCATCATCTCTCACTGTATCCTTGTCTGTGTTCTGGGCTTCAGCCAGGAGAGCATTTATAATCCCACGACATTAGAGCGGGTTACCTACCTGTACGTCTGTTTCATCGAGTTGTAAGTTTCTGGAGGAGAGGGAGCACATTTGAATCATCTTATCCCCGGTACACGGCCCTCCTTTGGCTGCGCTCCTCCCAGAAGCAGGAATCCTCTGGACCAAAGGAACATGCCCAATGAGAGTTCATGCCCTTCCTTCTAGTCCATACCATAGATACCCAGGGCCCAGGAATTTCCTGCCTAGATGGCCTTGCGCCTGCTTTTAGGGCCTGTGCAGGCCTCTTTCCCCGGCCCATCCTTGTAAGGGTGGAACACAACACCAGTGTGCCAAAACCTTGCACGGGGAGGGCCAGAGATGAGAAGGAAGAGAAGGAGGTCAGCAGGTCAGGCTGGGGACTGGGGGCCGACCACTGACCCATGTGCGCTGTCATGTTCAGCATGGAATGCTACTGAATCCGAGGATTTTAAACTTGAACCTGAGCTTCCAGATCGCTATGAAGTTACGCTATATTTATTTGCTGGAGGTAGGAAGACCGAACACTTTCCATTAAACAGTGTTAGCTTAATCTGTAAGTTATAAGTCTTTAGACATATGGTAGGCGGGACTCCCTTTGTACATTTGTCCTGGGCCCCACATATGTCAGGGGCAGGCTTGGCCAACTTCTAGTAGCGACTCAGTACATAATTAGCTGAATGACTATCACGGGATGTGCTATTTTCATTTCAGATTTACATTTCTATCACTGAGTCTAGCTGTGATTGCATTAGTAAGTCCTAGCCGCTTGCTCCAGAGCAATCCGTGTCACTAATATGGCATACCAAGGATGGCTAAAGTTTGGGTTAATCAATGCGACCTGCATAGTCTCATCACCACCCCAAGACGTGTACAAAATCCATGATAACAAAAGCTCTACTGTATTCTCTGTCTGTCACCTTCAGGGATTGTTCTAGCCTGGAACTGCATTTCCCGTCCCCACTTAATGAGCCTTAATGAAATGAATTAGCACATGTAAAGTCTTTGGGAGTTGTTTTTTTTCCCTTTACTTGCATACAAAGGCTTTAGACAGATGGTTTCTGACTACAGATCTTCCAGCCTTCTGCGCAAGGCAGGCCCTCCTGGGCTCCAGCTTGCTACTTCTAGGTGTGGGGCCTGTGGGGGAGGCTTACATTTTAATAGAGGTTTTAGACATGGTGAAAAGCATACACCCGCAGAAAGGAGAAGGGAAGCCATTTCCATAGAAGACCAACAGTGTGTGCAGACGCATCAGCAGAAGGCGCAGGTACGGGGTGAAGGGTGAGAACCAGAAGAGTTTGATTAAAGCAGCAGCAGGTCTGTGAGGGCATCTGACTGGTTCACAGACATGTCCCCAGTACCTAGCCCAGTGCCGGGGACACAGGAGGCGCACGATAAATATGTACAGGATGCAAAAAAAAGACACTGAATGAGTTGGTAAAGCGGGGAGTGCAGTTGTGGAAAAGAGACAGGCTGAGGTGTTTGCACTTGGTGCCGGAGGCAATAGGGAGCCACTGAAAGCTCTTGAAGAGAAGAGTGACTTGGTACATAAAGTGTCTCAGAAAGATGTACCTAACATAAAGGAAAGACTGGTGAAGAGGAGAAAGTGAGGAGGAGGAGGAGGAGGCCAGCGTGGCGGGTTTTAAGGGTTCGCTCCGCTTTGCGAGCGTGACGCGTCACTCCCGTGATTTTCATCACGTGCAATCTCCATGCCGGAGGAAAACGTGTGACTGTGAGTCTTTGTTCAGTTTTCCACTCAATTTTGCATTAGCTCCCCATTGATGCGTGTGGATCTGGAGCCACGTGCCATATGCCACATAACAGGTTTTTCCTGACGGAGTGAGACATAGGCCTTAATGCTACGGGCAGCCAGGAGCGGCCCATCAAAGTAACCAAACTTGTTACGCAGAAAGACAGTTATGTCTCATTGCAAGGGACACAGTCTCCCCTGCGATCTGAATCACCCAATGCACTGAAGAGCCCAGTGTCTTTTGTATCAACCGCTGGATTTCTGAAGAAACCACGTTCCCATAGGACCAATTTGCAAACGCACAACAAATTCCAATAGGAATATTACATGAATGCCTTCGATTGCCAAGAGCTCCCTGCCCAATTTACCCAAGCTAATAGAATTGGCACACGCTCCAGTGTTTGCACTGGAGCGTGCGCACTGCTCGATCAGATGAAGGAGATACAAACAGATGTGCACTCTGGCCGCTCGGTGAAACCCGCATACGGTCTAGCACGGACACAGTCACAGCACGATGGTCCCCAGACCTGGGGATCAGGTTGTTACTAAGAGCAGCTACCTTTTACTAATGCACTTACTATATATGCCAGGCCCTAGGAGGTTTGTCAAACCTTCAAACCTTCTCTAAGTCCATCTTCATAGACACTTTATGAGGCAGGGGCTGCAGCACACAATGTTACAGAAAAGGGGGAAAAGCTGTTACATAAATTAGAAAGATCAAGCTAAGACTCAGACCCCCCCAGTCTGACCAGCCACCAGAAGGACTGCTGCTTATTAGAACTTTAGCTAGAAGTTAGCTATAAGAACTTGGGCAATGGGGCCCCTGGCTGGCTCACTTGGAAGAGGATGCAACTCTTGATCTTGGGGTCGTGAGTTCGAGCTCCACGTTGGGTGTAGAGATTACTAAAATAAGTAAAGAAGTAAGTAAGTAGTAAATAAATACATAAATAAATAAAGTTTTAAAAAACAACTTAGGGGTGTCCGGGTGGCTCAGTCAGTTGAGCATCCAACTTTGGCTCAGGTCATGATCTCCCGGTTCACAAGTTCCTCATCAGGCTCTGTGCTGTCACTGAGGAGCCCGCTTCAGATCCTCTTTCCGCCTCATTCTCTGCCCTTCCCCCACTCACGCTGTCTCTCTCAAAAATAAATAAACACTAAAAAAGAGACATCTTGGTTTAAAAAAAAAAAAAAGACTTGGGAAGTCACGTAGCCTCCCTGACCTTCAGTTTTCCCATCTACAAAAAGGGGATACAAAGGGTACCTGCTTTCCAGAGTTTCTGGAAAGATCAGATTAGCAGATAGCCTGGTGCCATGTAAGGAATTCAATAAATGGCATCTATTATATTAATATGTTATTAATATGACCAAACTCTCCACCACCAGGCTTTATGACTTCTATCTTCAGTAGTCATTGATAGATTCTGGCTTCCTTGTCCAGCTTGAGTAGCTAAAATCCAATGCGCACACATACTAACAGTACTAATACAGATGAGGTACACACACACACACACACCCGCCACTCTTTGGACTTCATTATCCTGGGCGCCATCTTGAGAACTTGGATTTCCAAAAGTATCTTCTAGGGAAAAGAACTAGGATGGAAACGAAAGGAATGGTATGAGTTAACATAAGAACAAAAGTAAGACTCTTGTCCATTCTCAGTATGCTGTTGTAATTAAAAGCAAAGATCCAGCCTAGTCCAACAGACTGGAATGCAGTGTTCTTTGTGGAAAAGTGGCCAAAGCTGAGCTAACCAGACACAGCCACTGTACCCACTCAGCTTGGAGGCCTGCAAGAGAAACAACTTCATCAAGCCACCCAAAACCATTTGGCCTAGGTATTTCTGGGTCTTTCTAGATATTTTTCTGCTCAAACGTGAAAAAGATGCCTTAGTCACCTCTGCATTCAAAGCCTATTCAAGCTGGAAAAGGCCATCCATCTTCTTATGGCAATTTGGAGTCATTTATAGAAACTGGAAGCAAATTAGGATTGAGGTCAATTGTTACCTTAGGCCCGGGTTCTTGGGAAACTGGGGATACTATTATCTTGCAGGTTAGAGTTCACATATTACAGGGGGTGCATAAACCCTTAAGATTTTAAAGGATGGAAGTGTTAGAAAGGTTATGACAGCTCGAGACCATGGGTCATAATGGCAGAGAGGGCGGGGCTGGCTAGCATGACTGATTTAGCATCCTTTTTTCTCAGGAGTGATCATCTCAAAGCGTTGCCATTTTGTACCCTTGTTCCTTCTCCCTCCCTCTCTACCTTTACATCTACTTCAAGGCCCGACCTTCTACTTCCAGGAAGCCTCTCTGGACGAACTGTTATAGTCTTCATTATCTGAACAACGTATCTAAGATTTATCATCATTTGCTGCATTGTGCTGTTTCTGCTACAATTGTCTAGGGCTGATATTATCACTAATCACTATTTCATTAGCTGTTCACGTATGTATGTCTTCTCACCCCATTTAGCCCTTAAAGACTCGGATTTCATAGTTCTAAAATATTATAATTTATTGCAAATGTTTCCAAAAAGGCCTCAAGATCGATGGACTTTTTGTCTTAGAATTATTTGTGTCTTTCACAGAAATTAGCATAGTTATACCTAAAGAAAGTAAGTCATAAATGCTTGTTGAGTGGAGGAATGAATAAAAGGATGAGGCATTGACCCATAAAAACCCAATACATTAATTTGGGTCCTTAGCCTTCTAGTGAGAACCAAAGTAAGTCTTCCCTCACTTCCCTGGGTACTCTAGGCCAACTGCATACACGCAAATGCAGGTGTCACCCAAAGGTCCATGGCACAGGAAAGGAGCAGCGTACCAGGGACTAGAGAATCCAAAAGAATCATCAGGCTTCACAATTGGCTCTCTCTAGGACTTCTAGTATTCAGGACTTTGAAATAAACATAAAGATATTGACAGTTGTGTGTCCCTTTAAGCAAACACTGCGTTTATCCAACTAATAGGCCTCCTTGCTGTTCCTCAGACACATGAAACCTCGGGGGCTTTGAACTTGTTCTTCCCTCTTTCCAGAAAGCCCTTTCATTTAATATCCCTGTGACTCATCCTCTAGTGCTTTCAGGTCTCTGCTCAGATGGACTTCTTGGTGACAGTCCTTCCCTGACCACTCAACGCCCTTCACCGAAAAGTCACCCACTCTGCTTGAGTTTTGCCTTAGCCCTTGCTGCCACTTGACTTAATTGTACATTTATCCATTTGTTTATGGACTTTCTCTCTCTCTCTTAGAAGGTAAGCTCCATGTGGGCAGAGGGTAGCACTTTGTCTTGTTTGCCATGCTTCCAGCAATTAGCACGATCCCTGGCATGCTATAGGTGCTCAGTAAATATTTGTAGAATGGATGAATGGAGTGAGAACTTAGTTATAAGAAGTGTGGACCCTTGGAGTCCTCAAAACTGCTCTCTAGGTGCATTTAAAGGATTCAAAATTCTTTTTGTAATTCTTATTCACAGAGTAATGCCAACTTTTATTCATCTTCTATTGTAAAAATTCAATAGCAGAAGCTATAATACAGTGAGTTAATATGTTAAGACTCTGTCCTAAGCCTGATGCAAAGAATTTTAGACATGGCATTTTATTGAATCCCTACAACAACCCTATAAGGGAGTACTTTTCATATCCATGCACTCTAAGCAGAATGGGGGAAGGAGGTTGTGCAGCCACTGAAGACCAGATACACAGAATGGGCAACTACGCATCTCCTAATGCATCGCCCATTAGGAGAGCATGTGGGTGTAGGAGGAGAAAGGCCTGAAGGATGGGATCATAAAAAGAACCAGGATGGAGCACTTGGGTGGCTCAGTTAGATAAGCATTTGACTCTTGATTTCGGCTCAGGTCATGACCTCACAGTCATGGGATCAAAACCTGTGTGAGGCTCCGTGCTCAGCTTAGCATTCTATCTCCCCCTTAACCTGTGCCCCTCCCCTGCTCACGCACCTGTGCTTTCTCTGTCTCTATCTCAAAAATCCAAACCAAAACAAAGCAAAACCCCAAAAAACAAACAAAAAACCCAAGAATAACTAGGAAATGGCCAGACTGGACTTTGAATTCTTAGCCCTCTAGCGCCAATGTCCACAGTTTAGGAGACTATTTGTAGGAGACTAATCACACCTTTTGTGCGGTTGCCTCTTCCTGGAATGTCCTTTCCGTCCAATGCCCACCCCTCAGGGCCCAGCTCAAATGCAGCCTCCTGCATGAAGCCTCCCCTTCCTACTCCCACAGGCAATAGGTTCTCTCTCGTTGCTCTGGTAGGGAATACGGGAAAACAGCAGAGCCGGGGTGCAGGAGAGTGTTGGGGGCTCGGGCATCAGGGAGCACTGGGCTGGACCTGGTGGGAAGACCACAAGGCTTGTACTTGGAAGTCTGCACTTGTGTTGAGTTTGCAGAAATTCTGGAAAGTTCAAGGTAAACAGCAAAGTAACCCATTCCTGTCTCCTGATTGGTGGGAGGAAACCAAATGCAAACTACAAGCGGAGAACAAACTTGTAACAAAGTAACACAGTAACACAAAGTAACACAGTAGCCAACAGGTTGGATCCCAGCAGCAGCTTCAAACAATACAGGACTACCCTTGCCAGTTTTTTGCATATCATTGCCTCCTTCTAGAAAATTCTTTCCTTCCATCTCTGCCTGTGGAAATCCTGTCCCATCCATCAAGGCCCAGACATATGCTCTCTGAAGCCTTCCCTAATTTCATGCACCCCACCCCCAGCAGGGTGACCAGTAGAAGCATAACTATAGAATGGGGGATGAGGGGAGGGCACACTGTCCTTAAGTGGCAGAGGTGGGATTGAGAACCCTAGTTCAATGGCAGAATCCATGCTCTTTCCCGTGTAACAATTTGCTTATTAACCTGACATGAGAGGCTATACACTCCAATTCCAAATGAGCTGAGTGTGTGGAAGGAGCAGTAAAGTACGCGGAACGGCCACCTACTCATTCACTTAATCAGAGGAGCGTCCTCGGCCTTGATAAACATCAGCCCCACCATAGCCCTGATTACCTTCATTACTGTCATCCTACTATCCTCGAATTTGCTGTAGCCTTAATTCAAGCCTCTGTGTTCACCTGACTAGTGAGCCTTTTATCTACGTGATAACACCTAATGACCCACCAAACCCACACACAGCACGTACTAACCTCCCGCTCCCGCCACTCATGTGTGCCCTCTCAGCCCTCCTTGTAATATCCTGTTTAGTAATATGATTCCCCTTTAATTCAACGCGTCTTCTATCCTCAGGGGTAACAACTAATGTTTTAACTGCATATCAGTGATGATGGGACATGATATGAGAAAGTACATCCCAAGTCCATCATATTGTTGTGTGTTGTCCAAAAGGGGCTCTGATATGGAAAAACCCTCTTTATCATTTCAGAAATCTTCATTTGTACCAGCTTTTTCTGGGCTGCTGTTCATGTCGAGCCCCAACACCTGAACTAGGTGGTTGCTGACCGACCACCGGCACTAATCCTCTAAATCCTAACACCTATCTAACTGAGCACAGGCAACTAGGAGATCCCCTTGGGATCTCTTTCTCGTGGCTACACTCCTCTCCACTCCATCCCTTTGCCCTTACCTTATAGTAACTCAGTGGCAGCAACACTCAGATTTTTCTCCTGGAGGCCAGCAAAACATAAGGTTGGGCAAGAAAACAATGCTGTAGGGGCTGTACGGGAAAGAGGTGCTTGGGACAGACCTGGATACAGCTCAGGAGGCTTATTTAGGAATCCTCGGTCTATCCTACCATTTAAGGGGTGTGCTGTAGGCGGATCCTCTGTTAACCTTCGAAATAAAAGAGCCAGTTATTTTACCAGCAAAAGGAGTTTATTGGGTGAAGAGAGGGATTGCAATTTGGGACGTGCAAGCTATGGCAACCATAAGCAAGTCCAGAGAACATAGGAGAGGAACGTTGCTTCATAGAGAAGAAAGAAAGTTGGGAGGGGCTGCTTTGAGTGAAAGTCTATGGGAGAAAAGCAAGAGTTCAGGATGATGATGGTTTCTCATTGGCTGAGCGAGTTGCCTCTCATTGGTTCGGCTCTTGCTGAGCTAGGAGAAAATCTTCCTTTCTCCTGCCAGGGAAGTAAAGGGAACTTCTTCCTGTCCAGGAATGTGAAGTAAGCTGTGACGGAAAGTTCCTATAGGAGAGCTTCCCTTCAGGGCTTCCCAAATCTATTCTAAATAAGGTTTCCCTTTATTAACTGTCACATTTCGTCCTCTGGCTTTCTAAGAGACTGACTTCTTAACTCCAAATCTGGGTTCCCTTTCCAGCACCTACTAGACTAAAGCCAACCCTCTTCCCCAGTTTGTGTTCTATCCACCTCCACCCTCCACTCTGTCACTCAGCCCCCCTTCGATCTATTGTCTCAGTTCTTCTGGAGATGACAAGGTGAAGTGTCTGAATTTACCAGCCTGATTATCCCCATATACAATAATCTCCCACATAGGCACTGGTAGAAGAGGGAGATGTATGAGAGGAGAGGACTATTATGAAATTAAACAATTAAAAGAGCATGGGAAACATGCAAACTCCAGGATGGAATTCTTGTGTGTGTGTGTGTGTTTCCTAAGTAAACTGTACACACAACGTGGGGCTCGAACTCAGGGCCCTGAGATCAAGAGTTGCATACTCTTCTGAGTAAGCCAGCCAGGAGCCCCCAGGGTGGAATTCTTTAGCCAGGGTTCCCAACATGTGGTCCATGGATCACCAGCGTGTGAATCACCTAGGGAATCTCTTTTTTTTTTTTTTAATGTTTATTTATTTTTGAGAGAGAGAACACCCACACGACTGGGGGATGAGAAAAGAAAGAGGGGGAGAGAGGATCCAAAGCAGGCTCTGCACTGAGATCAGGGAGCCTGATGTGGGGCTCGAACTCACCAACCATGAGGTCATGGCCTGAGGCAAAGTCTCTTGCACAACTGACTCAGTCACCCAGGTGTCCCTGGGAACCTTTTAAGAATGTAGAATCTCAGGCCCCAAAGCCAAACCTACTGAATCTGCATTTTAACAATTTCCCAGGTGATTGCAGTATGCATCAAAGTTAGCGACCCAGTGCCTTTGTCAGCCTTAACTGGTTAAAGCAGTGGTTCTCAGCCTGAGATACGTATCAGAATCGCCTAGGGAGCTCAGAAAAATACTAGCTCCTGGGTCTCACCCAGCAACTGTAATTCAGTTGGTCTGGGGTAGGCCTGGACATTCAGGAGTTTCAAAAGCTTCCCGGCTGTACAGCCATAGTCGTGAACCATTGGCTTAGAACAAACCCACGCCGTCCCCCTAGAAAACAGCTACTCTACTCAAGGTTGTATGTGTGTATTGAAATATTTATGTGCACGTATTATTTATATATACACATTATAGAAATCATATTTAATATATAACATTAATGACACTTAACATATATAATTAGCTACTTTAAAATACGTTAAATATGATTAATTGCAAATATAAATATGTTTCGTAAATGTCCAGCTCCCTACTGGGCCTGACGTGCAGAGCAACATCTCTGAGTAGAGTCGGAATTCTGTCGGGCGTGGCACAGGCTCCCTCTGGAGCATGGCAGTGCCCCCCCTTAGCGCCGTGGCATTTGTCGTTGGTACCATCCAAGCTCCGTCCCCTCTGCTGGGCTCATTTCAGGCTCCCTTAAGATCTGGGGATCCTTGTAAGGGTGAAGATCCAAAGAGCTGACTTTTTTTCCTATTCCCTGCCCCCCTCCAAAGAAAGAAGATTTGCCTGAAGTAGCTCAAGTTCACGGCTTCAAGCTTCACAAAAGGCTCCAGGCCCATTTATGTGTCTTAGCTGTGACTGATGAATAGCCATCCATCCTCCTGTGACTCGAGTTGCTGCTTGTTGTCATAGTAGGTAAGCAATTGTATAAATTACCTTTCATCCAAGTCACCAAATGCGTTTGCCAAAATGATTTCTTCCAGAATTGTAAAAGTGGAAATAGAGTGCACAGAGAGAAATTGAGTTTGCTCCAAGGGGCTATGAATGCACCATTAAGGAAGCCTTGAAAAGAGATTAGCAATCCATCTGGTGTGTTTGCACATGATTTAGTGCCATTTTGGGGCATTTCTGAAGCAATGACAGTCACGGTGGGGAAGAAGAGGAGGAGGTTCCACTAGCTATTAAGACCATATACTAAGAGGCTGTGGTTATTAGGGCATGAAGCTGGGCCACAGTCCACCAGCTCTGACCTCAGCTCAGTGAGAATTGTAAAACCTCCAAAGTTTAATAAAAATCGATGCTTGGATTCCAATGCCAAGAGATTCGTTAAGACACTGTTATAAGCTTCAGGCCAAGTTCTCTGAACAAGATGACTCTCCATATCCTCTGATCTCTCTCTTTCCCCCACCCATACATGGACACGCACACGTGCGCGCGCGCGCACACACACACACACACACACCCTCACCAAAGAAAACTGACCAATACATGAACCTGTACTTTTGATACATCATTTTCCAAGCCAGACTATGAATGACCTTGGTTAAATATGGGCATCTTAGTTGAATCACCACCAAAACTACCACACTCTTTAGTGGTCTTTAAAAACTAATGTATAAATATAATCAGAACGTTGTGTAAGAATCATGTTGTAACATGGTCACTTAAATTTTCTATCAGATATTTCTTCCTTAGTAGGCAATATATCTTCTGTGGCACCCGGCTTTACTGTTATTAGAAAAATTGTACTCCTGCAGTATACCTGTAAATAAGATGGCTTACAGGTTCATCTACCTGGCAGGGAAGTCAGAAAGTTTGTCTATCTCTACCTCCAGTGCTCACCCTTATTCCAAAAGCTGAAATCTTGGCCTCTGGAGCTATTTTCTGAAGTGATTATGCACAGTAGATGAAAGCAAGTGTTCATAATGAAAATGTTGATTTCCTGGCAGGAACACAACCTGAATGAAACAAGAAGATAAGGCCACAGAGATCTGCCACTCCGCTAAGGAACGTGGAGCGTAGTCAGTTGGTTCTTGATCCAGAGTTCATCTGCCTTATCTTCTTTTTAAAAAAATTATTTTGAGAGAGAGAAAGAGCATGGGTGAGAGAGAGAGAGAGAGAGAGAGAGAATCCCAAGCAGGCTCCCCACTGTCAGCACAGAGCCCTACTGCAGGGCTTGATCTCACGACCATGAGATCATGACTTAAGCCAAAATCAAGAGTCAGTCACTTAACCGACTGAGCCACCCAGGTGCCCCTAATTTTCTTCTTTGATCGGAATTGGAAAAACATCATCGGGTTTGAGTATGTAAAGTCCATGAGGGAAGCAAGTTTGTTCACTCGTTAGCTCCATTATATCGATAAGTGTCTTACACATAGTAAGCACTCAATAAATACTTCATGTTATTTTTGTTTTCCTTTTTTACTAAAATAGAATTGCAACACAACATTCTGTCACTTTAAGGTATACAGTGCAATGATTTCACCATCTGTCACCATGCACGTTTACAACATTATTTTTTCTTACAATGAGAACTTCTAAGATTTACTTTGTTGGCAACTTCTGAATTTCCAATACAATATTATTGACTAAATTTCTCATGTTGTACATCGCATCCCCATGACTTCTTATTTTATAACTGGAAGTTCATACCTCTTGATCCCCCTCACCTATATTACCCACCCCCTAACCCACCTCCCATCTGGCAACCACCAATCTGTTCCCTGTATCTGTGAGTTTTGTTTTGTTGGTTCACTTGCTGTATTGTTTAGATTCCGGATATAAGTAAAATCATATGGTATTTGTCTTTCTCTGTCTGACTTACTTCACTTAGCATAATACTTTCCAGGACCATCCATGTTGTTTCAAATGGCAATATTTCATTTTTTATAGCTGAGTAGTATTCCACTGAGTGTGTGTGTGTGTGTGTGTGTGTGTGTGTGTGTATCACATCTTCTTTATCCACTCATCCATCTATGGACATTTAGGTTGTTTCCATATCTTGACTATTACAAATATGACTGCAATGAACATAGGGGTGCAGATATCTTTTTGAATTAGTGATTTTGTTTTCTTTGGATCAATACCCAGAAGCGGAATTGCTAGATTAATTTTAAATTGTTTAAGGAACCTCCATTCTGTTTTCCATAGTAGCTGTGGCAATTTACATTCGCACAAAAAGTGTAGGAGTATATGAGGATTCCCTTTTCTCTACATCCTCACACTTCTTTCTTCTCTTTTGATACTAGCCATCCGACAGGTGTGAGGTGATATCTCACTGTTGTTTCGATTTGCCTTTCCCTGATGATGAGTGATGTTGAGCATCTTTTCATGTGTCTGTTGGCCTTCTAGATGTCTTCTTCGGGAAAATATCTATTTCGATCCTCTGCCCATTTTTTAATTAAATTGTTTGGTGTTGAGTTGTATGAATTCTTTAGATATTTCGCATAGCAACCCCCTGTTGGATATATGATTTACATGGGGGGGGCGGATAGCACACCCACTGGCACTAGCAGGGTAGAGAGAGAATGCAAAAAATTGCACCTGCTAGTGTCTTCTTCTTGGAAAGAGTCCCAACAGGCTCTTCCCCTTCCTGCAGATGCTTAAAAATAACAAATGCAGGCGCCTGGGTGACTCAGTTGGTTAAATGTCCAACTCTTGATTTCGGTTCAGGTCATGATCTCACATTTCATGAGATCAAGCCCCGCATTGGGCTCTGCACTGACAGTGCAGAGCCTGTTTTTGGATTCTCTTTCTCTCCCTCTCTCTGCCCCTCCCTGCTCCCTCATGCATGTGCATATGAGCTCTCTCGCTCTCTCTCTCTCTCTCTCAATAAATCCATAAACATAAAAAAGGAAAAATAGAGGCACCTGGGTGGCTCAGTCAGTGGGCATCGGACTTCAGCTCGGGTCATGATCTCGCGGTTCCTGGGTTCGAGCCCCGCATCGGGCTCTGTGCTGACAGCTCAGAGCCTGGAGCCTGCTTCAGATTCCGTGTCTCCCTCTCTCTCTGCTCCTCCCCCACTCACACTCTGTCTCTCTCTCAAAAATAAATAAACATTTTTAAAAACGGAAAAATAATAACAAATGAATTGCCTCCACTTGTGGTCTAGGTGCTTTCAAACCGCAGCTTCTGTGCTGGGTCCCAGGGCAAGTGAGTCTGTGCGCAAGCTCTTGGAGAGGGGAGCCTCAATTCTCTGCAGCCCTCTTAAATGGCCTCTTCCTTGTTATCAGTTGGAAAGCAATTATGAATGTCAAATTCAGGTGATGGCTGTAAGCATATGCTCAGCTCTTCCTAAAGCCAATGGAGAAAGAAATAAGACTCCTCCAACCCTACCCTGTGTTTCCTGGTCTTGGCCTCACTTCTCTACCTCTGCTACAAATCCAGGTTGTATGACCACAGGGGATTTTAAAGTCCCCACATGCCTGTCCTGAGCTGACCCACACGATGAGGCACTGTCTAGTACAGGAAATTTGCCGGGAGAGCAGACGATGGAGAAAAAGGACGGTCTGTATCCTAAGGGCACTTGCAGCCTTGGAGGGTACTGTGCATCTAGCCTTACAGAAGGGCAACCTTCTGTATATTTAAGTAATTCTAGAAGCTGAAAAAGATTCCCTTCTCAGAACACTGCCTGGCAAGAACAACCTAATCATTAATTGACCAGAAATGAATGACCAGCACAAAAGCATGGGAATCGTTTAGAACATGAGTTCTAGAAACTAAAAACTCTATGGTAAAGGTAGCGAAGCAATAACAGAAGAACAAATTTCGTGTCCCGTGATCCCAATTTTTTTTCATTTTTGCGTTTTTCCCACCAACCACCCTGATCTACATTCATACTGTAAAGACATCCATGTATGATGTTTTAAAATAATTATGCCTTTTTAGTATATATTCATAATAGCAACATTACTGTAGATAAGCAAAATGAAAATTTAAATCGTTTATAATCCTACTGGTCAGACATAACCACTCTTAACATTTTGGTGCATACTTCTTAATTAAAACAACTACAGACACACACACACACACACACACACCCATACAGACCCTAAACATCCTGTTTAAGAAACTGCCTTTTTGACTTACTAATAGATAGTGAACATATTTCCATATCAATAAATACATCAGTAAGATGACTTCTTATGACCTTACCCAGTCTTATAACCCTAGAATTATTATTTTATTGTCCCTTTCTCAGGAACACTGCATTAAAAATGTGTCCAATAATCAAGGCACGATCCATTAGTCAAGTGAGTGACCCACATGGAGTAGATACTGGGGAAAAGTACATACATATCTACCATCAATTACCTGCTTATTATATGCCAGGCTTTGCACTGTTGGCACATTGCAAATGTTCTCTCACTACCCTTTGAAAGAGATACCATTGTTCCTGTGAGGTGAAGAAACTGAGGGAAGCTCTCAGAGGCCTTTAAACTATTCTAGAAAGCAGACGGGCCCCAAATTGAAGATACGACCATCTGGCTTTCCAGCCCACTCTTGTTCTCTGACAGACTAGTTTGGGAATTGAGCTGTGGTGGTTGTGATGTAATTAGAAATGGGCTGGAGCAGGGTGGGTGGGGACGGCGAGACCAAGAAAGAGTCTCAACTTGTGTGATGTAATGAATCCCATGAGCTAAAGGGCATTGGAGAGATCCCTATTGTCTGGAGTAGACAAGGAAAGTTTCATAGGAAACTGGAATCTGAGTTGGATCTTGAAAGACAAGCAAGGAAGGCATCATCGGGTGGGGAGGTGGGGAGCAACAAGGGCAAAGGTTTGGTGATAGAAATTTAACATTCAATGGACTTGGCCTAGTAAGGACACCAGTCTTAAGGGAGGAAAGAGTTAGCTCCGGCAAGGAGTGAGGCTGCCCGTATGACTGCCTGCGTGCACGATCCTGCACCGTGTCAACGAGCGTCACTCATTCTCTGACAATATTCGGGAAGCCAAGATATGTAGAACATTCTGTTTCCATATGGTTAGTTAGTTATGAATTCCAGAACTTGGAAACCTTGCAACCTTTGGAAAGAACCAGACTACATATTAAGGGATTAAAGTTTGAAATGTCATTTTCCATTTCTGTCCAAATGAGGTTGAGAAATTTTTGGATGAAAAAAGAATTAAGCTTTCCATGACTGGTTTCTTGCACGATATCTGAATGATTTGGATCACAGGTTGACTTGGTGGCCACCACTAAATGCTGAGACACAGATCGGCTCTGATCATGTAAGACTTTCAGCATCAAAGACAGATCCTGATGCAGAGTGGCCGGAGTTGGGTTTCAGGGTTGAGCATGATACCTAAATCTCTTCCTTTGATTATCTCTGATAATTCCATTTCTTTAAAAGGAAGTCTTCCTCCAGTTTCATCTATCATTTGTGTCCGACCCACCCCTGAAAAGTGACTTCCTTTTAACTATCCTATTTGATGGACGAGGCATGTAAAACTGGGCTGCATCTTTGGATACAAACCAGTTTCCCAATTCTGTGTGTAAGTACAGACTGCTTCAGTGCATTTTTGGCTAGTTCACACACACACACACACACACACACACCACACACACACACACAAAACTGCTTTAGTTACGCTTTTTACTTTTCAACCAATTATTTTGATGACAAGTAGATCCAGCCTACAGATAAACAATAATACTTGTATTTGTTCCACTTCCATTACCCAACAGTAGAGAATGGTTCAAAGGTCATCAACAAGAGATTGGGTTTGGTTTTAAAGTTCTCTTTGAAATCACAGCAAACACAGTGTTGCAATAGGCCCCAATCTATAATGTTTGGCTTGAACGTCAGTGAGAAGCTCTTGGGAAAACAGGATGCAATAGAGTCTTCAGAGAAGACTCTGGAAATTGGCACTTCCCCAGTTTCTTCTCAGCATCCGACTTCTGCCGCTGATCAGAGTTGGCACGTATTTGTAGAGAAGATAGAAAGAATGTGGACCTGGGAGCACTCAGGCCTGCTAAGGAGCGTAGAGTGATCGGTCTGAGAGGTTCCCAAGGTGTCCCAAGTTGAGGATTACTTTGGCCAAGTGGCTTGGATTGCTGTTAATCCACGCTGTCTTAAGATGTGTGGTAATGAGTCATCTGCTGGAATGTGATTAATCCTGTTTTGTAGGAGTGGACAGCACAAAGATTCCACCCAGGCCTCATATCACACGCTGGCCCTGCAGCTCAACATACTCTTTCTGTAGTAATTCTTAGCTAAAGTATTCTACCGAGTTCAAATAATTATTAAGCCCAGTTCTTGAAGAAGACTGGACATGCCACCTTCCAAGCCTCAATCTTAGAGACCATATACCAACTGCCTCCGACTGAAATCTTTGTTTTATATGAGCAATACTCTCAGACTTGGCTTTCCTTATCAAATCAATTAGTGTGGTCCTATAACACAGGAGTTAGAAAATCTGAAATTGAATTCTGATACTCAGTAGCTATGTGACCCTGAGCAAGTCATTTCTCTCTTTTTTCAATGTTTATTTTTGAGAGACAGCATGAGTGGGGGAGAAGTAGAGAGAGGGGGAGACAGAGGATCCAAAGTGGGCTCCCCACTGACAGCGGTGAGCCCTTATGCGGGGCCGGAACCCATGAACTGCGAGATCATGACCTGAGCTGAAGTCGGACGCTCAACCGACTGAGCCACCCAAGTGCCCCTACCCTGAGCAAGTCATTTCAATTCTAGGAGCCTCCATTTTCTCATCCACAAAGTAGACATCTGTATATCTGCTCTGCATATCCAGCAACACTGCTCTGAGTATCAAATAATATACATAGAAGTACTTTGAAAATCATATATTATAACAAGTGCAAGAGATTATTGTAATTATTTTGGTTTTGTAGGGTATGTTGTGGTTCTGTTGGTGATGAAACCTGAATAAAACGTTCTAATACAGAAATAACATTTTTTAAAAGAAAAGCAAGCATTTGGTGTACTGTGAAGATTTGGAAATTTGCACAGGAAGTTTGAGCACTACATTGGGATCTATACCCCCAAAATTTGATTTGAGATAAGCCATTAACAGAGAGACGTTTTAACTTTAGGAGCTTCCAAATGCCCATCCTGGCAGATGGGCCCCATCTGTCAGTGACAGTGGGACCCTTGAAGCATTGCCAAGAGCCTATCATCCAGATGTTCTGTGCATCTGTTCCATGTTTAGAAAACTCCTAAACTTTCCAGAAACCACCTAAGACACTTTAAGATGTTATTTACTGAAGGCAGTGGCCCAGGAAGCAAACCCAAATCAAAGGGAGAAGTATGCCTTTTGTGCTGACGCTCTAGAGCAAGGATTGGCAAATCCTCTGAAGAGAGTCAGACATAACACATTCTTGTTCTGTGCACACAGGGGTGAGAGGAACTGAGGGAGCACAGGTCTGGAGGTAGGCAAGGGTCACTGGAAGGAGCCGCATCACGACATCCCACATATACGACCACTTCAAGATCCCTTTGAGCTGGATAAGTACCTCTCCTTTAAGATGCAATTAATCTCTGGGAAGGTAAGTCTATCAGCCACTCACATCTTAGTATAAATGTCTTTAGTTAATCCTCACTCCTGCTCTCCTGAGATCTATTACAATGTGACAATGAAAATTTTTATGAAGATGAGAAGTACCTTTAGAGCTTTTGAGAATCCGTTTAGAGTGCTTTGGGGAAGGGTAGCTCTGAACAGATAGAGGGGGCATAATACATTTTCTGTGGGTAAGATAAAGAAGGGACACTAAAAACCCAGATCACAGTATAAACGTAGAGAATGAAAGGCAAAAACCCAGGATAGGTAGGATGTCAGCTGTCCTTGTAGGCCAGTGGAAATAACACAAGCCTGACGTTTGGGGCGTGCAAGCTGTGGGTGGCCATGGCAACCCCGGAGAAATGATGTTGAAACTGAGGATGAGTCTGGCTTCAAGGAGAATGGAGTGGCGGGGGAGCCGGGAACATTCCGCACACGCTGCCACCCAGTCACTCACGGGGTTACCTAGTTGGTAATCTCAGCCACTAGAGCCCTGGAAGGCTCTTCATTTAGTCCGAGCCACAGACACAGCACAGAGTTGGGACAGTCAGACCTCGTGCTCACGGGGCCATGGCTGACCGTCCATCCGCACAGGCTTGCTTCATCCTGTGACCAGGCCGGCACGAGGGCCCTGGATTTGTCCTTATGCAGAGCAAGCTCATCGCGGAAAATGAAGTCTTCGTGTGAACGTCAATGTTTCTTTTTAAGTAAGTAGGAAAAGAGTGAACGCTAAGCAAGAGTCCCCACGGATGGCTTTCATTTTGAGTAAATTCAACTGGTCCTAGTCCACATTTGTGCAAGAAAATAAGATGAATTAGTGGATGGCAGAGGGGTGGCTGGATCCATCGATAGGTGACAAAACGTACTCTTGCGTTTGCAAACCTGATCCTTTAGGAGGTGGTAGTTTTTATAGAAAAAGATTTACCTGATTAATTTCTTAAACAAGGCCATCCCTTGGGGCACCTGGGTGGCTCAGTTGGTTGAGCGTCCGACTTCGGCTCAGGCCATGATCTCCCTGTCCATGAGTTCAAGCCCCACGTTGGGCTCTGTGCTGGCGGCTCCGAGCCTGGAGCCCGCTTCGGATTCTGTGTCTCCCTCTCTCTCTGCCCCTCCCCCACTCGTGCTCTGTCTCTCTCTGTCTCAGAAATAAATAAACATTAAAAAAATTTTTTTTAAACAAGTCCATCCCTTCTGAGGAGGGCAGTACACTAATGAAGTGGGTATAATCCTTGCTGAAAGTGTTAGCCGACTCTTCATTCCCAGGGAGAGAGGAAACATGAAAAACAGACATGTCCAAAGTTGCATACAAAATACAACCAGATTATAATGCTTTTGTAAAGAAATTTTTTAATGCTTATTTATTTTTGAGAGAGAGAGACAGACAGAGGGTGAACGGGGGAGGGGCAGAGAGAGGGAGACACAGAATCCGAAGCAGGCTCCAGTCTCTGAGTGCAGAGCATGACGCGGGACTCGAACTCACGAACTGCAAGATCATGACCTGAGCTGAAGAAGGACGCTTAATCGACTGAGCCACCCACAGATGCCCAGATTATAATGCTTTTTAATACAATGTCCCAAAAACCCTCAAGAAGGAAAATATTCCTTCAGTTTGAAATGCCTGTTAAATTTTGCGTGTGTGTGTGTGTGTGTGTGTTTAGTTCACTTATGTAGAAATTAACAAGATGTATTTAACAAAAAGTGGACAGATACAAATCTGCACTTTAACCTGGGCTGGGGGGGCGCCTGGGTAGCTCAGTCGGTGGAGCACCTAATTCTTGATTTCAGCTCAGGTCATGATCCCGGGGTCGTGGGATCAAGCCTGGTGTCGGGCTCCTGCACTGAGCGTGAAGCCTGCTTAGCATTCTCTCTCTCCCTCTGCCTATCCTCCCCCATTCACATTCTCTCTCTCTAAAATAAATAAAATGAAAAAAAATTAGCGGGTTGAAAAGAGATTTTGCGTGCAGAATTTCCTTTATGAGAGAACGAGAGGGAGAGACTTCCAAAATGCAGAAATTTAGGGAGACACCTTCCAAACGTAGGACGGTCGTTTTGGTTCACGCTACTGGAATCAGGCCGCATCATTGGACCATCAGGCTTTGCTGCTTCTGCTCAGACTCAGAAGACATGAGACGTGCCATCTGGATTCTCCCTCTGCTGCTTGGAAAAATGATACTGTGGTATGGCCCGGCCTACAAAGTGCCTTCACATGTCATCTTCTCCATACGACCCTTTTATAATTCCCGTTGCACAGATGGGGACTCAGAGGTTCAGTGAGCATGCGAGAGGTCACAGAGCTGGTCGAGGGTGGAGCTGAGCCAGACTCCCACTGGAGGGCACCTGACTGTTGTTTCTATGAAGACCAGACCTGACAGTCTTGGTTGTCCACCCCAGGTCCTCTGACTCTAGCCTGCCGTCTGGCTGGCAAGGGCAAGCCCGTGGCGTGGCTACACGGCTGTGAACAGTGTGTGTTTTAGGACTTTCAAGTGCCAGAAGGCCAGAAGAACGTCTCGGTGTGATGGAGCTTTGCTTTTCCCTACGGGATTTGCTAAGCAAAGGAGAGGAGATGGTAGTCGGGAGTGATACAGCTGTTGAACTATATAGTTAGGACACCTGCCCCATGTGTTCGCACTCGGCATTGTGGGGAAGAGACGCCCCTTTCAGCCCTGAGCACAAGGAAATGAACATGGCGGGAATGTCAAAATGGCCGGGAAAATTCTGCCTTTTCATCCAAAGGGATGTGTGGAGGAGAGTGATCAGAGTCTGCTTTGTCCCCCCACCCCCACCCCACCCCCAGCCCCCTGCTCCCTTGGCTGATTTCATAAAGGAAAAGAGGGAGGAGAAAAGTCTGTCCGGATTGCTCAAATGAAAAACACGTCCACATTGACAGAAATAGACTGTTTTCTATTAAGGAATCTGGTCATGGTAACAATTATATTTTTGAATTTATCATCATGTTTATAAAACGATACTCAAGAAAAGATTATACGAGGAGATTTTGTGAACAAATTCCTTCAGCCCAGTTCTCCTTGGGAATGTGTCAATAAGCAGCAGCCACCCTCTTGCTGATGGGTTTTTTTTTTTTTTCTGTTGAACTTCGACAGGGAGATTTTTACGATTGCTGCAAACTGAAGGAGAGGCTCAGCCTCTGTTTTCCAATTTGTGATATTAGTGTTTTCTATTTATCAAGTTCTCCATGCCACCTAGTGTTTATCTGAAGAAATACCAGATTCTTGGGAAGTACCCCCAGTCCTGTGCAAGATTTCACATGCATGTTGCAGCTCAGTTACACATACGTCCATAGACGTGCTATGTGTGACATCCCAACTGGATGAAGAGTTTCCAATAATCTTCATAACTTCACAATTCAACATTAATAAAATGACTACTTTCTTCTCCCTAAAGAAAACATTGGTTTTTTTTTTTCTTCTGTAGGAGACACTGACATCAAAGAATCCTAGGATGGTCACAGTGGAAAAGACTTTCTAGACCTTTAGTCTATGCCCAACCCACTGTTGTACCAGAAAACCCTTCTCCACAATACAGTGTTGAACAATAACTTCTCTGGAACTTCAGCTTTGCTCTTGATTTTTTTTTCTTTTGAAGTATCCAAGCTGCATGGCAAGAAACCCAGGAGGGGCCCCAAAACCATTCAGAATCTCTCTGTTTGCCTCTGTATGTGCAGAGAAAACGAGCACCAGGAAACAGTGGGCAGAGAAAGGCCAAGAAACAAAGGGCCTGCTTTAGATCTGGCAGATGCTGGCCCAGCAGAATCCAGGTCTTGCGGCTCACAGAGTTCTAGCTGGAAGGGCTTGATCAAATTCCTCCTCCTTCTTCCTATCCCCGTCCAAAACCAATAAACGCTGACAAACAATGCCCATGATGTTGGCAACAGCAAAGCCGTCCTTTTCAAAATCTGTGTTCTATCATTTGCCTTCAATGATTACCAAGGCCTTCTAAATGCTACCAAAAGCTGAGTGACGACTGGAGGGGTGTGGGGGCGGGACACAGAACTATAGGAATAAGACCAGGTTTCCGAAGGGGCCCTGGCGATTCTGCAGAGGCCCTTCTCGGGGTTTACAGAAAGTAGTGGTTGTCATAATTCTGGCAAACACATGTCCTGTATTTTATACAACAGCCCCGATTTAAAATATTTCCCCTTGCCGTTCACGTAAGCACACTCAGCCTGGTCACGTTGCGGGTCCTGATTTTTTCTTGGACGGGTTTGCTCGGAAATACGCTCACCATCTCTTTAGGGCTGAAGTCTCATAAAGTACCGTACTGTTCCTACCATCCTTTGGCAAACTTACTCCTAATTGTCACTTCCCGCAGGGGCCCGACGGGCCACGGGTTGCTGATGGGGTCAGGGCTTGGGAAGTCGGCTGGAGGCATAAAGACTTGGCGACTTTGATTGAAACATTTGGAGTCTGTAAAGCACATTCACTCTGGGCTAGTAAACATGAGGTGGATCTTAATTTGGTTTGGGGGTTTTTCCCCCGGGGTTGGCCGACTTGGGCAGTCTACGAATCTTACCGCAGCACACAAAATACCATTAGCACGACCTTCTTAAAATCCATCCTTCTTAAGAAGCATTAAGAAGCATCCATCCTTCTTAAAATCCAGTGAGACAGGGAGCCAATGGTCAGAAGTGTCTCCATGCAAGTCCCCGGAGGATATCACCAGGAAGTGAGAGCTACGTTTGGCGAACTCCACAGGCTCTGGATTGCTTGTCGGTTCTGCAGAGAAAAACCAACATTCCTGTTGACCACACAGCATATTCAGTGTCCTTAATTGGAAGTTTGTCACCGTAACTTGGAGCCCTTGGTCGCTGCCTAATCTTCAGTTTTGCTGGAGGTGCTAAAAATGGGAGGTTTTAGGCCAGCTCAAGGGGAAGAGGTGCTCGCAAAGTTTTGGGGAAAGCCAAAGAGAGAGGAGAAAAGGATGAATGGCAGGAGGCACCAGAAGTGGAGGGGCGGGGGGCAGAGGAAGGACACACAGGCCACCAGAGCAATAGGTCAGAAATGAGAGACACTCTCTGACTAAAGCCTCAGGGGCAGGATGGGCCCAGGCAAGATGGGGAAGGAGGCCAGTGCAGCCAGGCCTTCAAGCCACACCCCCATCAAATCTCCCCAGCCCAATCTGAGGAAGAAGATAAACGAGGCTGCTTTTACTTTAAATATTTTCATTTCTTGGCGCCACATCCCCACCACCTGTGTCTCTCTTTCTCTCCTTGTGAATCTTTCTCTTGCCCTTTCTCCCCCGCTGTCGTGTCATTCGCGTACCTCCCCACACACCTTCTGATCCATGCGGGTTCCAGTCGCCACTCTTTTATTACTCTGGGGTGGGGTGGGCCCGGGCCCTTGACCCCCTCAGCTGCTTCTTGAGACTACAGGCATACCTCGTTCTATTGCACTTCACTTCACTGGCCTTCACAGAACTGTATTTTTTACACACTGAAGGTTGGTGGTGCCCCAGCATCGAGCAAGTCTATAGATGCCATTTTTCCAACAGCATCCGCTCACTTCGTGTTTCTGTGTCACATTTCGGTAATTCTTGCAGTATTTCAAACGTTTTCATTATTGTTGTTATATTTGTAACGGCCATCGGTAATCGGTGACCTTTGATGTTACTATGGTGATTATTTTGGGGTGCCATGAACCATGCCCATATAAGATGGCAACCTTTATTGACAAATGTTGTATGTGTTCTCACTGCTCCAATGAGCAGCCATTCACCGGTCTCTCTCCGGTCTCTCTCCCTCTCCTCGGGCCTCCCTGTTCCCTGACACGAGGATATTGACAGTAAGCCAATTAATAACCCTACAATGGCCTCTAAGTGTTCAAGTGAAAGGGAGAGTCACGTGTCTCACACTTTAAATCAAAAGCTGGAAATGACCAAACTCAGTGAGGAAGAGAAGGCCAAGGCTGCGACAGGCCTAACGATAGACCTCTTGTACCAGACAGGAAAATTTCTCGAAGGAAATTTAAAGTGTTGCTTCAGTAAACCCACGAATGATAAGAAAGCCAAACAGCCTGATTGGTGACATGGAGAAGGTTTTAGTGGTCTGGGTTGAAGATCACACCAGCCACCACATTCCCTTAAGCCACAGCCTAATCCAGGACAAAGTCCAAACTGTCTTTAACTCCTTGAGAGCTGAGAGAGGTGAGGAAGCTGTAGAAGAAAAGTTGGAAGCTGGCAGGGGTTGGTTCATGACATTTAAGGAAAGTAGCCATTTCCCTGACATAGACGTGTAAGGTAAAGCAGCAAGTTATCCAAAAGATCTAGCTACAGTCATGAATGAAGGAGGCTACGCTGGCCAACAGATTTTCTATGTAGACAAAGTAGCCTTATTTGGGGAGAAGATGCCATCTAGGACTTTTATAGCTACACGGGAGAAGTCAATGCTTGGCTTCAAAGCTTCCGAGGACGGGCTGGCTCTCTTGTTAGGGGCTCATACGGCGGATGACTTTCAGTTGAAGCCAATGCTCATTTACCATTTCAAACATCCTAGGGCCCTTAAGAGTTATGCTAAATCTACTCTGTGCTCTATAAACGGAACAACAAAGCCTGGATAACATCACATCTGTTTACAAGCAGCATGGTTTACCGAACATTTTAAGCCCACTGTTGAGAACTATTACTACTCAATTTCTTTCAAAATGTTACTGCTCACTGACAATGTACCTGGTCACCCAAGAGCTCTGATGGAGATAGACAGTGAGATTCATATTGTTTTCCTGCTTGCTAACACAATATCCACTCTGCAGCCCATGGATCAAGGAGTAATTTCAACTCTTAAGTCTTATTTAAGAAATACATTTTGGGGACACCTGTGTAGCTCAATCGGTTGAGCATCCAACTGTTGATTTTGGCTCAGATCATGATCCCAGGGTTATGGGATCAAGCCCCACATTAGACTCTGTGCTGAGTGTGGAGCTTGCTTGAGATTCTCTCTCCGTCTCTTTCTGCCCCTCTCCCCTGCTTGTGTGTGTGTGCACTCTCTCTCTCTCTTAAAAAAAAAAAAACATTTTGTAAAGCTATAGTTGCCATAGATAGTGATTCCTCTGATGGATGTGGGCAAAGTAAATGGAAAACCTTCTGGAAAGGATTCGCCATTCTAGATGCCATTAAGAACATTCGTGATTCATGGGAAGAGGTCAAAATATCAACATTAAAAGTTTGGAAGAAACAGATTCCAACCCTCATGGATCACTTTGAGGGGTTCAAAACTTCAGTGGAGGAAGTCACTACAGATGTGGTCGAAACGGCAAGGGAACCAGAATTAGAAATGGAAGCGGAAGATGGGACTGAATTGCACCGATTCCAGATAAAACTTGAACAGATGAGAAGTTGCTTCTGATGGATGAACAAAGAAAGTGGTTTCTTGAGCTGGAAACTACCGGTGGCGATGCTGTGACGATTGTTGAAATGACAACAATTATTTATAAAATATTATATAAACTTAGTTGATAAGACAGCAGCAGGGTTTGAGAGAGTGGACTCCAATTTTGAAAGTTCTACTGCGGGTAAAATGCTACCAGCCAGCACTGCAAGCTCCAGAGAAATCATTCGTGAAAGGAGGGAGTCACTGATGCAGCAAACTTCATTGCTGTCTTATTCTGAGAAACTGCCAGATACCCCAACCTTCAGCAACCACCACCCCGATCAGTCAGCAGCCCTCCACCTTGAGGCAAGACCCTCCACCAGCAAAAAGATTACGACCCGCCAGAAGCTCAGATGACGGTTAGCATTGCTTAGCGACAGATTATTTTTAAATCAAGGTGTGTACATTGTTATTTTAGACATAATGCTATTCGCATACTTAATAGACTACAGAATGGTGTAAGCATAATTTTTCTATGCACTTGGGAAACTGAAAAATTCATTCGACTCACTTTATTGTGATGGTCTGGAACTGAACTCGCGTTATATCCAAGGTATGCCTGGACCCACATCCTTCGCCTTGGCCTCACCTTTCCTGTGGCCACCGTGCCTCAGACTGCAAGCCCTCCCCTAAAGAAAGCTTACTCTGGTGAGTGCAGGTGGCTGTGGCAGGACCCAGTCTTTTCAGCCACAGTGTTGTTGGTGGGGGGCTTGGGGTCTGGGCCTCCCACTTCGGCAGGCACAAGGTCTGCAGCTCCACACCCCAGGGTTTTTGGCACCCCCTCCTCCATTTCACAGTGGAGACTCCGTGGCCTGTTTGGAATGCAGGTCCCCCTGAGGGCCCCCACCATTGGCTGCCTACTCTAGACTAAGTGACATCAAAATAAAAAGCAGAATATTCCAAACTGTTATTCTTTTTAAAAAAATACTGTGGAGTGCCTGGGTGGCTCAGTCAGTTCAGCGTCTGAGTCTTGATTTCAATTCAGGTCATGATCCCAGGGTCCTGGAATCGAGCCCCACATCGGGGTCCATGCCAAACATAGAGCCTGCTTAAGATTCTGTCTCTCCCTCTGCCCCTCTCCTGGCTTGCTCTCTCTCTCTCTCTCTCTGTCTCTCCAACAGAAAAAGTTTTTAATTACCACAATAAATAAATAAATAAATAGATAGATAAATAATTACTGCAAAGAGGGGCACCAGGGTGGCTCAGTTGGTTAAGCATCTGACTTCCACTCAGGTCATGATCTCACAGTTCGTGAGTTCGAGCCCCGTATAGGACTCTGTGCAGACAGCTCGGACCCTGGAGCCTGCTTTGGATTCTGTGTCTCCGTCTCTCGGTCTCTCCCCCACTTACACGCTGTCTCTCTCTCTCTCAAAACTAAACATTAAAGGATGCCTGGGGGTCTCAGTCAGTTAAGCCTCCAACTCTGGCTCAGGTCATGATGTCACAGTTTATGAGTTGGAGCCCGGCGTCGGGCTCTGTGCCGACAGCTTGGAGCCCGGAGCCTGCTTCGGATTCTGTGTCTCCCTCTCTCTCTGCCCATCCCCTATTTGCACTCTGTCTCTCAAAAATAAATAAATGTAAACAAAATTAAAAATAAAAAGTAAACATTAAAAAAAACAGTAATTGCTGCAAAGATTAAAAACCAGCTTCCCAAACTTCCCCTCCCTGCACTTAACTTCTTTGGCCGGGGTGAGACACGTAGGCCCCTTTAATTTCTCTCCTCCGTTGTGTTAACAACACAGTTTAATTTAATGTTACCAGAGATTCATCTGGAGTACAGAGAACGAGATCCAACTCCACAGCCATCACTTATGACTACCAAACATTGGGGAAAACTTCCTTGAAAGTAGGTTTTCACACCATTGGGAGCAAGCTAGTCCCGAACTGGAAAAACGTGAGCTGTCCCAAACGTTTGCCACCAGCGTCACTGACCTATCCTGTGGGGTTCTGCCTGGAACGACGCCTCGTTCTCCAGAGTCAGAAACAAAGGAAAGGGGGCAATAAGATGAGAGGCTCTCTTGGCCCCCGCGTCCAACTGACCGCTAGCACAGTCCCTAAAGGGTAGAGAAATGCCATCGAATAGGGCCCCAGCTCTACGGCCTGTATTAACAATGGTGCCCAAGTACTGTCTCCCGCTGGAGGGGAGTGGGGGTAGGGCGGGGCAGAGCGTTGGGGGCAAGTCCCCAACAGCTGCACTTTGCAACTGGGGAATAAAGCACCAAGTCTTTGATCTTTTCTTCTTGTCCCTTCGTGTTTAATCTTGGGTTTCTAATTTCCTTTTTCGCCGTATATTTGACCAAGCCAACTACTCCAGGATCTAGCAAATGTTGTAAATAATGTACTACATTTCCTCCTCCAAACCCAAGAGGCTTGGACCTATTCGGCCTCTGGTTTTCATGAAATTACCACGGGCCCCGGGGGACTATCTGTGTTTTCAAAAGTCATCTGATCATGGAATCTCAGGCTGAAAAGAGCAGTTCAAATCAGCTAGCCCAGCGTCGTCATGTTATCGGTGAGGAAGCTGCCATCCAGAGAGGTTGGGAGGTATATGAAACGTCACAGGCTGAGAGCCAGGACTCCCAGCTCCCATATCATGGTTTTGTTTTGGTTTGTTTTTAAGTAAGCCTTACCCCAACGTGGGGCTCAAACTCATGACTCTGAGATCAAGAGTCAGGTGCTCCACTGACTCAGCCAGCCAGGCGCCCCTATTCCAGGCTTTTGAGTGACACCGTACTTCAAGTATGGTTTGAATCCATGCCTGGTTATGGGGGAATATGTTTAACAGGCCACAGTCATGCAATGAGCTTTCAGAGAAAATATATATCTTCCATTTGGGATCCAAAGAGAAACATCAGAACTCCCCATCAGGTTAGTGATTCGTGAAAACCCAGCCAAATCCCCACGGGCCCTGTTCCACAAGACCTCAGCAAGTGAGAGGTTTCATCTCTGGCCAAAAGTTGCTAGTGGCACACTCCTAGGGGTAAAACCCCAGGATATTCTCCAGGCTGGCCACTCAGTCCACAGACACTTCTGTCTACACAGAGCCAAAATGGCGACAGTGTCGCTAAGAATGGTGTCTCTGGCTCTGCCATCAGCTGTCTCCATGGCTCCCGTAGCTTTCCTGCTTCCTGCCAGAGCTGCTCCTATCTGTGTCCCTCTTAGTGAGGGAGGAAATGGAGGCTTAATAGGGGCTTTCTCACTCTTTGTCAGCCTTGGATAAAAAGAGGGAGCTGACACCATGATCTCCAGTGGTGGCCCTGTTCTGGGAAGGTCTGATGCCACCCAGCTACTCCTCATTTTTTCCTGTACTCTTCAACTCATCCCTTTTTCTCAAGTTTAGCCTTCCCTGCAGGTACACATCCTATAATTGTCTCTGGCAGGTGGTGGTGTGCAGGTGACTTTATCTACACTAAGCTGGTGGAACCAAATCTCTTAAACCTTCCCCTTAGGAGAAGGCCATCTGCTTGTGAACTTCAAAGCTGAAAATTACCCGGTAGCAAAAATCTTGGTTTCCAAAATTGACTCATATAGCTCCTTCTTGAGTTAGAACAGCATCTAACCTTGGGAGGTCTGGTCTTACCCATCCCATGACCTATCCTTGGCAGACTGTTAACTCTCTATAGAGAGCTATAAGCTACACAGGGCTATATACATTATGGAATGATAAACATATGTTCCTACAATACAAACCAACTCACTGCTATTTATTCATTCTGTCAGTATTTTCTTTATGTATTCATTCATTCATTCATTCATTCAGCAAACATTTACAGGTCACAGGGATGGCTCCTTGAAGCCTTCCCTGACCAACTCAAGAACCCTTCAACATCCAGGCCTGTCATCACATGACCCTTTTCTTTTCAATCATAGCATTTACCATAATAAGAAATTAATTTACAAAGTGGGTTGCTGTCTTTCTCTTGCAACTACACTGTAGGCTCTTTGAGAGCAGAGGTATTGCTCATCTTGTTCACAGGTATATCCGAGCACCTATGTTTCCCCCACTGACACCTAGTGGTTGGCACAGTGCCTGAGATGTAGGAGACAATTAAATACCAATTGAAGGCCATGTAGCCACTTGAAAGAATGGGGAGGACTCAATATGCACCACCATGAAAAGCTCTCCGAGCCAGACCGTCACATGAAAAACAAAACAAAACAAAACAAAACAAAACAAAATAAAACAAAACAAAACAAATCTGCCTGGTCTGATATCATTTAAATTTTAAGAAAACATTCTTTTTCTAATATATAATTTATTGTCAAGTTAGCTACTATACAGTGTGTACAGTGTGCTCTTGGTTTTGGGGGTAGATTCCTGTGATTCATCGCTTCCATACAACACCCAGTGCTCATCCCCACAAGTGCCCTCCTCAATGCCCATCGTCCATTTCCTCCCCCTCCCCCATGCCCCCATCAACTCTAAGTTTGTTCTCTGTATTTAAGAGTCTCTTATGGTTTGTCTCCCTCTCCACTTGAAACTATTTTTTCCCCTTCCCTTCCCCCATGGTCTTCTGTTAAGTTGCTCAAGTTCCACATATGAGTGAAAACATATGATATCTGTCTTTCTCTGACAGACTTATTTCACTTAGCATAATACACTCCAGTTCCATCCACGTTGTTTCAAATGCCAGGATTTCATTCTTATTGCCAAGTAGTATTCCATTGTATATATAAGCCACATCTTCTTTATCCATTCATCAGTCGATGGACATTTGGGCTCTTTCTGTAATTTGGCTATTGTTGAAAGTGGTGCTATAAACATTGGGGTACATGTGCCCCTATGAATCAGCACTCCTCTATCCTTTGGATAAATTCCTAGTAGCGCTATTGTTGGGTCATAGGGTAGTTCTATTTTTAACTTTTTGAGGACCCTTCACACGGTTTTCCAGAGTGGCTGCACCAGTTTGCATTCCCCCCAACAGTGCAAGAGGGTTCCCATTTCTCCATATCCTTACCAACATCTGTTGTTTCCTGAGTTGTTAATTTTAGCTGCTCTGACCCATGTGAGATGGTATCTCAATGTGGTTTTGATTTGTATTTCCCTGATGATGAGTGACGTTGAGCATCTTTTTATGTGTCTGTTGGCCATCTGGATGTCTTCTTTGGAAAAGTGCCTATTCATGTCTTCTGCCCATTTCTTCGCTGGATTATTTGTTTTTTTGGGTGTTCAGTTTGGTAAGTTCTTTATAGATTTTGGATACTAACCCTTTATCTGATAGGTCATTTGCAAGTATCTTTTCCCATTCTGTCAGTTACCTTTTAGTTTTGTTGATTGTTTCCTTTGCAGTGCAGAAGCTTTTTATCTTGATGAGGTCCCAATAGTTCATTTTTGCTTTTATTTCCCTTGCTTCAGAGACATGTTGAGCATGAAATTGCTGTGGCTGAGCTCAAAGAGGTTGTTGCCTGTGTTCTCCTCTGGAGTTTTGATGGTTTCCTGTGTCATGTTTAGGTCTTTCATCCATTTTGAGTTTATTTTTGTGTATGGTGTAAGAAAGTGGTCCACTTTCATTCTTCTGCATGTTGCTGTCCAGTTCTCCCAGCGCCATTTGCTAAAGAGACTGTCTTTATTTCATTGGATACTCTTTCCTGCTTTGTCAAAGATTAGTTGGCCATACATTTGTAGGTCCAATTCTGGGTTCTCTATTCTATTCCATTGGTCTATGTGTCTGTTCTTGTGCCAGTACCATACTGTCTTGATGATTACAGCTTTGTAGTAGAGGCTAAAGTCCAGGATTGTGATGCCTCCCGCTTTTGTTTTTTTAACATAACTTTGGCTATTCAGGGTCTTTTGTGGTTCCATACAAATTTTAGGATTGTATGTTCTAGCTTTCAGAAGAATGTCAGTGCAATTTTGAATGGGATTGCATTGAATGTGTAGATTGCTTTGGGTAATAATGAGATTTTAACAATATTTGTTTTTCCAATCAATGAGCATGGAATGTTTTTCCATTTATTTGTGTCTTCTGCGATTTCCTTCATAAGTTTTCTATAGTTTTCAGCATACAGATCTTTTACATCTTTGGTTAGGTTTATTGCTAGGTATTTTATGGTACTTGGTGCAATTGTAAATGGGATCAAGATCTTAATTTCTCTTTCTGTTGCTTCATTATTGATGTATAGAAATGCAACTGATTTGTGTACATTGATTTTGTATCCTGTGAGTTGCTGAATTCATGTATCACTTCTAACAGCTTTTTGGTGAGTCTTCAGGTTTTCCATGTAGAGAATCATGTCATCTGCGAAAAGTGAAAGTTTGACTTCTTCCTTAGCAATTTGGATGCCTTTTATTTCATTTTGTTGTCTGATTGCTGAGGCTATGACTTCCAACACCATGGTAAACAACAGTAGTGAGAGTGGGCATCTTTGCCATGTTTCTGATCTCAGGGGGAAAGCTCTCAGCTTTCTCCCATTGAAGATGATATTAGCTGTGGGCTTTTCATATATGGCTTTTATGATGCTGAGGTATGTTCCTTCTATCCTGACTTTCTTGAGGGTTTTTATTCAGAAAGGATGCTGTATTTTGTCAAATGTTTTTTCTGCATCTATTGACAGGATCATATTGTTCTTAGCCTTTCTTCTATTAATGTGATTGATTTTCAAGCATTGAACCAGCCCTGCAGCCCAGGAAAGGCACCCACTTGATTGTGAATAATTCTTTTCATATACTGTTGAATTTGATTTGCTAGTATCTTGTTGAGAATTTTTGCATCCATGTACATCAAGGATATTGGCCTGTAATTCTCCTATTTAGTGGGGTCTCTGTCTGGTTTGGGAATCAAGGTAATGCTGGCTTCATAAAATGATTCCAGAAGCTTTCCTTTCATTTGTATTTTTTGGAACAGGTTGAGAGGGATAGGTATTAACTCTGCTTTAAAAAAATTTTTTTTAATGTTTTATTTATTTTTGAGACAGAGAGAGACAGAGCATGAATGGGGGAGGGTCAGAGAGAGAGGGAGACACAGAATCCGAAGCAGGCTCCAGGCTCTGAGCTGTCAGCACAGAGCCTGACGCGGGGCTCGAAATCACAGACCGTGAGATCATGACCTGAGCCGAAGTTGGACGCTTAACTGACTGAGCCACCCAGGCGCCCCAAGTATTAACTCTGCTTTAAATGTCTGGTAGAATTCCCTTGGGAAGCCATCTGGCCCAGGACTCTTTATTGTTGGGAGGTTTCTGATAACTGATTCAATTTCTTCACTGGTTATAGGTCTGTTCAAATTTTCTATTTCTTCCCGTTTGAGTTTTGATAGTGTGTGAGTGTCTAGGAATTTGTCAATTTCCTCCAGGTTGTCCAGTTTGTTGGCATACAATTTTTCATAATATTCTCTGCTAATTCTTTGTATATCTGTGGTGTTGGCTGTGATCTGTCCTCTTTCACTTGTGATTTTATCTGTTTGGGTCCTCTCTCTCTTTTCTTTTTGAGAAGTCTAGCTAGGGGGTTCTCAATTTTGTTTTTTCTTTCAAAAAAACCAGCTTTTAGATGCATTGATCTGTTGTACTGTTTTTTTGGATTCTGTATTGTTTATTTCTCCTCTTATCTTTATTATTTCTCTTATTCTGCTGGCTTTGTCTTTTGTTTTGTTTTGTTTTTTGGGTTTTTTGTGTGTTTTGTTGTGTTTTTTTAATTTTATTATTATTATTATTATTATTATTATTATTATTTTTTGCTGTTCTGCTTCTAGTTCCTTTAGGTGTGCTGTTAGATTTTGTATTTGGGATTTTTCTTGTTTCTTGAGATGATAGGCCTGGATTGCAATGTATTTTCCTCTCAGGACTGCCTTTGCTGTATCCCAAAGGGTTTGGACTGTCATGTTTTCATTTTCATTTGATTCCATATATTTTTTAATTTCTTCTTTAGCTGCCTGGTTCACCCAGTCATTCTTTAGTAGGATGTTCTTTAGCATCAATGTATTTGGAGGCTTTCCAAACTTTTTCTTGTGGTTGATTTCAAGTTTCATAACGTTGTGATCAGAAAATATGCATGGAGTGATCCCAATTCATTTATATTTATTGAGGGCTGTTTTGTGACCCAGTATGTGATCTATCTTGGAGAATGTTCCACGTGAACTTGAAAAGAATGTGTATTCTGCTGCTTTTGGATAAGAAGTTCTGAATATGTCTGTCAAGTCCATCTGGGCCAGTGTATCATTCAAGGTCATTGTTTCTTTACTGATTTTCTGCCTAGATGATCTATCTGTCCATTGTTGTAAGTGGAGTATTAAAGTCCCCTGCAATTACAGTATTCTTATCAATAAGATTACTTATGTTTGAAATTAATTGATCTTTGTATTTGCGTGCTTGCAAGTTGGGAGCATAAGTATCTATAATTGTTAGCTCTTCCTGATGGATAGACCCTGTGATTATTGTATAATGCCCTTCTTCATCTCTTGTCACAGCCTTTAATTTAAAGTCTAGTTTGTCTGATATAAGTATGGCTACTCCAGCTTTCTTTTGACTTCCAGTACCATGATAGATGGTTCTCCATCCCCTCACTTTCAATCTGAAGGTGTCCTCAGGTCTAAAATGAGTCTCTAGTAGATAGCATATAGATGGATCTTGTTTTTTTTTTATTTTATCCATTTTGATACCCTATGTATTTTTATTGGTGCATTTTAGTCCATTTACATTCAGAGTGATTATTGAAAGATATGGATTTAGTGTCATTGTGTTATCTGTGGGTTTCATGTTTGTGGCGAAGTCTCTGGTCCTTTGTAGTCTTTGCAGCATTCCATTCACAGAGTCCCCCTTAGGATCTCTTGCAGGATGGGTTTAGTGGTCATGTACTGCTTCAGCTTTTGTTTGTCTGGGAAAGCCTTTATGTCTCCTTCCATCCTAAATGACAGCCTTGCTGGATAAAAGATTCTTGGCTGCATATTTTTCCTATTCAGCACATTGAATATTTCCTGCCACTCCCTTCTGGCCTGCCAAGTTTCAGTGGATAAGTCTGCCACTACCCTTGTGTGTCTACCCTTGTAGGTTAAGGCCCATGGTTCCCTAGCTGCTTTCAGAATTCTCTCTTTACCTTTGTATTTTGCCGGTTTCACTGTGATATACCATGGAGAAGATATATTCTTGTTAAATCTGAAGGGAGTTCTCTGTGCCTCCTGGATTTGGATGTCCGTTTCCTTCCCCAGATTAAGGAAGTTCTCAGCTATAATTTGTTCAAGTAAACCTTCTTCCTTTCTCTCTTCTTCTTCTGGAACTCCTATGATATGGATATTATTCCGTTTCATTGAAGCACTTAGTTCTCTAATTCTCCCCTCATGGTCTAGTATTTTCTTACCTCTCTTTTTCTTGGCTTTATCCTTTCTATTTCACTTATTCTCCCCTCTGTCTCCTCCATCCTTGCTGTCACTGCATCTAGTTTATTTTTCACCTCTTTTACAACATTTCTTAATTCATCATGACTGTTTCTTAGTTCCTTGATCTCTGCAACAATAGATTCTCTCCTGTCTTCTATGCTTTTTTCAAGCCCAGCAATTAATCTTATGACTATTATTCTCAGTTATATTGTTTATATCTGTTTTTGAGCAATTCTCACTGTCATTTCTTCCTGGAATTTCTTTTGAGGAGAATGCTTCCATTTTATCATATTGGCTAGTTTGCTGACCCTTATGTGTTTTAACGGCTTGTTATGAGTCCTGCACCTATGAGCACTACTATATTAAAAAGGGGTCATACACTGTCCAGGGCCTGGCCCTTCAGGGGATGTTTTCAGAGTGTGTTTCATGCTCTCTGTTGTGACTCTGGTTGCTTTATCTCCCTACTCATAGTGGTGGTTTGGACCTTCCACCAGGTATGCTTTGATTTGTTCATTGAAATATCCCCATGGCCCACCACGTTGTCCCTGTAGGCCCCTGAAGATGTTTCTGTTACTCTGTAGCCCGGATTCCTGGAATTCCAAGACTTCTGGCTTCCATACTGCTGTGTTTGAGGGATGAGGGAACTTCAGGTCCCCCTACTTCTCCATCATGTTGACTCTCATTCTTAAGACAACATTCTAAGGGTGCCTCTGTGGCTCAGTCAGTTCGGTGTCTGGCTCTTGGTCTTGGCTCAGGTCATGGTCTTGCAGTTCATGGGGTCCAGCCCCGCATCAGGCTCTGTGCTGACAGTGCAGAGCCTGCTTGGGATTCTCTTTCTCTCTCTCTCTGCCCCTCCTATACTCTTTTCCTCTCAAAATAAATAAGTAAATATTTTTTAAAAAGAAAAAATTCTAAACAAAACTATAGATTTCTGTACATGTATACACCTCTGTAAGTGCATGAAGAAGATCTGGGTACAGAGGAGGGAACACTTGTAAACTCATTGTATGAGGTCAGCATTACCCTGATACTAAAGTCAGACAAAGACGCTACAAAAACCCTGCAAACCAATATGCCTGATGAATTTTGATGCAAAATTCCTCGACAAAATACTAGCAAACTGAATTCAACAGCACATGAAAAAGATTATACACTATGGCCAGACCGGGTTGATATTTAGAATGCAAGAATAGTTCAGCATATGAAAAACAATCGACATAATACACCACATTCACAGAATGAAAGACCAAAAATCTGCAAGATCATCTGAGTTGAAGCAGAAAAAGCATTTGACAAAATTCAACACCCTTTCATGATAAAATCAATAATCTAGGAACAGAAGGAAATGACCTCAGTATAATAAAGGCTATAGCTAACATGATATTCAGCAGTGAAAGACTGAACACTTTTCCTCTAAGATATGGTTAAAGGCAAAGATGCCTACTCTTTCCACTTCTGTTCAACATAGTACTGGAAGTCCTAGCTAGAGCAATTAGGCAAGAAAAAGAAATAAAAGGCCTCCAAATTAGAAAGAGGTAAAATCATCTGTTCACAAATCACATGATCTTATATGTAAAAAAAAGTCCTAAAGATTCCACATTAAATAATTGTTAAAACTAATAAGCAATTTCTGCAAAGTTGCAAGAAACAAACTTAACACATAAAAGTCAATTGCATTTCGATAAACTAAGCACGACCAATCTGAAAATGAAATTAAGAAGACAATCTCATTTGCATCAAAAAGAATAAAATGCTTAGGAATAAACTTAATCAAAGAGGCAAGAGGCTTGTACACTAAAAACTAAAAAAAAAAAAAAAGAATTCTAGAAGAAATCAAAGAAAATGGATTTATTTATTACAAATAAATGGATGACATCCTATGTATATGGATTGGAAGACACAATGTTAAAATGTCCACACTACCCAAAGGGATCTACAGATCCAGTACAATTCTTACCAAAATGCCAATGGCATTTTTTATAGAAATAGAAAAAAAAAAAGGTAAAATTCATATGGAATCTCAAGGGACCTCAAATAACCAAAATAGTCTTGAAAAAATAAAGAACAGGGGTGCCTGGGTGGCTCAGTCGGTTGAGCTTCCAGCTTCAGCTCAGGTCATGATCTCGTGGTTCGTGAGTTCGAGCCCTGCGTCGGGCTCTGTGCTGACGGCTCAGAGCTTGGGGCTACTTTGGATTCTGTGTCTCCCTCTCTTTCTGCCCCCTCCCACTTGTGATCTGTCTCTGTTTCTGTCTCTCAAAAATGAATAAACGTTAAAAAAAATTTTAAAGAACGAAAACTCTAAAAGCCCAGAAGAAAGCACAGAGGAAATGGTTCAGCACATTGGATTGGGTAATGATTGTTTGGATATGATGCCAAAAGCACAGGCAACAAAAGCAAAAATAGATAAATGGGACACCAAATTTAAAAACTTTTGTGCATCCAAGGAAATAATCAACAGAATGAAAAACAGCCTATGCCGTGGGAGAAAATATTTGCAAATCATATTTCTGATACAACTCAACAACAAAATAAGCAAATTAAAAATAAGCAAAGGACTTCAACACACAATTCTCTAAAGAAGATATGGAAATAGCCAACAAGCATATGAAAAGATGCTCAACATCAGTAATCATTAAGAAACACAAATCAAAACTGCAATGAGACATCACCTCGCACTCATTAGGATGGGCACTATCAAAAAAAACAGAAAACAAGTGTTGGCAAGGATGCAGAGAAATCAGAACCGTCGTGCGTTGTCGGTGGGAATGCAAAATGGTGCAGCTGCTATGGAAAACAGTACACAGTTCCTCAAAAAATTAAAAATAGAATTATCATAGGATCCAATAACCCCACTTCTGGGTAGATACACAAAAGAATTTATATGCAGGATTTCAAAGAGATATTTGTACACCCGTGTTCATTGCTGCATTATTCACAATAGCCAAGAAATGGAAACAACTCAAAAGTCCACTGATGGATGAACGGATAAGCCAATGTGGTATATCCATATAATGGAATATTATTCAATTTTAAAAAGGAATGAAATTTTCACTCGTGCTACAACATGGATTACCTTGAAGTCATTATGCTAAATGAACTAAGCCAATCACAAAAGGGTAAATATTGTATGACCAGATTTATGAGATACATAGAGTGGTGAAAGTCAGAGACAGAAAGTAGAAAGGTGGTTGCCAAGGGTGGGAGAGGTGGGAGATAGTGCTTGATGGGCATGGAGTTTCAGTTTTGCAAGAACAACATGTTCTAGGGATCCGCTGTGCAACAATGTAAATATACTTACTGAACTATATACAGTTGACCCTTGAACATCACAGGTTTGAACTGTAAACGATAAACACAAGTTTGAACTCTAAAGGTCTGCTTGTATGCGAATATTTTCCCGTAAATATGGTACAGTACTGTAAATGTAGTTTTCTCTTCCTTATGATTTTCTTAACATTTTCTTTTCTCTAGCTTACTTTATTGTCATACAGTATATAGTATACACAGCATACGAAATATGTGTTAATCGACTGCTTATGCTATCTGTAAGGCTTCCAGTGAACAGTAGGCTATTAGTAAAGTTTTGGGAGATTCAAAAATTATATGCAGATTTTTGACTGCACAGAAGGTCAGTGCTCCTAACCCCTGTATTGTTCAAATCAATGGTACTTAAAGTGATTAAGATGGTAAATTTTATGTCATGTCCTTATAACCACAATTAAAAATAAAATTTAAATTTAAAACAAAACAGAAGGATTTGGATGGATATGGAGGGAAAAAGGAATACTGGAATGAAGAAGAAATACCGTTTTATCTCTATTTTTGTTATAATGAAACTGTTTTCAGGTATTATATAATTAAAATATTTGTTAAAAGCTAAGTGCCCATCGACAGATGAATGGATAAAGAAGATGTGGTATATATGCACAATGAAATATTACTCGCCATAAAAATAATGAAGTCTTGCCATTTGCAGCAACATGGATGGACCTGGAAGGTATTATGCTAAGTGAAATATGTCAGACAGAGAAAGACAAAATGTGGTTTCACTTATACGTGGAATCTTAAAAGCAAAACGAAACAGGGGTGCCTGGGTGGCTCAGTTGGTTAAACGTCTGACTTTGGCTCAGGTCATGATCTCGCGGTTTGTGAGTTCGAGCCCCACGTCAGGCTCCGTGCTGACAGCTCGGAGCCTGGAACCTGTTTCGGATTCTGTGTCTCCCTCTCTCTCTCTGCCCCTCCCCCGCTCACGCCCTGTCTTTCTCTCAAAAATAAAATCATTAAAAATTTTTAAAAGGAAAAGGAAACAGAAACAGACTCATAGATACAGAGAACAAACTGGTGGTTACTGGGGGTGGGGAGGGTAACATAGATGAAGGGAATTAAGAGGTCCAGATTTCCAGTTATAAAATGAATGAGGCACAGGGATGAAAAGTACAGCATAGACAATAGAGTCAGAAATATTGTCACTACTTTGTATGGTGACGGGTGGTAACTAGACTTATCGTGGGGATCATTTTGTAATGTATAAAAATATCAAATCACTATGATGTACCCTGGAAACTCGTAAGATATGGTATGTCAATACAAGCCAAGGCTTTGGGGGGCACCTGGGTGGTTCAGTCATCCAACTTTGGCTCACGTTCAAAATCTTCTGCCTTTCTACAGGCTCAGCTGCAATATATTCGAAACAATATATTCAAACGCACTGAGCTCAAATAAAGCCACGAAATAGGAGGCGGGAAGAAGTCTTTGAAAGACCCCTCTGAAGATAGTTGATGAGATAACTGAACTAAATGTCAAGGAATGCTAAAGCCCTAAGGCTTATTATACGTACACAAAGTGATCTAAAGCAGAGGTGGGCTGGGCCAGACCCCAAGAGCTTGTTCCAAGGTTATTTTCATACAGTCATCAGGTTCAGCCTAACAAAACGATTACATATAAGTCCTTGGAGGGGCCGCTGAATGATGAAGAATGATTTTTAACCAGCATGTTATTTTTTATGTCAAGTATACATCAGCCGTGCCGGGGAGGGGGTGGTGTTGAGACTTTTGTTCTCTTTAATTCGCCCAGGCGTTTGGGTATACACCATTAATGTGCTCCACCAACCATTCATTCATAGCTAGAGCAAAAGGAGCTTTAAACCAACCCCTGTCTCAAAGCCAAACGGACGGGGTTTAAATTCAGGAGTCCAGCGTCCCGCAAGATATGTATCTAGTCAACTCTTTGTTACCCTCGCTAAGGAGAGGAGAAGCATTCACACGGAATACTGAAAGTGCTTTCGGGGATATGGCCAAGGAATTTTTCTTTTCGGCATTACATTTGCCTTTCTTGTTCTGTTTTCGTTAGGTGGAACAAGAAAACCATATTGCACTCCCAGAGCCCCTCAGGGGCTAGTGTCACAGATGAGAATAGCTGGGGTCCAAGGCCAGCATCGCCGGGGGGCCGGTCATAACGACGATTGCTCACAGGCACCCCGTGCGCTCCTGGCTGTCTCCCACGTCTCTGGGGCTGGCAAAGGAACAACAGCACAAGGTGGTTTCCAAGAACAAAGTTGTCAGAGACTCTGAAGTCACGGTAGCTCTACTTTAGTCTGGAGATCTACCCCAGTCGTTCCAGACCCCCGGGAGCCAACCCAAGCAGAACATCTTCATTCAGGAAGCATACAACATTGTTGTTAAAAACACGGTCCTTGAAGCCAGTCGGCCTGGGTCGCAGCTCTGCGACCTCGTGGTCTTGGACAAGTCACTTAAGTTCTCTGTGCCACATCTGTAAAATGGGCATAATGACCGTTGTGAGGAGTAAGTGAGCTCACATATACAAAGTGCTTAGGTTAATCTTAAAGCTCTCAATGTACGTTAGTTCTTTATCCCTCCTTCCATCCGGTCAGCTTAGTCCATCCAGACCTCCCCAAGGGCCTCGTGGAGGCTTCAAGTTTCCGGAGGCTTTGCAGCCATGGGCACACTTGTCACATGGTGTTGTGTTGTTTATCGGCCTTCCGCGTTGGATTGGGAGCATCTTGAGAATGGGGCCAGGTCTTGTTCATGGTTATATCTCTAGCAGTTGGCAAAGTCCTGGCCAAAAAGAAAGAAAGAAAGAAAGAAAGAAAGAAAAACAATAGTACCTCAGTTAATGTCTTTGAATTAAGCTCTTTTGAGGTTCCCTTAATTCTCAAATTCCTAATTCAGATCTCAGCAGTAGCCCAGTCAGGTGCCCCACGTGGCTTATTTCTGAGGTCAGTGACAACATGTCTCACTGTCAGAAACTTCCGTAAGTGGCAGGGGACAGTCATGGAGAGTACCACTATTGTCCCATATGATGTCTCCAGCAGAGTTTCACCAAGTGCCAGAGAGAAAACCTAAATAATTACAGCCAATGGGCACCCATTCTTCTGTTGGTTACTTGAGAAATATGTGTTTTCAGGGAGGCTAGGCATGGTGGGTAAGCAATGCCCCCCAAAGATGCCCACATCCTAGTCCCCAGAATCTCTTATCTTCTATGGCAAAAGGGCCTCTTCAGAAGTGATTAAATTAAGGTTCTTGAGTTGGGGGATTATCCCAGATTATCGTGGTGGATCTGATGTCATCACCAGGTCCCAATAAGTGGTAGGCGGGGGAGGGTGGCGGCTGATGGCTCAGTTGGTTAAGCATCTGACTCTTTTTTTTTTTTTAATTTTTTTTCAACATTTATTTATTTTTGGGACAGAGAGAGACAGAGCATGAACGGGGGAGGGGCAGAGAGAGAGGGAGACACAGAATCGGAAATAGGCTCCAGGCTCTGAGCCATCAGCCCAGAGCCTGACGCGGGGCTCGAACTCACGGACCGTGAGATCGTGACCTGGCTGAAGTCGGACGCTTAACCGACTGCGCCACCCAGGCGCCCCTAGCATCTGACTCTTGATTTCAGCTCAGGTCATGATCTCCCGGTTTGTGAGTTCGAGTCCCACATCCGGCTGCACAGAGCCTGCTTGGGATTCTTTCTCTCCCTCTCTGTCTCTCTCAATCTCTCTCAAAATAAGTGGATAAACCTTGGGGGAAGAAAGGAAAATTCTGAAAAAAAAGAGGGAGGCAGGAGGGTCAGGGTCAGAGTCAGAGACGCAGATATGGCCTGGGAAGCAGAGGTCAGAGAGAGATTTGAAAGTGCTGTGCTTGCGGCTTTGAAGGTGGAGGGAAGGACCGTTTACTAAGAAGACCTGTGGGCAGCCTCTAGAAGCTGGAAAAGGGAAGGAAACAGATTCTCTGGTGAAGCTTCCGGAAAGAATGCAGCCCTGTGTCTCCTATCCTCTTCCACAAACTCATTCAATGGTTCCTTATCACCTACAGGATAAAAGTTCAATTCCTCGGCATTGCCCTCAAACCTCTGGCCCTAACTTGCCTTTCTGGACTCGCCTTTCACTGTTTTGAGCTTCCACACATGGAGCTTCCTCCTGTGCCCTTGTCTTGTTCTGTGTGGTCCTGCGCCCACCACCTTGTCGCTGAGGCTGATTCCAGGGAGGGGAGGGCTTCTTCCCTCCTTCCCTTCGTGCATCGAGCTGAGGCACTGGCTCCCCCAGTAGGTTACCAGTAACTCCCTGGAGCCCTTCCTCATTCCACCTCATTAGGTGTTCACGCATTTTGTCTATCACCCTAAAGGATCAACACAGTGAGGACAGTAGCAAAAAAATGAATACAGTTATAATAAGGAAATAAGTACATTTTTTTTCCAGGATGCAGTGGGGGGTTTGTTTTACTTATTTTGGATTGAGAGAGAGAGAGAGAGCAGGAGCTGGGGAGGGGCAGAGAGAGAGGAGGACAGAGGATCTGAAGCGGGCTCCGCGCTGACAGCAGTGAGCTCGAATTCATGTACCATGAGCTCATGGCTTGAGTCAAAATCAGAGGCTCAACCGACTGATCTGCCCAGGTGCCCCAGAAAATAAGTACATTTCTTGAAGATCTCTTCTCTTTCACTTCTCACCACCACCACCACCTCCCCTACACACACACACATACACACAGCCATACATATAGTAGTCACTCAATAAACGCTGCAAGAAGGAATCCGTATTGGGGTCAAACAGCACAGTGAGAGCACTGCGGGGGAACAGTCTGCATAGCTCTCAGACGCTCTTTCCATTCTGCTGAGGAGAAAAGGTGATAGGAACCAAAATTAGGAGTTGCAGAGGGCCGGGGGTTCCAATCCACGTCCTGACACATATTCACTATGTGACTTCAGGCAAGGTACCCAACATCCCTGTGCTGCCTCTTCCTCATTTATAAAATGGGAAGGGTATTGACACTTTCCCTTGTAGGACTGTGGTTAGTCCCATGAGAAAAGTCGTTCAAAGCCCTTAGAACGCTCTCTGGCAGGAAGGAGGCACCATGTGGGCCAGCTTTTACTGGCAGGGTGATGGTGATGAGTGTGCCATTAACAGTATCTTTCCTCCCTAAGCCTTGTCAGCACGGGCCTGTCCCCTTCACCTCCTAGTGGCCTCAGTTTCCCATGTCACCAAAATGATAGCCCATACCACTCTGCTCATTTCCAGGGTTACACTTTATTTAAATGTACGGAAAAGCCATTTTATTGAAAAATGTTCAGAAACGCTGGAAAGCGTTAAGCAAATGTCACGCATTTTCAGTCCTAGCTATGATTTGGTTCCACCAGGTGCCTCTCCCCGGCACCCACCCTCCCCCGCCACCAAAACGGGAATGCCTCAAGGTGATGAAAATTAATAATATCTCAACAGAAATAAAACTTCTGTACATTATAGTAATTTCTAAATCTTTTCCTGACACTGTATATTACAGGGGACTGATTCGTAGAAGAATACCCCTTTTGTGAACAGCCCGAGGGTTTTCGCTGTTATTTTTTAACATGAGATGCGACATCAGGCTCAACATTGAGACCGGGTGGGAACTTTGTCAAGTTCAACTCATCGCTGCAGCTACTTTGCTCTGTGTTTAATGAGCAGGCGTCCTCCTTTTGAGACAGGCCGAAGTGAACTTGGATCAGACCCTTAGTCCTGGAACAATGCATCCCACCTTTGTTGGAGCCCAAAGAGCTTTTCTGTGCAAAGGCCAGTGTGTCTTAACAAATGGCATTCCGCACATTTTCTCGGCCACGGCTCCAGCCTCAGCGGGATTCCACTGCATTCTTGGCAGTCGGGCTCCTCTCCTCTGGCAGGGGGTCAGCCCGGGGCCACTGAGGTCAAGGAACCTCCACAGGCCGCCCCTGCCTGGAGGAGGCGGACAATGCAAGCCCCCGCCACAGCGCTTCCTGCTTCAGCAGCTTGGGCTCGAATGTGCACAGCTGCCCCCGGGAGAGGGGCTCCCGGCCTGCAGAGGACGGCCTCAGCCAGCACTGGAGCCAGCGAGGAAGCCGAGGGGGAGAGTCTCAATCTTAGTTCATCGTTTGAAGGAGGGGAGCCCTGTGGGAAGGGGCCGGGAGGGTTACACTTCCTTAGGAAGCCCTTGCCAGCAGCCCGTGCTGTGGGAAATGCACGAGGGTGCGTGACTGCCACCACGGTCCCGGTCACCGCCGGGCCTCCGTGTGAGTGGATGAGGTCCATCAAAAGGCCTCCTGCAGGGGCGCCTGGGTGGCACAGTCGGTTAAGCGGCCGACTTCAGCCAGGTCACGATCTCCCGGTCCGGGAGTTCGAGCCCCGTGTCGGGCTCTGGGCTGATGGCTCGGAGCCTGGAGCCTGTTTCCGATTCTGTCTCCCTCTCTCTCTGCCCTTCCCCCGTTCATGCTCTGTCTCTCTCTGTCCCAAAAATAAATAAACGTTGAAAAAAAATTAAAAAAAAAAAAGGCCTCCTGCAGGAAGGAAATGCTATGAGCTGTGATTATGTTTGGGGAGAGGGATTGTGGGTGAGTTTCCTTTTCTTCCTTATATTCACTCTACTTTCTCATTTAACAATGACGTGCCTGCTAGCGTAAGAGCGCTTAACTCCACCCTTAAAGGCCACACTGCAGTCCTCGTGCGGAAGAGTTCCCACGGCCGAGGGTTGGGATAACGGTCTGACTTCCGGAAGGCCCCTTTTAAAACGCATGAGCGTGTGTGGAGGGAGTTGGGGTAGGGGAGTGGGTTTCATGCGCGAACCCATTGATTTCAGAGCCTGGGACCCGTCACACCGTCAAGGAAGAGAGAAGGGCTGGGAGAAGAATTCCAAGTTTTGTAGGGAAAGTTCAGGAAGGCAGCCCGGATACTGTAACCTCAGGGCCTGGCCTTATTTCCTCCTTTGGAAAATGAACAGGTGAGGCCAGCACTGTCCAGTCGGGTCGTGGAGCACCGGAAATGTGGCTGGTCTGGAGTGAGCTGTACGGTAAGTGTAACATACCCACTGGCTTTCAGACACTTAGTATGAAAAAAAAAAAAGAACGGGAGGTATCTCATTAATAAGTCCAAAAATACTGATTACGTGTTGAAATGATATGTTGGTTATAGCAGGTTAAAGCACATATACCACTGAAACTAAGTTCCCCTGTTGTTGTTTTTTTTCTTTTTACCGTGGCTACTAGAAAATTTAAATTGTGCATCTGGCACGCATTGTATTTCTACTGGACGGCGCTGGGTTGCACAATCGTCTTGGAGCTTCTTAAATTTTCCCATTGAAATATCACCAAAAGCTCATACAAGTACCACTGAATGCGGGTGGGGGAGGCAGGCTCTGAGCATAATACGAAGCAGTCTGCTAAAAGCAGGGGGTGTCTTTGAAATCTCCTCTTTTCTGTTTTAAGATGGATATGTGCGTGTTTTAATATAAAAACGACAGGTCTAAAAGAAAGAAAAAGAGTTCTCTCCCTGCCTCCACTCACCAGTCAATATCTTTCAGTAAGAAGACATAAAGTTTCGCCTGTCTTTCAAGCCCCACCGCACCCCAGCACACTGTGTTCGAGTCCTGGGGGTCCACCGACCTCAGTTTGGGAAACACAGGTGGTGAGCTCTAAAAGGGCCCCTCCGTCTTTCAGTTTCTATAGGAAACTCCTGAGTTCCTAATTGCCACATGTCCCCTTTTGTTCTCAGGTTCTCACCTTTGCTCCCCACCCCTTAAAGTTCCTGAGGCCCCCGGGCGTAGATTGGGCCAAGTAGAAAGGACAGAGGCGGCCTTTCTCTATCTTTTGTAGCCCCCCAGAGCTATGCACACAGGTGCCCCACAAATACTCGTCATGTTGAATAGTTCAGTAACCAGAAAGGGGGCCCGGCTCCTGCTGCTGCCAGCAGTGTGAAAAGGTCTTTCAAACTGGTTCTGCTTTGAAAATTAACTAGGGAAGAAAGCCGCCTCCAATCCTCTGGGGGACGCGGATGGGGTCGAAACCAAATGACAAATAAGCAGACGAAGTAAGAAATCAATTAGGAACCAGCGCGATTCAGACCATCATATGACGTTCCCTCACCAAACTGGAAGGTAACCCTTCCGAAAGGTGCACCCCAATGGGTGGGGTGAGTCAGGACTGATCACTTGCTGGGCAAATTCCTCATTTTCTCTCTCCTAACCCTGTATGAGCTTTCCAGTGACCCTGGATGCTTCATGTTGACGCCTTTTTTCCATTTTAACCTTCCCTTTTAGACTATCAATTCTGACTGCCCTTGACTCTCAAAGATGCCAATGGTGCCCGGTTCTGGGCCACTCATCATGCTGCAGCCTCTGTAACATTTGGTGTAGAGGGATCCATCCCACAACGCATTCTCGAACAGAACCCTTGGAAGTTATAAATATATATTTTTTCTGGGTGACCTGATGACTGGCCTTGAAATAAGCCTCTAGGTGGGGCGCAGCTAAACCACCATCACCAACAGGTCCTTGTTCCCTCAAGGGGTCTACTGAGAAATCCCTGTGCCTCATCCCATTCCCAGCCCACGAACAAACAGGAGCTGGGAGCTGGTGCCTGGCTGGGGAGCAGGGTGGGAGGCTTGCCGTTGTTTCCAGAAAGGGGAAAACCGGGACTGCTTGCCCTGTCTACGTCACAGGGCTTTGTGATCCTCCCTCTTCCTTGGGAATGCCTCTGATCTGAGACCCAGAGAGCTGCTTCTGGGTACAGAGTCGGACCTACCTTGAAGCTCCGATAAGGAAACCCCTGTAAGCATGCTCCATGAGTCAGAACAAACTCACTCAGCTGTTGAGCAGTTCTGGAAACTCTAAAGGTTCGCCCCGTGGTTTAATGAGCTCCTGCCAGCTTACGGTGCCCCAGCAGGTAGGAGTTCCACATTCGCTCAGCTGGCTCCCTGGGGGGAAACAAACTGAAATGCCTCTGGGTCAGTGTGGTCCCTTTCCTGTTAACAGAAAGCAAACTTGAAATTGACAAGAAGACCCAAGTCCCATCAGTGCACAATAATTGGACAAAGGCAGTTGTCTTTCTTCTGCAGTCAAGCAGGACGTTTAATGGTGTAAGACAGGAAGCATCACAGTGTTCGTTGTCACTTGAATAATTCCCGTGGATCGATCTGTGCGTAACCTTGGTCAGATTTCTTGAAAATGGAGTGCGTCCTCTCTAATCACAAGCCTAGGTCAACTGGAAAGAGTTCTGCCAGCTACAGGACCGGCCCCTTCATGGCTTCTGTGAAGAAATGAAGCTCACAGAAAGAGCAATAATTTGCCTATCTCACAGCAAATTAGTGGCATGGGCGGGGCGGGAATCCAGTTCTCCTGGCTCAGCAAACCTTTTAGGTCACTTACTATGCGCCTCGTGTTTTTTCTAGGCACTGGAAGACAGCAGCAAATAAGGTAGATGTGTTCTCTGCTCTCACTCGAAGCTTCCCATCTATTGGTTTTTTTTGTTTGTTTGTTTGTTTGTTTGTTTTGCAGCATTGAAATGGAGCAGATACTAATTCCAATCAAGCCTGGCAGAGTATTTGGAGCCCTGGTTCCACCAGCAGGTGGAAACTAAAATTAGGGCAGCTTCCCTGTGGCTCGGGCCAGTCCCTGAGCACAGGCCCGCTTGTCAAGCTACGGGTCTCCCCCTTCACCTTCCCACCATTCATTTGTCAACAAATATTTATCTTTTTTTTTTTTTTTTTACATTTTAAAATAATGTAGGGGCGCCGATTTCAGCTCAGGTTATGATCCGGTGGTTTGTGAGTTCGAGCCCCACTTTGGGCTCTGTGCTGACAGTTCAGAGCCTGGAGCCTGCTTTGGATTCTGTGTCTCCCTCGCTCTGTGCCCTTCCCCTGCTCACACTCTGTCTCTCTGCCTCTCAAAAAATCGTAAAAAATATATATTAAAAGAATGTACCTGCTCCAATCGGGATCAAACTCAAATTCATTAATCGTAATTAGTCAGTACGTTTCTTAAGACTGAAAATCCGTAAGGTCCCCGTTTCCTCTCTCTCCCCTCTTCCCTCTTGTGTGTGTCTGGTCTGCTTTCCCAGGTTGGATTTTACCAACTGCCAGATACTCCTTTGCTCCTAGATTTCCTGTCAATAGCAAGTTGGAATTAGAAGCTTGATCAGGTTCAGGTGTGATTATTTGAGCCGAGCTACTTCATAGACAGTGTTGTGCGGGTCACCAGGAAGCACACATTGTCTGCTTGTCACTCTTCCTATGAGGCTATCATGCAATTGGCAATCAATGCCTAAGACCCGCTGATGGATTAGTGGATGCAAACTGTTGACATCCCAACCCTGTCACTCTCTCTGCCTTTATTAGCTGCAATGCTTTCTATAAAATGAATCTTCCCCTCATGAAAATTTGGTTCCCCTCTGGGGTAGGGTTTATGCCGGGAGGGAAGATAAAGGCTTGATTCTTTCTCTTCACTTACCACTTTTGAAATGAGTTAGTTGCCTGTCATCTTCACAAGGGATCAATGAGTTTATTGTCTTGTTCTTTTTTGTTCTTTAAGCAACATCCTATTTCTCGGCATGGTCTCCCTTTTGGTCTCCTCCCGTGTGTCAGGCGTTGTTCTAGACCCTGGGACTACAATCGCGAGTGAGAGACGTGGGCTCTGCCCTGGTGCAGTTCACAGTCTAGGGCCGTCCATACACAGAGCTCACTAAATAATCCAGGAATTCCATGGCCATGGGGTTATCCTCAGGTCCTTCTCACCATGCTCCCCTGCCCCTAACGCCTCACCTTTTGGAACATCCTCTCTCCCTGCTAATGTGCCCTTGATATTCATTTTAAGCAGATGCTATGGAAGAAATTATTAAACAAGAGGAATCTATACAGTGTCATTTCCTTCCCCTCTGGATCTCCCAGGAATAACCCCTGTCACCGATCTGTCCCACTCAAGCAGCTAAAGTGTTGGGCTTTTCTAGAATGCTCCAGCCCTGGCGTCTGTGACAGTCCCCATCCCCGCAGCCTGTACCCCACCTATTGAGAATAGGGTGTTTCTGTGCATCTGTAGGGGAGCAGTTCTGCTTGGGGCAAAGGACCTAAAGTGCAGGTATAAGACCCTCAGCCACCCAAAAGCCACTGGCTTACCGGCTGCCCACTGGACATTTGGGGGAGGAGCTGTTTCTCTCTCTAGTATGCCCTGCTTGGGTCCCAACACCATAGCTGATATGAAATAGGTTGGAGAGGTTGCTGACTGCCGTGAACAGGTGATCTTTTAATTATTTATTTTGGGCCCCATGCATGCTTAGAGCCTCACTGCAAGGTCAAAGCAACAGCCCACACAAAAGTTGGCTAAACATGTAAGAGATGGAAAATGTTGATGGTGGCAACTAAATATAGACGCACATATGGGTGGATTCCAGAAACTGCAAGGCGGTGAACCTGACACTGAGCCCCAGCAAGATTCTGAACCACATTATCAAACAGGTGGCTTTTGCATATTTAGAAAAGAATGTGGAGCCCACACACGATCGGGCTTGAAAAGGTTAAAGAGGAAACCTCGGAGCAGCTCCAGGCAAAGGAGCGATGTTTGATGATGGGAAGGAGCAGAAAGGGCCACGCCAGGCCAGCGGGGCTGTTTCTGTGACAACGTTGACCTGGAGGAGGTTTTAAATACAGGACGTCACGAAGAAAATGGGGAGGATGGAGCAAGACTGAACCTATGGCATGGATTATGTTTTGCAACAAATATATGTAAAAAATACAAACAACAACCTAGAATAGTTTACGGTATAAACCATAGTATATAGTATAAACAGATAGCGGGTTTCTGAAACTGACTATAACTCCTTCCTCCCTTACAAAACAGTGAAGTCCCCTCTCCAGATTTTCTGGTCCAATAGGTACCCCTTTTTAACTTGCATACATTTTTAAAGTAAGCTGTATGCCCACCATGGGGCTTGAACTCTTGACCCTGAGATCAAGAGTCCCACGTTCTACAGACTGAGCCAGCCAGGTGCCCCTAACTTGTATATTCTAAGTTCTGTGGATCTTCTGTATGTTGTCTTCCACGATAGTCTCATCGGTAAAATGGTGAAGTGTGGGCTGGCTGATAACGTTTATCGACCTGGGAGTTGATTGATGGCCGTGTCAGGCTGGAGGGAAGAGTGGATACTCCAGAATCCCAGCCCTGTGTTGGTGAACATACTTTGTCAAGGAAAGATGCAAACAAAAAGAGTCTCTTGATCAAATTTGTTCGTGACTCCAAGCTGAGACTTGCCCAATTCTCTACGCGTGCATACGCGCAAACTCCTACCCCAAACCCTTAACCTGAGACATTGGGATATCAAGAGCTGGAAGAATTAATTGACCCTACTCACATTCCTGCTCTGAGGTGCAGTCCCTGCTGGTTGCAGATCCCTCGCTCTTATCTGCTCGATCTCTCCTCCAAAGAAAGAGCACACACTTCTATAGAGCCTCTGTTCTCCCTCCAGGTAAGCCCTGGGAGAAAACAAAAGCGGACAGGTATCCGTTTCATTCAAAGAGCCTGGGAAAATGAAATTCTGCGTAGGGATCATTTCATGTTAAAGCTGTACGCACCGTTGTGCCTTTCGGTCTGAAGGAAGTCGGTGTAACCAAATACAATGTGGGCACAAATCTTAACATTCTTAACTATAATTATTTGTCCAATCACAAGGCACTGCTCTCAGAAGATTCTTTAGGTCAGGCCTGTCATTGCCAAATCTATTACCGAGAAGGTAGGAGAAGGAGGACAAAGGGCACCTGAATGCAAAATGCTGGCTTCTCTGGAACGGCCTCAATTCCGGCCCAAGTGCCTTAGGTTTAGACAATTTAGAAATTACGTCCCCCCTCCTTTGTTTTAGAAGCGACTTTGATGACTTTGATAAATCTCCTCGAAGCTTTGGCTGACTCAGACCTCTTCAAAGAACATTCAAGCAGCGCCTTCACTTTACTTCCTTCACTTTACTTTACGAGTACATGAACAATGCCCACCCAGGCCAAGGAGAATTGCCCACTGTTTGCTTGCAACCTCTTGCGAGGAAAGCAACAAAGTTTACGAATATACTGGATGGGACTCGCCAACTTTCCTTTTGTAACTTAGGTCATTTGGACTGGGAAAGCCCTTGGGTTGAGGATGCAGAAACACACATAGTCTCCTCCTCTGTATCTTCCCTCTGGAACTCCTTATTGAGCAGGTGGTTATATTTTTATTCCTGTATCTTATCAGCACCTTATTTGCCACGGAATGAAGAAGGCGTTTGTTCCAACATTTTTGTAGATACTGATCAGTTACAAGGAAAGTTGTGCTTTAAAATACTCTGCCCAGAAAATACTTTCTAAGTCCAGGAAGATGAGGTTGGCCTCAAGTTAAATTCTAGCTTACAGTTGGGAAGGAAAAACCCAGTTTATCTTGTTCCGAAATCAGAAAACCTAATAAACTTGGTAGACGCAAAACTTTATTTCCCTTTTCAGAGGCTCAGGAAAACGAAATGGAAATCCATGTACTGTGCCTGTACCTGATTTTAGTCTACCTTTTCTCTTTACTCTTTGTTTTTACACATATGACGAATTTCTCCTGGGTCCAGAAATGAGTGGCGAATGACATGGGGATTTCAACAAAGCATAAAGAAACCAGAAAAGGTCTCAAATGGTCTCTATTTAGTTCATTTCTTAGGTGACTTTGGTGAATTCATGCTAGAGAAGGCTGATCCACAATGTGTATTTTTTTTTTTCAGGTTTTGAGAGAGTGAGAGCAGGGGAGGGGCAGAGAGAGAGAGAGGGCGGGAGAAAATCCCAAGGAGGCTCCCTGCTGTCAGCAGAGCTCGAACTCACAAACCATGAGATCCTGACCTGAGCCGAAATAGAAAACCAGACACTCAACCAACTGAGCCACCCAGATGCCCCCACAATGTGTATTTTTTTTTAATTTTTTAATGCTTTTTTATTCTTGAGAGAGAGAGACAGAACGTGAGCTGGGGAGGGGCAGAGATAGAAGGAGACACAGAAGCCGAAGCAGGCTCCAGGCTCTGAGCTGTCAGCACAGAGTCTGACGTGGGGCTCAAACCCATAGACCACAAGATCGTGACCTGAGCAGAAGTCAGACGCTTAACCGACTGAGCCACCCAGGCGCCCCCGCAATGTGTAGTTTTACACACACATATGTGCAGAGAGAAATCTTCGCAAAAGTTATACGAAGCACCTCTCACCCATTTTTCCTCCCTCTGCTCACATACAGCATGGCTACCTTCAGAGCTTCGGTCCTCCCTTAACAAGGAGGTGTCCTCCAGAAACCAGTTTGGGCAGGCTTCACAGGAGGAGTCTCGAAAAATTCACGACAGTGATCAAAATCCCCTCCTCCTCAGTCCCTGATCAGGAACAGGACTCTTCAGTTGTTTACCAGGTGTCAGAGAACATGGCCGAAGAATGGTCCCCCGGGGAGACACTGAGGCGCGCACCTTTATCGGATTCAAGTGAGAAAATCCAGTACAGTCCTCCAGAACAAAATGGAATTTGAGGCAATTACCCAACTAGCTCAGCAACAAAGTTAACCAGACCCATTCAGTTACAGGAGTGTTTAAGACCCCCAGATGGTCATAAACTAACCGGCCTCCAATCTCAGCTCCCCTCAGGCTACACAGCTACCCAGCTTCAGGCTCAGAGCCACAGACTGCGGAGAGGCAGAAAGGCTGCAGGGCATGTTGATGGGAACCAGAAAGCCACACCAAGTGGGTCCCGATTTTTACAGGAAACAAAGTTCGGCACTACACAGTGGGACCTGAGTTCTGAGAATTGCCTAGCTCATTGCAGTGCCCACCTGCAAATTCGTGAGGATTTGTACATGGCGATGATTCTGTATTCAATGCATTGCAGGAAGCATCTGACGCCAGAACAATGTAAAATCTCGCAAGTAATTTTCCCAGTAATCCCATTCCTCCCAACGGATAGCTATTTGTGGCCCGACACACTGGAAAGTCTGATGGTAAATTCATTTTCTTCATCGTATTCAAATCCGTTTGAAATAAGCCACAATCAAAAGTTATGTCAACACTTAAGGGCTACTCTTGAGCCCCTGGCTTCTCTCTCCCAACTATGTAGAACTCAGTGTAATCCATTGAGTTGTCTTTAAATCACCGAAATTTACAGTAGGTAGAAACTTTAGATATCGTGTTCCAAACACCCAAGACTTACCTACCCTCCATTGGCCAGTCGTAACCCATACACAATGACGAGTGGTTTTTTTCTCTTTTTAAGAAATGATCAAATATTAAAAAATTATTAGGTCACCTTGGCTAGCAAAGGGTATTGTGGCTTATTGGGCATACAAATGAAATAAACGTTATGGGTAGCAGCACTTGGACAGATCACTTCCTTATTCTTGACTGCACTTGAAAGTGAACACACTACTGGGTAAAGATGAGACTATGGTTTGCAAAGAAAGGAATGCGTTATTTAAATAATAGCCAGCCCTCACGCTGACAGTGTGGAGCCTGCTTGGGACTCTCTCTCTCTCCCTGTCTCTCTGCCCCTCCCCTTCTCACTCTCTCTCAAAATAAATAAACATGTTAAAATAAATCATAACCAGCCCTCAGTTAAAAAAACAACAACAACAATACTGTTTTATCTGACTGACATCTTTCTCCACGGAAGAAGAGTTGATGGAATGAATGAATCAATGTATCAAGGAATGCACAAATGAATCGGTTCCGCTTACAAAACATCTCATTGCACTGGAGCAACCTTCTGGAGAATAGTCTAAAAAGCCCTACTCGGTACTGCTTGGCTGCTGGTTGCATTACCTTCTACTGGTATATTTTGGACGTCTGATGTCTCCCCTTAGCAGGTAAGCCCGGCCTTATCTCTCTCATATGCCCACATGGCACCTGGCATAGAGTTGGGGCTCAACTCTCGCAGGTGCTGTACCAATTTGCCCCCAGCAATCTCAGGGCACATGTATCGACCAAGAGGACAGAACTTCAGCTTTTTGCTGCCCATACAGGCAGCCCTCCTTTCTTTCCCCTCATTTCTCTTCCTGCTCTTCACCATTAGGCAAGTGCCTCCACTCAACCACAGTTCCACATCCTTGGCGACTTTCAAGGAGCCCCCTTCAGAACAGAGGCTCAAGTAGGCCTTGTCCTTAGTGGAAATCCAAACCCAGAGGAGCCTGAGACTCTGGAACCAGAAAAGCATATGGACCTCAGACAAACCGTTTTAGAGCGTAGGCAAAAGCCCAAACACCACCTGTTTTCAATATGAGTGTCTCCATTACCAAACACACATTTTTACTTAGGCCTCAAATTAGGTCGAATGCAACACCAGCCTCCAATTCCCCACCAGCCCAGCCGTCCCCAGAGCAGGGATCCGCCTGTATAATCAGCTTGCCTAGGCCATGGTGGTCTGGCCAGCATCCACTCATGGTGCCCTCAACCCTGAGTGCTCCCTGCACATAGCCACCCGACAAGTCTGGCCACGTCACCAGACAGGGTCCGGCCGGTTATTAAAGCAGTGAACGGGACGAGCCGTGCCTTCCCACCGGGAAACAGCTGAAAGTATAGACTAAATGGAAACCATCTTCCTTTTGGCCAGTCGTGACAAGATTCTGGAGACCTTCTTGGCGGTACGATCTCTTGAGGATGTGAAACAGTCCAGCGGCTGGGGTTCTTCAGAGCTAACGAGTGATTTGGGAAACTTGGAAGGAACCTCCCGAGCCCTGACCTTCCTGTCCGCCCTTGCCTCAAATCCCTAAATGACGATGTCATTGCTTCAGCTGAACACTTTGCTCCCAGTCAAAATGCAGAGGCTCCGGGAGGGAAAGCAGGCCATCAGAGCCTCGGGTTTGGGGAGTGGGTGGTAGGAAAAGGCTGATATCTGAGAGGCTGAGGGCACCCGGACAAAGCTTGCTTCCCTCACATTTTTTCCTAGCGTTTCAGAATCTGTCGGTGAGAGATCTCACAGATGCCATCTCTGATTGGTCTGACCAAGCCAGCAGTGACTGCCACAGAAGTGCATCATGGAGGACAAGCGGACAGAGCCCAGGGTTTAAGGAAGCTGGATAAGAGCTCATGATGAGGCTTACCACCATGCTGTTTGGACCTCCTGATGCATCCTCGAATCAGTCACTGTGTGTCCGTGACTTTTAACAAAAGAGCAGAACTTGCCCTTCCAAGGAGTGCTGGCTCCTTCCAAGTGGGGAGGTTCCTTGGAAGGCGGTCCACTAGCTCCAGCCATATTGTCACACTCACGTGACTTGAAGCACCGTTCACAGGACCTGACTTCCGAGCTGTTTCGGAGCCATGTGAGAAAATCCCTCTCCTTCTTTCATAACCACATCTCGTTTCTGAGCGAAATTATTGACCTTGAGGCTGAGCGAACCTCATGAGAACTTGGCTTTCTTGGCACTTGTCTTACATGCAAACGGATCTGGTTGGTGACGGAACCCTCTGGCCAATGCTCCGGATGTGGCCTTTACTAACTTCCGGCTATTAAAAAAACTTATATCCATCGTCAGTGGCAGGAGATATGCCCCAAAGTGGTGGGAACTCCAAGCGTGCTGCAGGCTGGGAAGGCATTCTCTAGTGGGTTGTAGGAGCACCGGCTAACCTTTTGAGGAATCAGCCTACACAGGCACCGTTGGAGAAATGAGGGCACACTTGTTAAAGAAGAAAGGTCAAGGGTAACTATTGGGGAGCAGGAGCAGTTTTCTCAAGGTTGATTCCACAGGCTATGTCAAGCTCTCGGCCACTGCTAAAGAAGTATGAATCTGCATTAACTATGTTTTAACAAAACCAAAACCAAATCCAAAGCCATGTCTGGATTGGGAGGGGGGCGGGCGGGCCCAAAGAAGGGAGGAGGAGGAGGAGGGGAGAGGCTGCTTTGAGGATAGTGGCTTCAGAGTTGGTGGTGGGAAAAGGGAACATGAATCAGGAGGGTGGGGAAAAGCGGGGGTAGCAGTATAGATGGAATCATCCTTGAAATAAAAACTTTCTGCACTTCTGACCATGCAGGCATACTAAAGGGGACTCTTCCCTGCTGGAAACGGAAAAAAAAAATACTTCCATAGCATCATACTGACATTTGAAGACGACCGACGAGAATGCAGGACGCTGGTGAACCCAGGCAACTCCCTCTGGTCTGGTCAGGCAGGGGTGATCCATGTAGTCAGAGAAGAATAGAGTCACTGGGGCACAGATGGTCCCTTGGCGCTCCCTTGGACACTGCCTCTAATCCCCACCTGCTGAAACTCTGCAGTGAATGCTACCAAGCCCCTCCTCTGTCTTGGCCAAGGTGGAAGCTGTTGTTATTCCGCATTCATCTGGATTCATGTGATCACACCAAATACACCATCCTACTCTCGTCGCGAGGTGACACCAAGGGAAATCATCCCCTCCTCCCGTGAGGACAACCAGGAGCTCAGCTAGGGTTCTCCAGTCGAAATGGGGAAGGACCCACGTGGGTCCTACATACAACAACTGCGTTTAAGGCTAGCACTGCAAGGCATTTCCTTAAAAACATTTCCCCCCAAAATGTTAGTTATTAGGTTATGCCATGGTCTAATCTCTTGTTAAAATTTAAACCATTCAAACCAAAAATGGGTTTGAATTATGAAAAATATCTGAAGATCTGAACGCAGACAAGCCAAAATTTTCCCGGAGTTATTTGGTTATTTTCTGAAGTATCTCTTGGCAACATGTACGAATCTGCAAGGAAATTTTAGTTAGAAACGTCTGAAAACTTCCATTTCCAGTGGAAACACTGACAGCAACTTCAAAGGCTCTGCCACCTAATCACTGAGCAAACAGTCCACGTGCGTACACTTTGGAGTTGGCAGAAAACCTGTCCTAACATTTAGAGATGCCCGGAGATAGAACGCTACTGGAGGTAGTGAGATCCCTGTCACTGGACGTGTCCAAGCAGTGCTCGGGCAACCACATGGCAGGACTATTGTAGAGGGCAATCAATCATCAAGGATTCAAGATTGACCTGGCTGACCTTTAAGGGACTGTGGGAATTGGGTTGAGCTGGTGTATGTCTAGAAGGTGATAAATTGATCTCTACGTAGCTCTGTGTACATTCCGGAATCCCTGAATCTCAGTGAAGTTTCCTATCCCCGCCAGAGCTGCTGATGGCTAATGCACTGATGATGTAATGCTCCACTTCTCCATCCCGGCTGCAGCGAGGGTGCCCTATACTCCTACTCATGTTTCCCTCTAGTAGTACGCAGGTGTAGCCAACCCAGCTATCTGCCTACCCAATAACCATTCCTCCCTTCTTGCTTGTGAATCAGCCCCTAATTTGCTCAGTGCCTATCCTCCTCCCTGAAGCCAGGTCTTTCAAATAGGACTAGCCTTGGGGCACCTGGGTGGCTCAGTCGGTTAAGCCTCTGACTTCAGCTCACGTCACGATCTCGCGGTCCGTGAGTTCAAGTCCCGCGTCGGGCTCTGGGCTGATGGCTCAGAGCCTGGAGCCTGCTTTCGATTCTGTGTCTCCCTCTCTCTCTGCCCCTCCCCCGTTCATGCTCTGTCTCTCTCTGTCTCAAAAATAAATAAACATTAAAAAAAAATTTACAAATAGGACTAGCCTCAGCCCAGGGCATGAATCTTGGTTAGACTTTATACTCAACAGCTTCGGACACGTGAGCCAATCTGGACAAGAGGGGAGGGAAGGTTTGCCGGAACAGGGTACCTTCGAGGAAAGGTTCTTGGCTCCTCAAGAGACTTGAGGGAAAGTGTCTCATTGCTACCAACAGGAAGTGGTGTGTGAGGATGTATTAGTACTATAACTGCTACAGCCATTGTTTCAGCTCTATTGAGGTTTTCCAGCCATCTCTCAATCATGAGAGAAGGTATCCAACATGCCACGGTTGGCAAATTGAAAGATGGAAAGAACCCGGATCCTTGATAACAACATTGAGAAATAACCATCCCTGCAGCTTTCCTTATGTGGTAGATTCTCGTCAGAGGAGATGATAAACCCCTTATTGTTTAAATCCTTTTGAGTTAGATTTATCCTTCCTTGTAACCCAGACCGTCTTAACTAATACCACTGTCTTTGATGGGATCTTGGCTTCTCAGCATGTTGCAGGGATGTGGCGAAACCACTCTTTTAATCCGTGTGCTCTGGGCCAGGAGGCTGCATGAAAGACGGACAAGGGAAGTACTCAGAATCATCCTCTCCCCCTACTAGCTCTCTAGAGTGATCCCCACTCCTTACTCAGGCTTCCCTTGTGGTGTTATCATGCTCAGCTAACTCCTTAATCCCTTATGAAATTAGACCTCTTGTGGGTCCGCCTCACTCCCTCCACACTTGCCTGGCCTTTTCTGGGGCCTGAGGTGTGGTGGATGGGCTCCGTTTGGGAATATTAAAGCCTAACCTGTCACTGTGGCAAGATGACTGCAGTGTCAGACAGTTGACCTGATGCTTGTCTTCTATTGCTTTGGAGTTGCCTCTGACTGACTGCCCCACAGGGCTGTGTGCCCGTATCAAAGGCCAGGCTTAAAACTGCTTTGCCAGGGTCAATAATTCTCAAGGCGTAGTCTCCGGACCAGCAGCGTCACCTGGAAAAGTGGCAGAAATGCAAGCTGTTGGGCCCCGTCCCAGATCTGCTGAATTAGAAGTTCTGGGGATGGGGCCTGGCTATTTGTAGCTGATCGATCGCTCCGGGAGATACTGACGCACACTACCTCGGCCACTGCCATGACTGCTCAAGGGGGTATAGGCATTTCCTAGGGCTCTGATGTGATTGTATCACACTGCAAGGGTCCCATTTCACTCTGCAGTTATACTTCCTTTGCCGTGACTATTTGATCGTCTGTCTCCCTCTCTAGTGGCGAGCTCTGCCAGAATGGTCACCACGTCTATTTTGCTTCGCTATGGTATCCCCGGTGCCTGGAACGGTGCCCGGCATATAGTACGTACTCTGTCGACGTTTCTGGAATAGGAAGAAGGACCCCTGCGGGCCACATAAATGATCGGATGACATATATTGCTCCATACTAAATTCAGCCAATTCCTAAGGTCATATCTAGCGAAGACGTTCCAGTTGTGCAATGTTCTCTCTCTGAACTGGGTAAATTGACTTTCAGGTCTGCCCACCTTGAAGCAACGAGGACGCCTTCAAATGACTCCAGAACGTGACTTCTACTTAGCAAGCTGTCCTGCTGGAGAGCCGCGGATATTGGCTATTGCTCATTCCTTTGTTCACTTTTCCCTGCAGCCTTGACGCTGCAGAACACTGAGGACCCCAGGGCCAGGATAAAAGGAAACACGAAAAAGGCCTAAGAGGCTCGGCAGGGCTTTTTGTTGGTGCCAGCCCAACGCCACTCACTCCCCGCCCTTCCAAGACCACATCGGATCCTTCGGGAGAGGACAGATGGGACTTGGCTACTGGGAGCCACTTCTGCATGGCTTTCTCCCTTCTCCCCGTCCGCTCTGGAGCTTTGCTATGTGACCAGGAGAGAAGAGCTTTAATTCACAAATGCGATGGCAACTCAGAGTCTGGCAGGAAATTGGGGGCAGGGGGGTGGTGGCGTGTGGTGGGGGGAGGCACAATCAGGGGGATCGAGGGGCGCTCACCTGAGCGTCCTCCTGCCTGCCTCCTAGGAGGGAGGCTCAGTGTGTGGTTTCTCTCCCCTGGCTTCACCGGTGGAGAGGAGAAAAGAGGTGTGTTTTCAGGGTGTGGAGGACGGCGAATGGGTAAGGTAAAGGGACCACTGGGCTTTTCTCTTGTTTTCAACCTTTAAATCAGAATATGTCATTATTAGACACTTAGAATCTTCTCTTGTCGGGAAGAAGCAGGCTTCGCACTCCCATCTGCTCATCTTCTATAAAACCCCAGCCATACTTTGATCCAAATGCGGCCTCCCTGCTACCACTTGGCAACGGCACGGCGGGTATACAGGCCCACTCCATTCTACATGTGTGCAGTGTGTGGCCTACAGAGTGGGCGCCGAGAGCGCGGAAGGGGCCGGGGTCCATCTCAGAGTTCCACAGCTGGGGCTCCTTCCTGCCCAGGCTGCAACCTGTGCCCGCTGCCGGAGGTGAGCTCAGCGGCCAGGCCTCAGGAATGCAGTCATCCAAGTGGTCACGGAGCCCGGCGTGCAAGGCCTTGTCAGACTGCCCCTGCCCTGGGCAAGGCCTCGTGATGGGGCAGCTCCTGGGGCCCTGGTCCCCTAGAAGGCCACTTCTTACCTTGGAACTCCATTGTGTTTTCCGGCTCCCAAAGTCCCGGTGTGTGCGTCTTCCCAGCATTTCCTCATAACCACCCTGTGCCACACACAGGGCACAGAGAGACCTCATTTAAGAGGAAAGCCCAGAAAGAAGTGAAGCAGCTGTGTTGTAGTTTTCAGACTGTGATCTAGGTCACCCAAGGGGTAAGGTCACATAAGCTGCCTAGGATGGTCCTACCCCTCTCACCCCCTCTTCAGAGGAGTCCTTCCTTAACCTGATATATATTTGGCCCATTCATCCTGCAGGCTGGTTGCCTAATGCTTGAAGTTTCCCATCTCCCCTAAAATCCCAAGTCCCTGCAGGATGGCGTCTGGGGAACCAGACTCCAGGGATCCTTCCCCACGTTCCTCTCCAGAACCAAGAGGCCAGAGCAGAACAGAGTGGCCTAAGATGCCTGGCAACATTGGGATGTCTGCAGGGGTAGGGCTGTGCGGGTGGGCTGGAAGCAACGCTTGAAGAAACGGAGAAGACACACCCACGTGGCTGGCCACAACCCAAGGATGTGACAGTGTGGGAGGCTTCGAGGACCGCTTCTAACGTATCTGAGTACACTGTTAGCCTGGACATCCAAAAAGTGCCCCTCGTGTGGAACTGGATTGTCTTTACCAGAAAGCTCCCAATCAAGATGGTCTGGGGGACGCTAGGGCATAGGAGGTGTGAGAGGCGCTGAGCCCCTTCCGGATGCACAGTAGAGTGCTCGGCACGGCCAAGCCCAAGGATAACCCTGTAGGATCCGTGCCACATGCTTCTTAGTTCATATGTATACACCCGGGTCAGCATGTCAAGGCCTGTGCAAGAATTTCCATCAGATCATGCCCATTTGAATTTTAAATTGCCTTGCCTAGCTTTTGAGGGTTTCATACTCTGATCCCATTCTTCTCTAGTCCTGTACTAACAAATATTCACCTCCATTCATTATTACGTTTTTAAATTTTTATTTATTGAAGTAATCTCTACACCCGATGTGGGGCTTTAACCCATGACCCTGAGATCAAGAATCATATACTCTACCGACTGAGCCAACCAGGTGCCCCTTCACCTCCATTCTTTAGACACATTGCTTTTCCACCCCTTGATGACCCACATCTGTCCCGCACCTGTCCTCGGGCCAGTTAGTGCCACCTGTCAGCCCTTACTCCTTCAATTTCACAGCTGTCAGCATCTTACTGGGAGGCGACCCGTGGCACCCGAAGAGTACTAAGAACAGAGGATCGGTCCTGCCCACAAGTAGTTCACAGAATTCCCTGTCCTTCTTTTTAAGTCCAGCTAGAACCCTGCCCCTCCCAGGAAGCCACCCCTGCCACTGTGGTGTGCTGCTCCCGCTCGATCAGCAGGGCAGCTAAGAACTTCTGTAATTCACTGGCATGTTTCCCGAGTGACCTCTGTCTCCCCAGTGGAACTATGGGCTGAGAATGGGTCTCCTCTTTATACCCTCCTTCATCTTCCCATGCAGAGACCAAGGCCAGCCATGTCGTAAATCATAATACTGCCAAGAGAACACTTATCATGATGAGCAGTGAGTAATGAATAGAATTGTTGAATTACTATTTGTACACCTGAAACTAACATAACACTGTATGTTACCCATACTGGAATTCAAACTAAAAAAATTTTTTTAGGGGCGCCTGGGTGGCTCAGTCGGTTAAGCGGCCGACTTCCATCAGTCGGTTAAGCGGCCGACTTCGGCTCAGGTCATGATCTCGCAGTTTGTGAGTTCAAGCCCTGCATCAGGCTCTGTGCTGATGACAGCTCAGAGCCTGGAGCCTGTTTCAGATTGTGTGTCTTCCTCTCACTCTCTCTCTCTCTCTCTTAAAAATAAACATTAATATTTTTTTAATAATTATAAATTTCAAAATAAATAAATAAATCATATGACTTCCTCAAATCCCATGTGGTTCTGGAAACCCACACACCCAGAGCCAAAGTGACTGTCATTAGCAATCTCTGCTAACCAAGGGCTGGCCTCTTCAGATACTTCTTTGGAGTGTGTTTCAATATGACAGGGACCTGCAAATTTTTCGGATGTAAACTAGTTCTCCAAAAGGGAGCTGAGTAGAAAAATTATGCAACGCGGGGCACACAAGGGCCCATCCAGCCCTGATTGTGTGTGGGCCAATGGCCCAAGGGGCAGGTTGAAGAGTAATACCAATGTCTGATGGCTACCTCAGAGGATGCCTCCCTTACCACACCGCCCTCACCCGCCCCTGGAGTCCAGGGATTTTGTTCACATCAGCTGGTCACCATCAGCCTACAGCATCCATGGTTTAACCAATTTCATAAGTCACTACTCGATTCCCCAGGTGTGTGTTACATGGTCAGACCAGTGAGGCATCCCTTGCCTTTCTTTCATTTGGAGGTAGAGTCCACAGCCCCTGCTGGTCTCACAGGTTTCTCTCTGGACCTTGGATCAAGGTTGGGGTCAAACACGAGTCTGAGTACCGGTAGAGCAGGACCTTCCCAATTGTTTTCAGTATATACCACCTGATGGGCATGTGTTCAGAGGAACAGTCAACAAAAGCTCCCAGGTTCCCTCTCTGGGTAGGAAATGGCAAGTCAAACTCTCCTGTCCCTCAAGCACACGTTTTGTCTTAGGATGTGGTCTTTTCTGATGTGCACGAAGACCAGTCCAGGAGAAAGAAACCTGGTACTACGCTCCTCTTCCACGGCAGTGCCTATGAACTTGGTTCTTTGTGTCCAACATCTGACCCATGTCTAATGTTTAAGGTGAAATCCTGTTGAGGGTTCTTGAAGATGCCCAGATTATAGTCACAGGGTTCTATTTATCCCAAGATGTATTTACCTCCTTGCAAAGTCTACATAATTAGGCAGGTTATGAATTTTCCGTATGTAAACCATGGTGTTTTTCTTAACAGACTGTGTTCGTGTAAATGTTCAGCAAGTTTACCCTTTCCAACGATGCCGCTGCCAGGGCCACCCCAAAGCCCTTCCACACAGGGTCACAGGAGGCTGTCCTGGAGAGGGCGGACAGAATCACTTAATGCCTGTTCTTCCAAAACCAGCACAAAGGCCACAGGGTCCCTATGCACTATCAACTGAGCTCTTCCTGCTTCGAAGTTCACTGAGCAAGGAGCCACCACGTGAGGTTACAAAACCTTTTTATCAACATTTGTTTCTGAAAAGAAGGGAAGAGAAGAGAAGAGAAGAGAAGAGAAGAGAAGAGAAGAGAAGAGAAGAGAAGAGAAGAGAAGAGAAGGGAAGAGAAGAGGGAAAGGGAAAGGGAAAGGGAAGGAAAGAAAGAAAGAAAGAAAGAAAGAAAGAAAGAAAGAAAGAAAGAAAGAGAGAAAAGAAAACAAAAGAAAACAAAAGAAAGAAAAGAAAAGAAAAGAAAAGAAAAGAAAAGAAAAGAAAAGAAAAGAAAAGAAAAGAAAAGAAAAGAAAAGAAAAGAAAAGAAAAATACCGTACTGGCCCTGCGGAAGGCCAGGTTAAAGGTCATGGCCAGTACGGTTCTAATAGCGGCAAGCGTGACAAACGTGTCCCTTCCTGATGACTGACACGACAAAGTAAGGAGAAAGGAGTCACGGAGGGAAAACTAGCATTTGGGGAAAAAACGGAAACAAAAACAGAAACAAAACACCAGGCTCTGGTGGCCAACCAACCTCTGTTCCAAAACTGGTTCTTGCATCTCTTACTGTACGTCACCCTTGGAAAAGTAACCCGAGTCCTCAGTCGGGATGTTTACGGGTGCCCAAGCAGCCAGGAACTTTCTTTTCACAGTAAATACGTTCAAATAACTTTCGGCTGCTGCGGCCGGAGCTGGTTGCAAATTATTCCGCACCGAAACGAGCTTTTCATTGCATTTTACAAGCGAGGTGAGGGCGGGGGCACTCAAGACCTATAAAGGCACGTACAGTGAACGGGTTCAGATCCTGATGCCAGGGTTCAGAAAATGACTCACCGACCGGAGTTCCTTCTTTGTGGCTAACCCGGCACCAAGTGCCCAGCGTGGTGAGTCACCGAGAACAGTGGGCTACAGTCAGTTCTAGGTTATCAATGTCGGCGCAGAAAAGCAAGTCCCGGGCTGTGGTAAACCTAAGCAATTCTATCTGGAATGCATTTTATATGTGCACGCGTGAATTTTTTTCTTGGCCGGAGACTTACCTTCCTAATGATGTTCCCCTTAGGCTATCATTAAAGTTAGCCCGCGCTCCCCAAGCACACACCGCCGACAGCAGGGGGAAGGCAGCCCGTAAGCGACGGGGGTAAGGTCGGCCTGGGACGAAGGGTTCGAAAACACACAAACGTGCGCGGCAGTACGTACGTGTCTGTGCGCGCGCACAGGCTTTCCAGCTGTGTCGCGGGAAAAACACGGTCCACGGAGTGGCAAGGAAGGTGCTGCAAAACTTCCCCAGCCACCGGAGAACAAAAGCGTAAAACCCTTCAGAAAAGCATCTTGGCCTTGAGCCTACCGGTCGCCTTTCATCAGCGCTCGCCGGGGATGCCTGAGGCGCGGCGGCCTGTTCTTTCCAACAATCCGGTGCTTATTTTTTCGGGATGCCTCGCCGATGCTTCAGAAGCGTCCCAAGGAGAGTGAGGTGTGCACTTACTGCCACGTGTGGACACTCGTGCTGCGAAACGGAGTCCTGTAGAGTCTACGGACCAATGCTCGAGTCTCTCCAAACGCTGATGGATAAAAGTGCAACTTTACACGAAGACTGAACCCTGACCGTCGTTTGCGTATTCGAATGACTCCTTGGCAATCGGACAGACAACTTAAGGCTGACTGGGAAAACCCAGGTACGCGTTTCCGGAACGCTCTCCTCTCCATCTTTGCATGACGGCAGCCGCTGCTTCGAGGCCTCTGGGCTTGAGGAAACGTTTAAGAGCACGGAATCCTAGGGGCCCCTGGGTGGCTCAGCTGGTGAAGTGTCGGGACTCTTGGTTTCAGCTCAGGTCACGATCTCACGGTTCGTGGGTTCGAGCCCCACATCGGGCTCTGTGCTGGCAGTGCGTGAGCCTGCCTGAGATTCTGTCTCTCCCTCTCCCTCTGCCCCACGCCTGCTCTCTCAAAAATAAACTTAAAAAATAAATAAAAAGAATTTTAAAACGTATTCTAATAGAGTAGGAATCATTCCCAGGGTACATTTCCTTTGAACCATTCTCACACATTAACAGTGGTGTTCATGTGCGGTGTTCTAAGAGGATCTTCCCAATTGCTTTGGCCAGTCAGTACCTTCTTCACTGGTGACGATATGTTAACAAACTACCAGGAACGAACTTAACGTGAACAGACAGCATCCTAATGATGCACTCCAGGATTGTAGCACTATCATGACTGTTCCTCGTTCAATTCGACACTTGTTTCTTGAAAAAAAAAAAAAAAAAAATCACGTAGATCCATCTGGGCCAAAATAGTCAAAATCCCAAATGGGGTACCACTGAGAAGCCATGCCTTTAGAATAGGAATCTGTATCTTTAGGGATCCCTCCTCTCAAAGGTAATTAATTAAAAAAAAAATTAGGACACTATATGCTACCTTCCGTGTAAAAAAGAAAAAACAACAACAAGGAGGGAAAAACCTCTATTCATACTTGCTTGCACATCACAAAACTTTGGGAGATATATTTATAAACCAACTAATAAGTTTAGAGTGTGGGGGTAACTGGACAGATTGGATGCAGGAACGGAAGGGAAACTTCCCCTGTATACCTTTATGTAGGTTTTGGTTTTTAAACCCTGTCAAGGTATTAATTACCTAATGAAAAGCTAAACTAGATAACTTAAGTATTACAGGGATTTGCCTGACGGATGGCCTGGAATTCCTAGATTACTGTATGTTATCTCCCAGAGAGTTTTCACATCTGTAAGGACTTCCAGAAGAAAGTAACCGGAGGAGGTTAAAAGTGGAAACTGAGCTTGTACAATAAAGTGTATCCCAGAATGCAGAGCTACGTTTCCCGCCCCCCCCCCCCCCCCACGAAGTGCTGAGTTGGAAAATGTTCCCAGTGCTTTTTTTTCCTGGTTTCGAAAAAGGCAGGAAAGTTGTACTTGGTAGTTTGGCATTTGCTCGAGGGTGAGAAAGCACACGCAGGCCTCCTGTAGCAGATCCGGTTATGAACGTACTGCACCCTTCAGCTCTGCCAAGTGGACACATTCTGCAGACGCAGAAGGCCAAGCCGGATTTTGTGTGGCATCACCTACATCTATTTTTATGCTGGTTCTAGAATCACAGGTGGCAAATTCTACTTCATGTGAACTGTTAGGTTTCTAACACCGAGGGAGGAAAGTTTTAACGTGCACATCAGTTCTCTGTCCTTTGCCTTTTATCAAATAATAGGTGCTGATTACAGACTCTTTTCTGAAATGAAATGTACATCTAAGAGTTGTTAAAATGTTTTTTTCTTAAGGTACAAGAGTGGTGAAGTACTGGGAAAGAAAAAGAACTTCCAAATGACTTTGTAAAACACAAAGTCACATGCTATTAACGGAGACTCTGGAAAAGTCAGGTCTACTAACAAAGCTTTTATTCTACCTCATACTCTGAACTCTTAAGATTTTAAAATATTCGACTTGCCTTTATTCTTTTTTGGTGGTGGGGGGGGAAGAGTGGGGTGCAACGGTGAGCCTGCCAGCTGGTTAGAAGCCAAGAGTTATCCAGTCAGATCTGAATGGAAAAATCTATGATTTGTTTATTCCATAGTTCAAGTTCAAAAGCAAGAGACAATTTAAATAATAAAAGGGTAACAGGGAAAAATGCAAAGAAAGAAAACAAATCCGTAAGAGTCCAGAAGAACCTTCAAGAATATTTAATTCGGAAAATGTTATTGGTGTAGAGAACTTGACTGAAAGAAAACAGCTGGGCAGAGTTCAAGGTTTTAAATTAAAAACAATCTAACAAGGTCTACGGGGATAACTCTTTGAGCCACAGTTTGGAGACCAGATTCATTTCTAACCAAGTAAAAGTAATAGCAGTCTAAGCGAAAAAGGAAATTCCTCACAACTGAGGTAGTTACTAAGTATCAGCACACTTTCCAAGTTCTCACAAGGCGGCTGAGCTATTTACAATCCATTTTCCTCATACATAAATGGAGTACCTTTTCAATTTTGTCTTCTGTGATTTGTTTTAAAAAAAAAACACTTATACACACCAGCCAGAATATGCCTATTTTATTAACATCATGCTTTAATAAATAACTGGCTACTTCTAATAAAATTAAGCCTCTGTTTACAACAGCCCCCAATATTCCATTTGACCATTCTGCAGAATTTGGTGTAAAAAGTTGAATGAAATGTAGACCCTGAGCTATCAAGTAATTATGTTTCAATATAAAAATAGAGAATTACTCTTACAACTGAAGATTGAACAAGAACACAAACCACCTCTCTGTGGGTTTTAGCTTCTGTGGAATCGGTTGGGATCTTAATGGCTGTCTAGAGCAGGAAGAGACTTGCAGAATTTTCTTTCTGAAGACTTTCGGGAACTCCTTCTTAAAGTGATTTGTTACATTCTCATAGTTTTATGAGCCGTCATTTGTGAGGATACAAGCAACGGGTTCCTAAGGGTCACCGCTAAGATACCGTCTTCTCAGATCTATCTCCTCTCTCCCATCCTCCTCCAAAAACAACATCACATGAAAAGATTCCCGACACTCAGATCCCCGCCCCCCCCCCCGCCCCCGGTGGACGTCTTGGCTGTTAGGGTGGCACAGCGTGGTGAACCACTGCCAGTCCTCTGTCTTTTTCATCAGAGAGGCCTGGGCAAGAAGACTCAAGCAGGACACCTTAGAAATCTTTTTTACACAAACTGGAATCCAAAACCAAATGCAAATGCACAGACACAGACTTTTTGAATGTTGACAGCTATCCCGTGAGCCCAGGCCGTACCCTGGTTCTGACTAGCCCCCAGACAGCTCCCTCCACTAACTATATGGCTGGGTTTGAGATCCGGCACACCATAACAGGGGGGCCCAAATGAGCTTATCGGTCACTTATTTCGGCCATCGGGGTACCAATTCAAAGCAGGTCAGCGTGGACGTGAAGACCAGCATACAGCGGCTTGCTAAACTCGCCCGGATAAAACACAAAAAGACAAAAACCCACCCCCGAGCTAAGTGTGAACATGTGGTAACTGGGACACCCTGAACGCCTTCTATATTTCCAGGGAGAGTGTATTCAAAAGAAATCTTCTTCTAAATGGGCCACCCTTTAAGTGTAAACGGGTTTAAGGAAACGACCGATCTGTGATCTTAGTTTGTGTAACTCAGTTCAATCAAGATGGGTATAGTCTGCAGTCTCTTCCGGTCCCTGGCCATAAACGAAGCATAGCCTTCTTCTTGTACTGATACTCGAACACACCGAACGAGTGTTTCAGAAGCCCCCTGTACGGCCTTCACGATCTGCCCTAACTTAGTAAAAAACAAAATCACATCCACTCGTCTCCAGATAAGGCAACTAAAACAACAGGGATAAATGGAAATTTCACTGCTTGTTGGGCTTTTCCTTTTAATAAGATAACATGTACAGCTATTTAATATTTCAGAAATACGTACATGTTACATGCCAAGAAAGGACCCTGGTTTTCTTGTAAGAAACAAGGTGAGATCAGAATTGAAGGAAAAAAAAAAAAAAACAACCCACAAAAAGAAAAAAAAAAACAACAAATAAACAAGAGTGATAAAATCACAAATGCACAACTAACTACAGTTCTGTACCTACACTGTTAGCCACGTTTAACATGATTCCAGGGGAGCAGGAACTGACTTGACATCCAAGTCCCTTTTCCCCGCAAAACTGAATGAAAACACAAAGTCAGCCTTTTTGAAACCAGTGGCCACATAGTAAAAACTGTACATCGTTGTCCATTCATTTAAAAAGCAAAGTCACTAGGATGGTATAAAAGTGATAACCGGTGCCTCCTTAACTTTTTGACGGAAACTTTTTCTCGACAATTAAGAATTATCTCCACTCTGTCTGCATAACCAGGAACAAGATGCAGGAGACAGCGAGGAGGTAGGGCTGCGCCCCAACGCGGGCACCGGTGCCGCCGGTTTTATCACTGGCGCTCTTCCCCGAGTGGTCAGTCGCGTTGTACTCCAACTCCGAAGGGCACTGCTGATACTCACAACCACTGCCACTTCCCTCTCCGCTGCTCTCATCGCCTAGTGGTTAAAAAAACGGAACAGAGGTTTCATTCTGTTTGTTCTCATCACAAGGCGCCCAAGGACGAGGTGTAAATCTCAAACCGCGACAAACGCTTACTGATATCAAAGAAGTCCACGTCATTCCCATTGTACGCGTTCTTCATTTTGCTGGTCATGACCCGAAGGGCCATGATCTGACGAAGGATCAACATGTCCGTTTTGCTGGTGTCGACCTGGACCTCTGGGTTATTGCCCTGGTTGGCTAACCCGTTCCCCGTCACTGCGAACAGGTATCTGAAATGAGAAACGACCCTGTGAAGATGATCAGTAAAACAGAAGGTCGCCAAAGATCACCAGAGAATCCTGCTTGGAGTCTAGTTATTTCCGCGGAGGGCGATGCCCCGGAAGTTCTTCCGCTTCTAAAGAGCTTGGATTTCTCCTTTTCCCCGGGCAGGCATCTTGTTTCTCCAATTTGATGGGAACCTTTTGGAAAGCAATGGAGGTTGGTGGCTCAGAGTCAAGTGCCGATACGGAGGCTACGGAGCAAAGTTACTAAGTGTCTAGGGGGAGGGACGCAAGACGTCACCCGAGAAGAGCACGAGACCTTTGGAGAACTGGTGCTTTAGGAGGCGAAGCTGGTGGGCAAAGACCCACAGGGACCGAGTACCATAAAGACGAAACTACTGGAACGGCCTGAGCCCTGGCTGCAGCCCTCACGCGGGGTGGGAACCGCCGTCACAAATTTTGGGCCCAGTACTCTTTGTAAGTAGCCGGGTGCCTTCCCGATGCCTACGGGGTAAAGCCCATTCCTCAGAACGCCCAGAAGCCTTCCACGTCACTGCTACCTACTGTGAGATGCTCCAGGATGCCTCCCTCAACTGACAACAGACAGACCCCCTCTGGAGCGCTCCCGGGGCTGACCTGCTCTTGCCTCTCCCGTTCCAGCAGCCATCCTCGTTGCCATTCCCAGCGGCCATCCTCTCATCATTGCAAACGGTGCTGGGCAGAGAGGACCAGAACTTTTTGGCCTCTTTCAGCTTCTCCTTGACATCGGTAACCTAATGAGGTGGGGGGGGGGGGGGGGGGAAGCAAGCGCTCTGTAAAAAACTCACGGCCACCTAAACGTGTGTCTTCTGATCATTTCTAAAGTAGCTCCAGAGTGCTATGTAATTCATTTTCAACTTGAGTCACAAGGAGAAATGCTGATCAAATGTATACAGAAAAGAACAAGATCACGCCCATGAACTAAGAGTCGAAATGCAAGCTCTGAACGAGTTGCCCGGATCCGCTGCCCACTCGACCTCTTTATTACAACTACCAACTGCCGCCTGCCAGCCTCCGTGCCCTGTAGATACAAGGAGAAGACACCCTCTCTTCCCACCAGGCTTTTACACTCTGGCTCAAGCATCTAGAGCAACCCCTCTGTGAAAGCGAGTGCCTGTCATCACGCTCCCTCCTCCTACTGCATGCACAGCCTGCTGCCACGTGCTCCTACTTTCCGACCGTCCCAGCGCTTACTATACATCCTCTTTGTCACTTAAGCCTGGGATGTCGGCTTCTCCCTCTTTGCTGGGGCTGAGAACGAGGATGAGTCTTAACCGCGTCCCTATAACATGCACAGCGATGGGCGCACGGTACACGCATCGCGTTTCCTAACTACGTACCGACTTTATGAGCTAGAAAATCAGAGGCAGATTTATTGACATCCACATGCAAGTTGCTTGAGAAGTTTCACCTGAAAGACCCGCACTTGAAAGCCTTCCAACTACAAATGCATTCGGAGCAAATGTTTTCAGTTCTTTGCCATTAAACGCGGCCGTTCCTGCCAAACTGCTCACCAGTCGGTCCAAACTAGTGCCGGCTGCTGTGGTTGGGCGCTCCTCAGGGTGATATGGTCTGAAGCGAGCGCTGAAGGCACCTTCAGAGATGGAACGGGAAATCCGGCCGGCCGGGAGGGGCTTGGGAGGTCCACATCCCTGGAAAACCTGCATTGAGGCAAGCACGAGTCACATTAGGGGAGTCGTGTCCCAAGCTGGAGCAGGGGAGGGGCTCTGCCCGTCCTCTCCAGTGTCCTGCCTTCATTACCTTCTGGGACACTTGCACACTGTTCTCTTGCATATTCATAATAGCATCGGAAATCTTCACATCGATGGGGTCCATGACCGATTCGATGTTGAAAGGGCCCTCGAGCCTCTCCGCCACCATCAGCATCGCGTCTAACGTGACGTTGGGGGAAGAACAATACAGCATAAACAGTAAATCGTCAGTCTGGCCTTGGGTCATCAGTGTGGTTATTTTATTGTCTCTCGTTTCGGGGGGTGGGGGTGGGAGGAGGCATGCATCATAATTCATGTTTTTGTTTCTTTTTAAAAATTTATTTATTTATTTTTTGAGAGGCAGCATGAGCAGGGGAGGGGCAGAGAGGGGGACAGAGGATCTGAAGCCGGCTCTGTGCTGACAGGCTGACGCCAGTGAGCCCGACGTGGGGCCGGAATTCACAAACTGCAAGATCATGACCTGAGCCGAAGTCAGTCGCTCAACAGACTGAGCCGCCCAGGCGCCCTTTACAGCTTTTTCTATTACACCGAACTGCTTTTAGTCACTATGCATTGCTAGCTCTCTAAAGTGTGAAGTGGCCAGGTGAATGCTCTATTCCACAGCAAGGAAACCCAATCAGGAATGTTCTATTATACTGATTATTCGTTCCTTCATGTGTCAGTGGCTGTCACTGTAAGGCTGTCCGACTCAAAAACGCAAATCTGTTAAAATCCTGGCGTATCACTTTCTTGCTTTCCTTTCTGAAATGAAACCCTTTCAGATCCCTGAGTGCACACCTGCAAAGTACAAATGACAGTGTTCCTAGGAATTCTAATGACTTTTCAAATAATGACATTTTGAAAAATGCAATTTTGTGCGAAGATAAACTTCCCATTTCAAACACAAGGGCCTCGAGTTAAAGCAAAAAGATGTACCTCCTTTTTGTTCTGGTGAAAAGACAACACAAGGCCACAGTACACAGAAAGCCACGTGCTCACAGCGTGAGTCTTCACGGATCAGTCTGCAAATTACTTTCACATTCTGGAGGAGTCTAGAAAGCGTCGGCACACACTCTCTTAAAATACGCTGTACTTGTTTGTCTGCCGTATGCGTTCGTTGGGATTATGAGGCTTGGTGTTTTCAGTGTCCTCTAATTTTCACCAAGAAATGTCAGGCAAACTGGATGTCCGCATGGGAAAAGGACACTCCTGACAAGCACTGAACTTTTCAACTTGTTCTCTCCCCTTTCCACTCTAGTGCCGAAAGCACGGCAGAAGGGTAGGTAGGCCCACATTATCCACAGCCTTCAGGTAGGCCAAGGACAGCTCCTAGAAAGGAGGGCTAGTTTCCAGAAGATTATTATGTGCCCTTTTCAAAGAAGGCCGCAGGCCACCGCGTGAATCTCCTACCTAAACTTTCCAGTGCAAAGGAGTTTTAGCATCAGCATATCAATGACACCAAATTTGGTCATCAACCTTTCACCTTGAACCTAGGACAAATACAACACACCATTTTAAGGCACGGGGATCATTGCTCTCAACTGCAATGGCGATGTCACAAACCACAAACAGATTTCCGTGAAATGCACTTTTTTTTTTAAGTAATAACAAATGAAGTTTCAGGTCGCATTGTGGTAAGCGCCAATAAAGTGACGCTTCCAACCTCTAAGCAAAGGCTGCCGGCATGAATATACCATTGTCCTAGAGGAGGAAAAATGCTTTTGATGTGCTAGCAAAAGGAGACTTTTGTAAACAAGTGGAGCACAACTTAAATGTGTTCATCATTGTCAAAGCATCAGGGCTGGCACGTACAGAAAGCACATTCTTCGCCGAAGAAGTCGCTTGCTCCAAATAAAAATATTATGAATAGACAGATAATAAACATCCAAAATGCAGAGCTTTAAACAAGAAAAAAAAACAGCGCGTTTTGAAACTACTTATTCCCCTAGTGGCGAGGAAAGGCCAGATCACTAATGTGTTTGTGAAAGACTGAAAGGAAACATAAACCCGATTCTTCTGGCTGTTTGGCGTCTTTGTAAACTCTGGGAATGGAGGGAAGCCGGGCCTTTGTTGGGGCCGGTGCCATGGCGCTGGGCGCTGCGCGGCTGAAGAATGCGCGAGCTGCCTCCCACCCCCGGGGGAGTCACGGTCGGCCGTCAATGAGGCTCTTCCGTAGGAGCCCTGATGTAGAAGCCCCAAGAGAGATCCAAAGATAGTCGGTTTGGTGTTTTTTCTTCCGGCTGGTCTAGGCTGCCGGGCCTCTGATTTGCGGGGTATCTGACTGGTTTCTGCCTCCTGCCAGCCACCCTAAGACCCCAATACAAAATTCATGCTGGCAGCAACGTGTGACATGAGTAAGGCTGGCTAGGAGTCAGATGACTGTTAACGCAGCTACAGTAGGTGATGGAAAACGAGGCGCAACCAAGCATCACTTACGCTTTTCCAGAAACTGACTTTGTTTTGCTGGGGGGGGGGGGAGGGGGGCGGCGGTGGGGGGCAGTATTTGGCTGACCTCTTGAACCAACCTCTTCCAAAACCAAGTCCAGGGCGCTTCAAACTGCTTGGATCCATCTGGATAAAGGCTGACAGCACTGTAGATGCAAGGCCAGAGGGCAGATGTGGAAAACCTATGCTTAGTGTCTCCAAGGGTCTAGACCAACTGCGGGATTTCAGTGCTCAGGTTATTTGGCACTGGGTCGGCCCCGCCCCATCAACAAAGTGTCCCCTTCGCGCTAGGCAAAGCGATTCCTTTCACACTGTGCCGCCAATGATCAGAAACCCACACCTTCGGCCTCATGACTGACTGGGAGAACAAAAGGCAGTTTCCCCGACTTAACCCCAAGATCTGATTTAAAGAAGTGGGGGTGGGGGGAAGCCCTTGACCATTCATTAACTGCAGCCGTTTAAAGGGGAAAGCAAAATTCTTTGCAAAGAAAGGAAAAAAAAGAACTTATAGCTGAGGCATGTAAATTGGGAGTGAATTCCACAACCACAGAGCAAATTAAACCCTGGTGAAAATTCATACAAAAAGCACAGGGGATGAACAATGTCTATTATTCCCGGCCTTTTAGACAGAAAGAATAAAATACCCATTAAAAATTAAGTTTAGATACCATTATACACCTCATCCCTCCAAAAAAGGATCATTCCAAATAACTGAGGAAAATTGATTCAGAAATCCTATCGATTTCCACTTGGGTTTAATTTGGTTTCTTGAAAGGGAACAGATGTAATTTTTAAGACTCTCAACAAGAATAACAGCAGCACCTCAGCCTCACGGTACCTGGCTGAAAACATTAATTAAGCCAAGCCAGAGGACGGTTTTGATTTGATGTGGGCCCTTGGAAAAATATTTTTTTAAAAACGGGGGAATCTGTGTTTTAATGCCACGAGTTACAGTTTCTGCCAGACGTGTTCGAACAAAGGAATAGTGCAAGGGACACGCCCCCCTCTGCATCTTACTCCTAACGGATCCGGACACAAGTTGGCAAAACTAGGTGACCGTCACTGTACGTCGTTGGTACCGTATGGCGAATTCTACTCCTTTGCCCCGAGAACTAGTACGTGAGGTGTTATAAAGTAAAAAGGCTAACCAACATTACAAAAATGAAGTTAGCAAAACTGAACTGCAAATGTGGCATTCGGGTGTGGGGGTGAGGGTGGGATTAAAAAAATTGAGAGGGAGCAAAAGCATCAACTTTAGATCTGGAAATGCCACGAGCTTTCCTTGCCATGGGAAACAGTCGAAAACAACCATCTCCCCCCGGCTTCATTCTGGGCATGATGCACCATTTGTCCGCGTGTTGCCTTCGCTGGTCTTAGGCCTTCCCTTTCATGGGATTCGGCTTTTCTGCATGTAGATTTTTTTTCCTCAGGTCTTCTAGCTTTGAGCTATTTAGGCTACAATTGTGCCGAAGTGCTTAATATTCACGTCTTTTTTTTTCCCCTGTGTCAGTGTGCTCAAGAATCTGCTGGAGCCAATTTATTGATGCATTTTCAAACAGACTTAATATGGTAATTAGCTCTCATGCAGACTAGAAAGCATTCTCTCCCACTCCAATCCCCCCCCCCCACAAAAGTGCCAGCAAATTGTATGCACTTAAGTTCTGCAATTACACAAATGTGACTGGGGGCTGGGGGAAGAAACGAAGTTTGCTTTTGTGAGCTGTTAGTATGTGTATTCAGTGCCACTATCACAGGAACGTCCATACTGATGTTTTAGAACTAAGCTATGCATGAAAAGCACATCAAGGGAGTCGATGACTGGACATTGAAATTAGCCTTCACTTGTCCTTTCCCACAGATGTCGATGAACCCTCTCAGAAATTGGGTCCTTCGCTTACACGGCGGTCTGGATGCCGGGCTTCAGGTGCACGTTGAGACTGTTTACCTCTAAAATGACTAGATCAAGAGCCCCTCCGTCCCCACCAGAGCGGTCTGCTTCTATCAAATCCTCTACAGAAACAGAACTCCTAAATTCTTACAACTGGATTGCACTTCAAATACCCAAGGAGTATCCGTCCAGTATGCAGAAGATTTGGTCACAGTGTGACAGGTGTAATGATTCAAAAGCTCAGCCAGTAGGGCGCCTGGGTGGCTCAGGGGGTGGATTTCGGCTCAGGACATGAGCTCATGGGTCGTGAGATCAAGCCTCGAGTTGGGGTCTATGCTGACGGCACGGAGCCTGCTTGGGATTCTCTCTCTCCCCCTTTCCCACTCAATTCTCTGTCTCTCTCTGTCTCTCAAAATAAATAAATAAGCATAAAAGAAAAAACAAAAAGCTCACTCAGTGATGGCTGTACTCCAGCATCTACATGGACACAAACCTATCGTGTTTAACGAAAACTGACCTTTAGGAGGAAAATGTCAAAAAATCCCATTCTCGTTATTAAAACTTGCTATTCACCGTGTCTAATGTCTTCTACAAGTAAATGAACTTGTAGAACGGTATGAACTCTGAGTACAGTCAGAACCCTGGAAGACAATAAATACTGAACAGAACTTTCACAGATGACAATTACAACATTCCGTATGGCTGGCGATGAGCTACCTCCAATGACACAAATACTTCCCTCGCTTACTCACCTATGAAATTGTTCCACTCAAAATCAAGATCCCCTTGGTGGGCCAAACAGCCTCTCATAATGTTTGAGCAGTAGTTGTAACATGGCTTCACGGTCACGAGCCCCTGGCAGTGGGAGCAGTAGACCATCCTCAACAAGGCGTGGGTACACTGGGCAGTGGGGTTCACCTGGTTTGGGAGAAGAGAAAGACAATGGTGGGGCCAAGATAACACAGAAATTCCAAGTCCATCAAGCTGACCCTGAAGGTTGGGCCACAAATTCAACTTGAGAATGAGTTGTGACAGACCATGCTGAGCCGGCCTGGACTGCTTCTTCTAGAGGAAGATTAGATAAAAGGAAGGAGGGAGGCTGGGAACAAGGGTGGAGGGAGGGAGGAACAGGGCTTAACCTTAAATCATCAAGGTGCATGGATTTCCCACCCTGTAGACTCCCATTCTTCCTCCCTCCCAGTCCTTCTCTCTCTTAAACACACTCACTCGCTCTCATTTTCCATGGCTCCATTGTTTCAAAGTCCTCTTACAAGTAAATCTCCGGGATCGGCCACGAGACACAGCAGAGGTGACCTCCTCCTGCCCGCCATGCCTGGCCTGGGGTGGCCTCTGCCTTGCCAGACTGGGACCCAAGCGTATCTTCTTCTCAAACACACAGACCACAAGACTGTCCTTTGAACCTTAATCCCCCAATCAAGGTTTAGAAGGGTACCCAGTCTGTACTCCATTCTGTGCCAGTAGCTATGCAGAAGGGAAAAACAACAAATACCCTACAGACGTGAATCTGAGTAAATGTAAATGTGGGGTGAGGCGGAGGCCTTCCGAGGCCCGGGAGCAGTACAATAGTGTTCAGGGAAAACCTGATGGAAGAGAGGAGGCTTCAGTTACATTTTGAAGAAAGGGTTGGATTTAACTGGCCAAATGAAGGGACACCATCCAAGCCTGGGAGAGGGAAATGAACACGGGCTGTAAGAGGGCGTACCGAGCGTGTGGGGCTGAGGAGGTGCGGGGACTAAGACTGAATGCCAAGGAAGGAGGGTGCGTGTGGCCAGGGCCTGAAGGCACATGAAGACCAGGCAGACACGGAGATTCCATATGGCACGACACAGGAGGCGACTAAAGTTCATGACGAAGGGGAATAGCAAGGATGAAAACGGTACCCAAGTCAGACTGGACTGGCCGTCCACTTAGTGTCTGCTTTATACTTATTTTTTTTTATTTATTTTCTTTAAAAATTTTTTAATGTTTATTTATTTTTGAGAGTGTGTGGGGGTGGGGCGCGGGGCAGAGGCAGAGAAAGAGGGAGACACAGAACTCGAACTCACCAACTGTGAGATCATGACCTGAGCCACTAAAGTCGGATGCTTAACCGACAACCACCCAGGCACCCCAACTTCTTTTTTTTTTAATGTTTATTCATTTCTGAGAGAGACAGAGAGAGAGACAGAGTGTGTGTGTGTGTGTGTGTGTGTGTGTGTGTGTGTGAGTGAGGGAGGGGCAGAGAGAGGGAGACAGAGGATCTGAAGTGGGCTTTGTGCTGACAGCAGAGAACCGGATGTGGGGTTCGAACCCACAAACTGTGAGATCATGACGTGAGCTGAAGTCAGACGCTAAACTGAACGAGCCACCCGGGAGCCCCTCCTCTTTCTACTTCTATACGGTGATGCTGTCTGAGGCCCGCAAGAGTTGGTTCCACGGGCCATACGTTTTCATCGATGCTTAGAAAGCGTGGCTAGGCATCACTCGCTGGCAGCTGCCCAAAGGTTCCCGTCTTCCATTCTCTCTGCCCCAGCCTCGGCTTTTCGGGGTCACTAGGAGAGGATTAGTGCATCCTTCTCGATCTGCACATGTGAACTTTACACCAGCGCAGGGAGCACATGCTGGGACCCAGGGCAGTCTGGCCGCGCACTTCACCTCCTCCGCAGCGTGACTTCGGATGCCGCTTATCAACAGTACCCGTAGGAACAGGAACCGGGGCAGAGGTCGGGGAGCAGGGGGCCGGGGGGCTGGAACTAGCAGGAGAAAACCTTAACACCTTTGGGCTCCTACCTGATGTATACACACACACACACCCTCTTATCTTCACCAGACCTCTAGCCTAAAAGGGGCAGGGCGGGAACATCCCAAAACAAGGTGGTACCCGTTTACGTTAAAGTCAACATTCCCGATAAAGAATTAGGACTTTTCCAAAGTGTTAACCAGGCCCATGTTAGTCCTTTTAATTATGTTTTAACATGCAGCGTAATCTTGGCTCCCCAACCAGTCCGGATAACTAAAAGTTCATTCCTTTGAAAGTCACAGGCGGTTAAGACTTAAACGCCTGCCCTCCCCACCCCCTCATTTTGTGGATGAGCAAACAGGCCTGGAGAGAGGAGGTGGCTGGACAATCCTGGCGTCACAGAAGTCAGAGCTGGAAGGGGCCTTAGAGATCACATAGTCAGGCTCTCACACTTAAGAGATAAGAAAACCAAAGCCAAGCAGATTAACTGACTTGCTGATAGTCACCCTGTACATCTGATTCTAGAACTGCACCTGATCAAACATTTCCCAGACGGATCATGCTTCCCTGTCTTCTTACTACACACCAGACACGAAACTCTCAGCTGGGGCATCAGTTGCTTTCCTCTTTAATGATACTGCTAAATGCCTGTATTTGAGAGACGTAAAGAGTCAGAATGTAAATCTCTACGAGAAATCATAGAATAGCCTATGGCGTTTGTTGAATATTATGCTTAAGAGTTAACAACGTTGGGGCGCCTGGGTGGCTCCATCATCGTGACCTCACAGTTCGTGGCATCGAGCCCTGAGTTGGGCTGCGCACTGAGCCTCGAGCCTGCTTAAGATTCTCTCTCTCTGCCCCTCCCCTGCTGGTGCCAGCTCTCTCCAGAAAAAAGAAAAAAAAAAAAAAAGAGGAAACAATGTCTCAGTACAAAAACATGTAGAAAGCTAAAGTGCCAACAAATAGTTACTGAGCACTTATCTCAGCAGTGGGGATTACTCTGGAATGTATTTGTGATAAGGTACCGAGGCAGGTAGGAATCTGTGTTGGAATATGGAACTGGTTCTAGAAGGCACACAGACATTCCAAAATGGTATGGGCCTTTAGGAAATAAGCAAAATTGAAAAGCCCAAGAGTTATACTCGAGACACAGTTTTTTCCAGAGAGAACTTTTTCTTTTTTTTTTTTTTTTTTTAAACTCTAGGACGTGGTCCGCTGTATTCTTAGTTCCACTCTAAGTCAAATCTGGGATGTAGCAGATCTTGTAGTACAGTTCCCTAACACAGGGACATGTTGGCTCGAGTTTGAAAAACAGAAACTGAAGGAAATGACACAGTAGAGTTTTATTAAAGGAAGATTATGAAGCTGGGTTTGGCCGACTTTTTCCATTTCATTCTCTGGCTAAGCACTGGCTCATGCTCTACACAGGACTGGCGGTCTAACCACTAAAAACGATCACAAGGAGCTGAGCTATAACATGCTCTGGAAATGCTAAATACCAGGACTGAGGAGAGGTGGCAAAGTTCTAAGAAAACTGCGATGGGGAAGCACACGCACAACAGCCATGTTGGGGAAAATCGAATGGAATCTTTTGTCTCACAACCATTAGCCAGACCACTGTGAGGAACTTCACATGAAGGGAATTCAGACCCTGGGAAAACAAAACCCTTGTGTGAGAATGAGGCCCCGGTATAGAGGAGGGTTGTAACACAGTCAGGAAACGGAAAGAAATAGGGGTCCCCTGTAATGCTCATCCCCACCCCCAGAGGTAATAGCAATAATGTGACCACTCCCCAGGCCTTGGGTCCCCCTCTCACCGACCCAGCCAAGCTCAGGATGGTGAACCCAGGGTGCCAAGGAGCAGCTCTCCCTTTGGACTCTGGAGTACCCAGGGGAGAAACAAAATGGAGTAGATTCCTTAACGCCCCTCACCCATTTAGCTCATCCCCCCTCCCATAACCCCTCCAGTAACCCTCTGTTTGCTCTCCATATTTAAGAGTCTCTTATGCTTTGTCCCCCTCCCTGTTTTTATATTATTTTTGCTTCCCTTCGCTTGTGTTCATCTGTTGTGTCTTAAAGTCCTCATGAGTGAAGTCATATGATATTTGTCTTTCTCTAATTTCGCTTAGCATAATACCCTCTAGTTCCATCCATATATTTGCAAATGGCAAGATTTCATTCTTTTTGATTGCCGAGTAATACTCCATCATTGTTGTGCTATATGCTAACTTGGATGTAAATTTTTTTAAAAAAAGAAACAAAATGGATACCTATCTTTTAGAATCCTCAAGAGCTTCATTCTGGGACTTTATTTATTTTCAACGGAAATTCAAGTTCATTCACATTCTACTCCCTTGTAACCCTCAAAATCAATGACTTCTTGAGTCCCCAGATAACTTACTAAAGTAAGTACTTAGTAAAGTACATTTACGTCGAGACCCAAGTCCAAGTGGTAGATTGGACCACATGCAGAGTGATAAAAGGGGTAAACTATACTCCAAGGGCTTCCTTTGATCCTTGTGTTCAGCACCAAGGGTCTGGGGAGCTCAGTCGGTTAAGTGTCCGACTTCAGCTGAGGTCATGATCTCACGTTTGTGGGCTTGAGCCCCACGTCGGGCTCTGTGCTGACAGCTAGGAGCCTGGAGCCTGCTTTGGATTCTGTGTCTCCCTCTCTCTCTGCCCCTCCCCTGCTTCCGCTGTCTCTGTTTCTCAAAAATGAATAAATGTTTAAAAATTAAAAAAAAAATGTTCAACACCATGGTTCCTTTGGGTTACAACTCTTGACCAACATTTGAGGTTTTCCTTTGGTTTAGAAGGGTCTGTTGAACTCTGATGCCAGTAATTTCAGAATCCTAGGGGCTGGGGTAGGAGTGGGAGTAGGGGTTATGATTACTTTGATAAAAGGCACGTTTTCTCAGACCTCTCTTAGAGGAGTTTCTTCTCAAAATGGTATTTAGAAACAGAGAAGGGAAAATTATACATTCTTCCCTTTCCCCTTTGAACCACTAAGAGAATGGATCAATGGGCTCAGGAGAAAAAAGCTTATTTAGCATTTATGGTTTCATGATCATGAAGGTCCTGATGTCAAGGCTGAAGAGTAAAATATTCTGCTCTATGTCAGAATTACCTGTCTACTGATAGCTTTTATTGGATTTTATTAGTACGTAAGATACAGTTATAGAGTACTTACTAGGTGCCAGGCTCTGTTCCGAGTACTTTACGTGTCTATTAACTCATTTACGCCTCAAAATAATCGTATGAGAGGAGTATTATCATTTCATTTCACAGATGAGAAAGCCGAGGTCCAAAGAGTTTAAGGGATTCACACATGATCGTCCAGTAAACGGCCAAGATTTGCATGGAGGCATTTTGGTTCTAGAATAGGTACTCTCGACTTCCTTGAGTATCGGAATGGCTTCTTTTGAGTAACAGAGAACAGTGAAGGAAACGTGAGGGCAGCACGTGGGGCTGGGCCTTCTCCACAGCTGCCCAGACCCAGCACAGGGTATCCACACACAGGGATGGGGAGGGATGTTTATCCACATGGATCAGTACTTGACTAGATCCTTGGATGAGAGGACATACTACTTAATAAACAACAAGGACTTATTCAGCCAATGCTGTAACGTCACAATGGTTTAAGATGCCACAGGGGCGAAGAAAAAAATATATATGCCACTCACCGGCCCCTGCTCACCAAGAGTTCAACAGCTCAAGCAAACACTGCTGCACATGGAGAAAAAAAGAGCTACTTCAACAACAACTCCAGAAAACAATACACACATTTTACCAAAGTTCTAACATTTTGAAAGAACTGTAGCTATGTGGCAGAGATGATCAATTTCTACTAGGAAGTGGGGCATTACATATGAAAAAGGTTTGACATTATTTATGTAAGAATGAGGTGGTGTGGGTGCCTGGGTGGCTCAGTCGGTTAAGAGTCTGACTTCAGCTCGGGTCATGATCTCACAGTTTTTGAGTTCGAGCCCCGTGTCGGGCTCTCTGCTGTCAGCACAGAGCCCGCTTTGGATCCTCTGTGCCCCTCTGTCTCTGCCCCACCCCTGCTCCTTCTCACTCTCTCAAAAATAAATAAACTTGAAAAAAAGAATGAGGTGCTTTGACTTGTTTACTTTGTGGGGGGGGGCAGCATGATAGAAAGGGGACATCATCAGGACTCAACACTTCTATATGAACTCAAATCAAAATCTGAGTTAGTGACCCATGACAATATATTAACAGCCAATTTCCAAGTCTTAGAAAATCCTTCAAGACTGACCAAGGTCTTTCTAAAGGCTAAAGTGTCTTAGGATTTTAGGAGGCAGTCTGTGTTTCATGGTAAAAGTCATTTCCCTTTCATAAGATACTCATTCCTGCCATCCTCAGGATATACATTTGACACTGATATCTGCACACCGTTTCTGCTATAAAAAGGCTTTGCAGAAAAGTCCCCTTCTCTGCAAAGACTTTTCTAATATAGATTGCGACTTTCTACTAAATAACCTCCATTTTCCAAGCACCACATTAAAAACTACTGCAAGCAGCCTGAAGAAAAGAAAAATGCTGGAGAGGAACTCTTCACGCAGCCTGGATTTCGTTTCAGTAATTCAGAGCGAGCCTTAAGCCACATTACACAGTGATGGCAGTCAACAAGCTGCACTGAAGTTAAAAATACATTTCCTTTTAGTTTATTCCAGTCCCTGACATACATTTGCTGCAACGTTTTTTTGGGTCTGCAAAGCCAATAGTACTGAACAAACAAAAAAAGATCTAGATTTTATCTGTTGCTTGGTAACATAAGCACCCAATAAAAATAAGGGGAAAATCTTTCCCAAAATTATGGTTTAAAAAAAAAGACAGGGAACCCAAACACGCTGTGAGACGTGACGAGTTTATTCAACAACTTCCTAGTTTTTGAATTCACTGAACACTCATGAAGAAAGGACGATGAGATGCTCCCATTTCCTTGAGAACAGGATTTTAATTTTTTTTAACGTTTATTTATTTTTGAGACAGAGACAGACAGAGCATGAACGGGGGAGGGGCAGAGAGAGAGGGAGACACAGAATCGGAAGCACGCTCCAGGCTCTGAGCCAGCAGCCCAGAGCCCGATGCGGGGCTCGAACTCGCAGACCGTGAGATCGTGACCTGAGCTGAAGTCGGACGCTTAACCGACTGAGCCACCCAGGCGCCCCGAGAACAGGATTTTAAAGATGTAACAAAATACATGGAATTAACCAGGACCCACTCAGGAATATTTATAGACACATTGTAGGTAAGACTGAAGCATCAGTTGTATTGACCTCCTTACAGAGGGCTCTATTTTTGTCCTGAGAGTATGCCGCTCAGTTTCCTCAGTCCTTCACACTCCTCCCATCCCACTCCCTTCCCTATTAGCTGAAGTCCTACCTTCCTCTTTGCAATCCTACTGTTTATAAAGGTTGTGAGTGAAAACAAATATTAAGTGTTGAAAAAATGTCTACACCCTGCTTCTTAAAAGCTTTTTGTATAGGGGCACCAGGGTGGCTTATGTGGTTAAGCGTTCGACTCTTGATTTCAACTCAGGTCATGATCTCACGGTTTGTGGAATGGAGCCCTCCGTCGGGCTCTGCGCGGATAGCACAGAGCCTGCTTGGGATTCTCTGCCTCCGTCTTTGCCCCTACCCCCCCCCCACGTGCTCGCCCCCTCGCGCGCTCTCTCTCTCTCTCTCGTGTGTATGCATGTGCGCTTTCAAAATAGATAAACTTTTTTTAAAAAAAAAAGCTTTTTGTATAGATTTATAAAATTTACATTTATCATGATTCGGGAAATGGCAGAATAATTTGGGCAGCACTCCTGTATGTGCTGGGGCACTGTGGACACACAAAACTGAAGGGGGAGCAACGGAAATTGTTTTCAAGGCAGGACAATCATTTAGACATCACAATGTAAAGCACTGATTTCTAATTATAGCCCCTGTAGTTGGGGTGGGGGTGTAGACACAGTCCCATTATGTCAGTGTTAATTGAAACCATGAGAACGCAACTGTCTTTGGCATAGGAGCTATTAATTTGCATGGTGCATGCAACCGCTTGTGCATTCTTGAAAGACCACAACAGACTTCCCCCTTCCAGGCAAAACTGCTGTTATGGCAGGTAAATACGAAATGCATCACGAACCATGACAAGTACGACGGAGTAAGGAATACGGAGATGTGTAACGCCAGAGTACTCGTGAACCATTTGTTACTAATTAAGGGGACTCTTCTGAAGCTGAGACTGTAAATCTCAGTGGAGCGAGCTGCAAGGCAAGTGTCCTTCAACTAAGAAGTGACTTTCTCTTGGAGTCAGTTAAGCCTGCTGGTGCTAATGGCCTTTAAAAGGTTTCAGTGATCATCAAATCATTGCTACACGTGTAACTACAACTCTTGTGTTGCAAAAGTTAGCTGGAAAAACAGGGCATCCGCTTACACACAGAAAAAGTGGGAACATGTTTGAGTTAGGTATACAGTAACTAGTCCCCAAGACCACAGTACTTTTCCATATTTGACTTTGAAAGACACCTTTGTAGAGCGGGTGGGTAAGGTGGCGGGCCGGAATTAGGAAATCTATCCTCCACTCTGAGAGGCCTTTCTTTTCCACGCCCAGTAATAATTAATTCTATCGGACACCAAAAGAAGGAATGTCTATTTCTTGGGTTGCTCTAGCAACTAGCAGTGGTGGGAGCCCATATGAAAAACCAGCGCTTGGGTCCCCAAACTGGTCAAGAAGCTTATCTTATTAACCAAATATAGGGTTTTTTTTCCAGCATATTCAATTTGGAATAAGGTTTTGATAGATCATTTACTGTCTTCCCTATACCACTGTATATTACAATTTTCTATTTCATAGTCATACTCTAGAAATTAGTGTAATAAATATTTTCTCAAATACCTAAGTATTCCTTGCAGGCTTCTAAGCAACAACATTACAGAGATGAGAGATTTTTTTTTACACATATTGTGTTTCAACTTCTTTAGAAACTGATTTGATGCCCGAGTGTCTTATTATTGTGTAATTTAAATAACATAACCCAACGTAGCTGAAGGGTTTGCTTTTAAGTTAGTCCTTAGTCTACAAGAAGCTCAGCAGGGAAGCACAACATTATTTAAAAAGTTTACGGGGCTCCCGGGTGGCCTAGTCGGTTAAGCATCCGACTTCGGCTCAGGTCACGATGTCGTGGTTCGTGGGTTCGAGCCCCGCATCGGGCTCTGTGCTGACAGCTTGGAGCCTGGAGCCTGCTTCAGGTTCTGTGTCTCCCTCCTTCTCTGCCCCTCCCCCACTTGTGCTCTGTCGCTCTCTCTCCCTCTCTCTCTCAAAAATAAACAAACATTAAAAAAAAGATCTTAAAAAAAAGTTTCCAACTGCAAATACAAACTTTAAAGCAGACATGAAAGAGTATTTTCAACTAAACAAGTGGCAAGTGATGTTTACTCAAAGTAAATCAAGCCCTACAGCTTGTGTTCACTGTATTCTCACAAAACTACACAAATATCTCTTAGGCAGATACGAGAATACAGTGACCGTAGAATACACATTAACTCTGAAACAAATTTAGGGTTATATTTAGAAAGGAACGTTCTCCAACAATGTAACAGTACTAAGGTACACAGGAAATCTCTTGCTTAAAAAAAATTCATACCAAAAGAAACATCAGAAATGGATCGTGACTCTTACTTTGAGTCACATGCTCCTTACGGCATAGGCTAAGGGGCGTTTGGATCTTACATACAAAAGCTGATCTTGCTGATTTCCCACCATGAATTCTGAGAAGCAGGTCAAGAAGAATGTGACACCGGGAAACCACAACTGCTTCCTTGTCCCTACCCTGGGAAGTGGGCTGGTGTGGACAATGGCAAACCTTCTGGCCCTCAACCTTCTCATCGGTGACGAAGGGTCTCGAAATCACTTCTTGTTTTATCTACAGCCTTCTACCCCAAGTGGGAGGTTCTGCAATCTCAGTTCTCTAGGGGGCCTCCAACTTAGCAAAGTTAGGCTAACCAGACTTGTGCTGGCCTGTCCCTTTACCCAAGAATCGAAAGGGGGATGGTTAATTTAAAAGCAACCACTTTTCAGACGCTTACAAAAAGGGATTTCTCCTCCTTGTCTTTCTCTTCAGCGCGAGTCTGCACACATGCACACACGTACACAAGCAGGCACACACACTCATTCAAGTCACATAGCAGCGCCTGTCTGCCTATCCAGATTAGGATGAAGCCAAGGACTTGCTGAAGAAGGGCAGATGTGTGAGGTGAGCTACAATGTAAATGACTTTGATCTGGAGTCACTGTGCCTTGTTTCAGGACTCTGACACGAGCACCTGCAGGATTCATAATGGATGCTGGGGTTGGCAGAAGTTCAGCAATCAGATTATTCCTTTAATTATAACCACCATCCCCCCACGTGCACACATCCACCCTCCTATGCCTCAACAAATTGTTGCAATTTGTAAGGAAAATATCAGGAGAAAAAGGAGTGAACAGAAACATGCTGGAAAGAATTGTTTCCTGCAAATGTATGGCCTGGAGATGAGAACAAACAAAACTGAAATAATGAATGCAACCAATCAACGAATCCTCGTATCACCCAATCCTAGTACCAAATATCCCATAAGCATCTAATCTTTTACGGCACACAATTCATCAGAATCTGCTCTTTGCTGGGTTAACGCAAGTTTCGTCTCTAACTAGGGTAACCACGAATCCCGGTCCGCTAGGGACAATCCTATTGCTTATTTCAAATTAGTGGCACATGTGGTCTGGGTAGGGCTGTGAATAAGCACCTCTCGGTTCAACGATAAGCATCCTGGTTTGGACGATAAATTGAATGGTCACTTGAACTCTAGATGAACTGGTAGACAATCAGATTGATATTCCAGTTGTGTTGCTGTTCAGTTTTTATTTTGACCTCTCCTTCAGTCCCCCAAACAACCGAATGGCCTAAGTAAAAGCTGCTGACCTTATGGCTGCAATTTTTTTTAGCAAATGGACTACAATTTAGTTTTTTCCTTTGGAGGCCAGAATGTAATGGCACCAAGATCAGTCCTCCAGAAGGTAATGTGCCCCAGGTTATTCTGTTCCTTCACTGGTATTAAGTCATGGAAGGGTAGAGGTGGAAAGGCCTTCAAATTTCGTCTTTTTTTCTGGGGAAGGGGGAGTAAAGGAGCCATAGAACCATTTCCCCCTCAGAATCTGACTCGATACTCGACTTGGCAAAGGGGAAAGCAAAGCTTCTCCGGTGCAGCCAGGAGGTGAAGTCCCCGTGTCTCTCTTCCTCTCCTCAAGGAGGCCCCTGAGACACCTTCTTAAGGGGCTTCAAAGAACTCAGTCCAATTCCTTCAATTTACAAATGAGGAAACTGTAATGTATTCATTCTGTCTATTGGTACTCCTATAAACAAAGCCATAAGTCAAGAGCAGGCGGCCCACACTGATTGTCATAAAAAGCTCTGCCTTCTCAAGAGCATGGAGTACACCTTAAAACATAGAGCAAGGAAACACGCAGTAATGGATGCTAAATACTGTTCCAGACTGCAACCGGCAGGCCCAAACCCAGTCACTCAAAGCAACTAAATATGGAACCTGTCTGCTTCTTCCTCTGGAGGGGAAGTAGAATAGGAGGCAAAAAGAGTATGGCGATATTAAACTCAGTTTGAAAATGAAGGTTCCAAAGTGAACATACAATCTGCTTCTAAGAATAGCTACCAAGGAAACCACTGAAAAGAATGACGATGTTCCTCACAGCATTGGTTTCTAACTATACGGCGTACGTGTATCGGGCCAATGTGTGCGAGGGAAAAAGGCAAGAGAGAGAAGAGAGCAGAACAGAAGAAAACCGTTCAAGCCCACGTATTTGTCTACCTCCCAAACTTCCTCTTAAAATGCAACAACACAGGGGTGCCCAGGTGGCTCAGCCGGTTAAGCATCAGACTCTCGATTTCGTGAGATCGAGCCCCACACGGGGCGCTGAGCTGACCGCGTGCAGCCTACTTGGGATTCTTTCTCTCTCTCTCCCTCTCTCTCTCTATATATATATATGTGTGTGTATATATATATATATATATATATATATATATATACATATATATATATATATATATATATATATCTGTGCCCCTCCTCTGCCCACGCTCTCTCTCTCAAAACAAATAAACCTTAGATCGATAGATAGATAGATAAAATGAAACAACACACACAAAAAAACACAGGATGCAGCCAGTGCTTACCACGGACACTTTGCTCACTACATCCCTCGCAACTGCCAAGCCCTGAGCAAAAGTACGGGCTGCTACAAACGCACGGGTGACCTGCAGCTTCAGCTTCCGAGGGACATCTCCAAAGGGCTTCAGCTGCTCGGTGTACTTGCTCACACATTCCAGGTACTCGTCCGTAAAGTGGTACTGGGAGTTCACCAGGCGGAACATCCGCTCCAGAAGGCGAGCCCAGAAGTCACTTAGCATCTCTTCCAGGTTGACGCTTCCCGCCACATAGTAGCGCTTCAGCTCTCCGAAGAGATCTTTAAATAGCTCGGAATTCTGCATGTATAAGCGGCCATATGTCTTCACGAACATGTCATTGAGGGATTTCTCTGCATTTTCCAGCAGTTCTTTGAAGAATTCTAAAAACCAAACAAAAAAAAAAAAAAGAAGAAGAAAAAGAAAGAAAGGGTTTTCAATAACTGAATAACGGAGGGCTCTTCGGGTCCATTTGAAGACTGAAAAAAAAAATCAAAGAATTAAACTGGAAAACATGCTCACATAGGTGGATTTCTTTCGGGGGGATGTGGCATTGCTGGTCGTTTGTCAACGAAAGGAAACCTAGGTCACAAGTCACAAAGTGTCAGGGGGAAAAAAAGAATATTTTAGACCAAGAACTTCTCGGAAGTCAATATAAAACACACACACAGCCAGACATTTCTCTCATTCAGTCACAAGGTGAAGAAAGAACCAGATAAAAATGGGTACATGAAGTCTAAAACATGAGATCTGCCAGAACTTTCTTACCATAAGACTCTAAACCAAAGCCAATGATGCCTCCGAACTGAAACCTAACACCAGTGGACAGGTATTTTCAAAACATGTTGTTTTACTTGGACACATTTTTTTTTTTCTTTTTCTCCTTACATCTACATGACATGTAAGAACGCTACCCAGGAAATGCTAGCGGACAAGAAACATATGAAACACCCTAAAAGCTAGCACTGAGATTTTCCGCAACTAAGTTCACAGGTGTTCCCTGGGACATTAGTACAAATCGGGGTATCCAAGCTGACCTTGGGTTCTTAAAGGATTCATATGGTAACATCATGAGATTCTTGGCGGGAAGTGGGGAGGAGAGAGAGGGAAATGTCTAACAGACTCAACCACAGATCTGGTATATTTATAGGACAACAGGGAAAACTAAAATAAATAAGAATTCCTAGTTATTTTGGATTTACTTTTTTGGCCTGAGTGTTAAAGATAGTAATCTCTTAAGTACACATGGCAAATTAGTTTCTCCTGAAGCTTTTCTTAGGCAGGTCAGAGAAGAGCTAATGGTGCACCTGTATCAATAATTCTTCAAGAATCTATGGTTGGTATAAAAATAAACACTTCATGACATCAAGTTTATAAGCAGGAAATGTAATAAATACCGAAGCAAAATATAAGGACATCAATTAAGAAAGTGCCTCCAGGGGTGCCTGGGTGGCTCAGTTGGTTAAGCATCTGACTCTTGGTTTTGGTTCTGGTCATGCTCTCGCAGTTTGTGAGTTCAGGCCCCACATCGGGCTCTGCTTGCTTGGGATATTCATTCATTCATTCATATTCTGTCTGTCTGTCTGTCTCTCTCTCTCTCTCCACCCCCGCCCCGTGCTCCTCCCCGCCTCCCTCCTTCCTTCCTTCCTTCCTTCTCTCTCTCTCTCTCTGTCTGTCAAAAATAAATAAATAAATAAACTTAACCAAAAAAAGTGCCTCCGACCAAACATGGAGCAGCAAAGAAAATATGGTGCCTCTTTCAAAGCCAGAAGAACATTAACAATCTTATCAAAATGTAATAGGGTGACAAAGCCATTATCTTCTCATAATGGGAAAGCATAATGGCAGGCAACTCAGAGGCTGAAAGCTGCTTTCAAATAGTTTCTCAAAACCTGTACTGGAAACACAGAAGCCTTTTGGAGGGGATGTGTGCCTTTGCTTACTTCCAAGAGATTCCATACCTATGTCCCTAACTCGTCACCACGCATAGTTGCTTGATGCTTGAGGCTGAAGTCCACAGTCTTCTGCATTCCAGCTTTACAAACTATGTGTGTTTTGTTTGTGGGGGTAGTTTTGCACAGAGAACGGCTCTTTCCTTTTCCTTTGGTTGAGCTTTTCTTTCTACTACCATTTATCTTGTATTTCCTGGGCTTTCTTCAAGGAGAGAAAGGAAAATGGATTCTCTCCGAAGAGGTAAAAAAAAAAAAAGAAAAAAGAAAAAAAAAAAAAAGGTTGGGAGGCCAAGTCAACTCCTCACCTCCATTACAACTGCACAGTCTGGCATTTTTACCAACGTTCTCTCCCTGGAATTAGACCAGAAAGAACACAAGGAGATAGGGGAACTATATGGAAAGCATTATTCAAATCAGGTACCTGAGAGGCCTCTGATTCTCTCCAAAATCCTAAGTGATTCTCAAGTGTGGCCCCAAGACAGGCAAGCATCACCACATCACCAGGATACTTGTTGGAAATGCCAAGTTCTTGGGCCCCACCCTAAACCCACTGGATCCGAGGCCCTGGGGATGGAGCCCAACCATCTACAACCCTGCTTCCCCTAACATGTGAGAACCACTCACCTCTCAATAGGGATCAACACCAGCTCAGGGCTGTGCTAATATGAAGCATGTGGGTTAAGCGTTTTAACTAGAGGAAAATGTCTTCCCAATGAATTGGGTTTTTAAAATTTCTTTTCTTGCATTCTTGGGTATGATTTATGATGTTTTCGGGGGGACAAACAAATGTTCCTGTGTGGAAGTCTCTACTAAGTGTGCGGATGCAGGCAGCACTTTTCTAGAATTCAAAGCTGGGGAGTCTTGCGCTAAGAAGAGACCTTAGTACATGTCCAATGAGTTGCACACATAGCTCCCACATACTGGAAAAACAAAGCCTGGTCATTGAGATCAAAATGCAAGCCTTCTGTCAATCCAGTGCTATTAATATTTCACGATCCAAAAGAGAAGATTCCGAAGGTAACCACAGGCCCTTCCTTAATATTGGATTTTTATTATAGTGCTCATAAAATTGGCACATGTCACTTAGCGTAGAAGTAGGATGTTGAAAATTATTTGACTTGTGCTTTGATGACTCACCTAATAAGTGACTCTGAATACTCGCATTTCTAGTGAATGGCATCCACAGGTTTTAAGGGTAGGGACAGAGTGGCATTTCAAAGGTATTTTAATTGAAAACATCTATAAAATGTCAGAGTTCGTTGTTTAGGCTTCAAAGTGCTCCAGGTCAATGAACTGCTCACACACTAAACATTTTATGGACAAAAATAAAAGTCTTAGAGTTCGTCATTCAGATCAAAAATCTATGGGTTGGTGTAGCTCTGTATAACATAGCTTTGGAGTATAAGAGAAATGATCTAATTAAGAGGAGAACCGATTTCAAACCGGCATGCCCTCTGTCTAACACCATCATGGACCTTACTTTGTTTCCCATGACTCAAATCCGGTCTAGAAAGGGGGTGTGTGTGTGTGTGTGTGTGTGAGAGAGAGAGAGAGAGAGAGAGAGAGAGAGAGAGAGAGAAGTACATGCGCTGTGTGTTATGTTAATTTAAACTTTAAGAGATTAGCTTGGCGCTACATACATATTAAATTCTAATTCCTTTGATTGTTCAGAAAATTCATTTCCTTTCCTTCACACTTTAAAGACTCTTTAGTGTGGCTATATAAGTTGCAAATATAAAGATCGTTGGAGTGGGCTATATATAGAAATTCTATAAAACTGATATAACAAGTTAAAATCTGATAATTTAATCCCTCCTAATAGCTATGCAATTTGACAACTATTTACTGAGTGGCTATTAGGGGCTCAAATCAAAGCACACTGTTTTACCATGCATTTTAACCTTCCTGCCGAATCAGACTCCGATCAGCATTTCCAGAAAGACAAATTTCCTTCATCCAATTCACCTTCACTATACCGCCAACCCTCCACACGTGGTTTTACGTGCCCCAGAGATTTTTAAAGCATCTATAAAATCCTTAATCCTTCGTTTCATATACCAAGTTTTAAAATATTCGTCTCTTTCACCTATGGAAGTTAACAGAACGAAAGTGAAGGGATCCCAAGAACCCAAACTAATTTCTCTTTGGACTTCTTATGGTCCTGTTCGGTTGGACTATGTGGCCTATGCCATTTGCCTCGGACACCTTGCAAGGATGGCAGGCATAGTTTAAATTCTAAAATCCATACTAAGGGGCACTTGGGTGGCTCAGGCAGTTAAGTACCCAACTTTGGCTCAGGTCACGATCTCACGGTTCATGAGTTCAAGCCCCACATCAGGCTCTCTGCTCTCAGAGCCTGCTTCGGATCCTCTGCTCTCTCTCTCTGCCCCTCCCCCTAAAAACAAACAAAAAAACATTAAAAAATAAATAAAACAAGATCCATACCAATTACTAGGCACCTGGGTGGGTCAGTCGGTTAGCATCTGACTCTTGATTTCAGGTCAGGTCACGATCTCACCGTTCGTGAGTTTGAGCCCCAGGTTGGGCTCTGTACTGACAGTGTGGAGCCTGATTGGGATTTTCTCCCTCCCTCCCTCCCTCCCTCTCTCTCCCCCTTTCTGCCCCTCCCCCCCCCCCATAAATAAGCATTAAAATCCATACCAATCAGGTACAATATCAAAGCATAATAATTTGCTCTAAGGAGAAAAAAAGAGAAAACGGGAGAAAAAGCTTTTACATCTCCTTTTACTCCTATCAAACTAGCAGCTTTCGTAGATTGTTATAGAATTCTTTCACATCCCCTCTCCCCCTTTCCTTCCCAGGACACTTCCTTCTACAATGAGGACTAGAACGTGGATTAGACATTCAGGTCCCGGTCCATTAGCCATCAACAGCAACCTCATAAATGGTTGTGACATTCATCTCCACTTTTCCCCCATTATTCAGAATCAGGATCAGGGTCAGAGCTTAACTGCTAACGAAGAACCGCGTAGGCGTGAAGACACCTCACAGTCATTCCTTCTTAATCATTGTGTCTGAAGCCAAGTGTAAGACACTTCATGGCTCAGAGAGAACCAGCTAGAGCGGTGTAAACCAGAATTCCACAACGACCAGAAGCTTACTTAACTGGCATTAGGTCTCCCCTGTGGCAACTGCTTGTATTCATGAAAAATGCCGGGCAGGGAGTGTGTTTCAACTGATGCTACCAGTGGCTGAGAGACAGTCAGAGAAGAAGACTGTGTATAAGCGTTGAAAATATGGTATCTGTGACCAGGGTTTATTTCTCCTTCAGCTTCCAGTTTGGAGGCTTAAGTGTTTACGTTCTAAGGACCAAGCTACTCCCAGGTCTCATGAAGGTGCACCTGACGTGGGGGTGGAAATAAACACTGCAACATGCTATACACATCCAACCCGGCATGACACAGGGGGGAAAGCATGGGACCTCTCATTGATGAGCTGTGTGACCTGGAATGGACAGAGGAGCTAACCTCTCTGATCTCCTGTTGCCTCATCCATAACATGATGCGGTCACTACTCATCTCACATGGATGATGGCCAGCACGTAGGAGATGCTCAAGAAATGGACACTTTCTGTCAACTGTGCAGGGCTATTTTGTCACCTTTAGCGTGTCTTCCTGTCTACAATCACTTAAATCTTTCTTTTGAAGCTGGTTTTCATCTTTCCTGGCAGAGTCAAAGAGTATCCAGCTCCGGGTACGTAAACGAAGCCAAAGCGGCTGGAGATGGATTAGGAAGACCCAAGGCCTTACACAACTGGGAGCAATTTAGTCAAGGGAAATGCTTAACGGCTCTGGCTTCCAATGCTGTGAAGCATCTCAGACATCTACGACGGTGGCAGCTGCCACTGAAACACAGCAAAGAGAGAAACCTCAACCCATCGAACAGGTTTTGTATTATATTAGGAGGGAGTATCACACACACCGCACGTAGATAAACACAGATCAGGGCATTAGAGTAAGCCAAGAACTGGGGAAAGGAAAATTAAGAAATAAGCGGCAGGTCAGCCCCCAAGCCTCCCCACGTATGTCATTTGCACACCGCCTTCTTTTCCTGGAGTCTGCTCGGTACATTGAGCTGGGGGACTCTAAGTATTTTCCAGCTCTAAAATGCGATTATCCTCAATGTCAGGAGTATCACTTTAACATGGGAAAAACTAGAATGAGAAGGCAGCTTTTCCATATACGAAGTTTCCTCCATAAATATCCTGTCTTTTAAAAGAACGAAAAAGAACATCATGTACAACCACTTGTCTTGCATCAAATAAACATTCAGAATTCTCGAAACAGGTCAAAAGGCCCCCGGTTCTGCTGTTAAATGCCATTAGTTACTCCATTATAAACAATCGACTGGCCATTGATTAATGAGCTAGAAAACATTCTAGAACTAACCCATGACCTACAGAGACTGGAAGCCCTTTCTATTCAATCCGTTTGGCGTGGTGCTATAAATTACCACCTTGTATTTATATTATTATGAAGCTGCTTTTTACACAGATGGATTAATTTCCTCTTTACTGTAAAGACTGTATTTCACAGCCCTGGTATGGTGTGCAAACAGTAAGTTACCACCTCGACGAAATTCCTGAGAAAAGAAGCCTGTGAGTGCTACAAATCATACCTTTCGCACTGTTAAGAAAACTCCGAGAGTTCTATTCACCCCCTCACCCAAGATCACGCGTTAATAAAGAATGGTTGACATAAGCATCTATAAACGTCAGAGTAAACAGAAATTAAAAAAGCATCTTACGGACTGAAACCAAACTGAAACTTTGGTCTTTGACCATCTCCTCCTGTCTTGCTTTTTCAGTAGTCTCTCTGTATTTTAAGTTTTCAGCCGGGACTTTCCTCTATCCTGGCATAATCTTGCACTCCAAAAGTGCCTGGGAGGGCATGGTGTACGAAAAGGACATATACATGGGGCACCTGGGTGGCTCACATCCAACTCTTGATTTGGGCTCAGGTCATGATCTCATGGTTTGTGAGTTCAAGCCCTGCATCAGGCTCTGCACTGACAGTGCAAGGGCCCGCTTGGGATTCCCTCTCCCTCTCTCTCCCTCTCTCCCTCTCTCTCCCCCCTCTGTCTCTGCTCCTCCCTTGCGTGTCCTATCTCAAAATAAACTTTAACCAAAGCTTTTTTAAATAAAAGGACATGTATTTGACTAACACTCATCAACCGGTGGCATCTCGATAGACCTCTCCTAGGTTGATGACAAGACCATTGCCAAGTGCAGGCCTTACTAGGGGCTGCGAACATATGAAAAGGTGCTAGGGATCCTGCCAAAGTAGGTTGATCTTCTTAATGCATTTCGAACGCTAAAGCTCCTTATGTTGATCTCTCATGGCCCCTGTCTCATGCTACTGTAGCCAGAGACATGGGACAAATACTGTAAGGCCCCTTGTACTGGACCTCATCCCATCCATACTAAGGGTCTACCCAACACCAGCCAGTTTCCTTTAACACCCATGTTTCCGCTCATTCAAGTGCCCAGAGAAGGCAGAGGGGATGCTGAAGCTACCCCAGGAGGGTAACTTCCATATAGTAACCTCTATGTGGATCTACTGTATGGCCTCATATACAAACCTCATACAGTCTAGGTGCTCATGACCTAATATCAAGAGAAAAGTCAGGACAAAACGCAGCATAATCAGTTATGATGCTAATTTGCATCTACCTGCACAAAACACGATGAGGTAGGGCCAACGTTGACATAGACACAATGAGTGTTAGGGACCTGGGGTAATTTTTTTCAATAGACATGCTCAATTTTGAGCACCCAAATCATTCAGTGACATTTTATAGCCAGAAAAATACTATACCTTCATGTATCCAAACATTACTTTATTTCCCTTTATTCTATTCATTTAACTTAGTTGCTGGAAGTTTCCATGCATTTTTCTGCGGTCTACAAATGGCCTACAGTGAGCACTGATACTTCAGGAGAAAAAAAAAATTTTTTTTCTTCAAACACCACCAAAGCACTTCTTGTATTTTTCATAAAAATGATTTTTTTTCCTATCAAGTATCCCTTTCAAATTATTGCAATTTGAAAGGTACGGAGAGGTATGAAAAAAATATAAATAAATTGCCCACAATCCCACCACTAAAAGAGAGCAACAATGGTTTATCGAATTACCTTTTTCCCCATGAAGATATGCATCACCTGCTTGAGATCATACCGTATTTGTACCCTGTTCTCAGGTAACACCGTATGGTTAACGTTTCCTATGTGATTAAAGATTCTTCAGAAACATCACCTGTGGGGCACCTGGGTGGCTCAGTCGGTTAAGCGTCCACCTTTGGCTCCGGTAACGATCGTGCAGTTCATGAGTTCAAGCCCCACATCCGGCTCTGTGCTCACGGCTCAGAGCCTGGAGCCTGCTTTGCATTCGGTTGTCGCTGTCTCTCTCTGCCCCTCCCCCACTCACGCTCGCACGTGCTCTCTTTCTCTCAAAAATAAATATTAAAAAAAATTTTTTTTAAAAAGAAACATCGCTTTGTAACAACTGCGTATACATGACACCGTACGGACAGGTCACAATCGTTATGGGACCCTTAGACCGATTGCCTGTTTTTCATTATTATAGGTAATGCTGTGATGAACGCCCTTGTACATCAATCTGCACGCAGACCTTTCTGTCCCTGAGATAGATACCTACACGTGGAATTAGTAAATCAAAGGCTGGGAATGCATTCGAAACTTCTGACAGACTGACCTCCAGAAAAGGTGTGCCCACGTGGCACTCCACCTGAGTCACATGTCTGAGTCATATTTATTCCGAGAGTTTCGATGGCTTTGCTAGTTCTTTCAAGCGAAGGGGGGGGGGGGGGGGAACGGAGACGGGAAGGGACAATAAACAAGAAAGGCCTGACCGGCTTGAGAATTCTCCCAGTCAATCAGTCGGGAGTCAGTGCTAGATCAAATACGCCCCTTTCTTTGCCTGGACAGACAGCCGCCCGCAAGAGGGTGGGCAGAGAGGAACAACAGCGTTCTAAACTCCCAGGCTCAGAGTGCAATGAACCAACAAAGTAGATAAAAGCAGTTCAGCTGAAGCTCTTCCATTTATTTACTTGCCTCCAAACAGATCAGCTGCTTCTTGCTGCTGCCGTGACTTCTAAAGAAGTCAAAGCTAACAGCAGAGGCCCGCGGCGAAAGCGCCCCGGGCGGAGGGATCCTTGGAAGCTGCACAAGTATTTGCAACCCGCCCAGAGCGCCAATGCTACGGCCACGATTGGTCACACTTCAGATAACGACTCAAAAGGCAGAAAACCTTTGTCAATACAGAAATGTGTGTGTTTTGTCTGAGCTCTTGATTTGATTACAGTAAAGCTGGCAGTGGCTCTTTTTCATCAAGTTTCACAGAGAGATTATAAAAGAGTTAGCAAAAATGCCGGGCATTTTAGTCTCCTCTGCATGGAAGGAAAAGAAAATAGAATCGGAAAGGAAAGGGGAGTGGGGCTTCCCAACGAAATCAAAGACCATTACTATTATGATCTGGAAAAGAGCGCTACATTTGCAGGATGGCCAGAAGGCCTCGGGTCTCTGTAGTTTTGTGGCTGTGAAATGTTGTCCACTGCACTGTGGCAGAAGTTTGAAAAGGCAACACATTTCTTAAAAAGGCCTTAACGGATGAAATCTGAGGTGAGGATGAAAAAGAGACCCTAGGTTGTATGTACGTTAGACATTTCTTTGACACATTTTGAGGATATTTAAGACTTTAAACAAATGGTACTATTTATTTGAGGAGAGAGAGACAGAGAACGTGGGGGAGGGGCCAAGAGAGAGGGAGACACAGCATCCGAACCAGGCTCCAGGCTCTGAGCTGTCAGCACAGAACCCGATGCGGGGCTTGAACCCACGGACAGCGAGACCATGACCTGAGCTGAAGTCGGAGGCTCAACCAACTGAGCCACCCAGGTGCCCAAGACTTTTTTTTTTTTTAAACGTAAAAACCTCCCAGGGGGTCTTTGGTTAAAGTCAATATGGATGTGCAAAGGAAAATAATAAAACCATGAAGCTGAAAAAATAAAGTCAGAGGTCAGGGCAATTCCGGAAATTTCAGTTTGGCTAATGGCCATGAAGCTGGGTTGGACGTATCTGCCTTTTAAGGTGAGCGGCCAGCTTCCTCCCACCGAGGTCACCGCTTTCGTGGGCATGTGAATTCTAATGCCATCAACTCCCTGCACCTCCACGCTGGTTATCCGACTGGCCTAATGAAGTGGATGGCCAGTATGAAGTCTGGGAAATTTCCAGTCAGTGATTAAAACACAGATTTGGCTAAATCTGCAGAGTGCGACATGTCCTGCCTTTGTGAAATGATAGAAAACAAGGGGGCGTGAGGGCTTAAGGAAAGGGTGGCCACTTTGATTTGCACTTGGCCCATGCAGATAGATGGGACAGACAATTATTTCTTTTATGTGCGTTTTAAGCTAATTCAGAAAATTTCTACTATTATTCGAGTTAACAAGCTTCAGGCTCAAGGGAGGGTTTTCAAAGACCTGCGGAGAGTAGTGGAGTTAAGAAATCATAGCGGGAAAATAGAGGGTACCAGACAGGCGGCTAATTAACATCTTGTAAGACCTTTCACTAAAGCAGCTGGTCTAGTCACATGTTTAGAAGATTCACAGAATTTGTAGAATTGAAAGGGTCTTTAGAGAGCATCCAGCTCAACCCCCTCATTTTATGGATGGGAAAACTGAGACCCAGCAAATGTCAGAACCAGGCTGACAATTCAGTGTGCTGTCTCCCAAAGTTACTCCATTTGTTCCCTAAAATGATGAATCAACAGAGTTTTCGCGATGGGCTAGCATCAGACAACCTATCTCCTTAAGATTTCTTCAACATGCAAACCAAACCGTTTGATTCGGGAAGTCAGGCAAAAATATACTCGCATACTTGTTAACATCAGTTTTACTACGTGATTCAGAGATATGCTGAACACGGCAGCTCTAATCTTCTTAATCTATTTGGGTTGTTTGAACCATGCTTCTTTTAAAAACAACTAGTCTCTCACAAAACACGACATTTTGGGGTGGGCCTTTATGTTGTGGTCCCAAAACACGGATTACGCCCCACTTCTATTATTTCTATTCCTCTGCCTGGCAATTCTTTCAAAGCCCCCTGAACTGCGCATGTGATTAGCATATTCATGAGACAACCGATTCAGCTATGTTAATTAGCAGTTCTCCTTAAAAAAAAAAAAAAAAAAAAAAAAAATCCCAGAACTCACCAAGAGGGGGAGCAGCCAGCTCTGTCACTATCGCTTCCCGGCTCTAGGTGTCTAGCCTAGGATGGATTTCTGGCACCGAACATCGTAAGTTAAAGAGTGGACAGAGAAGATTACAGTGTGGAAAAATAAAGAGGTGAGACCTTAGACTCAGATGTGCAGGTTTAAAATGTGAGAAACCCGAGAATTCTGTGGGGGAGATGAGCTGCCTGAACGTGTACCTCCGTACTTCACTCGAGCCTGAGAACACACACCTGCACACAGTTGACAACTTAAAACAGGATTTACAGGAGCGCCTGGGTGGCTCCGTCTGTTAAGCGACCAACTCTTGATTTTGGCTCAGGTCATGTCACGGTCCTTGGGATCGAGCCCCATGTTGGGCTGTGCACTGACAGCGTGGTGCCTGCTTCAGATTTTCTCTCTCTCTCTCTTACTCTCTCTCTCTCTCTCTCTCTCTCTCACACACACACACACACACACACACACACACTAAATTCTCTAAACTCTAAAAAATGAATTTACAGACTGTATAATCTCTTCAGATGGGCAAACAACAGAAAACTAAATGTGTAGAACAAAAAAAAAAAAAGCCTTTAGGGATGAGGGAACTGGCTTCGAAACACCACATTTGGCACCTGAACTCCAGAGCTTCTCAAGGCGGAATGATGGAAACTTGGGGTAATGGGATGGTCTCTGGTTAACGAAGGCTAATCCCCTAAAAAGCCTACAAATCTTGTTTTTGTTGAAAAGTTTATAACAAGCAATTGTTCCTGTCTTAGAAAGAAGTGGGTATCTCATAAACAAGACTAAAGGTTTTAAGTTGCCTGTGCTCGGGGTCACCACTTTAATTTTTTTTATGTTTGTTTATTTTTTCAGAGACAGAGAGAGAGAGAGAGAGAGAGAGAGCGGGGCAGGGACAGAGAGAGAGAGAGAGAGGGAGGCACAGAATCTGAAGCAGGCTCCAGGCTCTGAGCGGTCAGCACAGGGCCCGATGCGGGGCTCGAACTCCTGAACCACGAGACCATGGCCTGAGCCGAAGTCGGACACTTAACCGACTGAGCCACCCAGGCGCCCCTAAATTTATACCATAAGCTTGGAAATAGCAAAAGGTGCTCCTTTGAAGTTGCTTGACCTTGTACGTTCCCATGTGTCCCTTTCCTATTTCCTCAGGACTCACCCTCAGCCTTCTTTATACCACCTTGCAGCCCCATCATGGTTCTCCAGCTGCCATCCTGCTGCTCGGTCCAACCTTCTCTCTTCCATTCACCCCAAGAACCTCGGGCTTGTCCTTTACAACGGCTTGGACAATTCTTTGAGCAAAGCACCCTGCCCTTGGATTTCTGAGCATCAAGACAACCTCTATACGATTTTACTCACCATCATCTTTAGGCCTGAGGAGTGTTAGCAGTTCCTAACGGCCATCCTTAAAAATCAGTCAACAAACACAGCACACCCACGTGAGGCTTATGGTTTGTTGGATAGCAGTCACGTTCTACCATACAAAAGCATTTCATTATCTCAGAAAACCCAAATTGGAGGAAATAGGCAACATATCCCAGACCTGTTCTGATCACCAGACCAAACACATTTCAACTACTATTCCCTCAAAAGAAATTTAATCTGTTCTCACTACCTTTATTGTCTATGCCATAGTTGAAGTTAGAAGAAACAAACTAGAGTTTCATAATCATTTTCATGACCAGTTTTGAAACTGATACAGTATTATTAAAACATTTATTGAATGTGAAACCTGGTAGGGAAGGGCAAGAGAAACTTTTCTCTGTAATTTTTTTTAATGTTTTTATTTATTTTTGAGACAGAGAGAGACAGAGCATGAGCAGCAGAGGGGCAGAGAGAGAGGGAGACACAGACTCTGAAGCAGGCTCCAGTCTCTGAGCTGTCGGCACAGAGCCCGACACGGGGCTCTCGAACTCACAGACTGTGAGATCATGACCTGAGCCGAAGTCGGATGCTTAACCGACTGAGCCACCCAGGCGCCCCTGTTTTCTCTATAATTTTTGAAAAAACTTCTGTTAACACTTACTGGTTGTGTTTCTCTGTGTGGCTTCTTAAAAACTACACGTTGGAATCATATGAGTAATGCCACAAAACCATGGGGAGCGAGAAGGGGAAAGAATAGCTAAACCAGCAGGCCTGGAGGCGAGAGAGGTCACTAACGTCTGTGGCCTCATACCAGGAAGAGACAGGTCTAACAGGAAATGGGGCAACTTGGGGGTGGCGGAACTTGAAAACTGCTTTATCTCCAACTCCATCATGCTGCCAACAGGTTAGTCGTTTGTAAAGAGCACGACTTTTTCCTTCTAAATGACATGATAAAACCCCAAGGGGTCATTTTTTTTGGTATCAGCAGCTCAAGTTTTCAAAGATGGCTATCTGATTATCTTTCTAGGTATTGTCCTCAACGTTAAAGAAAATGCTTGGGTTAGTGTTGAATGAGAAATGCCATAGTCAAGCAAATACCAGTCTTTCTAATAATTATAATAATAATTTATATAAAAATAAATATAATTATAATTAATATAAGCAATTTGTATAGTAATAATAATAATAATAATAATAATTAGACCACCAATATAGACAGAGGTGGTCTAATGATGTCTTTTGATATCAACACCCATCTCTGCGTGGTATTAGCATGTTGTTAAGTACTCTCTATAGTTACAACACGTGCGGTGAGTGGGGTATTGACTAATAAACAGGAAAGAGATATAAAAACATTTGTATCCAGGGGCACCTGGGTGGCTCAGTCAGTTAAGCGTCCGACTTCGGCTCCGGTCATGATCTCACGGTTTGTGAGTTCGAGACCCGTGTCGGGCTCTGTGCTGACAGCTCGGAGCCTGGAGCCTGCTTTGGATCCTGTGTCTCCTTCTCTCTCTGCCCCTCCCTAACTTGTGCTCTCTCTGTCTCTCAAAAAATAAACAAATGTAAAAAAAAAAATTTAAAAAAAAAAACATTTCTATCCATCCAGGAAAAAGGAGGACATAAAATTAAGACTGAACCCAATTTTGCACAGCAACTGTTGATAAAATGGGCACGAAAAATGGTATGCTATGTAGGGAAAACTTCAGTTCAACTACATTACAAATTAAATATGCTCTCATGGTCTAGCCTGAGAACCCAACACTTATTAAATCGGTTATAAGTTTCAAATAACAAATCTCGAAGCCAACATTTGAAATACAACCTGTTCTTTAGCTGGGGACTGCCTTATCAGCTATATAAATCTAATTTCATCCAACTTCTCACCATGGTAACAAGCCCTTTGCAGAAATACTCAAAGACATTTCACATCTCGAAAATTTGCCTTGTACTTCTTCACCACACATAATGTCAAGAAAAGCACGCTTCAAAGGTACTATGTAATTAGAATGGCCTTTAAAACAGGCACAAAGAAAACCATTCCTATGAAACTTAAACCTACTTCATAATAATCTTCAGACTGAGTACAGAGCACCAGAGAAAAGAATCCTGAGGGGTTTGGGATCCCACACTCCCTGGGTTTTAAAGTCTGTTACCGGTAGCGTTGCCTCCGATATGATTGAAGCGTCTCTCATTTGGACCCTATTGGCTAGTTGTTCACTATTAAAAGAAAGTGCGCCTACGAGCTTATGTTTGGCACAGGGGACCGAAATGGGTTTGGTCATGGCTTTACGTGGACAGACCACACCAAAGTGCCAGCTGAGAGACGAGGCCCAGCTTAACAGCAATTATAAATATAGTAGCTACTTCTGGGTCATCGCTGCATGGAAACCCAAGAGCTGAGTTTTAATCCTATCTGTGTACCACAGGGCTTCTAGGAACTCTAGTGGTCTCTGAGGAATCCAGTTTGAAATCTAATTGGAAATCCAGCATCTGCAGAATCTCTCTGGTTATGGTAAGTTTTCAGATGCCTGCTTTTTATTAGGGAGGTTTTTTTGTTTTGTTTTGTTTTTTAAAGTAACTTGCGTCAACAACACTATTTTGCGTTCACCCAAGAAAATAAATGAAAGCCTTTCAATTAAACTACGCTAATCTCTTTTTTTGTCTCCTTGTGACCATATTTCCATAACGCCTCCCATACAGATTCTGGAGCATCCAGAAGGGCGCTAGCAATGACACTGGAGGACTAACTCGCCCCTAGGATCCAACAAGGAGAGTGTCTTCGGAGAAGGCAGGGGAGCTCTGAAAAAGCAATTGGACAAACTGAACTGTCACCTCTAAAATGTGACTCGAACAAAAGGTAAAGACCAATCCAAGAGCAAAGCACGTCGATGCTTACTTGGGCCAGACTTCCAAAACCTACCATCAAACTTCTTGTAACGGGAAGCAAAGATGGCTTGCAAACGATTGCACTGTTCGCTGACCACACTTTTGAAATCATCTTTACTTTGCAGGCTGTATTTCTCCTCCATCTCCTGAGAGCAGCAGGTATAACCCTGAGGACAGATCTTCAAATGATCACCTGGAAGATAAAACGTAAGACAATCAAGCTCCATTATCATTCATCAAGGCCAAGAGGGAAGAGTTTGGCTCAAGTGCGCACACTCTCTGCTTCATTTCCACCCGTGAGGTTCCTGCAAAGGCCTAGGCATCATGTGTATCTGAAAAGTTTTACTAAACTGAAAACATAGAGGGGGGGCGGTGGCTGGCTGGCTCAATGGGTAGAGCATGCGACTCTTGATCTCAGGGTTGAGTTCAAGCCCCACGTTGGGGGTAGAGTTTACTTAAAGAAAAAAAAAAAACTAAAAACATCCGTTCTGTTATGGGAAGGCGAAAATAATAAAGCCACCTACAAAAGACAAAAACTTTTGATTCAGGAACATTGCTACACTACAGGAAAATTGGTGCTGCCAATAAACATTATCGTTCAATATCAACCAAAGTCTTTTTTTTTTATATATAAACTATTCAAGATTCTATGAGGCATAAGTTTTTCTAGCTTTTCTGAGTTTACATTCCAAGAGGGGGTACCTTAAGGAAGAATGATTTCTAAAATACATGACAGCCGAAAACTGAGCAAATACACCAGCGGTAGTTATACTGAGGAGAAGCAAAGGGATAAGTGGATTTCAAGGGGTTGTCGACCAAGAGGAAATAACACAAGTTCACAGTGGACAATTTCAGGCTATGATAAGTCACAAAGGGTAATGGCAGGTGATCTTCAAACTTCAGGTTTTCTTGTCCGGCACCCTCTATGCAGTTGTTAGACACTGTGTGACCTTATGATACTGGGATGTGTAGCCACTCATCCCAATATAGACTAATGGCATCTGATAAATATAATCTTTATGTAGTGATATAGCCCTGAGAGTCAAGAGAAATGTCAAAGACGCCATCACTCCACAGCAGCTCAGACACACAGAGGATCTCCCTCCCCTATACCAACTAGGTTCTGCTTGTGGTTCGGACTGGATGGTGTGGAGGGCTTTTTTTTTTTTTATGTTTATTTATTTTATGAGAGAGGGAGAGAGCACACGTGCAGGTGAGGAGCAGAGAGAGATGGGGAGAGAGAGAATCCCAAGCAGGCTCTGCATCATCAATGTGGAGCCTGATGTAGGGACCGTTTGTAACTCTGAGATCATGACCTGAGTCAAAAATCAAGAGTTGGACGCTTAACTGAATGAGCCACCCAGGTACCCCTGGAGGGCTTTTTTTTTTTTAAATAGACCCCAAAGTTCACCCACACCTTGTTCCTTCGGCCACAGAACAAAAACGTGCTTTGCAGAGACCATAGCTCTTCCTCCTAATGACCAAGAGACGCGGTGTCATTGAAAACTAAACCCAAACAGGTACCACCCCTTGAGTTGCTCCACAAATCGGTGTGATCGAATTTTTACAGAGGTTTACAAGGATTCACTGCCACTGTTCCTTCTGCTATTGCTGTCCATGTTCCATGTAAGATGAGGGGTCTGGAAAAAAAATCAATATCTCAGGAACTCAGGAACTCAGGAACTGAGTATATTGAAGACATATGCACTTGTCAATGGTAAGTGTGTACAATAAATAAAGGGCCGTAGAATGATGAGCAGATCAAACAAGTAACGGGAAATGAACCGGACCGTGCGCTGGCCATTGCTGCTTCTTGGCTGCGTGTGCTTAGAAGTTAAGTCTTCACCTAAGACAGATGCCAATGTGGCCTCAGGGAGGTGGGGGATTTCAGATAAAATGGAGTTAAGGAACTTAATTTGACTAAACTAGGACTGTCAACTGCACGTATGCAAACAATTACATGATCATATATATTCCTGACCATTCTTCCTTCCTGGCAATTAACAAGCAGGGAGAATGTTACTGCCACACAAAAAGGGGTGTGCGGTATTAAAAGACTATTTAATAGAGAAGGCGGAAGGGAAACAATCTTCAAACAGCTTCCTCATCCAGAAACTGCTAAAAGTTCCTTTTGGCATTTTTGAAACCCTTGGTCAACAGATAAATCTAACAAAAAATGTGTGTGTTGCGGGGGTGGGGGGGTTGTGTATAAGAGTTTAGAAGCTTAGATCTCATTAGTCGAAGAAGAAGGTTGCTAAGGCTCAGTTTTCTGCAAACACCTTTGTTACAACCAAAAACAAAACTCCCTCTTTGCTGGCTTAACAAGTTCACAGCAGGCCTTTGGTGCTGAGACACATAATTAACAGAGAGATACCCAGTGGTCTCCAGGTTTCAGGGTTGAGGATTTCCCCCCAATATAGTCCCAACGTGTGAAATAATATGAAGACCCCCAACTAGTACAGTACTTGCTGTGGTCGCATTAAATAATCCATCACACTTACACCCCACATAGAAAATTAATTGGAATGCTCAGAATGAGAACTTAAGACATGCAGGGCTATATAAATGAATTATAATAAGGGAGCAGCTACTCTTTAAGACTGTCACAGGCTAAAATTCATCACACGCTGGTTTTCAAATGCATGCAAAGAGTCCATTGGGGTATGCACTGCATTTCCGAGGCAAAACAATTCATGAGTTTGGAAAACAATCTATGTTCACCGAATCTTAACAGGGTTCACATATATAATAAACAAAGGGGCCACTTATTGGAGGCCATCAAAATAAGCTGCTAAGTCCAAGGAAAACTACTCCTTTTTCCCAGCCCCAATGCAAGCAGGCAGGCAAGCAAACACACACACACACACACACACACACACACACACACACACACACACATCCCCGAAGCCAGAAAACTCAAAGAGACAGCAGGAAAGAATAATTTTCTACATTTAGGAAGGTGCTAGACATTGAGGGGTTTAAACTGACCCACAGGAATTTTGCATTGAGGAGACACCTTTCAAAAATGGGTAACAGCAATGAAAGTTACCGACAACCTGCCGAATGCACGCAGCACCGTTTCCACAGATACATGTATACACTGGCACATCTAAAAGGCCCAGAGTGGCCCATGTACTCTGCCCACTTCACAGCCACCAGGGGCCCTCAGCAGGACTTTACGGAGACCTGTCTACAACAGAACACTGCAATACATACTTGTTCTGGCAATACCTAATAAGGAGTCCACTTTCATTTTAGAGAGGTCTTTCCAGGAAGACTTGGTCTAACAGTAAAAGGCTTGCCTTGGGTCAAGGATGACAACAGGATGGATACTTGGCTAATGCTCCTGCTGGCAAAGTGGTCTTGCCCTCTGTTGCAAAGCAGCCCCTCCAACAGGCCACTTATTCTGTCGGCATTTCTAAACAGCATTGCTTGAAAACGTAACGTAACGTGACGTTCTCGCCCGAAGCCCTGCCTGAGACACACGCGGTCCAACCCATACCTGGTGAATTAAATCCCAAGCTCAGTGCCATGACCAGTTCCTGCTGATGAGAAGTACGAGGAGGAAAAGGTGGGGGCAATCTGGGTGCATTTGAAAACGGAATCAGAGCTCCACATTCTGGTCAGAACTTGACCGATGCATTTGATTTTTAAAACCTGCATACTTCTGGGGGTGCCTGGTCAGCTTAGTCGGAAGAGCATGCGACTCTTGATCTCTGGGTCCTCAGTCTGGGCCCCATGTTGGGCGGGGAGATTGCTTAAATAAATACTTTAAAAAAAAAAGTGCATATTTCTACTTTAAGTGCCCAAAATGGTTCCTATTAAAAACCAGAGCACACGTATTATTTCAGAGACGTTGTTTGTCTGAGACATTCCTAAAATGCTGTGTCTGGATGAGAAATGCCTTTTCTTTCTGGAGATCTCCTTTCTAAACCTGGTGATCCCTTTCTCATTTAAGAAAGACGGAGCAACGCTCTCCTTGGGCTGAGAGAGCCGAGCACAGGGACAACAGGATCCAGTATGGGGCAGGCAGACAGCCACTGCAGGGAGGGGGGAGTGCTGAGCACGTGCCTTTTTTTCAAAGGGCCCTGGGTATTTCTGATACACACAATTCCATAAGAATTTTTACTTGAGGGGCTCCTGAGTGGCCCAGTCAGTTCAACATCTGATTTCGGCTCAGGTCATGATCTTGCAGTTTGTGAGTTCGAGTCCTGTCAGTGCAGAGCCTGCTTTGGATCCTCTGTCTCCCTCCTCTCTGCCCCTCCCCAGCTCATGCTCTTTCGCGCGCGCTCTCTCTCTCTCTCTCTCTCTCTCTCTCTCTCTCTCTCTCTCTCTCAAAAAGGGATAAACATCTTTAAAAAAGAATACATTAAAAAAAGAATTATTACGTGAAAGGCTCAAGCAGTAGAACTACAGATGAGCTATGAATAGCTGTGAACCAGTTAATTGTAGTTTCCTCTCTTTCCCTAACTCAGCTTCCTCCGTCCATGACCCTTGGCTGCAGGTAGGGTTTTCTCCACGTATCTCTTCTGGTCCCTTAAAACTCCCCTGGCTGCTTTCGCTCCTTTACTCTCCCCGTACTGTTCTTTGTTGCTCTACCCCGTATCTTCTGACTGCACAGAATATGAACCTGAAGAGGGTTTTTGTTATATTTGTTGTACTTGTTTCGAGTTCCCTGTTCTTCATTTAAAAAGCAGGTAAGTTGAATGCTTTATGCTTTTCTAAGGAAGCACCTAAATTAAGTTGCTTTTTGTACACGGCCCTTGATTAGTTTTTTTCTTTGTGGGTCAGTGGCCTTCTAAAGAAAACAGGTCCCCTAGCCCTGTCCTTGGAGGCTCGGATGAGATTCAACGAAGCGTGCTTTCTAAAGCTTAACTCTATGTCATTAAAAACAAAACAAAACAAAAAAAAATCATTCAAAAGAGCCAAACGTTTTTCAATCACACCAGCTCTATGTAATTTCTCTTTAGTCTTGATATCAATGGCTTAGTTTTCGAAGCTGAACAAAGACAATCACAATAAATTACTGCTCAGTCCTGCCGAGCATGTATTGGCTCCTTTTTGGAAGCGCTTCAAATCAATGGTTAAAGAAGTAGGCACTGCACATGAGGCATCTAGCCCGTGCTTTAACGGGACTCTGTGGCGAACAATCTGTGGAAGTGTGCTTTCTCGTTTTCCCTCATCGACCTTCCCCTCGCCAAAGGCTGGCTCTGATGTACAAACGGGGTGCAGCTCACGTCAGTGCATTTCGGCTGCTCCTACCCACCTTCCCGTAGAAAATGTTACACGTGGCGGTTAGTTCTCAGGCCAGCTCTCTGCTTATTTACTATCAGCTTGACTATTTTTAGCTATATCTTACAACCACTTTCTAGGTCTTTCTCGGAAAATGCCTTTTGAAGTCCAACTAGATGCCAAAAAAACGTCTCTCCAGTGCTCACATATCCGGGCAGAACGGTGATAAAAGAATACCTGTAGTCACCACTAAGGTGTTAGCTTTCTGCACCTGCAGGAGATAAAGTAAGTCTCTCGTAATTAGTCCCCCAGAGTTCGAAAAGGAGGGAACAGCAGCCAGAAACCTTTAAGGGACACAGTGGCAGAGAACCCAGGCTTGCCTACACCAGCATGATTTGTAGGGCAGACATCCTCTGCACCCCAACGGATTTTACCAATAAAACAACCAAATGCTCTCGGTAAATAATAGACACACAAATTGCACTCTAAGGGGAAGGGCTGGCCGCCTTGAGAAGAACAGACTGGAAGGCCCTTTGCAAACTGCAAATGTAAGAGACTAGATAATCTTACATTGGTCTTTCCTGCAGAAACCGAGTGCCTCGCTTGGGTTTTGATGAAAACTTAGCGCTTTACAAGGGGTTTGTAGGAAGTGAATGTAAAAGGTTCCAAATATTTAACACTATTTGCACCTTTCATTCTGCGAGGCTAATGGTAGTCTAGGGATAAGAAGACTGATGTGGGGATTTCAGGAACTGGGTTTGAGTCTCAGCTGACATGATCCACTGTAGGCTCTTGGGAAGGCTCTTGAGCCTTAAAAAGCCCTTTGTAAACAAGGAAGCATTATGTCAATGTAAAAAGTGCCATGATCGGGGGACCTGGGTGGCTCAGTCGGTTGAGCATCTGACTTCTGCTCAGGTCATGATCTTGCAGTTCTTGAGTTTGAGCCCCACACTGGGCTCTCTGCTGTCAGCGTGGAGCCCACTTCAGAGCCTCCATCCCCCTCTCTTTCTGCCCCTCCCCTGCTTGCGTTCTCTTTCAAAACTAAACTTTTTTTTTTTAAGCGCAACAATGAAACAGAAAGGAAGAACATCAATTATGCCTTGATAAGCCACCGAAGTTCTCCATGAAGAGACTTTTCTGACCACTTGTACTAGCTGAGGGACAGGGGCCAGGAGGGCAAGCACCCTGTCTCCTCTGGCTAGATCAGGAAATGTTCTTATTCCAGCCTGGATTTTAGGGGAGTAAAGATGGCCAGAAAGGAGGTATTGAATGGCATGCATAAGTGACGGTTTAGTGATGACAATGAAGCACAGACCTCCTAAGGGCCATCAAAAGCAAAGTCCTGGGAGCTAAAGGAGGCCTGATGATGAAATAAAATGTATCTCGGATGAGATCCCGGAAGAAAAGAAAACGATACTGGGGGAGAACTAAGGAACTCACACAAAAACTTGCAGGTAAAGGTTTAGAGCAGTAGTGATTTTATTTTGTTTTATTTTATTTTTATTTATTAATTTTTAACATTTATTCATTTTTGAGAGAAAAAGAGCATGAGCCAGGAAGGGGCAGAGAGAGGGAGACACAGAATCTGAAACAGGCTCCAGGCTCTGAGCTGTCAGCACAGAGCCCGACGTCGGCCTCGAACTCACAAATTGTGAGATCCGGACCTGAGCCGAAGTCGGACGCTCAACCCACTGAGCCAACCAGGCGCCCCTATTTTATTATTTTTTTAACATTTATTTAGTATTATTTATTATTATTAAATAATATTATTATTAAATAATTATTTATTATTATTATTTTTGAGAGACAGACAGAGACAGAGCACAAGTGGGGGCGGGGCAGAGAGAGCAGACACAGACTCCGAAGCAGGCTCCAGGCTCTGAGCTGTCAGCACAGAGCCCGATGTGGGGCTCGAACTCACGAACCGTGAGATCATGACCTGAGCCGAAGTCGGTCGCCCAACTGACTGAGCCACCCAGGCGCCCCAGGCTTATAGCAGTATTATTCATAGTAGCCAAATATCCATTGACAGGTGGACAAACAAAATGTGGTATATCCATATGATGGATCATTCAGCCGTAAGAAGGAAAGGTATGTGTTACTGCATGGCTGAATCTAAAGAAAATAAAAAAATGAAATGAAATGAAATGAAATGAAATGAAATAAAATAAAATTAAAATAAAATAAAATAAAATAAAATAAAATAAAATAAAACAAAACAAAAGCTAAATGAAAGAGCCAGTCACCAACGTCCACATACCGTAGGATCCCATTTATGTGAAATGTCCAGCATAGGCCAATTTACAGAGGCAGAAAGTGGATTCTTGGTTGTCTAGAGGAATGGGGAAGTAAGGGGAGGTTACAGCTAAAAGGCAGGGGATTTCTTTCTGGGATGATGAAAGTGTTCTAAAATTGATTTTGGTGATGAATCCACAATTTTGTGAGGGTATGAAAAGCCGTTGTACACTTTAAATGGGCGAATCATTTAGGATATGAACTATATCTCAATAAAAGGGTTAGTTAAAAAAAACTAAGGAAATCAGAAATCAGATAGGGACTACAGATAATACATCAACATTGGCTTATCAATTGTGACAATTTACCACCCTAATGTAAGATGTGAATTTCCTGTGCTATCACTATCCTCCCAACTTGTGTGAATCTGAAACTCTTCTAGGATAAACAAGTGTGTTGCTTCTTTTAAAAGCAAGCTTCAGTTCTCAAAGGGTGTGTATACGTATGGAGGGGCTTTCATCAGGTTTTTTTTTTTTTTTCAACGTTTTTTATTTATTTTTGGGACAGAGAGAGACAGAGCATGAACGGGGGAGGGGCAGAGAGAGAGGGAGACACAGAATCGGAAACTGGCTCCAGGCTCTGGGCCATCAGCCCAGAGCCTGACGCGGGGCTCGAACTCCCGGACCGCGAGATCGTGACCTGGCTGAAGTCGGACGCCTAACCAACTGCGCCACCCAGGCGCCCCTGGTTTTTAAAAAATATATAAATACTTGGTATAACTTTACTAACGGGAGCTACATTAAGCTGTTATTTGCTGTAAGTAATTTTCCTAATCCCTCAATTGCTACTTTACTCTTTTTCTAATTTTGATTTGTCCCCAAAGTAAAAACAATTCCTTGCCATTGGTCTTAAGAGTTACCAAAACAGTTTCCATCTACTTTCTAGAGCTAAATTCACGTAGCCACAAAGTGAGCTAAAAAGCAGGTTGCTGGATAACCCTGGGGCCTCCACGCTACCTGAGAACCCCAGGAGGAATATGCCACGTTCTGCTTCTTGGGAACAAAGAAAGAAAATCTCTAAAGGTTTTTAATAATCCCAGGAGGGAGAGGGAACATATACATTAATCCAACCTCCCTTTGCGAGAAGGAATGGAACCGCGGCATAGGATATGCAGTGCACATGGAAAGCCTTAAGTCACTTGACCTAAGCCTTAATAATAAAGCACATTATAGTCATTATGCAGATGTGGGATTTGAGATCACCTACCCATCAGTAGGAGAAATGCAGCTAGTTAGTATTTTGCACACCCGTGCCGAAACACTGCTCTGGAGGGCTTAAGACTGCCAATTATTTTTAGGTCCACTAATCCTGCAAGGTAGGCCAGAGAAGGCCAATCAGAAACACAGACATGTTGAAAATCAGTTGTATTAGGTTTTTCTAAGAATACCTTCCTGTGAGTGTAGCGGGAAGAGTTAGGGTTGCTGCTTTAAAGCTCCAGGCTTCATTCCCATGAGCTTGCAACAGCTTTCAAATCCACTCCAGAGAGAAATCAACAGGGTTTTTATTGCTCTTTAAATGATAAGCGAATTATGAACCAAAGTTTATGCCTGACAACCTCAGAACCCGCTTTTCACTGCACCAAAGGTTTACTAAAGGAAGGCATATCAGCCAAAATGAGCGAGCGGCGTGAAACGCACACTCCGACCCGTGTCACCGTCACGTTAGAGCAGCCAGGGCACCTGCCTCTATTTTGCACATTTACAACCACTTTGTCCAAGGTCTAGGACCCAGCAGGAATACTACTGCTGGTGGGTATAACCCAAAACCCTTCAACAATTCGGAGGATCCAATGAAGGGTACCTAAGCAATCGGTGCAGATAAAGGCTCACAGGACTGCGGTGGAGACCTTTTGGGGGGTTGGCGAGGGGCAGGCTTCCCGGGCGTGTGCCCGGGCAGCATCATTTCAGAGTTTCTCTCAAATCCCAATTTCTAATCTTCATTGGGCTCATAATTTAACCGAATGCCTGGAGATACGGGATTCCAAATGCCTACGTTATATATTCAGCTACAAGCAACAAAATAGCCTAGAGAGGAATACCATCTATTGGCTGGGACACTTTTGTCTCTGGTGCCCAACAGTTACTTCTGGCACCTGTGAACTCAAACCACGCATCGCAAGCCCTGGTAGAGGAAGACCCTGGTGGGGTCATCTCTGAGACAGCTCATCGGGCCAGGCTTGGAGGGCCACAGGGATTCTCAGGGTGGGGAGACGCTGGCCGCCAGCACCTTGCTTTTTCTCTGCACACACCTAGCGTGCACCAAGTCTTTTTTAAAAAAAAAATTTTTTTTTTTAATTTTTTTTTTCAACATTTATTTATTTTTTGGGACAGAGAGAGACAGAGCATGAACGGGCGAGGGGCAGAGAGAGAGGGAGACACAGAATCAGAAACAGGCTCCAGGCTCTGAGCCATCAGCCCAGAGCCCGACGCGGGGCTCGAACTCACGGACCGCGAGATCGTGACCTGGCTGATGTCGGACGCTTAACCGACTGCGCCACCCAGGTGCCCCTAAAAAAAAAATTTTTTTTAACGTTTATTTATTTTTGAGACAGAGAGAGACAGAGCATGAACGGGGGAGGGGCAGAGAGAGAGGGAGACGCAGAATCTGAAACAGGCTCCAGGCTCTGAGCGGTCAGCACAGAGCCTGACGCAGGGCTTGAACTCACAGACCGCGAGATGGTGACCTGAGCCGAAATCGGACGCTTAACCGACTAAGCCACCCAGGCGCCCCGCGTGCACCAAGTCTTAAGGGTTGCCCCTGTGAGCAGCCTCCGGCGGGCAGTCGCTTAAAACTAGACAACAAGTGAATGAAGGAAAGTATCCTCAGGAAAACAGGGCGTGACTTTCCTTATTATTTCTAAATAATCTCTGAAGAAACCCCCAGGGACCTCGTTTTCAGATAACCTGCCAAAGCCACTTAGGTTTCACAGCAAGATCAGAAAGGGTGAGCGGTGAAGTCCCGAGTTTATCACAGGCGTGGAAGAAAATGCAGTTGGTGGGTGGGGAAGGTCACAGACACTTGCTCTAAGACAAACATCAATGCCTTTCACTTCAGATACATTTCATGGGTCGAGGGGGTCGTGAACATTTTAAAAATTATCTTCGCTGTTTTCCTAATTGCTTTCAGCTGCGGTACCTAGGAACCCAAAACTCCTTAACTTCTTTTTTACACATTTTTTTTTAATTTTTTTTTTTTTAACATTTATTTATTTTTGAGACAGAGAGAGAGAGAGCATGAACAGTGGAGGGGCAGAGGAAGAGGGAGACACAGAATCTGAAACAGGCTCCAGGCTCTGAGCCGTCAGCACAGAGCCCGACGCGGGGCTGGAACCCACGGACCGCGAGATCATGACCTGAGCCGAAGTCGGCCGCTTAACCGACCGAGCCACCCAGGCACCCCTCCGTAACTTCTTTTTACTCTGTCTCGCAGGATACACCTAAAATTCCTCTCCAAAATACCGTGTGAGACTAGGTTTTCAGTAAACCTGCTTTCTAGGAAAAGCATACCCCAAGAACAACATACTCATTAATCATGAGTCCTCCCAAAGATATTTTTTCCAAATGCCTATCTAGAAAGCATTTGCACTAAGTGATAGCAAAGTCAGCTGCTTCACATAAAGCAAATGATACTCTCACATCAGATTTCAAGCCACCCGAACCATTCTTTAAAACTCTAGCCAGGCATCAACGAAACGGCAAAGAGGAAAGAAACATTTGCATTTTCAATGCTTGTACTTCATTACGTCCCTTAAAATCCACTTCCACACGACTCTTGTTCAAGGTCTCAGTGAGTTACAGCTTACTCTAATACAGATCTGCATTGAAGGCCTCTTAATTAGAGTCCATTCCACGGAGACTAAGCTCCATGGACAGGAGCCACAGCTGAACAGGGGTTCATTGCTCTAACACGAGAGGAAAACTCCTGCACCTTAGCACAGGCATATGGAGAAGGGGCAGGGTCCCCCTGTGGCAAGGCTGAGTCTCTCCGACCCTCAAAACCAGCTCTTCTCCTCACCGGTTATCAAGCCCCCTAACACCCGGGCCTGCCACCTTTGGGGCATACACCCTAGAACGGATTCCTTTTTAGGGGGCTCTCTGCTATTTAGAAAACTTTTGTTAACGGTAAGGTTTTCAACGTATACTTCCAGTTCTAGGTCATGTAATGGCGCTTGAAGTGGAATCTGTCTCGGTCCTAATTTTGCACAGAATGCCACTGTTCATGTCGCTATCCAGAGGATTATCTATCTGTACCCTTTGCTTCCTTCCTCGAAGTCAACTGGAACAAACAGTCCCACAATTCTGTGGTGAAGCCAATTACTCCAAGGTTCCGGGGCTCGGTGAGCAAACTCACAAACAGCTTTTGGGAAGCAGATCACTTGCACTGGTTTCCCTTTGTCCACATAGATCTTTAGTTGCTTGAAGAGCACAAGGTCAGTCACTCGCCAAGCACAGAATTACTCTTATAGAAATGATGTTGCCTTTCCCAGAAGATGGAGTTTGCTGAAGTTTTCAGCGTTCCCACTCTTCATTACAGGTCCTCTCGGCTTACCTTTATAGGTGACGCACCCCGCGTCTGATTGGGATTTATCCTAATGGCAATCTATTAGCTCCTTGGCACCACTTGATCCCCCAATCTCACCTTTCAGAATCTTTCCTTTACGATCAGACCGGTTGATTAATTACATTTGATTTCTTCATTAGGATTAGAAAATCCAGTGTATTTATCACTTGAACTAGTTACTTCGATCGGTCCACCTCAAGAGATCATCTGGGAAGAGAACGCTGCCCCAAATTTTCCCCAAGCCTAAATCAAAGAACCGTTCACGTTACCTAAACTAACCTTGGACCTGATTCAGCAACACACAAACACTAATGCAGTATTTACCAAGCGCCTCTTATGTGCCAGATGTCATCCATCAGTGCAGAAAATACAAAAGGCTTGGTCTCTACTCTCGAAAATTACAAGAGGCCCAGACACGGATTTTATTGTTGCTCTACATGCTTTTTCTTTCTCCCTCTTACTCTGTAATCTGAATTCCTCCAGCCTGTATCCCCTCAAATCTCCGAGGTCCTCTGATCTTCTCCTGGAACAACTCGAGTTCCAAAGACAGGAGAGCTTCTCACATTGGGCCTTCAAGAGATATGCTTTTGGAGGTGCCTCTGGACAAACTGGGGGAAAGAGTCACACCCTCAAATATCACTTATGTGCTGCCAGATACACTGGGTTCATTTTTTTAGTCATCCAAAACTACGGAAGATATGAGCTTGGACTCAAAGCAGAATCTCGTAACGAAGGAGATAAGCAAACTCCTTGGGGACCTACTTCTGCTGCCTGTCTTGGTCAACAAAGCAAAATCCACAGAGCAAAAACGTCTCGCACAGATGCTTCTGAGTTAATTTGGCTTGACACATCGGGTCACTAAACATTCCCATTTATTTTAAAAACCTGCACCTCTCAGACGATGTCAGGGTTTTGATTTTTTAAAGTGTCGAACTCTGGGGGCACCTGGGTGGCTCAGTCGGTTGGGCGTCCGACTTCAGCTCAGGTTGCGATCTCACCGTTCGGGAGTTCGAGCCCCGCGTCGGTCTCTGCGCTGACAGAGCCCGGAGCCTGCTTCAGAGTCTGTGTCTCCCTCTCTCTGCCCCTCCCCTGTTCATGATCTCCCTCAAAAATAAACAAACACTGAAAAAACTAAATAAATAGAATATTAAACTCTGGTCACTTGAGGATGAGCTGCCCTAAACTTATGTCGCAACAGACAATCACTCCCTGGCATGGCTCCATACCATTTTTTGCAACTGAGGTCCCAGGAGAGGAGTTTTTGTGCCTTCGAGTGACCGTAATGACAAACCGCCAAGGAGTTGAGGTACTACAGAGCTCCTCTCTGGCCCACTAGGAGTAATCCCTGTTTGTTCTGGGCTCAGAAACTCTGATAAAAAGGTGCTTGAAGCGAAACGTAAGGTGCCATGCCGACTGCGTTCCACTTTACTCTCATTCCTTAAGGATCACACGGAGGGAAAAGTAAAGGCAGATCCTGGGCACTGCACTGAAGTATTAATGGGACTATTTATTTACGACACGAAAAGATTTACTTCCTTGCGGAAGAAGATGGGAGAGTGACCGCTGCTTTGCCGGCAGGTGACGAGGAAAAGAAAGAAACCAGTCATTTGCTTTGCATTCAAGTCTCCACAGGCCCTATTCAATTTTCAATTCCTGACCATCCTCAGATACAGGCCTGCCAGATAAGAGGCCTCACTCATAGTTACCCCGGGGCCACGTAGATGTGAATGTTCCAGAAAAAAAACTAGCGCACTGGAGGCGGCCTGGACCTCATAACTGCAGAACTATCAGATAACCAAGAATGAAGGGCTGCCCGTTACCATTTTTGCTTTGGGTGGGGATGAAAGGAAAGAGGCCATTCTAGTTTGAGCCTCTAAGAAATGCAAGTTGCTGTCACAGGGCTGACACTGGAGTCACCGTAGAAGGGTGCTGTCCCAGGACCTAAGTAAGGGACGCAGCAGGGCTCTGGAAGCCTGGCCGAGAGTCAAGCTTGAGACGTATGTGTCAGCTTGCTCTGGGCCAGAGCAACTCACCAAGTGGGTGCCTGTTTCCTCATTTCAATATCCGACTTGCCTTCCACACATCTTTCGGACCATGGGTCAACTGCTCGCTTGTAAAGCAATTACTGTAGTCAAATCTCAGCTCCCAAGGAAGTTCCAATCACTCCTTCGGTCCCAGGATGTGACCCACCATCACGGCCACAGGAGTGAGACAGAAAAACCAGAAGAGCATTGGGTGAGGAAGACAGACCAGGAAGATAGCGCCGGAACCCAAGGCTGAGTAGAGGCGATCTGGCGCGAGGGCCTCAGGCCCCGTGGTAACTCTCATCGAGCAGAGGGACGTGTTTTCCTCTCTCGTTTCCGTTACACAGAGCCTGTAGATGGCACACCATTACCACGGCAATTACTGGCTGTCATTATGAAAAGTCTTTGATGTGATCGCAAAAATTATTAAAATGGCCCTTAGAAAAAGAAGGGCGATAAACATAGCCTCCTTTGTAAAATCCAAGGACCAGTTTCATACCAGGACTTTACGCCAGAAAAGAGGTTGTCAGTGTAATATACCTGTTTCCAGCTTCTCCCCTTCAAGATGTCTTCTCCCACGTGGAGAACAAATAATGGTATGTGGTTCATGATCTATCTTTTTTTTTTAATTTTTTTTTAACGTTTTATTTATTTTTGAGACAGAGAGAGACAGAGCATGAACGGGCGAGGGGCAGAGTGAGAGGGAGACCCAGAATCGGAAGCAGGCTCCAGGCTCTGAGCCATCAGCCCAGAGCTCGACGCGGGGCTCGAGCTCACGGTCCGCGAGATCGTGACCCGAGCTGAAGTCGGCCGCTTAACCGACTGAGCCACCCAGGTGCCCCATTCATGATCTATCTTAAGAGTATACTGACAGGTACCTCAAAGGAAAATACAAAAGTAAACTTCTCCTTGTGGACACATATGTATTTGCACAAGCTCCCAGTTTTTCCTCACCCCACAGTAACCAACAAGAGATCATTATCAGGGGCGCCTGGGTGGCTCAGTCGGTCGAGCGTCCAACTCTTGATTTCAGCTCACGTCATGAGCTCACAGTCATGGGATCAAGCCCTGGATGGGGCTCTGTGCTGAGTGTGGAGCCTGCTTGGGATTCTCTTTCCCTCTGCCCCCCTCCCCCATCATGCTCGCTCGCTCTCTCTAACAAATAAACTTAAAGAAAAGATCATTTTGAAAACGGCCACGTGGTGCCTGGCTGGCTCAGGGAAGCATATGATTCTCAATCTCAGAGTTGTGGGTTTGAGCCCCACGATGGGTGTAGAGATTACTTAAGAAAATAAAACAAATAAAACTAAAAACAGGAGATGCCTGGGGGAGCTCAGTCGGTAAGCTTCCGACTTCAGCTCAGGTCATGATCTCACAGTTCGCGAGTTCAAGCCCCGCGTCGGGCTCTGTGCTGACAGCTCGGAGCCTGGAGCTGCTTCGGATTCTGTGTCTCCCTCTCTCAAAAATAAATAATAAACATTAAAATAAAAATAAATAGATAGATAGATAAATAAATAAATAAACAAACGGTCTTCGAGGATGAGAACAAATGATAACTCACATTAAATGTCGGTCTTGGTTTAAACAGAACATGTGGCAGTGCTGTACTTATCTGCTGGAATTAGTAAATACTGTAATGTACTTAAATGGGTATCAGTAACCAGAAACGTGAAAGAAAAGAGAAGAGCTCACTTTGTTCTCTCTCATAGGATCACAAACCGTGCAAGGTCACATTTTCTTTTCTTAATCCACCTAATCTTAGGTTTAAACTGAGTCGAGACAGCATAATCCCAAGTATATCCAATGTTACAGGGGCACATCCATGACCACAGCACACGATTTTAAATCATATTCTGGAAATGAGCTTCAATGTGGGGGGAACGGGGCCATTTCGAAAGCTTAAGTGAGTAAATATCCAGCATCATAAGCCCGTCTTTTTTTTATAATTTTTTTTAATGTTTATTTATTTCTGAGACAGAGACAGAGCATGAGTGGGGGAGGAACAGAGAGAGAGAGAGAGAGAGACAGAACCCTAAGCAGGCTCCAGGCTCCGAGCTGTCAGCACAGAGCCCGACGTGGGGCTCAAACGTGAGATCATGACCTGAGCCAAAGTCGGTCGCTCAACCGACTGAGCCACCCAGGCGCCCCATAAGCCCTTCTTTTTGCAAATGAGAGACCTAAATTATAATGCCTCCGACCAGGCTAACAGGGAAAAATACTCTTGCTTTTGTTCATGGGTATTTCTAACATATGATCCCAGCCCAATATAAAGACACCAACTAACCTAACTCAAGTGTTTCCACTGTGACAAATTCAATCCTATAACAATGATACTACCACAATGAAATAAACTTGGAGAAGAACCACAGTTCAATCTCAAGTTTCATACACATGTTTGAGGAGGTGTTTGGCGGCACAAGCCTGGGCGTTCATTTGGCCTAATGACCAGGTAGGTATGGGTTAAGTGTGGGGCATATTCACAAAAAGGCGTGGTTTCATTATCGCGAGATGAGCTTTCATGATTTCATGATCTGAGCAAACAGAAACACAAATTATGCCAGAGATTATGAAATGTGCCTGTATTTAAAAAAAAAAATCACTACGCATTTTGCTTATTGATGAAAACTTTTATGATAGCATTAACAAATCTGGTAGCCCTGGGAGAGCAGACAGAAGCCAAGCTTCTTTTTCACTACAAACCAAATGAAGAAAGTCACAACAAGGAGGCCACTCAATAAACAAAGGGAAAAGAAAAGCTTACCACACACATTACTTGCTCTGAGTCTCTGAGGCAGGCAGGCAGGCTCCATGTGATGAGGAAAGCGTAAGGACTTTTGAGTTCAACGGGCCTGAATTTGAACTCAAGTCTGTGCAACTTTGGGTCAGTCTCTTCACTTCAGAAACGACTTCACCTTCTCGAAATTCGGGGCAAAACTAGAACCTACTTAACAGAATCACTGGAAGCATGAAATGTATATGGTGCTTCACAGAAGAGTAGCTACCATGATAAATACTGACATCGGAAGATACTATACAGGGGGCACCTGGGTGGCTCCGCTGGTTGAGCGTCCGACTTTGGCTCAGGTCATGATCTCAGTGTTCATGAGTTCAAGCCTCACATGGGGCTCACTGCTGTTAGCACAGAGCCTGCTTCAGATCCTCTGTCCCCCTCTCTTCCTGCCCCTCCCCCACTCATCTCTCTGTCTCTCTCTCTCTCTCAATAATAAATAAAACATTAAAAAATAAAAAGAAGATACTATATATTCCTCAGAAGGGGATCAGCTGGAAGCTTCCTTTAATCGATGGAAGGGTGTTGTTTGTTGGTTACTGTTACTACTACTGCTCCTCATCTCAGGTAGCAAAATAAAGGTTGAGTCGTATGAAGCTGCCATTGTTCTAGGTCAAAAGGATCAACTAGGTCAAAAGGATCAAATACCAGCAACGTTTATATAGCCCGTCCTAATTATTTTGAGGCATCAACTTTCTATCAACATCCAAATATTTCTACATACAAACAAAGATCGTTCGCGTTCTAGAATTGCTGCACTCGTGAATACAATTCGGAAGAGTGACATAAGACACTCCTATTTACTTACTTAAATATGCATCTTACTTTTTTAAAAAAATGTATGTGCCTGGAGTGTGCAGTATGTCGCTGCACTGCCCTGACAAAACGATCATTTCCTCCCTCGTGGCCAATCATTTTGCTGAGACAACACTGTGCTCTACCACAGAAAGGTGGATGATTCAGAAATTTAGAATGTCGAAGGATAAACATATGTCAAAGAAAAACCAAAAAAGAAAAGAAAAAAGGAGAAAAAAAAAAAAAAACCAGCGAACCCACCCTGAGATGAAGGGAGTTTGTTCCCTGTCACATCAAAGGAAGGGAGAACAAAGATGGAGATGACAGCTCCCTGCGCAATTGTGATGCATTCAAGTGCTGATTTTTTTGATGTTTCTGATGAGAGTATATTGACCTCAGATCGTCTGTCACTTTAGCACCTGATCACCTCCTCATGATCTATTTCTTAAATATTTCTGTCAAATACATCTTCCCCTACTACGTTTTAGACGGGTACCATAGATTTCCCTCCATTATCCCCTTACAATTATGCAGAAGATTCACAGACATGAATAAGGAAAAGAAAATTCATCAACATAACGCTTAACCTGCCAAGATGTGTAGGCAAGGTTTGGAGATGAAAAATGAGGGCTTCCTGAACAAGTCTTTCTAGAAGAGTGTGTGGGAGGAGTGTGCAGGGAGGGAGGGAGGAACAGGTGCTCCCTGGCCTTGGTCCTGAGTAGTATATAGGACTCAGGGCACCAAGTAACTGGTTAAACATGTAACGGTGATCACAGCACTATTAAATTCCACAGCGTGATAAGAGAGGAAAAGAAAAGTTCCAAACCCATTAAATGTGTTTTTCCTATTTTTGGCTAAGAAGCTATGGCAAAACCAGGCATTTTGAGGGAGAAAGAAAGAGTTTGAAAAGTAAACAACATGCAAGACGCCTGGAGACTGGTTTAAAAATAGACAGAAAAACAAACCTTACCTATTGTTACTTCAGAGTAAGTGCTCCCAAGTACTTATGATTTCGAGAGGGCTGCAGAGAGAAGAGAAGCTTTAGTGTGGATAAAAAGCAGAGTGAAAAGAAGTGAAGGTATCTTTGATGAGATAAAGAGCTAGTCGAGACACAGAATAGAGAAAAGCCCATAAGGCACTGCAGGCTGGACACAAAATAACCACCAGGCAGGAGCAACTTGCAAGAGACTGCAAAGCCAACCGAGTAAGAGGCTTTCGTTCTATCACAGGGAGGAAGCCATGTAGAGCATCCAAGGGCCCACTTAATCACAGTCACAGGACTGAAAAAGGAGACGGTTGATGGACTGAATGAACTCTTTGTCTTCTAAAGAGATTCGCATTCCCGAACCCGAATGCTGAACTGGGCAGGTCAGAGGTACTAGATCAAATAGCGGTAAACATGGTGGTCTGCGTGCAATCAACAAACCAGAAATAGATAAACCACGGTGACCAGATGGCACCCACTAGCCAGTTGTGAAACTGTTTTGGCCAACATGTGTAGGCCATCTTTACAAACAGCGACTGGGCCCGAGAGACTGGTGCTTGTCAATGTGATTCCTATTCAGAGGAGGGGCTCCAGAAGGGACCCTGTGAAGTAGAAACCTGTAAGACTCATTTCCATATCAAGTGGGCTGGCAAACTTTACAATAAAGGTGAAATCGTGGCACGTTTACAAAAAGAAAGCCTATGAGGGAAGAGAAAGTCAAATATTTTGGCAAAGGAGACAGATCATGTTCATCTAATAAACCAGAGCTCAGGGAAAAATATGCGGTTCAATGAAGGGGACCCTGAAGATCAAATGTATAGGTGTGCTAAAAACACAACAGAAAACATTACCCTGTATCTATGCGGCGATGTACTGGCATTGACTCTTCAAAGATACAAAGGAGATAAGCAAAATTCAGAAGTTAGATAAAAAGATTGGGGCAATTATTTAAGGGATGTGGGAGAGACAACAGAAAATAAAGGTTCAATGTGGAAAGATGGGAATGCTATTTCTTTCAATCAAGCATATGGAGAGGCTTTAAAAGTGTTCTTTTTATAGTCTCCTGATATACTGAATTTATTCGATAAGCAATCCTAGAAGTATAGCAATGGATCACTTACACATTGCTTCAACTTTTGGAACAACCCAGTAAGCAAGGGAAGCCTTGGTCTAACAAAAAGAAAAAAAAGGGGGGGGGGGGAGAATAAGAAAAAAAAACATTCAAAGTAAGTGAAATTTACTGTAAAATATTGGAGCCATCCTCTGAGACACATTTTGCACACAAATATCTCAGTTGCCTATTTAACCAACTCTGCTGTCTAATCTCTAGACAGTCAGTTCTGGCCTGGGTTAAAAAGGGCCCTGAGGACCGCATTAGCCCACCGTTTCTCAAACGATTTTCACAATGATGACCCTGGGTCTGCCTTAATTGATTACGGTTTTTAATCTTCTGTTTCATAAGGCAAGGGAATAAATATTCCAGAAATATTTTCACCGAAATGTTTAGAACATTTTTCTAAGAACGTTGATATGTGAAAGGGTAATTATCTGGAAAAATCTCTTACTCAAAATATTTCCTTTTCAGATGAAGCAAGATAGCGAAGCTATTATTTTAAAGCCACAAGCGGTAAGGTCAACAGTCGGTACAGGACCCAACTCAAGAGCTTCACAAAAGTTCTACGTGTATTCAGAGAGCAGATCAACAGGGTGACTTATTAAGGAAAATTCGCTTGTTTTTGTATATATTTAGATACTTTGAATTTGTGTTCCAAAAAAGAACATTCATTTCCTTTCCACCTGACTGTGGTGTCCTTGCCAGAGACACAACTTGACCAGAGAACTGACCCATGGCGGCAAGGCTATTTTTCCTTTCAAAAGACATCCAGCAACAGATTCGTGTTACCAAAAACGTTAATCCCAGAAGACTCAGAAGAGAGGACTTAAGTCAATATGAAAATAAGGTTGGGGGCGCCTGGGTGGCGCAGTCGGTTAAGCGTCCGACTTCAGCCAGGTCACGATCTCGCATTCCGTGAGTTCGAGCCCCGCGTCGGGCTCTGGGCTGATGGCTCAGAGCCTGGAGCCTGTTTCCGATTCTGAGTCTCCCTCTCTCTCTGCCCCTCCCCCGTTCATGCTGTGTCTCTCTCTGTCCCAAAAATAAATAAAAAAAAAACGTTGGAAAAAAAAAAAATTTAAAAAAAAAAAAAAGAAAATAAGGTTGATTTCTTCGAATGGGCTTATTTAATTCTTCAAACATGTCTGTTCCCATTTGGGAAGAGAGCCTCTGCTCATTGCACTCCACACCATTCTTTATTCCTCCCAAGACAACTTGGGCTTAGTGAAGGAAAAAGATCCAAAATATCCAAGGAGCAAACAAACAAAAATAAGATGCTTACGTAAAGCCAACTCTCAAACCACGTGCCTTAGGACAAGTCACTGTGCACACCAGAAAAGCACCATTTCTGGTCTTTGTTAAGAGAATGTATTAAGTGTGGGGCGCCTGGGCGGCTCACTGGGTCGAGCGTACGACTTCAGCTCAGGTCATGATCTCGCAGTGAGTCTGAGCCCCGCACTGGGCTCTGCGCTGACATTTGGGATTCTTTCTCCCCCTCTCTCTGCCTGTCCCCGACTCGCATGCGGGCACTCTCTCTTTCTCTGTCTCTGTCTCTCTCTCAAAAGTAAATAAACATTTAACTTAAAAAAAAAAAAAAACCCAGAATGTATTAAGTGCTCCAGGGAAATGAAACGTAACAAACCCTGTGTAACAACATGGAAGGCCAACCTAAGAATGCTTTCTGGAAAACAAAATTGCAGAAGTTCTCTCGTTCCTTCTCCTTTCTATCAGAGTACCCAAATGCAAAAGTTACTCATCTCTCATGGCAAAGAAAAAGGGACAAGGCAGGATTCTGAGTAAGGAAAAGACTCCCACACAAATCAAATGCAATAATGGAAACAAAGACACTGGGGGGAAAAAATCGGACAGAGAAAGGGCAGGGGCAAACGGTGGCTGGCTCTTTGTCATCCTGAAAATGCCAGTGTACCAAATATCACATGCCGGATCTGTACCCTACATAGAACACAGTACAAATGTTCTACGTTCGAAGGAACAAAACGAAGAATGGTTCTACAATTTTAAATAGCCCTGGTCCGGAGACTGAACTTTGCTATAAACCCCTCGTTGCTCCCAGTCTCTCGCAGGGCATTTTATAAATGAACATGTGTGTGGTCATAGATGGCACTCAGCACTGATATTTGGAGATCATTTCTTTAAGAACAATGGCCTCTTAACATTTCCTACTTCTTAGCAGGAACGGACGCTAAAAGCGCCAGAGTCCTGCCTTGCTAAAGAAGGGATGAAAAGCTTACAATATTGCCAGCATTTCTGAGAGAAACAAACCTCCTCTGTGAGGGCTGTCCTGAAAACAGCCCTCTGTGATGGCTCACACAATCTTTATTTCATGAAAACCTACACAATGATGACTTTTCAGCAAAAGCTTGTCAACTCCCTCTTTCCTCTCGGGAGAGCCGAGTGGGTGCTGCTGTGGTCCCCAGACCCCCTCAAGCTCCTGCCACCGCCCAGCTGTCTCCCACTACAAAAAACAGGTAAGTCAAGTCTGGATAGCCTGGGCGAAGGGCAGGAAGGGGGAGGCGATGATGTTCCTTTTGCTAAGACAAATGGTGATGATGGTTTGCTTTTCTGACGGAGAGCTGGGAAGGCCATGGCCAAGAGGTCAAGAGGTGCCTGGCTGAGTGTGGTCAACACTACGGGTTCAGTAATAGGAATCAACCATAGGAACGCGCCCTCCTCCGGCGAGCAGAGAAATGATGTTTCTTTCTAAATGCACAGCACCGCTACAGACTGAATGTTTCTGTCACTCCCACTTTGAGATGCTGAAACCTAACACGGGACGGTATTTGGAGGTGGTATAATTAGGTCACGAGGGTGGAGCCCCCATGAATGAGATCAGTGCCCTTATAAAAGGAACCCCAGGGGCCCTCACAGCGGACAATCAACGGGCACCTTAATCTTGGACTTCGCAGCCCCTGGGACCGTGAGAAGTAACACTTCCGTTGTTTAAGCCACACGGTCTCTGGAATTTTGTTATAGCAGCACAAATGGACTAGGACAAGCTAGCTTTTACTCTCCCACTTCCCCAAATATCCTCAAGCCTTTTATTATAAACATATGCCACTTACCCACTCCTCACCTCCCAACATTGCCCGCACTCTCTGGAGGATGGAAAACAGTGAAATAAGGCCACATGTTAAGCAAAGGCTATCAGAGTTTCCAACCACTGAGAACTGGAAGGAACCCATGACCTTGCGATCTGATTCCCTCAGTCTACGGAGGAGGAGATGAAGTTCCCTGCAAATGTGGGTGGAATTGTCCAAGGCGGCACAGTACTAAATTATTTGGGCTCCTGCCATCCAGTTTGGGATTTTTGTGTCCCTTATCAGTCAGGTGAACCCAGGTATTAGCAGTTAGGGAAAAGCAAATGGGAAATTCACGAGTCCAACATGGTGCTAGACACAATGCTTGCGCCCACCCCCCACCGCCAACTGGTTTTTAGTATCTTCCCCCAACTATTCTTTAATCAAGATGTAATTCACATACCATGCAATTCACGCTTTTAAAGCATACAGTTCATTCGGTTTTAGTTTATTTGCAGAGTTGTGCAATCACTACCATCTAACTCCAGAACTTTCTCCATTTATCAGTTGATGAACATTTAGGTTGTTTTCACCTTTTGCCAACTGTGAATAATACCACTACCAACGTACTTAAATTATATTATTTGCCTTTTATTTTGATATTGGATATAGACATTGACAGGAAACCCTCCTGGCAACACTAAAATCTTCGTAATCTCCAAACTTACAGTTTTGTCTGTCTTTTTTTCTTTTTTCGTCTTTTTTTTCCCTTGTTTTTTTGTTTTTTTTGTTTTGCTCAAAGGGTTTAAAATTCTCTTAGGCATGTACATACCTAGGGGTGGAAATGCTGGGTCACGTAGGCCAAAAAGTCTACGCTGCACTTTTCGAGAATCTGCTACCCATAGACATTTTGGAGTTAAGTATTCCATCTGGACTGGCCTCAGATAGAAGCTTAACACAAGTTATTGGTCTCCACAAGCTGGCTGCTCTGGCCACCAGAAACAACAATGACATTTAAATTGGGAGTGATGACCAAAACAAAACAGACTCCAAAACATGGGTTTTAATCCCTCAAATAAGAAAACACACTTAAATTTAGTCACTACTTCCTGTTTTCATCCAAAAACTTAGACAAGGCATTCTGAACTTCAAATACACACGCACAATTGTAAAAGTAGCACGAAACAGTAAGAATCATATACACCACTTTTCTTTAATAACTCCCATATGAATTACATCTTTCAGAAATTGTGAAAGGAATACCTCACTGTCTGGATCAGAACACAACAAATGATCTCAAAGAGATCTAGAGATGAACGCTGTTGAAAATCTAAGAATATCCACTGTTCCTAATGCAGCTAAAAACTGTGCTTTCTAGAGTAACTAAGATGTTTAAGACAGTCTCATTCTCCACTGATTAAGAGACCCTAGGGGCACCTGGGTGGCTCAGTCAGTTAAGTGTCCGACTTCAGTTCACGTCATGATCTCACGGTTCCTGGGTTCGAGCCCCACGTCAGGCTCTGTGCTGACAGCTCAGAACCTGGAGCTGCTTCGGATTCTGTGTCTCCCTCTCTCTGTCGCTCGCTCTCTCTCTCTCAAAAATAAACATTAGGGCTCCTGGATGGCTCAGTCAGTTAAGCTTCTGACTTCGGCTCAGGTCATGATCTCACAGTGCATGAGTTCGAGCCCCACATAAGGCTCTGTACTGACAGCCCAGAGCCTGGAGCCTGCATCAGATTCTATGTCTCCCTCTCTGCCCCTCCCCTGCTCGCACGTGCTCTCGCTCTCTCTTAAAAATAAATTAAAAACATTTAAAAATAAACAAACATTAAAAAAAATTTTTTTTTAAAAGAGACCCTACTAATGCAAATGTTATCAACTCATTTTAGGAAGACAGCTTGGGCAGGTAAAAGGTCATTCTTGTCAAAGATGGGGGTGGGCTGCAATGGATTGTTTATGGAGACTCACAGAGCTTGTTGATTTCTTTTCATTCTGAAAATTCTTCTTATTCATTACTCAGGCTGCTGGGCAGAGCATTTTCCCTGATCACAGCTGCAGAATTGTAGCCCTGAAGCCAAATAAGTAATTTTTTTTTTTTTACAACTTCCCCAGTGTCTTGTCTCTTAATGTTTTATTCTATTTCAAATCTGGTTTTGGTGCCTGCCTGTGAGGCACACCCCCCAAGCTTTCCAGCTAATTTTTTAAACTTCACCTTTTCATCCCAATATTTCATTAACCTTTCGCCACTCTCATGCGTGCTTGCTCTACCTATATTCCTATGAACCATCCTTTCTTTCTCTAGTCAATGAACATTTACTGGCTATCTCGTATGTGTCAGGCATGATGCCAAATGTGGAGGGTAAGAAATGAGCCTGGTCTCCGCCCTAAAGGAGCTCAGAGTCTAATACAGATTATTCCAGCAGCCCATTCCCTTCCCATTTCTTTCCACCCCAGTTAGGACAACATCTTACCAGAAGTATCTATTTGAGAGCCTATCTTGACTTTCTTGACTTTCCCTGTTCCCAGGAGACCCTCTGCCACTCGATGGATACCATCTCTTCAGAACACGAGAATCTCAAGAATCTCCAACCTTATTTAATAAACCAAAGTTAGAATGATTTTACTTTCAAAGATCTTTAAAAAATCAGTCTGTAGGGGTTTTTTTTTTTTTGGTAGAAAAAGGAAACAAGCCTGTTAAAACCTGCAAATATGCACTGTTTTCTGCATTACTCATCTTTCCTAAATAGTTGCAGCTGTTTTGCATGCTTTTTTCTGCAAAAAGATGAAGCAACATCCTATACTGGATGTTAGGTTAGAGGGCACACGTTTTAGACAGTAAGATCAGAAATGGCAAATGGCTGGAGAGTGAAATGTTCATAAGCAATCCCTTGAGAGCTATACAGAAAGGAGAGAACGCTGTAGCAAGACATTCATCAGTTCTCCAAGTGTTCACACGCTATCAGAGCAGCCTTCTCAAGTCCTTATCAGCTTCATGGATTTCAGGTCAAATACAATGAAGGCACGAATCAGGTATGCACAGAGAGATGATTATCATTACATAAAAGCTACACATATGTTTTCAATGGTTCTGTTCAGTGGTTCCCATCCTGTGAGTCTTTGAGGTATTTTCAAAATATCTATAGGTCTGCCAAGTACGGTCTGCACACTGAATACTATCTCACTTATAGAACACACTATGGTTTTCTCAGACTACACAAGGTTGAGATCCAGTGCAGCCGGCACTCAGCGCTCCCGTGCAGGGAAAGAAATCAGGGGAAGAGAACATAGCCAGTTCATGAGACCGTGGGCAGAAAAAGTGGCAGGTAAACCTCAATGAGCTGGTGCACGTAAGACAAATGATCAAAGTAATTTAGAAAAGGATGATGAACGCTTCATATGTGCAGCAAATGGGATCGCCACAGATGACACCAAACCATATTCTGTTGGAGCCCAAAAGAGAGAGTAAGACCCTGCATGGTATCATTTAAGGGGCAATGATGAAGAAGTCAGACACCGTGGTCCTCAAACTGACTGCCGCAGAGTGGCTGGGTGACGTGGGGGCAAGTATGCCCTCGTCTGGATCTCAAAGACTTCATTCTGTAAGATGACTTCTGTACTCCCATCTGGCTCCAACATTCATAGGACCTCTAAGATCTTATGTTCCCCATGATTCTGTTTCCAGGGGCTCCCAGGGCCTCCTGTGGGGGGCAGAGCTGATGAACATCAGCCCCCCAGTGAGCTCCTACACGGAGTACCTCTCCAGTATCCAAGGGTTTATTTTATTCACTTGAACATCCTGAGCCACAGTACCTGGTTGAGTTTCTCTCAATAAATACTTGTTTTGGATGGATGTGAGGGCTGGAAAGGGCTTCAGAGCCAACAGATACAGACCAAACCTCTCATTTCTTAGTCACCGGAGGTCCTTAGAGATCCTTAGGGAGATCTTCTGATAATTTCTGACCCCTTCCGTAGTGAGTGTACTTTCTCTTCCCTAACCCTGGCTCTCCAAGTTCAATGGCGATTTCTACCTTCTGCATTTAGTAGCAGGCCAAATAGGGTAGCTGTATTTTAATAAATTATGAGGCGAAAGCTGTGTATACCTCTGCGGGGTGGTTCAGTTTATACATTCCAATCTATGAATGCCAAAAGCTGGAAACGGACAGAGTTTTCAGTCCATTACGTCTGCAGGGCTGGAGGCTTGCCAAGGCTAATGGGGGGACATTTCTAGAGATAATAAACGGGCCCCTTTGCAGACTTTTGCTTTGGAAGCCAATTTAAACTTAACACCACTGACAAACGGAATATGATTCCCATTCTATCAAAGGGTGGAGGACTGAAAAGCAGTAACGAACTAAAGCAAAACATTCTTCCCATGGCCACTGGCAGACTAACCTACCCTCAGTACAAACCTGGCAGGATGGACATAAGGCTATAGGACCAATTTCATAAATTGTATCCGAGCACAGCATTTATTGTTTTGGGTCTCAGTTTCCCCTTTCAAACTGGATGCCCTATAGGCTACTTCGAATCTCTAGGATACTCTGGTCTTTCTTGATTTCATTTTCAATTTTAAAAATCCAGGAAAAAATAAAGTAGTGGGATTACATCAAGCGAAGAAGCTTTTTGCACAGCCAAGGAAACCATCAACAAAAGGAAAACCCAACCCACTGAACAGGAGAACAGATTTGCAAATGATATATCCGATATAGGGGGTTAAAATCCAAAATACAGAAGGACCTCATAAAAATGAGCACCCAAAGAAAACATAATAATCGATTAAAATAGTCAGGGGACCTGAACAGACATGTTTTCAAAGAAGACATGCAGATTGCCAACAGACATGAAAAGATGCAAAACATCACTAATCATAGGTGAAATGCAAATCAAGACCACAATGAAGTTATCACCTCACACCTGTCAGGATGGCTAGTATAAAAAAGACAAGAAATAACAGGTGTTGGCAAGGATGTAAAGAGTAGGGAACCACTGTGTACTGTTGGAATTTAAATCGGTACAGCTACTGTGGCAAAAGTATGGAGGTTCCTTTAAAAATTAAAAAAAAAATAGAAATACCGTGTAATCCAGTAATTCCAATACTGGGTTATTTGGCCAAAGAAAATGAAAACAATGAATTGGAAAAGATATACGCACCCCAACGTTTACTGCAGCATTATTTACAATAGCCAAGATGTGGAAGCAACCTAAGTGCCCATCACTAGATGAATGGATTAAGAAGCTGTGGTGTATACACACACACAATGGGGTATTATTCACCCATAAAAAAAAAAAAAAAAGGAATGGAATCGTGCCGATTCACAATAATATGGATGGACCAGAAGACACTGTACTAACTGAAATAAGTCAGACAGAGAAAGACAAATACCAAAGGATGTCTCTTAAATGTGGAACCTCAAGAACAAAGCAAACAAAGACAGGGGTCAGAAGTCCAGAAGACAAACTGGTGGTTGTGGGAGGCATGGTGCAGCAGGGATGGGCAAAATAGGTGAAGGGGACTAAGAGGCACAAAGTTCCAGTTACAAAATAAATAAATGAGTCACTGGGATGAAAAGTCGAGGGAACATAGTCAATAATATTGTAATAATGTTGTCTGATGACAGATGGTAACTACACCTACTACGATGAGCACTGTGTAATGTATACATACGGTTGTCGATTCGCTATGCCGCACGCCTGATACTAACACAGCACTGCATGTCAATTACACGTCAATAGAAAGGAATGCAGGGGCAATCACTTGCAATTGATCGAGATAAAATCCTAAGGAATAAGTGTGCTAAAATTTTTTTAATATTTATTTTTTTTATTTTGAGAGAAAGAATGCAAGCAGGAGAAGGGCAGAGAGAGGGGGAGAGACAGAATCCCAAGCAGGCTCCGTGCCATCAGCACAGAGCCTGATGCAGGGCTCAAACTCACGAACTGGGAGATCGTGACCTGAGCCAAAATCAAGAGTCGGATGCTTAACCGACTGAGCCATCCAGGCGCCCCAGGAATAAGCGTTCTAAGAGCCACTGAAACCAAAAGTCAACAAGACTAATAATATAACCTGTTCACACTACCATAAAGGTCCACATTTGAAGTCCTCTACGTGAACCTCAAGGGCACAGGGCCCCATGGACAACATGCTGAGGTGGTCTCGAAACCTTCAGGTAACGAACCTGGACTTGAGGAGCTAAGGTGCCTTCAAAACCTGGAGATTCGCGTTTCCATCCTCGCTGCTTGTCCCTACTCTCCTCTCGATCATGAACCATGATCTCTCGATCTCTGAACCATGTTGCTTAAGAGGCACTTACCAACTGCCACAAGGTAATCCAGGTGTCTTCATGTGACATTCGCTGGTTAAGGACCTTAACTGTCTTAGCCCGCTGCTGCCCGATTAACTAAGTTTTCCTATAACTGGCGAGGGCTGGACTGGGACCCTATCCTGGCCTGACTTACGGCTTCACCACAGGGGCCTGCCATTCAAGGCTCCAGTTTAATTTTTTTTTTCAACGTTTACTTATTTTTGGGACAGAGAGAGACAGAGCATGAACGGGGGAGGGGCAGAGAGAGAGGGAGACACAGAATCGGAAACTGGCTCCAGGCTCTGAGCCATCAGCCCAGAGCCTGACGCGGGGCTCGAACTCCCGGACCGCGAGATCGTGACCTGGCTGAAGTCGGACGCTTAACCGACTGCGCCACCCAGGCGCCCCTCAAGGCTCCAGTTTAAAACACTGCCCTGTTGGGGCGCCTGGGTGGCTCAGTTGGTTAAGCGTCCGACTTCGGCTCAGGTCATGATCTCGCAGTTCGTGAGTTCAAGCCCCGCGTCGGGCTCTGTGCTGACAGCTCAGAGCCTGGAGCCTGTTTCAGATTCTGTGTCTCCCTCTCTCTCTCTGACCCTCCCCCATTCATGCTCTGTCTCTGTCTCAAAAATAAATAAACGTTAAAAAAAAAAAATTTAAAACACTGCCCTGCTGCCCTTGCCGACACCTGTTATTGCCCTGGGAAGGGAGCCGACCCACCCCAGTGCCCCCAGAGCTAGAAATAATCCTGCGGGCCTTCCCACCTCCCACTACACTTAGGGTGCACATTCTTGTCCAGGGACCCTCCACATCCTAACGCGCGTTCTGCCTGCTTGGGGCAAGGGCTAAAGCTGAAGATACTCAGAAAGTCCTCCACGACCTCCCCCATTTTAGCAAGAGAGACACAAGGTGAGCGAGGGACTTCATCTCTCAGAAGGAAGCAATTCACTTCTTTAACCCCAGAAGAGGATTTCTGTATCCTTGTTAAGCTTCAGAAAGTAGAAAAGGGACCGAAGGCACGGCGGGATTAAGTGACTTATCCAAGGTCATCTAACATAGCACAGGAATCCGTCTCCTAGCTCCAAGCCCACTAAACCACACGCCACAATAATAAACACATAAATCTGATTCCAAAACACCTATTCTACACTATTTGGACATTTCTGTACAACTTGGGTATTATGGTGTTCCCTAGGCTGATGATATTTGATCACTGGGCACAAAACCATAATTCATACTTTGGCCTACAGCGCTGTAACCAGTTTAAAAAAAACAAAAAACAAAATACACAAATAAAACAGTAAAGAGCGCTTGTCTGCTACTCTTTCTTACTCCCTGGGAGGAGCTTCGTAGAGAATAAAAGATTCACTTTATCGGTCAAAAACAAAGACATTGGCAGGCCCTGGAGGAACACAGTTGTGTACCCCGCATTCAACTTTTACACACAAGCTATACGGAGGGAGGCAGATATTTGCGAGCTGGTCCCCAAAACCCTCCCCGACTCTTACTGCATCCAGACGTGTAGCCAAGGTTATGAGAAGCGATCTTCATAATGATGGCCCACAGGTGCTATCAGTTAGGCTTGATTCTATTCTGTAAGATTCTTTCTATGCCATCGGTATATATGGCTTTCCTGCCTCCTTGAAAAGCACTCCCAATGAATCCAGAACCCGCTTGGCCAGGAGACTGACCTGGTGGAGCTTCATTCCGCAACCTTAGGCTAACTCACCCCTAGCGAAGAACTGGAAAGTTCGCTTAGCCTTTTTTTGAAGCCAAACTTTTTGAAATCAGGTTTAATTACGAAGTTCTCTTCACGAATATACCATTTCCTGTCCTGAGGCTGACCATAAATTACAGCCCACCAGGACACATTTGACAGGGAAAGAAGACCCTATTAACAATCATGCAAGGGGGTGCCTGGGTGGCTCAGTCAGTTGAGCGAGCGACTTCGGCTCAGGTCGTGATCTCACGGTTTGTGAGTTCGAGCCCCACGTCGGGCTCCGTGCTGATGGCTCAGAGCCTGGAGCCTGCTTCCGATTCTGGGTCTCCCTCTCTCTCTCTGCCCCTCCCCCACTCATGCTCTGTCTCTGTCTCAGAAGTAAACATTAAAAAAATGTAAATAAAAAACAAACAATCATGCAGGGACAACACGTGTGAACCTGAACTGTATCGGGCAAATCAGAACAAGAAGCCCTTCTCTCACCTATAATCTTTCAAGTAAAGTATCCTTTGCTTCTTTCAAATAAACGGGGTCAAAAAAAAAAATACACAACTGTTCCACTCCACGCCATCTCTCTTCCAACTGTGAACCATCTCAAAAACAGTGCCGGAAACTAATTGGACCTGCTTGGTTTTTTCTTGCCGGGGTATGAAGTCTTAATGTAATCACAATGATCTGGATGGCCAATGGAGGCCCTTCAACGAGGACACAGGTCTCCCTGAATGAGACACTCGGGAGACAGCAACGTGGCACGTTTTCCAGTACTCCGAATGTCCACGCGGACTACAGACTTCATTCCTTCTGTCCTCCACACCAAATTCTAAAAGGAGGTTTTCAATTCATAAAAGGACTGCTAATAAAATCTACCATCTTTCAACATGTTTTATACTCCTTATCATCTGTAAGATTTTGTTCATTTACAGTTTCTCTAAGATTTTGAAGAGCACAGTAATTTTATCACCTAAGGAAATACTGAGAAAATTACTTCAGTATAAAGGAATAGGACATTGGGTGAGCGACACATTTGTTTAGTACTTTGACGTTGCTTCTTGACTTTATCCGTGTATGCACATGAAGATCCCACCTTATACCACAGATGTATACATGGGCGATGCCAAGTTATAGTGCGTTATGATATGCAAAACCAGGGAATTAATTTTATTCTGCTTGCAATCAAATGATTTCATAGAAAACCACATCCTTAATTCTCCCAAGAAGTAGGATGTACAATTAATTTAATCCTTATTATGTGCTCTATGTTTGCTTTCCATCCTGTTACTGCCTCCCTTCATGCAATCAAGAGCTCCCGAAAAACTATTACGTCAGTTACGTTTGCCTCCTCTGAGAAAGGTTATGATCCTTTTATATACCCTGTGGGGCTTCTGACCCCAGTTCCTGGTTTTGTTATATTCCTGTTAGGTTGTAGTCCTCACAGAACCACTGTCATTTACATGAGATAATTCAAGTCTGTCTTAAGTGATATTGAACTTGTAACCGTTAGATAGTGTGAGCTAAGCAACGAAACCTAATATAATATCTAGGATGTGGTCGATTAAAAATGACATGAAACCCTAGTCAAGGCTGTCAAAATATTTTTCAAATGCTTCACTGGCACAGTGACTCAGTCTCACCCGATTCCCTGGTTTGGCATACGGTAAGGTGCTGTAATTTAGGACATCTTCCACGTATACACCGATGTATAAGGTAGGATCTGCACTTGGATATACAAACAAAATCAAGAAGCCACATCAAAGTATTAAAAAAAAAAATGTGTCGCTCACCCAATATCCTATTACTTTATACTGAAGCAATTTTCTCAATATTTTCTTAGATGATAAAAGTACCACACTCAATCCGCAGTACTATTCTCTTCAAAATGAATTTGAATTGAATTAAACACCCTAGTATTTACAAAGCTTTCTTCCCAGGATAAATCATTCTTTCTGCACAGGATATGAACATGTAAATGAGGATTCTCAAACAGCAAGTAACTAGTGAGACGTACAGTGCCGGGCATTTAATTATCCTAAGGGATTGGGGAAAGACAGAGGTTGAGAATTAGGGCTTAAATAAATCATTTTCATCAGAAAATTGTTTAGTGACCTATAAAACATTCAACCAAGGACTCTGGAGTCAAGGTCTCGCAGCCCAGCTGCGACTAATATTACTATTAACAACCCACCATTCAAGAGGGAGACCAAATAATTAACACTCAACTTGATAAAAAAAAAAAAAAAGGCCAAATTACTCCCATATGATTGCTTTTAAAATAAGCAAGGTATGTCAACTAGTTGATTACTTAGTTAAAAATGAAAGCTGACAAGGTAGATTGAGTGGAGGTGGGAGATCAGGTCTCTCAAGCCAGTACATATGAAAATCAAATTTCAAAGTCAAGTGTCTTCTTACCAAATGCTTTAAAACAAAAACAGAAGAGCTCCTCAAAACCCACCCACATCGCTCCAGAAATAAGCTTCTGCCCTGAGAATAGAGGCTATGCAATCTGAGGTTTTTGTTCACCTCCCCAGCCACAGCAGCAAAATCTGTCCCCCAAGTTTTCTGGTAAAGTCATTCTGTTTTGTCTTTTACTGTTCACCCAAAACAAAACACGGTTGGAAGGGAGGGAGGAGTGAGCTGTTTTGCAAGAGGTGGTTAAGACTTCCGGGGTTGTTTTTATTTGTCGGAAAATGCAATTTTCTGGAGAACCACTTGAAATAAAGCGGCAAACAGCTAGATGTGGGGCACTGGGAAGTTCATTATCTTAGCTAACCTGCATCCATTGATAGCTCCTGGAAAGTTCCTCAGTTTTGTTGTCAGTTGGCGCTTATTTCTTCATACCTTCATTGTTCCAGGGGGACAGTTCCATCATCTCTGCTTTCTATCCTGGTCCACGTTTCCGGGCTTATCCAAGAGATGCTCTCAAATGCTCCGGTTGTAATAAGCCCCCTTTCTCCTTGGATGTTCTTTGGCCTCCAGAAGCCACTTGCAGATTTAACTAATTTCCCTTCCAAGGACTGAATGACCACTAGCTCAATAACTATTTGAGGACCTAGGTCTACATTCAGAGAAATTCCACAGAACTGCTAACCAAAAGAGATGTTCTTTTAAGACCGTAGCTCTTGGGGGGTGGGGGGGAGTGGGGAGGAGAGACTCGAAGCAAAAAGGAAGTTTCAATTACTTTGTGAAGCGGAGCAGAAAAATTAAGTGAGATCCAAGCAAACTTTATTAGCTATGACACGCAATCCTTAATGCTTTTGTTTCATGAGTTCTCTGAAACCTTTGCTGGAATATTTGAAAAATTCATCACGCTCCGGCATCCCAATGTAGTTGCCGTGTCTGGATGTGTGTGGAAATCGGTCTTTAAAAGCAAGTTCCCATTCAGCATTTCATGAGTACGTTAGGAAATGAAGAGAAGTCCTAAGCTGCCTTCCTGTTCAAATACAAACGTAATTGGAAACTATGGCAAATTTAAAATCTGTTCATTAAAAGCCTACTTTAATTCTTGATTTTTAGGCCTAGACTAGCCTCACTGGCTCTTCTTCTCAGGGTCTTGACATAAGTGCAAATTGCCAAGATGCCCACCGCCCACCCACCCCCACATCCCTGCCAATTTTTTTACTTTACCCAAATCACGGTTCTCTCTGGGGAAAAGTCAGCAGCCTGCCCTGTCCCAATGCTGAGATACGCTCAGATTTTATAATTTCAAACTTATCAAATAAAAGCCTGCGGCCATGACTTCTAAATATAAATAAAGCCATCTTTATACACAAAGCTTGTCCTTAATGGGTGTATCAATTCTTGGAGAGAAAAAAAAAATATGCTTGAGTTGATTTCTCTTTTTCCAAATTGGTTAACATAAGGCACCTTTGGCCACTAGACCAGTTGCAATGTTTCTCACAGAGGGAGGCAATTAGCTTAGCCAACAGAAACTCAGGCCCCAAGACAAGCAATTTGCTTTCCTGGACAGTCTGAAAGTCATTCTAAAATTGAGCCGAGGGGGCTGCAGGTGATTTCATAGAAATGACTGCTGCTCCTACCCTAAATGAGCACATTCAGTCCTTCATCGCTGAGCCCAAACACCAAACTTCCCCGCCCAGACCCAGGCTCCACAGCTTGAAAGAGGTTACATGGAACCCGAATTTTGCTTTTAAATTTCAGAAATCAATAGCTAAACTGATTCAGAAATCATAGCTAAATTTTGGGTTGTAATATATACCCAAGGGTATATATGTTAAGGGTAGTCATAAAATGCTGGTGTTCATTTTCTAGAAAGACCTCTCCTTTCCAGTCTAAAGTGTAACACTTACAGTCCTCTCTCCAATCATCTACAACTACTTGTGACCAAGCCCACCCCATCCCCCCCCCCACCCCCTGCAGACAATCAGCTTCAGGGCAGCTCCTGGCAAGCACAGTTCTGACACGTTCACAGAGAAAACACCAGAAAAATGCAGTTTCTGGCTCAGTAAGAACATCTCCTTACTCGCTAGATCAGAATTCTCCCCATTTCTAACATTTTCTGAAAATTAGAAATCAAGACACAGGACGTAATGGGGAATGTATTTCTCTGACCCTCTCTTTTACAATCTACTTATAAAGCTCTCCCCTGAAGAAACCCAGAGCCTAATTCCAGGCCAATGAGTTTATGATTACTTAAAGGTCACCGACCCCAAGACATGTGTCACTTGTTTTCCTAACACGCAGCTTTGTCTTCTGGACTGTCAAAAATGCTTTGCTAGGAAGTAACAGTGAAAGCCACTTTCAGAAAGGCTCGCTTCCTAGTCGTATCATAGCTAAAATGGGGCCGGAGGGTGGGAGCGGTGAAACTCCAAAGCTTAACATGAAGTAGTCTGCACGGATGGGGTTTTAACACTTCTGTTCGGCGTTTTCATGTCTACAGCGCACGGTAGGGACAGTGTTCTCGAAGGAAAGCAGTGCCGAGTTCTAAAAGAGAACGTGCTCAAATTCCTTCGCTTTTCTCATCAAATCCCTTTCCACTAGGCCACTGTCTACTCTTAGAAAGGTCCACCTGCCTTGAGAGCTGAAAAGTAGAATAAAATGATAATTCCCTCCTCCCCACCCCATGACTCAGAGGTTAAGCTCAACTAATACTCGTAATTGCTGAACTGGAAGTTTTGCAAAGCCCTTCGATAAGGTCTCTGGTACAAATTAGGAACATTTCAGGCGTTTGCTTAAGAGCAAGCACATGTCTTCGGGAGCGCTGCACTGCCTGCTTGTGGCTTTTTGAGAGTTGCCGGGATATTTTGGATAGCAAGCTTTGAAAGTTCAAAGCTAATTTCCAACATTCTGCTCCTCAGTGTGTGGCTTTTAACATCCTATTGGTGGACAACCTTAAACCCAAATGACCCTACAGGTTTCACTTTTGAATTTTTGCCGATGCCTGAGGGCTGCGTGTGCTGTGCTCCCTGGGGCAGCCCCATTAACGTTTCACCGACACTTTCTCAACTTCGCCACCAGGTCCATGGTTCCGGCAATCTGAGGAATCTGCGATAGGATCTCGTCACTCCCACTTCTTTTCTGACTGCTCCACGGGCATGTAGTGGATTGCAAGCAAAAGCATTCCTTACCAGATGCTCATCCTCAGATAAGGAAGAGCTACAAAGAATCCAGGCAGCTACCTGGATTTCTACAGCATTAGTAGGAAAGAGCAGACATAACTGGTCCCCTACACTTTCTTTTTTTTTTTCCCTTAACACTTCATGGAGCATCACGTTGTTTGCTCCTGGATAGGAACCAGACTCACCAGGAACAAGCGGTGCTGAGAAAAGAGCACGCGTCTGATCAGTACCCCAAAGGGGAGAGCACCAGAATGTACTGATATCCGTTTTATATGCTATTTTATTTTTTTAATGTTTATTTCTTTTTGAGAGAGAGAGAGAGAAAGCCTGTGAGCGGGGGAGTGGCAGAGAGAGAGACACAGAATCCGAAGCAGGCTCCAGGCTCTGAGCTGTCAGCATGGAGCCCAACGTGGGGCTCGAACTCACGAACTGTGAGATCATGACTGAGCTGAAGTCAGATGCTTAACCGACTGAGCCACCCAGGCGCCCTACATGCTTTTTTTTTTCTTTAATGATTTTACAAGTGGGTTAGTAAAAGAAAAGCACAACAGCACAAATGGGCTCAATTAGCTAACAGTGACATGTAGGTGTCAAAAAGCTAGGGTAATTTACTCTTCGTTAATATCAGTGCGTAAGCTCCCTCATTCAGAGAACAAGGAGTGTCTATTATGTGGCAGGGAGGCATTAGACTCGGGTTACAAAGTCCCTGCCTTGAGGAAGCTTCCACTCTTAGGGTTTGCCATCACCAGGGCTTAGGGGCAAAGAGTAAGCAGTCATCTGACAAAAACGAAGTCAGGAAGGAAGTCAGACATCAGAGACAAAGTTCACATAAAGGTTCTCCAAGGCCCCATTCTGGAGGCTCTTGCATGGGAATGGCAGTGCAGAATACACTCATCTTCAAGTTGACCTGCCTCTAAAGTACTCAGTGATAGGTCCAGCTAATGAGGGAGAATGGACAAAAATCAGGAAGGCCGCCGTCAGGGTGGGTGGGCAACCCGACGATGCCTCTTATCACAGGGACATGACTGTAGACGGGGCCCTCAAGACAGGAGTCTGTGCACAGAAAGCAGGTTAGTGGCTGCCTAGGCCTGAGACAGGTGGTATGAAAGGAGACTGATCGCTAAAAAGGTACAGGGTTTCTTCCGGGGGTGACAAAAATGTTGTGAACAGACGGTGGTGGTGGCCACGTGACTCTGGGACCATACTAACACCACTGAACTGTACGCTTCGAGTGAGTTTTACAGTAGAGGACTTCTACTTCAATAAAGCTGGAGGGAAGGAAGACACCAACCCAGCACACTTTTGTGCCTGGAGGTGCCCAGCACCATGGGAAAGGGCTGAAACCAAAGCCCTCCGCAGCCATCTAGGGCGAAAAGCCTTACTCTTTGTACAAAATAGTAATTCGGTTGTGCCTCGAGTACCATGCTATTGTAAAACTCGGGAACACTAGGGAATAGACTTTCTGGAGTAGGGCGGCGGGGGGGGGGGGGGGGAGGGGGAGAAAGACAACTAAAAGAAAAAGGAGAAGAACGTCACAGGAAGGGAGACGCTCAGTGGGAGAAACAAGCCTAACGGTGGGAAGGTAGCTGGGAAAAGAAAAAGGAAATAAAATGTGCAAAGTCACGTGGAATATGGCCAGGGTGAACCGAGCTTCTTTGATCACAGAAACCTTTAAAAGCTTAAAAGTCTCCAAAATTGGGGGGGGGGGGGGGGAGGGGGAACGAAAGCAACCTACAGTTGGTTACACATGTTGAGAGGAAACAAGGCCCAGTGAGTCAATCTGCTTCTAGAACCTTGAGAACAAATCAGTGACCCTTCTTGGGCTTCCACTTCCAGTCTTCAAAAGCACTGTGATTCCTAATTATGCTCAAATCCTCTCTCATTAATCAAGCAGAGCCCTTAAAGAACCAGGAGCTCTTCAGAACAGGACTATCGTATTGCACTCTGAGTTCACAATACAGAAATTTACTAAGCAAGTCATTCAAGAGGTATATGGACGGCATCTAAACGGACTAGCTTTCACATGAGAGATCAAAACCTTCCGAGTATCCATAGGGTTTAAAGACCTTGGCAAAACCTTTGACAAAACTTGTTGGTTTAGGCTGTCAAAACTCCCCAGGAGCCTGCAGGTTTGTTAGGAAGCTGTGGCAGCCTATTAGGACACTGTATATTTTTTGCTGCCTGGTTGGCCAATATAGTCTAAAACAAGTAATATAAACACTTGCACATACTGCATAATAAAGTATCTTCAAAGCGTCTGACCGTTTCAGACCTCAATTTGTAAATATCATCTATCATGCATGACAAAGTATCTCACAGGATTAATACGATCATTGAAATCCTGCCAACATTTGCGTATTGTGGGATTACAGAAACTGAACTACCCACCCCTGGCATGTGTATGTAGTAGTCCACAGCTTTCTGATTTGTTAATGTGTCCTCAAGGAAATAATTCTAATGGAAGCAATTCACAGTAAAGTTCTCCCCAAGTACTGAAAGAAACATGCTAATAAGATGGATAGAGGCATTTTTGCAGATTTACAACAAAGGGCAGCTTCTGGAAAATGCAAAAATCTGTCCACCTATTGTGGTAACCAGATTCTCAAAAACAATTTCTTCATAATCATAGAATAAATAGCATTCTTTAAAGGTAAAAGCCACTGACACTAAAAAAAGAAAGCTTAATAGGAAACCACTTTACAGCTGAGGCAATTTCCATTTCTTAAGAATATTAACTGGAGAAACTACAAGTAGTTACACATTCTTGAAAATGGCCCACTTGTACTTGGGAATATCACAGCCCTTGGACATTTAGCAATCCAATTCTCGCTGTTAAGGAGAGCAAAGCCTCCCTTCTTTCTTTTCCTTTCCAGTCACTGAAAAGCACACTTCCTCCCCCCCCACACTCCAAAAGGATGAGAAATGCTAACCCAGGAAAAGCAAGTAGTGGCTCTAACCGCTGCGACTATTAAACACAAGTGCCTGGATGTGAACTTTGCTTCATATTGTCCACCGCGATGGTCCTTAAAATATTTTAGCGGTCCAGATACTGGTCTAATCCGCTCCATAGCTGCAGGGGATTACACCGTAGGGTTTGCAACAGTAAAAACTCGTTTAGGAAGGGAGAGAAGAATGTAACTTGGAATAAGACAGACAGAAATGGCCCCTCTTCAAATTTCCCAGTACAGCTTTGAGAGCTGTCCTATAGCCAAGTCTCCCCGGGGTTCTCCTAATCCTCGGCAGCCACTGAAGAGAGCCAGGATGAAACTTTTTTCTGAACAAAGAGAACTGAAAAGGGCCAAGTCTCAAAGTCACAGGCTCCCAGCTCGCCACTGGCTCAAAGCCAAGGAGCAGCCCGCGTGCTCAGGGCCAGCGGCCCTGCAGCTGATGGACAGACAGCAGGCCGGGGAGGGCCGGGCAGACAGGGAGAAGCCACCCATCTGACCCCGGGGGCCCCCTCCTGCCGCCCAGAAAAACCTCCCCAGGGTAACAGGGCTGCCCCCCGCCCCGGGCCTTGCCAATGGCATTTCACACTCGCCGACTTCTGGCAACGAAATCCCCGTATCTGACACGACGGCCCAGGCATGTGTCTGGGCACGGTGTGCGCGTGTGCGGCCCCAGCTGACAGAGCATTCCTGCCTCCATGATGGAATCCAACACAGATACCCTCGCAGGAGCAGCCAGCCGTGCTGACCGCTCGCTTGGTGACAGATTCCCGAACACGCTGGGAGCTCGGGGCTCTCCCGGCGGTAACAGAATCGGTCTGCAGGCCGCCCTGGGCTGCAGAAGGGAGACCCAGAGACAGCCGAAATGCCCTCGGTGAAAGGAAGCCGCGACCCATGCTGCCCACACCCGGGGGGGGGGGGGGGGGGGGGCGGCTGTCGGCTTGCACTTGCAGCCTGTTCTCTGCAAGTGCTCCCCAGGCCCTCCGCGTGTTTGCTCTGGGCCTGTCTCCTCAAGGGGCTGGGGGGAGGGAGGCTGACTATCTCTCTGCCTTTGTCTGCCCCTCACAGGGGACCCTGCCTGGGAGGCGCCGGGCAGAGGCTCAATGCCTGGAGCCTGCAAGCGTGAGCACAGACAACGGTGGGCACGCTTTTTCTGGAGGGCCTTCAACCTGAGAGCGACTGGGCAAGCGGCAGCTTTGTTCTGCTTCCCTTTCACTCACAGATCCGTGTGGCTTCGACTCCTGCTGTGCGTCCCATCCCGGATTTTTCCTCTGCTTCCCTTGAGAGGCCGCTGGTTTCTTTACTAGCAGGAGCTCCTACCTCCAAGTTCCTCAAAAGCCTGGGGAAGGGAGGCATCAGGGAAAGAGAGAGGAAAACATACCGAAGGAAGCTAATCTACACCAGGACTCCTCCAACTGGGGGATCATGACCTCCAAAGGAACCGGAGAGAATTTCAAGGAGGTCAGAGGCCCTGGAGCCCAGGGCCCAAGACCTCCCAACATCTGTTGCCAGTGAGGGCAGAGCAGCCTTTTTAATACAATTTCCTCTCCCACATCACCACCAATGTTTTCTTCTAGCCCCTAGGTCTACCCAGCACCCCCTGCCACATGACCTCATCTCTCATTACTATCCGAATTATGGCCTCATTACGTTGTCCTGTACTGTTCATTTCCCTGGGCAGCAGGGTTGAACTAAGAACTTAAATTCTGAGTGGAATTCTACCTATTTCCTGTCTTTGTTGCCGGCTCATGAACAACATCTATCAGTTGGATCTTCAAAAAATGCTTTATGATGCTAATACCAATAGTTAGCAACATACATTGAGCACTTGTTATGTGTCAGGCACCATGCCAGGCACTATATCATCCATGGTAGCTCCTTTGATCATCACAATTCTAGGAGGTAGGTACATAACTATTATTTTTACCTCCTTCTACACGTATGAGCACTGGAGCAGAGTCACTAACGAGCTCCAGAGCCTATGCTGTTTTTTAATGTTTGCGTGAGATATAACTCACATGCCATAAAATTCACCACTTCAACTGTGCTACACAATGGCTCTTAGTGTATTCAGGCTCATGCGACCATCACCACAGTCAATACGAGAACGTTTTCATTACCCCCCAAAAAGAAATCCCATACCATAGTCCTCACATCAGTTCCCAAGCCCTAAGCAGCCAGCAGCCACCGATCCTATACTCTACGGATTTGCCCGCCGTGGACGTTTCTTAGAATTGGAATCATACGATACGTGGTCCCAGGACGTACACTCTTAACCATTACCTGACACTGAGGAAGAGGAGGATGTCCACTGACCAATCTCAAACCCTTGTTCCTTCCCCCAAGCCAAATCCACGTTACCAACAACTTCCTCTGACAACATGAAACCCCACGCAAGGTGCTTCTGTTGTTGGCTGGAGGTGAGATTCGGTCGGGGGCCGGGGGGGGGGGGGGGCGGGTTGGATCCCTTGGGGAGTTATTAGGAGACAGCATGGCCCAAGAAAATAGGCACAGCCTCTGGAGTCAGAAAGACCTGTGTTCACGTCACATGCTGCTGACAGTCATGTAAAATGGAGCACAGCCACCATGGAAAATGGTTGGGCAGTCCCTCAAAAAGTTAAACGTAGGATTACCATACGACCTGGCAACTCCACTCCTACAATTATACAGTGGACCCTTGAACAACTAGGGGTTAGGGACACCGGCCCTCCCCCCAGCACAGTCAAAAATCTGCTTAAAACTGCTTACCCTGAAAACTTAATTACCAAATAGCCTACTACTGACCGGAAACCTCGCTAATGGCATAAACAGTCGTTTGCCTGTATTTTGCATGTCGTGTGTATTATATACTGTATTCTTACAATAAAGTCGGCTAGAGAAAAGAAAGTGTTATTAAGAAAATCATAAGGAAGACGGGGCACCTGGCTGGCTCAGCCAGAAGAGCATGTGACTCTTGATCTCGGGATCGTGAGTTCAAGCCCCACACTGGGTGTAGAGTGTACTTAAAAAATAAAAGAAAATCTTTAAAAAGAAAAGAAAATCATAAGGAAGAGCAGACACATTTGCAGTAATGTACTTAAAAAAATCTACATAAAAGTGGGCCCCCACAGTTCAAACCGGTGTTGTAAAGGGATCAACTGTATTCGAGAAAATTGAAAACAGGGGTTCAGACAAAAACTTGGGCGTGAATGTCCATAGCAGCACTATTCACAATAGTCAATTGGAAACCCAATGTCCACCAAGTACATAAAAAAATGAGGTACAAGAAAACAATGGAATATTATACACCCATAAAAGCCAGGCACAAAAGGTCAGATATTGTATGATTCCATTTACATGAAATGTCCACAATAGGCAAAAATCCATACAGACAGAAAAGAGTTTAATAACTGCCAGTGGGGGGGGGGGGGGCGCGGTAAGGAGTGGTGACTTCATTGGGTGCAGGATTTTACTTTTTTTAAATGCTTGTTTTTTTGTGCGTGAGAGAGCACGCAAGCCCGGGAGGGGCAGAGAGAGGAGGGGACATAGGATCGGAAGCGGGCTCTGCACTGACAGCAGCGAGCCCGAGGCAGGGCTCAAACTCACGAACCACAAGATCATGACCTGAGCCGAAGTTGGACACTCAACCAACTGAGCCACCCAGGAGCCCCCAGAATATTACTTCTGAGAGGATGAAAATGTTCTACAATGAGTGATGGTTGATGGTTGCACAATAATGTGAATATACTGAATGCCATTGGATTGTACACTTTAAAATAGTTGAAATGGCGAATTTTCTGATGTGAAACTTACTTAAAAAAAAAAAAGGACAATTAAGAAAGGAAATCCTGGGGTGCCTGGCTGGCTCAGTCAGAGGAGCGTGCAACTCCATCCCGGGGTTGGAAGTTCACACCCCGTGTTGGATATAGACATTACATAAAAAAAATCTTTTTTTTTTAATCCTGTATTCAGATACTTTGCAAGCGGAAGAAGTCACAGTTCCCTGTAGGGCAAAATACATTTTACAATGTTTTTAAAGGAGGGAACACATGGAAATTAGTGCTGATATACACGAAGGTCTCGAGTAAAAGAATCAATTGGTGAGCCAAGGATCAAAACCACTGCCCTCACTCTCTGGGCAAAGATACCGATTTCCATTCTCCACCTGAAACACTGACATTTCTATCAACATTTCTGGAGACAACAGAGTGGTCCTCAATAGCAAATAATAACAGAGAAATCAGAGGCTCCATGGAAACCGGACTGCTTTGACCTGACGATCGGAGAATCCAGAATTCTCTTTACAAAACCTTTTTAAAATGTCACTTCTCGACTCCCAGGGACCCATTCCCAACCAAGCAGAGCAGCCTTACAAATTTGATGTAGCTCCTGGATGGCAAGAAGTTTTAAAGCTAAGAATCTATCTCAGCCAATCTACAGAGAAACCCAAAGCTTTTCAAAAATAATAGAGACACTCTGAGTCCAAAGCATCTCGAGTGAGGGGGATTATAGGAGATGATACACACAGAGTAGAGCATTTGTATTTTGTGAAGAATCCTTCCCTGCAAAGAGAAAATAAAGTATTTCTTTCCTAGAACAGAAGGGCAGCGTTTTGTTGTTGTTGTTGTCGCTGGAGCACTTGTCTGTATATTTATATGCGATGTGAATGTCTATTTTTGAAAACAAATTTCTCTCTAAGGCGTTGTTTTCCCTTTGAAAATGAGTCTTTAACATGATCGAGAGCTTCCCTAGGAAGAAATGGTTTCTATAATCCATAAGGGGAAAACTGCACAGAAAAGAGACGCAGACACCGCTCAATACGGTCCTGTTACGATGCATGCCAGACTCTGGAAAGACCTGGTTCTGATATGCTTTCAATGACTCTATGAAGACAGTTCATCAGAGGGCTCAAACATGCAGCCAGCCCTAGTTAAAGCCTCCTCGCCATGGAGCGCTGACCAGTGCTTCATCGACACCAGCGATTCTGAGTAAGCAGGAGGTCAAACAACATAGCGTCCCCCTCTACATAAAACCAGAGGTCAGCTCTCTGCATGCTACCTGGCCCTCCCAAGCAGCACAAGAGGCCCCCTGGGGAAAGGACAGACTGGTGATGAGTCCTCACTAGCAGGCCCTCAATGGCAGCACTTCTGGGCAGCACATACAAAGGAGGTCCTATGTGAGCAGCTATTAAGAGAAGGAAAGGAACTTTCTACGCTTAAGAATACAACAAAGAGGGCTGCCGGGGTGGCTCAGTCGGTTCAGTGTGGATAAACGACCGACTCTTGATTCCGGTTCAGGTCGTGATCTGTTTGTGAGTTTGAGCCCCACTTTGGGCTCTGTGCTGACAGTGTGGAGCCTGCTTGGGATTCTCTCCCCCTCTCTCTGCCCCTCCCCGCTTGAGCACACACACACACATATACGTGCTCGCTCGCTCTCTAATAGGTAAACTTTAAAAAAAAAGAATGCGGGGCACCTGGGTGGCGCAGTCGGTTAAGCGTCCGACTTCAGCCAGGTCACGATCTCGCGGTCCGTGAGTTCGAGCCCCGCGCCGGGCTCTGGGCTGATGGCTCAGAGCCTGGAGCCTGCTTCCGATTCTGTGTCTCCCTCTCTCTCTGCCCCTCCCCCGTTCATGCTCTGTCTCTCTCTGTCCCAAAAATAAATAAATGTTGAAAAAAAAATTTTTTTAATAAAAAAAAGAATGCAACGAAGGGTATTCACTAGAATCTGCTATGCTAGAACACTGATTTCGAACATGAGAATTTGTTCCAATGTGATATCCGAGGCAACCATTTGAGCACGTGAATTTCACAGTGGCTTTCTCGTGCCATATTTGCCGTAGTAGTTATGCACTTCTTAATCATTCAGCATGTGCAAAACTATACTATTGTTTTTATTAGGTTATTACTTTTTAAATGTGCCGCTAGTTAAGTTTTTTAGTGCCGTGCCCTAACCCCAATCTTCCCATAAGGCCTGTGGTTTTACTGCACGATTTTGCAGAGCACATTGATCTTTAGGGATGAACATGTTGAGCGACGGCAGGACAAGACTGCCAAGTTTGTAGCGTCAACAGGTTAAGCAGAAGCTACACACTTAGTGGATCGCTAACTTTTTACCTGCCCTTTCGCGGGAAGCACGTTAATTACAGTGACTCCTTCGGCAAGCCCAGGGATCTCTGTACCAGGCACGGTCTGCCTGAGACCCCACATATCTAAGTGGGAGACATAACCCAAGTCAAACTTTCCAGCTGCCAGTGAGAAGGGACCAAATTAACATCTGTCACAGGATGGAATGATATTAAGAGTGAGAAGAGGGGCACCTGGGTGGCTCAGTTGGTTAAGCATCTGACTTCGGCTCAGGTCATGATCTCGCGGTCCGTGAGTTCGAGCCCCGCGTCGGGCTCTGTGCTGACAGCTCAGAGCTTGGAGCCTGTTTCAGATTCTGTGTCTCCTTCTCTCTCTGACCCTCCCCCATTCATGCTCTGTCTCTCTCTGTCTCAAAAATAAATAAATGTTAAAAAAAAATTTAAAAAAAAAAAAAAGAAAAAGAGTGAGAAGAACACAAACAACCCGATTTAGAAAATGGGGAACGACCTGAGCAGATATCTTACCAAAGATCTACAGATGGCAAATAATCATATGAGAAAATGCTCCACATATCATACGTCATTGGGGAATTGCAAATTAAAGAGATACCTATTAGATAGCTATTCTAATGCACACCTATTAGGATGGCCAGAATCCAAAACACTGACAACACCAAATGCTGCTGAGGACGTGGGGCAACAGGAACTCGTTCATCCCTTGGGGGGCAGGGGGTGGAAAATGCCACAGCCACCTTGGAAGACGGTGTGGAAGTTTCCCACAAAACTGAAGACACCCGTGCGCCTTGGTACTTATCCAAATGAGCTGAAAACTTACGTCCGCGCAAAAACCTGCACACAGATGTTTACAGAAGCTGTGAACATAATTACCAAAACCCGGAAGCAGCCAACATAGCCTTCGGTAGGTAAACGGAGAAATAAACTGTGACAATCCTGACAATGAAATCTTATTCAGTGCTAAACAGAAGTGAGCTATCAAGCCATGAAAAGACACGGAGGAAGCTTACATGCATATTGCCAAATGAAACAAGCCAAGCTGAAAAGGTTACCTACTGGATGATTCCCATGATATGGCACTCTGGAGAAGGCAAAACCACAAAGACAGTAAAAAAGATGAGTGGTTACCAGAGGTTGTTGAGAGGGAGAAATGAACAGGCCGAGCACAGGTGATGGTTAGAGCAGTGAAACTCCTCCGGATGACACTATAATGATACATACATGTCATTATACATCTGTCCAAACCCACAGAACATACATCGCCAAGAGTGGTCCCTAATGTAAAAAAAAATGGACTTTGGGTGATGATGACAGCTTCCCGTAGGTTCATCAATTTGTAACAAATGTACCACTCTGGAGCATGATGTTGGTAAGGGGGAGGCTGTGCGTGGGGGGAGGCAGGAGGTCCAGGGGGAGACTCTGTACTTTCTGCTCAAATTTGCTGTGAACCTAAGATTGCTCTAAAAAATAAAGTCCATTAAAAATATTAAGAGTAGCTCTTAAATCAAAGTTTAAAGCCCTTTCAAAAACATGTACGTTTATTATTGTGACAATGCACTGTAATGTGTCCAAATGAACCCACTCTCCAGAGAAAGGGCCACGCACACAATACAATGTAAAAGGCCTAACAAATTGTGACAATTTTGACTCCCGTATAAAAAGGAGCCAGGCAATCTTTTTTTTTTTTTTTCTTTTTCGTGGAAAGAACAGTGCTATCGAGTTTTTAAAAGTTAGTTCGGTCTCAGGGATCCCCGTCACACCAAGTCATGTCCTTCAGCTGAAGACAGGAGAAGGGCCATACCCTGTTGTTAAATCTGCAGTGAATTAAAGTCACTTCTTTTCAAAGAAAAGTTGTTTTTTTCCTGAGTATCTCAAAGTCCAAACTTTGAAAGAAGAAAGAGAGATGAGAAGAACTTTAGGGTTGCTATAAATGTCTCCGTCTTCGGTTTGAAAGGTTATGTAAGGATGCACAATTACCTAAGTAGGAGGGAGAGCCCAAGCCAAAAGCAGACCCTGGGCATTATCTTTGGCACATGTAAAACGTTTCTGGAAGCCTTCAGAAGGCTTCAGACCTTGGGCTGTTGAACTACGTGTACAAGCAGGGACCCTGAAACATCCCAGGTCATCAAAGACCTTGAGAGGAACCAAGGGCCTTAAGAATCTACCAGCACAGATGTCAGATCTCAAGCATCCCCATCCCCAGTCCCTCCTGCAAACCTGTCACTGGCCAGCATTCCCCTGTCCAACCACCACCCACTACAGTCCCTAATCGCACTGGGAAGCACTGACCTTCAGACTCCCCCCAAAGCCCTTTAGAAGACAGAGGCCTCACCTCAGGACCTGGAACCCTATGCCAGGACTCATAATGAATGTGCATGTGCTTGCATAAAAAGATTAAAACATATCTTGATGCAGGTAATCGATGCCTCCAAGAGCCTAGTATTACTTCCCCTGCCAATTTCCTGCACCCTTCCAACTTGTGGGTGAATAAAGTAAATGGATTTATGGGCAACACAGCCTCTATCCCACAGGAACGTGTCCTTTTTGACTTTGTAGTACAGCATCTAGTTCAAGGACTCAGTACTGCTTGCAAACTGGGGGGCCTGCAGTAATGTTTGCGAATCAATTTTTATGGGGTGGCAGGTGGCAGGGGAAAAGAGCATAAAAATGTAACTGCGATGGTCTTAGGAAACACTACAGAATTCAGTTGTTAAACATCAGGGACATTCCAAATCAGTGGGCTTATTTGGTTCTGAATTTTACTTAAAAGTATTTATAATCAGAACAGAAGTAACTAGTTTTGTGTTGTTTTGTTTTTTAAGTAGGCTCTACCCCCGATGTGAGGCTTGAACTCAGGAACCTGAGATCAAAGAGTCGCATGCTCTACCAACTGAGCCAGCCAAGTGCCCCCAGAAGTAACTGTTTTAAATAATGGCAATGCCTCGCACTCACATGGTGCTGAAATCATCTTCACATATATGTTATTTCGTCCTCACCATCAGCTCTGAAGCTTTGATCCTATTTTACAGTTACAGAAACTGAGGCTCAGTTTCCGAGCAGAAAAATAAAGATACAAATCCTCTTCTGAGAGGCCCGGGAAATTGAGAGAAGATGCACTGACCTAAATGCTGAGAAGTGCCTGGCCCCCAGCTTAACCAAGACAGGCACTCGAGGACTAGCTAAAATGCAAGCGCTCTTGCCCTACACGTCTACATCCCAGCCAAAACTAACGTTTGATTTGTGGATGGATTATAGATGTGTATGTATAATTAAGCTAATGCTAAAATTAAAGAACATTCCTAAAATAATACCAGTTTGGCAGAGGGTTAGGACTGGGATTTCGACTTCTTTGAGGGCTCGGATACGAGTTCTTTGTACAGCAGCTCTCCTATGGGAGGGAGGGCCTTGCAGGGGGAGGGGACGCTGTTAAATAGCAGTGAGGACACTGGAGTCCATTTTACTTGGGGTTTTTTGTTGTTTTCTTTCTTTCTTTCTTTTTTTAATCTAAGCAGTTCTTTCAGAGGATTCTAGCAGGGACACAAATGGAATTGAAAAATGTTTAAACAAAGAATACATATTTGCTTGTTCAAATTAAAATTACTTCTAGGCACATTATCGAGAAACTTTATCTGGAAAGTAATTGGGCAAAGCACAAGGGCTCTTAATTTTAACACGTAGTGTTTCAGAGAGAATGAAAGGGACATGATTTTATTCCCTTTCAAAGAGCAGCAATAAAGACCCTGATGATCCTGTATTACACACGATATGCAGCTCTTAATGCCATTAATGGAAATGGGAGGCAGGTGCATATACTCAGAGACTAAAGAACAACCTGAGAAGTGGCTATTAAGTCAGAGATCTGTCTATTCAGATCCCCCCCCTTGCCTCCCTTGTTTTAAGGACCAGCTCAATAACTAGCAGAGTTGTTAAAGCATTAATAGTCCTAATTCGCTCTGACACACTTGAAGGAAAAGTACCTATTCTGTGAGTACAAAGGACTCTCCTCCTCCTCCCGTTTCTAGTCTGTTTAGTTTGTTTTTGAGACCAGAGCTAATTTTATGCAGAATTAGATTTTAGAAAAAAAAAAAAAAATAACTCCCATGTTAATCCACCCAGCGCTTCGGGACCCCAAGCTAATTCTCATGGCTATTAGAGACCAGATTCTATCTTAATACTTGAGGTGGGCTGGGGGGGGGGGGCAGCAGCCAGAAGCCCCCAGTCCCTTTAATCAGGGAATCCTCATGCAATCCGGGATGGTAGTGGTGGCAGAAGTTGGAATCTGCAGTACATAAAGGGGTCCCCGCACCTCTGGTGAACAGGCCGCTTAACTCCGCACGCGCTTCTGATCGGCCGGATCCTGACATGACCCTGGTTTCACATGGGTCTGCTAAATCTTACTTGGCCATAACGCATCAGCCTCAGTTCACAAGAGCAAAGTGGCTTCATGGACGAAGGCCTACAGTTATCCCGGGGGTGCGCCGAAAGTCTCTCCTTTGGTCTCCCAGTACTTCCTGTTATTGTAGTAATGCTGCATGAAGGACAGCAGTAGGTTTCAATTATATGTGGCAAATAATTTCCCTGAAGCATTCTGTAGTGATATTAATTCCTTGTTGTTTATCGCTGCCAGAGTGGAAAGAGCAGAGCATTGGAAGCAATTCTGGTGAATAAAGGTTAATATCTGAACATCAAGCAAATAGATAGATAAATGAATAAATAAATAAATAAAATAAAAGTGCACAGAAGACTAAATGAGATTTCCACCTTGTTAGTGAATTAGGGCTCACGAATTTAATATGTTATTCTCAAATTCTTTCCCGAAGCATTTAGGAATAATTATACACCACTTAAAGGACAGGCATGGCCAGATAAACCTATTAAGTCTATAATTTGTACTAGAAGCAGGGTTTCCTGTACAGGCGAGCTGGATTTAATTTTATCATTTGTACTTTAAAATGTTTGTTGGTTATTAATCACATGGTATGTCGGACTTCTGAGGCTGCAGCCCTTCATTTTCCTGATACGTGAGGGCTCAAATGCGTGAACTCGGCTTCCCCCCTCCCCGCCCCATAAGCTCGCCAGTTTGCAACTCTGAACATCCATTTACACTCAGTATAAATGATCCCGATCCTGTCTTCGCGTTAGCCTCAAAAGCTCAAAAACCAGATGATCAGAAGCTCCCCCCCCCCAACACCTGTGTGTGGTCTACAAGCCATTTTCTTCCTGGGACAATCCTACTGCTGGGCCCTCCTCCAGCTGAGGAGGTGGCATCAAATCCTTTCAACAAGATACACAGGTTTGCAGCTAAAGGCACTGTAGCAACTCTGGACCTAACAAGTCAGGTGGCAGGCGGGAACGTGTACTCATCCAGGAGCACATACGGGCAGAAGTCCTTATTTTCGAGGCTTCACACTGGAAAGAAGACCTTGCCTGTACCCGGCAGGGACCCGTCTTAACCCTTGGTGTTTTTGGTGCACTTGAGGTCAAGGGAAGAAATGTGCCTCAAAACCTAACATCGCCACTGTTAGATCGAAGCGCTCAGCCAAAGATGCTGCCTTGGAAAGGGCTTCTGGGAATGTATGCCCCTTTCTTCATGGGAAAGGAGTGGGGTATTCTTCCAATCAAGCTAATATACATTTACTGAGCCCCTCTGTACGGCACGCAAGGCACGATGGGATTACGAAACTGAGCAAAACACAGTGCCGGGCTTCGGGAGGGCTTACGACCCCATAGCGGCAATAAGACCAATAGTCGATTTTAATGTGAAGTATTATTTCCTTGAGGACCGAGACTGTGTCTTATTCATTTTTATATCCCTAGTACCTGACGCTTGGTTGGGCACACAGGAGAGGTTTAATAAATGTTTACAGAATAAATGAACAATTCACCATCCCGGTGTCCATTCATTTCTCCGCTCGTTCATTCATAGCAAAATGCTATGGGGAAGAAAGGGGGATGCCCAACCATGAGTAGCAGAGAAAATGGATACAAAGATCTAGGCGAGATGAGCAGAATGCTTCACTGACAGAAGCAGGAACACGCGACAGTCGCAGCTATTCCTGGGGAACGAGGACTCCGATTGGGCCGTGTGTGTAGACAGAGTACAGGGTGTGGGAAGGGGAACATAAAACTGGGGAGGTAGAAAGATGGGGCGGCGTAAAGGGCCTCTACCCCCAGATTAACTGTTCTGACCACAAAACACACATGTGGCCAGCACCACAGATCGTGGGTTCGTACCACTCTTGGTCTGACGGCCAGAGAGACTATTCTGAACATAATGACTGACCATTTGACTTCTGTTTCATGCAGGAGCACTTTAAAGAAAATCTGGAATAAGGATGCATATCTGGATGTTAACGCCTCGCTGTTTATAACCTGCTGAAGGAAGAGGAGCTTGGTTCAAATTCCCACTCTGGACCGTGCCCCGAGACAAGGAGTGGGGTCTCCGTGGCCTTTCAGAAGTTTGGGTACAACGTTGTACCGCCCAGCACCCTACTTTAAGCAGACAGGCACACCCAAGCCAGCTCTCTCTTTAGAATCCAAGCTTCGAAAGTGTGCCTCCGGCTTTCTCAAACGGCCCCTCAGCCTAGCTCTTTACCTCAAACTTTTTTACCTTTAAGGAGGTCTCCTCTGATGCACGTCTAGCCATGTGGCTAGACCTGGGGAGGGGGCGGGCGGAGGGGGGGCTGGGGAGGAGCCTAAATACAAGCCCCTCCCAAAGGCTCCGATCAGCCCAAGTCCAAGGACTGGAGTCACAGGAGAGGCCCTTCTTCCCAACTTCTGTGCACTTACTTGGCATAGAGCTCTGATGAGCTTAATGCTACGGTTTCTAAGACCACAAGGGAAGCAGCCAAGAAGGAGGGACAGAAGTGGCTAAAAGCAGGCATGCTGACAGCAGTACAGAATGACAGCTGACGGCAAGGAAGGAGACAAAAACCATTCAGAAAGCTCAGTTACCCAGAACTGCTCATTTCAAGGTTTTATTGTATTCGAGAATACATATGCAATGAGGAAAGGGCTTTCCTCCTATTCCTCTTAGCTTTCCAGATCATCTCATCAGCTCTCAGCGCATTTGCAGTGAAACACAGAATATCAGAGCCGGCCAGGATCTTAGTGACCAGCTAAGTTCAAAGCCCTCATTTTCTGAACTCCTGGAATGAGGCCCTGACAGGCTCACTTCCTGAACGTCCATCACCCAGCCGGTCAGTGGCAGAGCAGGGCACAGCACCCGGGTCTCTGGCTCCCCGCCCGAGGCTTTCTCCTGCCTGGCAGGGATACACTTTGGGATACACTTACGTGCTTACGTTATAGCAAAACAAAACAAAACTCAACTTGCTTAGAGTGTACTGAATACTGAAATGTAACATCAAACTGGAAAGAACAGTAGCTTAGAACTTCTGAAAAGGTCAGTAAAAGAAATTCAAAGATATAGAGATAGAGATATGAAATTCCTAGAAATTCCTTTCTAATTACATTTTTATCGTTGTTATTGCTATCAGCAGCCTTCACTTATGAGACATCTGCAGTATCAGGGCTCTAGAAGTTACAGTGAGTTCCTAAAACACCATGCAGCAAGCCTCCCTTCAAGGACAGAAAGCTTTCTCGGCCTCAGCAGATGGCCCCCTTTCCACTCATTGTTACAACAGAGTTCTAGCACAAAAAGGCAACGTGGACTGCTTTCGGTCCCCGCATTCACCCTCCTGATCATTCAGCTTCTTCCCAAGAGGCCACTTGTAAGCCAGGCTTGGGAGAGAGCAAGAAAAGGGGGCCTGGAAAAGAACTGTCCGGATCCCAGATCCTTTTAGCTATTACACACCAGCACAGCTTCGGTGGTTGCTACTGGTTAGCTCTTTACATCGGTTCAAACCTTACATCTTGTTCTGAATTATTAGCAGGCTTTAATCGGTTAAATGTACTGTAGTCAACAATACCAAGAAAAAAAAATTGTTCATGTACAGAGAGGGAGGACATGGGAATCAGAAAAATGCTACCTTCCATCAAACCACCTGGAATATTATTGTATCATTCTGCGCTGTGCACATGAAACAAGACATAAAGGCTGGGGGGGGGGGGCGGTAGTCTGGCACAGGAGAAAAGATTTAAAGGGATACCTACACAGATCTAATTCCTACATCGTCAAGTCCCATGAACCCTAGAAGTGACGATCTCAGGAGGCTATCAACAACCAAAGGTTACAAGAGGTGTGGAGTTCTTTCACTCACAACAGAGAAGCAGTAACTCACCCAGGAGCCATTCACCAGTCAACCTGCTGGTATGAACTAAAGAAAGAATGGCTAAAGCACTTCAGGGCTACTGGGAGACAGCCATGAACACCAGGATCCCTGGGGACCATGTGGGACACCACGCTGACCTGGACTCTCAAAGGGACAGCTTCTCCTGCTAAGGATACCTAGCTTGTGAATGATTTATCACTCCTGTTCATTATAAGAAATTAATCTACCCAGTTGCGTTTTCTGGATCCTCATTCTGTTCCCATAGAGGGTGCCCCAGTAAAAGGCAAAAAAAAGGCAGAAATGGTCCTTAAGAGGGTACATCTGTCTTCCAACTTCAGGCCTTATGGGCAAACTCCTCTTTCAAGGCTCCATTGAGGAAAAAAGAGCATAATAATCACCAGCCATTTGTCAGACAGCCCCCAAAGCAGCAGCTAACCTCTCTCCTCTCCCCCTGCATCCCCCCCCCCACCCCGCCCTTTAAAAGCACCTCTTTCACCAGCCACCTGTCAAAATAAAGCAAGCCACGGATCTTTCAAAAACTGACACTGGAAAGAAGCCGTTGGACGATTTCTTTCCAGGACCTGTTGAAAGATAAAAGATGAAGCAGACAATTTAAAAGGCGAGACTGTACCCTCCCGATCACAAAGCTGAAAGCAGACAAACCGTGGAAGCCAATGACACAGGAAACGCCCTTTGACCAGAGACAGACATTAGGCATAGCAAAGTTATTTTCCATAAAGAATAAGAAACTGAATTAAGCCATTTCACAACTAATAGTCATAAAATCTCTTCATTGTAAAAAAAGTGGGAGAGGAGGGAGAATGGAGGGTTATTACGAGCTCCTCCTTTTAGAAACAATGACACCGCTTTCTAGGAAGTCCTGTTTAGATGACAAATGTTTTAGGAAGGGTTTTGTTTGGGGTTTTTTTCTCCCTTTGTTTTGTTTTGTTTTTTGAAGTGAGACACACAGACATGTGGGAAACTGCTCCAATCAAAGGGCAAAAGAACCACAGAAAAAGGCCCTGCCCTTCAAGCAACTAACTTGTACTCACCTTTGGGTTTAATCCCCTCCCACAGGACAACATTTTAGGTGTTTCTGGGAATACTGCTGAACTAAGTTTTTAGGAACCAAAGGTGATGCAGGTGCCTTGCAAGTGCTGCGAGAGGGTGCATCCGGGACGCGCTAGGGAAAAAGTGAACACTTAGAGCTGACCAACCACCTGAGTTTAACCTCAGATTTCCTCGCCTAGGCCTCCCCTGCACACCTGGAGAAGAGAAGCGTGGCCTGCGGTTCCGCTAGGCCTTAGACACGAGTGGAAGTTTCAGGCTTTTACACCTTCTAAAAGTTTAAAAAAAAAAAAAAAAAAAGCCCAAGAACTCCTCATGAAATTGAACTTAAGGCAGTCATTCAACAGAAGCCAAACACGTAGGAATGGAGAGATGATCACCGTTGTGCTCAATATAAAACCAAACACACACAAACATGCACACCTACAAACCACCAGAAATCATCTCAATGTCCATACAGGGTACCAGAAATCCATTATGGTCGCATTTACCCTGGGGAATATTATACAGCCATTTCAACTGTAACTGTACAGAACTGTGTGTACCTACAGAAGCATTTTCAGCGTTATCTTAAAAATAAGACAAACTGGGGCGCCTGAGTGGCTCCGTCAGTGAAGCGTCTGACTTTTTGGCTCAGGTCACGATCTCACGGTTTGTGAGTTCGAGCCCCACATCGGGCTCTCTGCTGTCAGCACAGAGCCTGCTTTGGATCCTCGGTCGGCCTCTCACTCTTGATTCTTCCCCGCTCGTGCTCTCTCGCAAAAACAAATAAACATTTTAAAAAAAGAAAGGGGGGCGCCTGGGTGGCTCAGTCGGTTGAGCGTCTGACTTCGGCTCAGGTCACGATCTCACGGTTCGTGAGTTTGAGCCCAGTGTTGGGCTCCGTGCTGACAGCTCAGAGCCTGGAGCCCATTTCAGATTCTGTGTCTCCCTCTCTCTCTGCCCCTCTCCCACTTGTGCTCTCTCGCTTGTGCTCTCTCTCAAGAATATTAAAAATTTTTTAAATAAATAAAAAATAAAAAGAAAGGTAATGGATTTAAAAAAAATTAGAGACATACCAAGTAGTATGTACAATTTAAATGAAGTACAATTGTATGTACGTGAGCAGGGAAGGGACCGCGGTATGCGAAGGATATAGAAGTTCCTCCTCACAATTGTTGTCATACCATCTTTTCAATTGGAAAAAATTTAACCTACCATAAACCATAATCTCTGGAGGCCAAGTGACACTGTGACAAGTCAGTGCCAGGTACAAAGTCCTGAGAGCAGAGTGAGGGCAGGGAGAAGAAAAATGGCTGAAAAAGCAGAGAAGGTGCTTTCCAGAGCCCCAAGACCATGTGAATTCCTAGATCTGAAGTGGCTTCAGCCCACAGGTTCCCATTTCCCCTGGTGTGCAACCGTCTGGTGTTCTGGCCATCGCAGGCGGCTGTCTGTGTTCGCTGTTATCGTGGTGGTGTTAGCAGGCAGCTCAGACTCCGAGACCAAGAGATATGAATTCAGGCACAAAAAAGGAAGCAGTTACCAATAAAGATAAGAAGAGTTTGATTCTAAGAAAAAGAAAAGAAAAGAAAAGAAAAGAGAAGAAAAGAAAAGAAAAGAAAAGAAAAGAAAAGAAAAGAAAAGAAAAGAAAAGTCTGATTCATTAGACTGAACACAACACCACGGACCCAAAAGTCTGACCAGATTTCTCAAGTGTGGTTTCTTCGGATTTTATGGCAGATCAGTACAAGAGACGAAATCCCTGACAACACTGATTATTACACTGTTTACTGTTTCACCTAAGAATCTATATAACAAATACTTTCCAGATTTAGCAAAAAGAAGACAACGTCTCACCTAAGGAAATGTTAGGTTTCTTTTGATCAGATAAGCAAAAAATGCATATAACCAGTTTGGCGTCCTGTTTAACCCCAGCCAACTGCAAAGCCTACTACTGGTCAAGTGTGGAGGGCTCACTCTCTACAATAAATAGCCTTGCTTTCTTCCATCCTTTCCATGCGTGTCTTTTTATTTTCTGTTTACATAAAATAGGTTCATCTACATAATGCATTCAGAAAAGGCCCATAGTGAGTGCTCGGCAAACGCTATCTACGGTTAACTAGGATAATAATTAACAACAATTACCACCATGATTGTAGGAATCTTGGTGAATATGGATTAAATAATTTTAAGTAGGTAGGGTTTATATTACAATTCAAATTTTAAAACCTTGGAAGAAGATGATATGACTTCTTAAAGTTTCAGGCCCTGCCAGATTTTTAAAAATTAAAGACATATGGTTGAAGGATGGGTCACTAGTTCCTTTTAAAACTGCACCCTTGATGTTTAAGGACCAACAGATTTCCATTAGTAAAGCAATTAGAAGGGCTGATGAAATCATGTCAATCTCTTCCTGGTTGTTTTTGTTAAGTGAGGAAAAAAAATGACCAATATTGACTGATTAAACAAAACAAATATGAGGAAAAGGAAGAGGAGAGGCAGAGGAGAAAGGCCCGGTCGAGGTTACAATAAATTGTTTAAAAAGGAACATGAGCACAAAGTCAAACGATTCAGTGGACAAAATTCAATACAACTGAAAAACACACTTATGTGACGTGGTACTTGAAGAAATTTCCGACATTTTACATTTACCTGGAGTAAAATGCCTTGCTCTGCTTCCTTATTTAAATTGATCAAAATCTGCCTTCATTTCAAAGAATTATAATCACAATTGAAATACCTGAAGTACATTTTAATGGTCCCTTGGAAACTGTCTGCAGTTGGGGGCTGGGCTTTCTTCCACAAGAGCATAACACTACTAAATACACAGTATTATACAAATTTAAGGTCTGACACAACTCTCTGATCACACATCAAGTAACTGTTGCAAAAGGTGAAAAATCCCTTTACAGCCAATTTTTGTTAGGAAAAATACTTCATACTCAAGGCAATTTATCTTTGGCAAAATGTAGGATCTGAATCTACATTTCTGAAATGTCACCCCAGGAAGCCACAAAGCATTGGCATACCACTCAAGCTTATAGTGCAGATTCAAAGACAGTTCTGAAATTAAAACTGCGCCAAATGCAATCATTTCCCCTTATTGTTGGTGTCCAGCCTGCATCCCTCTCACATGAAAAACACTTCTCAATTCTGGGGGCTGTTTTTCCTTTCTGCAAAATATGGGGATGGAACAGCTGCTGGAGCTTTGAGAAAGAAAACAAATACTCTGTCCTAACAGCGGAGGCGCCACGAGTCTCTCATGTTAATATGGTCAATTACAGCAATGCCTTCTATAAATGTGACTAATTAAAGGGAATATGGGCTGAATTATACCATATTTTACAATCTCTCTACAAAGAAATACACCCTTGTCACTTTCAAGCACAAAGTGACCCCTCCCCAGAAGTACAGGCAACCAAAGCAACTTAGAGACTACTTTAATAGACAGTTATAAATAACACAATGGTTTCAATTGGAAACCTGCTCTTCCCCTCTATAGGTGTTAAACATCTCCTAATACTGTATTTAGGCCATTCATTTGCTTCTAGCCAACCCTTTTATTACAGACCCAGCTGAGATAAACAAGAATCCCAGAACCTCATGGTGTGTTTACTTCATTCTTGAGCTTAGAAGCAACCGAGAAAATCTCAGGGCTCCAAGAGAAATGCTAAGACGTTATTGGTGAAAACAGTACATGTTGTGTCTGCTTTCAAAATAAAAGCAGAGACGATCACTCCTCCCTAAACTTAAAGCTACGGTTTAGACAGCTAAGGATTGGTTTGCCCTCTCATAAACTCTTAGCCCATACCAGGTACTTCATAGCATATAGACGATTTGATCACTTTCACAAGAAAGGAACTGCTTATTTCTATTCTTTTTTTAAATTTTTTTAATGTTTATTTTTGACAGAGAGAGAGAGAGAGAGAGAGAGAGAATGAGTGGGGGAGGGGCAGAGAGAGAGACAGACAGACAGACAGACACAGAATCGGAAGCAGACTCCAGGCTCCAAGCTGTCAGCACAGAGCCCGACACGAGGCTCGAACCCACGAACCCTGAGATCATGACCTGAGCCGAAGTCGGACACTCAACTGACTGAATCACCCAGGCGCCCCTGTTTATTTCTATTGTTAATCAGGCAACTTATCCTTATAATAATAGCAAGCCACAGTATTCAAACTAGGGCACTTGCATAATTGTTATATTTAAATTCACATTTAAAATAGGGCAACTTAATTTATTTTTTTACTTTTTTTTTTTTAACTCTACACCCAACATGGGGCTCGAACTCACAACCCTATCCTCATTTTAAAAATTCTTTTCTCTCTTCACTGTTCAGCTTGTATGCTTTCCAGTAATTAATTACTTTTAAAAGTAAAACCTTTCAGGGGCACCAGGCTGGCTCAGGAGAGCCAGTCAGGAGAGCATGAGACTCTCTCAGGAGAGCATCTCGGACTCATGAGTTCAAGCCCCACGTTGGGCACAGAGATGACTTAAAAAATACAATTCTCGGGACACCTGGGTGGCTCGGTTGGTTAAGCATCCGACTTCGGCTCAGGTCATGATCTCACGGTTCGTGGGTTCCAGCCCCTTGTCGGGCTCTGTGCTGACAGCTCTGAGCCTGGAACCCACTTCAGATTCTGGGTCTCCCTCTCTCTGCCCCTCCCCCGCTTGCACTCTGTCTCAAAAATAAACATGAAAAAAAATTTTTTTGATATAGAATTCTCAAAGATATCAATTATATTTCGATTTTAAAAATAAGTAATCTGGGACGCCTGGGTGGCTCAGTCGGTTAAGCATCTGACTCTTGCTTTCAGCTCAGGTCACCATCTCATGGTTTGTGAGCTCGAGCCCCACATCAGGCTCCGCGGACAGTGTGGGGCCTGCTTGGGATCCTCTCCCTGCCCCCCCTGTCTATCTCTAAATGACAAACTTTAAGTAAATAATCTGAAAAACAATCCCTGTTCTCAGAGCCGGGGCACATGGCAGGGAAGCTCCTTCCCAAATTTGCCTCCTATCTCCAGGGACACTCGCGCCACAGGCCAGCCCCTTCCTCTCTCCTGGGGTACCTCCGCATACTCCGTTCACCATTAATACAGTCTCGGGGAGGACAGGCATTTTGCTACCCAGTGACAAGTGCATCTGGTCCATCTTTTGCGGAAGCCGAGTTCTACTGTAACAATCACTGCTGGGCCAGAGGGTTTTGTTTTGAGCCACTCATCATGCAAAAACAACGAGTTATTTCTGTGGTCTCTATGGGAATAAAAGTGGACACCAAACTTTCCCAGAAACCTGACGGCTTTAGTATTCCCAGCACTGGGGTGGTTCCTCTGCAGACACAAGAGTTCACTCTGCATTCTGGGGTCCCACGTGATCCCAATCCCCAACATGATGGCTAAAGTCTATTACCAGAGAAGGGCACTCTATGTAAAAGCCTCACTGACTTAGCCCGTCTCGCCCACGCTGTTCCACCAAGTACTCCAGAATTCACCTCAGGACCCAATGAGAGAAACGGACCCTGACCATTCAAGTATCTAGGGGGGACCCCGTGATGGTGTGAAAAAGCACTCCTCAGGGAGAATGGGAAGAGCCCTCACGGGCCTAAGTGCAACGTCTACATGCTGAAGAAAACTCTGCTTCGCCCTGATCATCATTCACCCAAGACCAAGGGCTTCTCCTTGGAAACAGTTATCACAACTGTCGCGGCAGAAGAATAAAGCAGAGAGGGAGAGGGACAAAGCGTGGTTTCCCGTGAAGGGACTAGGTAAGCGACGCCTCAAAACATTTGAGGGAGCTAGCAGTGTTCTAGGTGCTGAGGATAAGGGCAAAGGGGCCCGCCCTTGACTGTGCCCTGAGGAACAGAGAGACCGACAGCGTGGGGTAGACTGGAGGTGGGGGGAGGAGAGGAATAACAGAGGAGAAGGTGTGGGCTGGCATGGGAGAGGGCAATGGGCAGACCCCATAAGGCCTCATAAGCTTTGGCTTTCACTCTGAGTGGCGGGGGGGGGGGGGGGCAAGGGGGGGGGACTGGAGCATTCTGAGCAGAGAAATGATATAGTCTGAGTCAGAGTTCACAGAAAAGGATCGCATTGGCTGATGTGCGGAGACAGCCCGGGCGGCGGGGGCTGGTGAGAAGGATGATAGCCAGAGCCAAGCGACCAGTTAGGGGAAAGTACAATAATCCAGAGTAAGAGGGGATGGGAGAAGAGACCAGCACAGGAGCTGCCCAGGTGGGAAGAGGTCGACAGATTCTGGATACACCTTGAAAGCAGAGCCCAAAGGCCGAGCTTACGAAAGAGCATCTCCACAGAAGCCACCTGCCACCCGGTGTCCGGAATCTTTGTTCAGATCACAAGAAAACTGACAGTCCCTTATTTTGGAAGGCCGTGATTTCCTCATGTGCCCTCCCCCTCACGAGATACCAGGCCCTCCTGTAAGACTGCCACACTGCTTAAAGATCGATCAGCCTCCCGCCAACAGAGCCTTCTTCCCAGAGTGTCCAGGCCCGTCAGACCCGAAGGGGCAGGAAAAAGAACACGTGAGTTCCAAACTGGGGGAAAACGAGGCAGAACATTAACCAAGCAGCCAGCCAGGGGCATTCACTTCAAATCCAGGCTAAAGTGGACCCACTGCACGCCCCCCCCCCTTAAAAAAATTCTCCCCGCGAACACAAAACACGATTCCTCCGCAGAGCCTCCAACATCGTGGTCGGGGAGGGATTGTTCAAGGACTGCCTCTAAAAGTACACCAGTGAAAAGTTGTCTTGTTTTGCAATTTCGAATCTTAGCATGGGGAAATATTCCATAATTAAGGCAATTTTAACAATAGCAGATAATAATTTGACTATAAATTGGAAGGAATGTAATGACTGCTTATTCTGGCACCAAAGAAACAGGACTTTCTGTGAAGTGACTGCCAAGAAAAAGGATACTCCCACTCAGACCGGACCATTGCAAGTAGTAACTGTTAACCACATGCTGTTTGCAAAGACACAGTGCTTTGTTTTCATCTCTCACCAAACACCAGGCTGAAAACGCAAATGGAGACAAACTCCGTTGGAGGAAGAGAAACAATAACTGAAGGGAAGAAAAAGTTCTGTGGCTTAATGCTTGCTGGGACACCGACGTCAGGGCTTTGCAGAACGAAGGAAAGCTTGGCGGTCCAAAAGAAACCACTTTCCAGGGCGCCTGGGTGGCTCAGTCGCTTAGGCGTCCGACTTCGGCTCAGGCCATGATCTCACTCACGGTTTGTCAGTTCGAGCCCCGCGATAGGCTCTGTGCTGACAGCTTGGAGCCTGGAGCCTGCTTGGGATTCTGTCTCCCCTTCTGTCTGCCCCTCCCCTCCCCTCGCTCTCTCTCAAATAAAAACATAAAAAAAAAAAATTTCTTTTTTAAAAAGAAACCACTTTCCAGTCCGCTCCTGTAGACCAGAAGCCCGGCCTATAGGAGAGGAGCCAGGCTTAAAGAGGCTTGTGAAAGCCAACTGACAAAGTAGCTGTGAAAAGAAAGGACTAGAATGAAAGGAATGGCTGGGATGAAGCAGGACCAGGTGACCTTGAAGTAGACCAGACAAAGGCAGCAATCCTGCCTGGGGCCTGCCCCCAGCCTCCTGGGGAAGAAAAGGGAAGTGATCACCTGGTAGAAAGGGGGAAGCAAGGAACAGGGGCAAAGGCGGCCTGGCCTCTCTCTTGAAAAGCACCTCTGCAGGTACAGCTGACTTCCTGTGTCTGGAATGGACAACGTAAGAAGCAACCATTTGTCCACCAAGCTTCAAACAAACCATGTGAAACACTCAGCTCCCAAGCAAGTTGATAAATAACACTACGATCTAGGTTTGAAAAGAGGATTCTGGGGCACCTGGGTGGTGGACTCTTTCCCTCTCCTGCTGCCCCTTCACCCCACTCGCGATCGCTCTAAAATTAAAAAAAAAAAAAAAAAAGAGGCTTCTCTTGCCCTTTCTTATTTAGGCATCTAGGACTGAATGCAGAAATGTTTAAAGCTTTTTTTTTTAATTTTTTAATGTTTATTTATTTCTGAGAGACAGACAGAGAGAAAGACAGAGTGTGAGCTGAGAAGGGGCAGAGAGAGAGGGAGACAAAGAATCTAAAGCAGGCTCCAGGCTCTGAGCTGTCAGCACAGAGCCCAACGTGGGGTTCGAACCCATGAACTGTGAGATCATGCCCTGAGCCGAAGTTGGACGCTTAACCGACTAAGCCACCCAGGTGCCGCTGAATGCAGAAATTTAAAATAAATAGTTTCACATGGGGGGGGCGCCTGGGTGGCTCAGTCAGTTAAGTATCTGACTCTTGATTTCGGCTCAGGTCATGATCTCACAGTTCATGAGTTCCAGCCCTGAATCAGGTTCTGCGCTGACAGTGTGGAACCTGCTTGGGATTCTCTCTCTGCCTCTTGGCTACATGCCCTCTCGTGTGTGTTCTCTCTCTCTTCCTCTCTCTAAACAAATAAACTTTAAGGGGCTCCTGAGTGGCTCAGTTGGTTAAGCATTGACTTCAGCTCAGGTCATGATCTCAGAGCTCATGAGTTCGAATCCCACACCAGGCTCTGTGCTGACAGCGCAGAGCCTGGAGCCTGCTTCAGATTCTGTGTCTCCCTCTATCTCTGCCCCTCCCCTGATCACACTCTGTCTCTCCCTCTCTCTCTCTCAAAAATAAATAAATATTTGAAAAAAATGTTTTAATTAACTTTAAAAAATAAATAGCTTCAGGGGCTCCTAGGGGGCTCAGTCGGTTAAGCGTCTGACTTCAGCTCAGGTCATGATCCCACAGTCCATGAATTTGAGCCCGCATCGGGCTTCTATGCTGACAACTTAGAGCCTCAGAAATTAATAAATGTTAAAAATTTTTATAAATAGCTTCATATGAATTCATTTAAAAGGGATAAATAGAAATATCCATTCCTAGAATGAATACAAAAATCAAAAATCATGCTTGAACTTATTTTTGAACCATAAACATTGCTCAAACACCAGCCATGTGCCATGCAATGTGACAGAAACTGGAGATACATGGTCTCAGATCAGACATGACTGGGCAAAGAGGGGCTTTCTTTTCTGTAAGGTTCAAATGAGGCACATGGTCAAAGATAAGGACCATCAAATGTGTGTACTCCTATCCTTAACTTCTAGTGCTTCTTTAATTATGATTATACATTTACTCAGTTTGGTAAATGTTTAAAAAGGAAATCAATATTCAAATATTTAAACCTGTCCCCTCTAACTAAAAACCAACTCTTGCCTCTTGTTACTTCAGGTCAGAATGTCAGTTTCCCAAGCAGAGCATAGTAGGCGGTAACATTAGTAAGGAACTAAATGAACTTGAATGTTCTAGAGGGCTTAGAGAAGGTGTGGAAGGACAAAATCACCAACCAAAAGCTCTGAAGTGACTAAACCACTGAATTAATAATATACAGCCTTTAACTCATTTTTTTAAGTTTTGTTTTTGTTTTTTTTTGAGAGAGCAAGCGAGCGAGCATGTGCGCATGAGTGAGGGAGGGGCAGAGAGAGTAGAGGGAGACCCAGAGTCCGAAGCAGGCTCCAGGTTCCAAGGTGTCAGCACAGAGCCCAACGTGGGAGTCGAACTCACGAACCGTGAGATCATGACCTGAGCTGAAGTCTAACGTTTCATCACTGGGAAACCAGGTGCCATAAAGAGGGGAATGTGTGAATGAACTAACTTTCCTTTCTTTCAAGAGCAATTCTGAATTTCAAATAGGTCCTATTCTTTCTAAAGTATACTCTCTATATATTTGAATTATACCAAACACCATTACTCAATACCGCCCTGAAACATCGTAGCGCCCTCAAGGGTTAGGGAGCCACCTCTGAGCTTCTGGCCCATCATAAAGGGGCTCAAGGAACTAAACGGATCTGCCAAGATCAGCCAAGTTCTGGATCTGCTGCTTAGCTTCTGGCCTCCCCACCCTGTTTCTCTCGCACTTCTCCCAGATGTCAAGTTTTGCCCGCCTCTAAAACCATCCCTCCTCTGACCTCTCCACTCCCCACCGGCCAGCACTACTTGACTTCTATTCAGCCATGGACTAGGAAGCCAGACGACCCAAGCCTTCTGTTTACCCAATTTGAATCCGCACCTCAAAAGCTTGAACTCCTGTCTGAAACCTCTTTGAATCCCCAGCACCTAGCATTTTGCTCTTGATAGAAGAGCCATTCAATCAGTGATGGCTGATGATAAATTTCCGAAGGCCTCGTCTCCAAGTAGAATGCATGGGCTTTATGACAGCTGTTTCCATCATGTAGCTTTTCTGCTTACTTCCACATTCCCAGCTGTGTTCTGGATGGCTGTGCCGGCCAGAAGCCTAGGGATTTACTGTACTTCTATTTCTTGATAAGATACTTGAAGAGAATAAACACATGGCAAAGAGGACATTAAAGTAAGGGATAAAGAGATCTTTTTTATTTTACCAATAAAGAGAAAGGGAAAAAATATCACCTAGCACGCGGACACTTAATAAATGACAAGACTGGATTCCTTTCTAATTCTCTCCAAAGTACTCTCAATGGCCTAGGCTTACTTCTCTCCCCTCAGCAAAGCATCACAGGCGATGCAGCAATTGCCTCTTGATGAAACAAAAATGTTTTTTTTTTTCCGCGTTCAGCACACCTTCCTCTTAAATCCAAGTTAGCCAAAATTAAAATGAGCATGCACGGAGTCGAAATTAAAGCTCTCTTCTGAGACAATACCTCATGAGGAATTTCATTAGAAAACTTAGAATCATGGAGTCTCAGAGATGAAAGGGACTCGGAGATCATCCAGGGCCGTGGTTGTCAACCATGGCTGCTCACTGGGACCACTGGGGAGCCTTTAAAAAATTATCATGACCTAGCCCCACTGCCCGAAAGTGTGATTTAATTGGTCTGAGGTGGTGCCCAGGCATCAGTCGGTTTTAAAGGCTCTCCAGGTGATTCTAATGTGTGGCCAGGCTTGACAATTCCTGATTTCATTCGGCATTCTAACGTCCCCACTCCCGTTTTTCAGACAAAAGAGAAAGAAGCTGACCCAAGGTACCAGACAACTAATCGGTCAGAGCTCAGCTGGAACTGCTCCTTCCAAGAAACCACGTCCTCCCCGTGGAAAAACTACTCCATCTAGGACAGTGGGGTCGGTCCCCTTTTCCCTCCTCAGTAAACCAACATCCCCCCACCTATCCCACAGCAAATGCATTTTCTGAATATTCTTTGCCTTGGAATCCCATTGCATAATTCTTAAAAACCCAAACTATGTGCGTCTGTTTTCCTCCATCCACTTGCTTCATTTTAACTTGTGATGAACTCTGGGAGGTTAATCAGGCATGGTTTCCCCTTAAAGAAGCCAGACTGCTTTTGCTCTGATAGGCTGGACTCACTTGGCCCAGCCTTCTCCCCATTATCCTCACGCGGGCCTTGTGTTTGGAATGCTTTGCAAGGTGCACCTCCGATTCTCTGAGCTCACTCCCTTTCTAGTTTGTACCTGCCCTGCCGCACCTCGCGGCCTTCCCTTTTCTCCTGGCCTAAGCTCTTTCCATTTTGTGAAAGATTCCTTTTCCCCTGAAGCAGCCTCTTTTACTCTGCCAGTTAGTCATGCCGGGTTCTTTTTTTCTTCCCCCAAGCAGCTGGTCTTTTTGATGTCTGGCACACATTTATCTGGGCTTCCAATAAGATGTTTTTACATAGTTTCCAGGCTTCCTGGAGGTTATTGACTTTTTTTTGGGGGGGGGGGGTAACTCTTCCATTCAATTTTTTTCCTAATTTCTAACATTTGTTAGAGTTTCTTTTTCAAAAGTTGAATACCTGGCTGATGGATCTCTTTGATTTTTCTCTCCCACCAGATTGCTGAATTAAATGCATCAGAACTTAAATATAACATTTCAAATTACCTCCAGGATGGAATTGCTTCATGAATTTTCTGCACTTTCATGTTCTCTGTAGTAAGCAACAGATGCTTGGCCAAGTGAAATTGAAAATGCTAATTCTTACCTGTGCGTGTTTTAGCGGGTCTGCTTATATAAATATCCTAATATCTTTAAGAAGCCTGTGTTCTTCTGCTTGGTAAAGACAATAAACTTGAGATTTTACTTTGTAAAAGGTAACCAATGTGCCCTGAACAGCTTTACATACTGAATCTGATGTGCTAAATTACTCATCTAAATTTACTCCAAATTGCCTAACATGAAAGCCTCCATTATCCCTTAAAGAAGATCTCAGAGCGAAAAGAAAAATAATTTTGAATCTTTCTGGAAAATCCTATGCCACTCAGTTATTAATAAAGTGGTTAGGTACTCCCCCCCCCAAAAAATAATAAAAACATTTATTATATGTTATACCAACATATGGAGAGTTACTCTAAATTTATTTTACTTCAGAATGTTTAGCTCCAAAAGATTCCGAGGAGAGTAAGAGACCATGGGATGACAATCTATCACCAAAGCAGTATAAACTCCATGAGACAGTTATGTGCAAAGACCATCGATCTGACTCAAGCAAAGAATTAGGAGGAAGACGGCATGCACCCCTGGGGAGTTCATAAATGACTTAATGAAAGTATCATTTGTGATACTTGATGCCACGGAAGCTCAAAGTGGAGGAATGACTCCATTCAAATCACTGCAGCAAGGAAACGAAGCTGGTGATGTTCAGCATGGAATGAGAAGGTAACAGACAAGAGGAAGGCAGACTGGTTCAAAGAACTGCATGTATGTGGAGTCACTGTCTCATGCACCTGAAACTCATGTAACACTCTACGTACTAACACTCACGTACGTGAGCTATACTGGAATGAATTTTTGTTTTTGTCTTTTTTTTTTTAGTGTTTTTATTTTTGAAAGTGTGCTCCCAAGAGGGAAAGAGCATCCCAAGCAGCTATGCGCCGACAGAGGAGAGCCCGATGCGGGGCTCAAACTCATGAACTGCAAGATCATGACCTGAGCCGAAGTTGAATGCTTAACCGGGCCACCCAGGTGCCCTGAAAATAAAAAAAAATTTTTTTCAAGAGAACTGCATACTTAAAACAGCCTCCTGACAGCCCTCACTGCTGTTATTTCCCTTGCCTCACTGACCCTTAACTCCCAGGGGCACTAGTTAGCTTCCTAAAACCGTCGACTAATAACATTCCCCAACTCAGTAACCATCACCAGCTCCCCATGGCCCAAGGAATACAATTTATATTCCTTCAGCTGTTAACACTAGGTTGTCTGTGTCCGGGTATGAACCCTTGGCCCACAAGGGACATGACTGGATCCTCTACCTACTATAGCATCAAAACAGTGCTGTGATGGTCTTTTGCTAGTTGATGGTCGTCTTATAGGTTCCATTTCTGAAACCAGCCCTCCATGGGAGCCGGAAAGGTACTTTGTCTTTCGATCTGTCCCACACAGCACAGACTGTTATTTTGGGCCAGGGAAGACCTGGGTTCAGATTCCACCTCTACCATTCACTAGCTGTGAGACTGTGGATCTATTTCCAGACCGCTTTGAATCTGTTTTCTTGTCTTATAAAACAGGGAGGATGATGAAGATAATAATACTTCTGCCTTCATATGGTTGTTGTGGATTTCAAATGAGATACTATGTAAAGCCCTTAGCTGGGGACCAGGTCCAGAGAAAGCAGTCAATAGCTTCAAGCTCTTTTCATGAGGCCAAAATGCATTTTTTGTGAACACATGTGGGAACCACCCCAGTACTAAAACAGTCAGTGTTACTGGGGAGCCAGATTCCCTTCCAACTGATTCAGATTTAACACTGATGTTGTTTCCCTGGTAGAGACAACAAGAAACTTCCTTTTCATTCCTCAGTCTAGTCTCCAGCTAATCCTGCAATTGCATGGAACCCAGTGAGTCCAATCAAAAAGGAAAATAGTAATTATACTGAATCAAACATCTTATATTTGTATGTTCTAACTAGAGATTGAGCTGCATAAGCCAGAACTTTTATTGTTTTGTTTTTTTGAGCACGTCCAGGAAATAGTTCCTATACTACCTGGGACAATCTCTATACTGACAGGCCCTGTGGCTCAATTAGACCCTCTTTCTTAAGGGAAACGCAGGGAGCCAAACTGAGGATTCCAACAGAATAGAAGATCACAAGTTCTCTGCAAAATCCAACCCACCTACTTAAGTGGGAAAGAGGAAATGTAAATCTTGAGGACATATGCTGTCTTACATACGATAATCACCTCAGTATCAGAAAATATGCCTACCAACCAGGGTGCCTGGGTGGCTCAGCTGGTTGAGCATCTGACTCGAGTCATGATCCCAGGATCGTGAGGTCAAGCCCTTGCGCTGAGCATGGAGGCTGCTTGGAATTCTCTCTCTCTCTCTCTCTCTCTCTCTCTCTCTCTGTCCCTCTCCCCCACTCATGCATGCTCTAAAATAAAAATTTTTTTAAAAAGTGTGCCTACCTCTCCAATGCACACGTACAGCTTTTGCCACGTAATCCTAACCTAGCTTATGTCGTTCCCAGAATCCTTTGAGGCATACATGTGCATATGCGTGTGTATGTGCCTGCAAGTGCATTGCTCATAAACATAAATGGGAACTGGAAACAAAAACTCCAAAATCACAACTATGACACACTTCTTTATCCTTCAATGTCCCTATGAAAGAGACCTATGGCAAGCTTCAGAATATCTCTAGGAGCACCTGGGTGGCTCAGGCTCAGTCAAACATCTGACTTCAGCTCAGGTCGTGATACCATGGCTTGTGAGTTCGAGCCCTGCATAGGGCTCTGTGCTGACAGTGTGGAGCCCGTTTCCAATCCTCTCTCTCTGCCCCAACCCCACTCGTGCTCTCTCTCTCTCAAAAATAAACGAAGAGTAAAAATAAAGATCTCTAACCAACTGCCTCACTCTTAAAGGCAATTTCAGCAAAAATTAGATTAGGGAATAAAGTGCCAAATGTTGAGGCACCTGGCTGGCTCAGTGGGTGGACGTGTGCCTCTTGATCTCATGGTCATGAGTTCGAGCCCCATGTCAGGTGCAGAAATTCCTGAAAATAAAACCTTTAAAGAAATAAAAAAATAAAATTAAACGCCGATCGTTGCATCTCTGTAACCCTGTCTTTTGGAGGGGAGGCACAATGAAAACAGATTGTTAAACTTCCTATTATCATTTTTTACTAGCAAACTAGCATTACCTAGTTAATAATCTGGTCCCAAATCCCTTCTCCCTTGGAACTCTGGGGGCACCCCTTGCTCATCTGCACCACTGAGATGGCACTTCTCTCACACCACACTGCATTCCGATTACGTGTGTGCGCGGCTTATCTCCCTGCTACCTGGAAAGGTCCTGGTGACAGAGGACCCTCTGACCCTTCTCGCTGCCTCGATGACCGAGCACAGAATACCGCACATAGTAGGGTGCTCCAAAAAGATATGCCCATTGAAAGCTGAACAAAAACCTATCCTTTCTGTTAAAGATCCCTTTTGATCTACCCATTATTTGATAAGAACGGGGGTCAAGAGGATAGACAATGCAGGAGGAAGCCCTGTCAGCATGATGTACTCCCTGATACCCTTGAGAGCACATCAAATTATCTTAATTATGATCTAAAAAGACTGAGACTCCTTAAGAACACAGTATTCTAAAGCTTGTTCAAACCTCTAGAAAGCAAGTACAAGGCCATCAGGAATAAAACCTTAAACTTGGGCTAAGCCTGGAGCTAGGCACCCAGACATTGTGACCCTTTGCCTGGAAAACAATCCTGGGCTTTTTGCACCTAAAAAAAATAGATCATCTCCACCCCTACCCCTCCCCCCCCCCCCACACACACCTCTGGCCAGAGAAAGTGCCGGGCCATTCATTCAGACATGGGCTGAATCTGAATACAAGTCACTATATTGACTATGCTCCCCAAAATGACCAAAACCCAAAACTATCCGAGTGTAGCCCAGGGGAAGACAAGGCTAATGTATGCATCTGGACAGGCCAGGGGGATGGTAAAGATTACCCCCTGTTTCTATACTGGCCGTCTAAAGGTATTTACTTGGGTCTGTCTGTGTTGTGACAGTGTCCTAGGCTCAAATGAATGCCTCTAACACTCCACATTTTTGAGCCATTCAGTCATGCATTTTTGTTATTGTTGAAAGTGGTGCGAAATTGCACTGCATGAGCTAAAGTCCTTGGTGGTCTTCCAAGGATTCCAGCTAAAAAGGCACTTCCTTTGTTCCTCAGGAGAATGCAGTCCAGTAGGTCATTCAAAAGGGGAAATAAAAGCAGCAGCCCTGGGAGGGAGATGAAGGACAAGACAAAAAGAATAAAATGTTTTGGGTGTGAGCACATTAGCTTCCATTTCCTGCTGCTGGTCGCTAATAACTCTCCTATGTTTGGGGGGGGGGGGGGTGTCCAGATAGACATTTATGCAAAAATATCGCTCAGGTGTTTGCCCGGGACCAGGACAATCAAAGGGAACACCTAGCACAGTCCTTGAGGACCCTTCAAACTTCCGTCTTCCTGAGATGCTGGCTGGGGAAGATGTCCTGCCATTAGGCGCCTACACCGAGCCAAGTGGGAGAAAGTGGGGAGGGCAATTTCACAACCCACTCCCTGAATGCCTCCGGTCCGTCTCAAAGGCACATATTGTTTGCAGGAGCAGAAGATGAAAACTTGTCACATTCCCATTAAGTGCATCGCCGCATCTATCCCTTCAAAATGTGGGAATGACAACTGTAACCTTCACGCCAATCATCTCTGCTGGGCCCAGGCCCAAACCGATCAGGGCACAAAGACCCCAGGTCTGACCTGTGGAGCCCCCAAGCTTCAGTGGCTGCTGGTTCACTTCACTTTTTCTGGCGGCGCGGAGGGAGAGGGGAAAGAAAGAGGGCTTTTCAAGGCTCTACAACCAATAAAATCGTGCCGCTCTGAGGACATACTTGAGTTCCCAAAAAGACAGGCAGCTCAAGGGCAAACAGTCTCTAATCAGTGGCGTGCGAATTATTTGGTAACTGCCAAGGTGCAGTGAGCTCCTAGGCTGCTCCAACAATTTCTTGAGTTCTATTTCTAGACAGATGCCGAATACACTCGGAAAGTGCCCGGCGACTTCCCTCAATTACCTTTGTAATTTATATGTAATTGATGACTGCACTTAATCTCCAAGGTTATTAATAGCCCTTCCAAAAAATGACCCCCACGTCTTCCTAAGCCTCTAGAATCGCCTGGTTGAAATTACAGTATTTCCTTTGCTGGCTGCCGGCCCCCTGCCCGCCCCACCCGGGTGACCAGCACCGCGAGGCAAAGGCGCGCTCCGCTCACTTCCATGAAAGGTTCGGAATGGAGGCTTGGCCCCCGGGGGGCTCGAATCGCTCCCTTCCCCGTTAGGTGACGCTGGCCAGCAGCCAGCTAGATTCGTGGTTCTTTCTGAAGCCTCAGGGCGAACCGGCTACCTGCACCGCGGCTGGCCCCGGCGCGGCCCGCGGGGCTGCGCGCAACAGTTGCCCTCCGCGAATGAGACTGCGACCCGGAGGGCAGCGGCCGGCCGCCGCCAGCCTCGCGAGGAGGGGCGAAGGGCACCCGCCGAAAAGCTGCCTCCCCGGCGCCCCGAGAAGGGCTTCCACCAACACCCCACGCACCCCCCAGCGCCGAAATCCGGTGAACTCTTTCACAGGCTAAGGCTTCTCCATTTGCATAACCATCTCCAAACTGAGATTCAGGTTTCCCGTAGTCAGTCCTTTCAAAGGTTTGTAATTGAATGTGCAATTAACCCTGAAAATGAGGTGAGAAAAAAGAAAGGGGGTGGGGGAAGTACCCTTCCCGTCCAATAACTTCCGGAAAGCAGGAGAGTTTCCAAAAGTCAGGGTTTGGTGGGTTGGAAAGTCGTTTGCTTTTTAAAGGCGACTTCTAAAGCCGCTGGACCTACTAAAACTCCTAATCCGCGTCAGCCGTGGAAGAGAGGCGGGGAGAGGGTTTTTAAAGAACATCAATGAAACCTCCAGTCAAGTTCCACGTTTGGCGTCCCCCGGAATCTGACAAGCTCTAGGTTGCCCCCACGCACCCCACTAGCGACCCTCACCCCACGCCCCGCCTCTCGTCACCCACACAACAAAGCGGGGAGCCCAGCAAGGAGTTCAACCCGGAAAAGGCGAGGGAGCCGGTGACACGCACTCTGCGGGCCAGAGTCCTCGGGGCTCCCTGGGACCGGGAAGACGCGGCGGGGCGGGAAGAAACGCCGGGTGGCACCGGCCGGTCCGCGGCGCCCCTCCACTCGCAGTCCCGGGGGGGCCGCGCTGCGCGGCGACTCGCTCTCACGCCCTCTCCCGCCTGCCCGTTGCTCGCCCCGGGCTACCTGCGGCCGCGCGGGGGCGGGGGGCACTCCGCGGCCCCTTCCCCTGGGTGCCTGCCGCCGCGCTCGCCTCCCGGGGGCTCCCACCTACCGTTGATCTCGTGCGTTGGGGCATCGTTCTTGTTGAAGCCTTTGGACACGTAGAGCCGTCGCACTTCCGAGCAACTTTTCGGCTTGGGCTCGGCAGCCAGCAGCGCGGCGCAGAGCACGGCCAGGGTGCAGAGAAGCGCGGGCAAGCCGAACCGGGCCATGGCGCGGGCCGGGGCCGACGCGCTCCCACCTCTGGGACCGGGGGAGAGTGGCGGGCGCGGGGCCGGGGGCTCGCGAGTGGAGCGAGAGGGCGAGGGAGTTGGAGGAGAGCGGCGGGAGGAGGAGACGCGGGGCGAAAAGTGGAGCTGGGCCTCGCGCGTCAGGCAACGGTCCCCGGTGCCAGGCGCCCGGCCGGGGGAGGAGGAGGAGGCGGAGGGCGTGGAGGAGAGGAGGCGCGGCGCTTGGGAGAGGAGGCGCGGGCCGGTGGGCTCCGGGCTCCGCGGGGCGGCGGACGGGGTTGCGCTGGCCGGCGGCGGGACAGGGGCGCGGGGAAGGAAGAGAAGGTGGCAAGCGCCGCGGGGGCCGCGGAGGGCGTGGGCGGCGGCGGGCGCTCGCTGCGCGCTGCTCGGGCTGCCCGGCGCCGGTCCGCTCTCCCGGCTCGGCTCGGCTCGGCTCACTCTGCCCTGGGCCGCGCGGCTGTGCCCTCCTCAGCTCCGCCGCTGATTGACTGGCCGGCGTGCGCGGCGACGCTCGGCAAACTTGGCCCAGCGGGCGGCACTCAGGGGGAGGGGGCGGGCGGCGGGGCGGGGGGGGGGGCCGGAGACGGGCGGGAGCACGCAGGGCCGGGACGGGAGAAAACCTGGAAACGGGCTAGGATCCGGAGCGGCCAAATCCACTTCCTAGGGGCCCGCACCGGGCGTGCGGCGCTCCCTCGCGCGACACGCCCCGCGGGGCTCCTCCCTCCTGCCCTCCTCCCCCTCCTCCGGGGAGGCGGGGAGATGCCGGCCGCCCCCCACCCAAAGAGGGAGGGCTAACTTCTGGGGGGTACAGGACCCGAGTCCTAGGGGACCGCGCCCCTGGGCACTCGTCACGAAGCCCCCGTCCGACTCACAGGCCTTCTGCGCTCGGCCACCTGACTCGCTGACCGTGAGCCAAAGTCGGGCGGAGCCCTCCCACCTCGATACCTGCCCCCGCCCCCCGCCAGCCACCCCGTAGCCCCGAGGACGCCCCTAACCGCCCCGCTCCTGGGCCTGGAGGGGAAGGCGCCGGCATCACTCGAATTGTTTCGCTGAAGGCACCAGGGGACTTCGGACTCAGAGCTGGCCCTAGACCCTCACCTGGCCCTCTCAGACCTGCTTCCCATTCAACGGTGCTCCGGGAGCCGAACCCAGCAGGCATTCTCCTCCCCCGCCTTCCCCCAGATGAGCCTGGTTCTGCTACCCCCTGAAGTGGGAGAAACCACCCCCCCTCAATCCGCCAGCGTGAGACGATGGGACAGTCAGGGATGACCTCGGAGACTTTGGAAACCCGGCCCAAACCCTCCTTGTGCAAGTAGGGAAACTGAGGCCCAGAGAAGGAAAGCGACTTGCTAATAGCATGCAGCCAGGTTGTGAGTTCAAAACCCTGGGCTACGGTCCCAGGTCACGTGGAATAAAGGTAGCCCGAGACCCCCAATTCCCCTCTGCCCTCAAGCCTCTTGAGACAGACTCACACCTCTCTGGGACCCAGTCTCCACTTAGCCACCAGAAAAGTGGAAATGGGTGAGTCTCCCACCTTCCCAGCTTTGTCAGATTCCATTAATGATTGTTTTTGAAGCTCCCAGGGCTCCTTTAATGAAGGGAACTGTGCAGATTGGGAACTTGTCATTACCCTTGTTATTGTTACAATCTGCTTTAAGAGGTTAGGGTGAGAAGTGCCTCAGACACCTCGGGAGTGTGCTGGGAACTGGGCAGATAAAAGGGGCTGGAACTTATTATTTGGCTAGACTCTCAATTCCCATAAAATTACATAGGGTGAAGATATGAACCGTCATTACAATTATCACCCTCATAGGGTTTGTTGAGACTCCGTCCACTGCTGTTTGTAAACCACGTTGACATGTTGGCTCTGTGGAGTTGTGGAAACTTAGGTTAGCTGTTGTCTTGAATGCCCACTGCAGACGCTGACATTTTATTCTTGGAGATCATCAAGGTAAACAGATTGTGACCAGTGTATTGGTGGAACTTAACAAAATTTCTGTGGGTTGGCAGAACACTTAACCCTGCAACTAGCAGAGAAGTTTTTCTAAATACGCAAACTCTACTCCAAGTGAATTTCCTGCCATTTTCAACAGCCTGTCAAATAGTCCAGGTTTTTCTCAAACTGATACCATCAGGTCTTCAAGTTATCGCTAGGGCTTAGCCAAGCACTTGTAACTTTCATTGATCAATGCATTTACTTAAAAAGGTTCTTTACCAAAGACAATAGGATGTGAGATGCAACCAATATTAATACTAAAATAAAATCCAGTGACCGTTAGTGAAAAGAAGATACTCCCAAACCATGGAGCCCAAATCCGAAAGCTTCGTTTCACAAGCCAGGGGGAACTCATTCCTTGCCCCCCTGTTTACTCCTGCTCTTCCACTTCATGTATTATGAACCAAAACTTGAGCCTTTTCCACCAGAAATAGTAACCTCTGGCTAGAAACGGATCTGGACAAGTCTGAACTTTTACCACACAAGGCAGGAACCCCAAGCCCTGCTCAGAGGCGGTTCCCACTTCAAAGCCTCCTTTCATTTAAATACAAACAGGGTGAACAACTGGCAATCTACGCAACAAATACCATCCAGCTTCCCTTTTCAGATGCCCCTTCGCTCCTCCTTTCCTCCCCTACCCCCACTCCCGCTCTTCTCTTAGAAAGACACTCCTTAGTGGAGATGCACGTACTCTGTAAGTTCTCCGAAGGCCAAAAGGTGGATTGGGTACTGCATGTAGAACGTAAGAATCAACAGCTTCTCAAGATGATTAACCCTGTAGCGCTTTGGGGGAGAGCTTTTTTTTTTTTTTTTATTGTGGTAAGATACACCAACATAAAATGTACCGTTTTCACCGTGTTAAAGTATACGACCCAGTGGCATTTCAGTACATCCACAAAGGTGTGCAACCATCACACATCTAGTTCCAGAATATTTTCATCATCCCAAAAGGAAACCCCATACCCATTAAGCAAAGTCTATTCCCTTCTCCCCACCTAGCCCCCTGGAAACCACTAATCTGCTCTATGTATCTATAGATTTGCCTATTATGGACTCTTGGCATGGAGGGAATCCTGCCACATGTGACCCGTGTCTGGCCTCTTTCACATCAGGTCTTCAAGATTCATCCATATGGGAGCACATATTAGGACTTCTTAATATGGCTGAATACCATTTCATTTTATGGAAATGCCACGTTGGGTCATATAGTACTTTACAGTTTGCAAATTTCTTCCAGGTGCGCTCTTCTACTCCTGGAAAATTTCAGTGTTTTTGTTTTTTTTTTTTTTTAAATAGGTGAGCAGACTGGGTCTCAGCGAGGTTATGTGGCTTGTTCCCAGACACAGAGCTCCTGAGTAGCTGAACCAAGACTGAAAATTGTAAGGCCTCTGACCAAATCCCATGTGATTTTTTGGTTAGAAAACCCAGTACTTGGGGTGCCTGGGTGGCTCAGTCGGTTAAGCATCCGACTTCGGCTCAGGTCATGATCTTGAGGTTCATGGCATCGGGCCGTGTGCTGACAGCTCAGAGCCTGGAGCCTGCTTCGGATTTTGTGTCTCCCTCTCTCTCTGCTCCTCCCCCGTTCCCTCTCTCTCTCAATCTCTCAATATAAGAGAGTAAACATTTTAAAAATGTTTTTAAAAAAAAGGAAACACAGTACTCTGGGTCCCATTTAGGATCAGCTGTGAATGTGCCACTGCCCAGATTCTGTAGAAGCATCCCTGATTCAGATCACTAAATGCTCACTGAGCACCTACTGTGCGTCAGATGCTGCTCGTCCCTAGAGGGAGGGAAGACAGAAGCCAAAAGGAGTTTAGAGTTGAATGCGCTGGGTACGACACACATGCAAAGGCTTGCTTAGATTGAATGTGCGGTGGACTGGCTTTCGATGGTGGGCAGAGAGAACAAGGTATGCGCTCACTGCTGCTGTCCTCCAAGCCAAGAACTAGTTGAGTCACGTCCACTCTCTCAGCCCTGGGGGGCACTTGTCCTGGCCTGCCGGGGAGCTAGCTTGGTTGCCAGAGGCGGGGATGGCTGGCGAGTAGAATGTGACTTCCCTTCCTGGGGCAGGTGTTGTCCTACAGCCCTCCAGCCTCTCCCCTTGCCCAGCCCATTCTTCCCACAGCCACCAGAGTGAGCCTCCGACAACACCACCCGAACACTGTCCCTCCCCTGCTTAACCCTGCTCCTCCCCACTACTCGACTCCATCCCTTTCTAGATCAGTTCCCAAGTAGTACGGCAGATCTGGATCGTTGCTACCGGGCCACTGTCGATATTACCAGCTTTTTCACTGGCCCTTTCCCACCCTGTATCCTGGGCTTGGCCCCACAAGAGCATGTCTTCATTCTCCATCCTGCCGTGGACTTTCTTGCACCCATCCCCCGCCCCTGCTGGGAATACCTTTTCATTCCCCTCCACTCCTTGGACAACTCCTTCACACTCATCCATTGAGACTCAGCTGAGATATCACTTGGTCTGGAAAACCTTTCTGGATTTCCCCAAGCAGAACTGACGGCTCCCACTCTGGGACCTCCAAAGCACCGTCTGCACAAAATAACTACTCCGCCTGCCCCTGCGTTGGCATGACCACGCACTAGTCATGTTTTCTCTGAGGGGTCCTCCACCCCCAGCCTCCGAGAGCTCTTTCAGGCTTTATTTTTATTTGAATGCCTGTTGCCTGCCAGAGTACAGGTTCACCTGCTGGGGCAGTTTCCCACTGGAACAAAAGACCTAGAATTATATCTGAAATCTCCTGATTTGTAAACGTTTGTGACTACTTAAGAACTCCTAAGAGCTTACCAGCCAAACTCGGCCCGGCCTTCAGCAGACATTTTCACCAAGTGACGGTTCTCTCTCACCCCGTGCCTCTCCTGTTCAAGCACCCAAGCAAGTAACATCTTCTGACCAACGGTTGGCTCTGTGGGGGGCTCTAGAAACTTGGAAGACCAGAGGCATCTGGAGAGCTGACGATCTGCTTGGGGGAGGTGGGGTCCATATCTGCATGGAGAAAGACACCGGTGAGGATGCCATAAGGCAACACCTGTCCCCTGGGACAGTCGTCCCAATTTGCTCTTTGTTTCGTGGCCGCCGGTCTCCTCTTGGTCCCTTTGGAGATTTACAGAAGTGCCAGTAACTGGAGGGTCAGTCAGCCGGCAGGAGCCGGCATGTGTAGTCTGCTCCTGTCTCCCAATTTCCTACTCCCTTTCAGTACTCTTCCGGTAACGCCTGAAGTTCGCTTCACTTCTCCTTGTCCCTCGGCGAGCTCATCTGTGTTTCCAACCTTAACCACCAGCAGCAGATGCCTGGCCGCCGTACTTTCCTGTTTGCACACCGATGTTGCCCCACTGGCCCCCCTTTCCCTTCCGTAATCACCTGGACTGTTTGGGTCTTGCCTTCGACACTGTGGCCATCAACTGTTCCTTGTCCACGTTCCATTTCCTCTTGTCTAAACCGTAGAGCCAGCCTCCTAACAGGCCTTCCGGCCTCCAAACTCTTCCTCTCCATCCAGCCACCCGGGGACTGTCACGGAGTCAGTCTTCGGGTAGCATCATTTACAAGCTTCCCGCTCCTTGCTTGAAAATTCTTCCGTGGGAAGGCAATCTCACAATAATAACTGATATTTGTTCAGTACTGCAGAGTTTAGGAATTGCTTCCACATGTACTATCTGTGAAGTATGTATTATTTTCCATAATTTATGGGTGAGGAAGCTGGTTCAGAGTCTTAGATTGAGGCCCTCTGAGTCCAAGTTCAATTACAGTCACTTCTCACTATGCTCCAAGCCCAAAACATCCCCGGGAAAACTTCGAACACCGTGCAAGGCTAATAGGGAAGAGACTGGAGAAGGTAGGACTTCCTTTGGACCGTGAAGGACAGGGAGGAATTGCCAGGCACGGAGGGCTGGGGGGCTGTGAGACCAGTGGAGGCCAGTGAAGACACTATTTTGACTGAGTCCAGGCTCATCTGGGGGACTGTCATGAAATCAGGTACCGGATAATGGGGACAACGTACAAGCAGAGAGTGAAAAGACAAGTGGTGCCTTAGAATGATCTGGTGGGGAGAGGGACCAGGAGGCATTGGGATGGACTGAAAGAGGCAAGTGAGGCCATGGCCATCTCCTCAACAAAGTAGTGAGGGCCCAGCATTTCTTCATCCAGGGATTCTGTATGAAGAGTAGAAAACAAATACATAAATGACAGAAAGGGAGGGACACCTGGGTGGCTCAGTCGGGTAAGGGTCCGGCTCTGGATTTCGGCTCAGGTCATGATCTCATGATCCAGCCCCTCTTTGGGCTCTGTGCAGACAGCACCCGGACCTGCTTGGGAATCTCTCTCTCCCTCTCTCTCTGCCCCTCCCCTGCTCACACGCTTACGCTGTCTCTCTCTCAAAATAAATAAATGAACATTTTTTTTAATGATTTTAAAAAAGAAAGGGAAAGGCTAAGCTGTGGGGCCAGGCAGACTGAGAGTTGAGTCCTGGCTCTCCCACTAACTGTGTGTCGTTAGATAAGTAACTTACCCTCCCAGAGCTGCATTTCTTTTTGTTTGTTTGTTTGTTTTGTTTGTTTGTTTTGGTTTTGGTTTTTTTCGGGTGTCACACCTGCCCCTAGAGGTTTACAAGAGAAAACCTACGAAAAGCAGTCCTCTTGGCCCAGAGCACATAGAATTCCTTTTTGTACCCTCAGCCCAAGTCATAGAGTAGAAAATACATATACGTGGAAGTAATCAGAAAGCACTCAGCACACTGCCTCGTACAAAGGACTCATTTGCTATCCATTCACTCATTCCTTCATTCAACAAGCATTTATTGGGTTCAACACTTTGTAAGGCTTTGGGAACATAGTTCTGTATAAAACAATACCCCTTCTCTCATGGGGCTAAAAGTTGGAACTCGATATAGTAAATATTAGCTAAGACTCTTGTTATGGTCATTATACATTCCATGTACTTCATAATTTGCTCAAACTCTGCCAGCATTGAAATGCTATTTAATATGATAGAATATTGGTCTAGTAATTTTGTTTTTTTTATGTTCATTCATTTATTTATTTAAGGAGAGGGTTGGGGAGAGCAGTGCAGAGAGAAAGAGAGGGAGAGAGAGAATCTCAAGCAGGCTCCATGCTGTCAGCACAGAGCCCGATGCAGGGCTCAAACCCATGAACTGGGAGATCATGACCTGAGCCAAAACCAAGAGTCCAATGCCCAACCGACTGAGCCACTCAGGTGCCCCTGGTCTAATAATTTTGTATTGAAACACATGAATTATATCTGTATTGGTCTCTGATTAGCACTGAATTATGCAAGTTGTAGAACACAGAGGCATCGGAGTTATTTTTACCCAATATGGTTCTCTCACTATAGGAAAGGTGTTTCATATGCCCACTTTCCCAATAAGATAACTGAGGCTCAAAGAGTAACAACAGACATTCTTATGTAATAATCACACGTCACTGGTTTTGGTGTTTTCTCGTACTTTACTACTGGGGCAAAGGCTTCACGATGTATGAAGATGTATCCCACATCTCATGCTCATCAGAGAACAAAGACCAATATCTATATGGAAAGCTGGTTAGGCTTCTCTATACCTACGCTTTCATTTATAGTATGATAAAATAAGGGCATTCCTTTTTTTTTTTTTTCCAAGCATTTGTAATTACTGGAAAAAAAAGAACCCACTTTTCAGTGGATGCATTTTCGTGTGATGGCAAAACAGTTGCCCTAGAAATTCATTCCCCCAGCTTGTGGCCTATGATTTGACCTACAGCTTTAAATGTAAAACACGCATTTCAAGATAATCTGGAGAGAGTTCCTTCTCTAATTTGCCCACCGGACAGAAATGGCGCATTCATGGAAAGAAAATTATTTCTTCACATCCTTTTTTTAAAATTTTTGTTTATAGTCATTTATTTTTGAGAGACAGGGTGAGACAAAGTGAGAGTGGGGGAGGGGCCGGGAGAGAGGGAGACACAGGATCCGAAGCAGGCTCCAGGCTCTGAGCTGTCAGCACAGGGCCCGACGAGGGGCTCGAACCCACAGATGGGGAGATCGTGACCTGAGCCGAAGTCAGACGCTCAACCAACTGAGCCACCCAGGTGCCCCTCTTCATATCCTTTTGATTCAATAAAAACACTGATACTTTGTGTTTGGCAATTAGATTGCGAAGGTACTTCTGAAACGATCATTTTCCAAAGTTGTCCGTCTCTTCCACCACTCGCCCAGCCTCTGAGAACGCTGCACAGGCAAAAAGACAGGGCGGAGGCAGGCAGCCCAGCATTGTCTAAGCGGAGGCTACTAGACTGTGAGATCTGGAAGGGACCTTGGCATTTGTCTAGTCAATCCACCTCAAACTTGACCTTTCCTTTTGCGTTTGAAATTTCAAGCCTGTGAAAGACTGTCAGAGGCAACGCATAGGTTCTGACTAGGACGGTGGCAGTGGTAATGGTGTTTTCCCACCTCGCAGCTTCTATTCAGGATTTCAGAGGGAACAACGGTTCCTGGGTTTCAGGCACACCGTGGCTCAAGATTGCAAAGGACACCTAGTGACATGTTTGGAAAAATAGATAAGCTCTCTGGTGGCAGCCTCCGCCTCTCTCCCAGGGCTCCGAGGATCTGAAGGGAGCCCTCCCCAACTCCGGCCCTGAACATCATGAAACCTTGGACTCCCGGCACTGTGAGGATCAGGAAACCGAGCTACAAAGCCAAGGCCCAGTGAGAAAGCCACATAATGTCTTAAACGACATAAGAAAGTCCTTCGGGGGGGCGCCTCAGTGGCTTAGTCGGTTAAGCGTCCGACTTCGGCTCAGGTCATGATCTATCTCATAGTTCGTGAGTTCAAGCCCCGCATCGGGCTCTGTGCTGACAGCTCAGAGCCTGGAGCCTGCTTCGGATTCTGGGTCTCCCTCTCTCTGCACCCCTCCCCCGCTCACACACTCTCTCTCTCTCTCTAAAAAAATAAACAAACAGTTAAAAAAATTAAAAAAAGAAAGAAAGTCCTTCATACGGTGCCAATTTAGCCCTACAGGTGGTGAGACTTGCACTTTAAACCTGAAAAGCCAGATTGAATTCCTTTTCTGTTTTCCCCTCCTCCTCCTCCTCTTCTCTTCTTTTTCTTCTTCTTTTTCCATAGCACCATCATCCCTGCCTTTATGTGAAGAGACAATGTGCATTTTTAAGAAGACCCAGCGGGGAGTAGGCATTTTTATTCCAAAGAGATACCACAGATAAAAAGAGTTGAAGAGAGTCAGGGTCAGACATCGTTTGACATTTGTCATTTTCTAACCACTGATGGGTGATGTCTACAGAGCTGTTGCTGTAACAACAACGAATTCAAATGAGCAAGGAAACTATAAACCTGCAGACATTCCGAGCATCTAGCTGAATCCAGGCTGTGCACACAGCACAGGGGGATGGCCTTTCCCATGTCCCTCCCTGCTCATGTAGACAAGCTTCTCTTACCCAGACTGACTGTGGATAATTCTAACCGACGTTTTCTTCATTCTCAGAGTACCCAGTGCCCTATTCCAGCATGCAGGAGGCTTGGGGGGAAGAGAGAGGATGCATAAAATTGGGCAGAACCCAGGAAGGGGCTTATGCCTTCTCACTTGCCGCCACCTCCAAGAGAACCCTGCCTTTCTTCCCTTGACTTCTCAGGGTCAAGAGAAGGAGGTGGCTACAAAAAAAGATGTATCAAGAAAAACTGGTAGGGGTGCCTGGCTGGATCAGTTGGTAGAGCATGAGACTCTCGATCTTGGGGTCGTTTTGAGTTCAAGCCCCATTTTGGGCGAAGAGCTTACATTTTAGAAAAGTAAAAAAAAGAAAGAAAGAAAGAAAGAAAGAACGAAAGAAAGAAAAACTTGTTTTCCTAAGTCAATTTTCTGATTTTAAATAATTGAATGTGATTTTTTTTTTTTAAGTTTATTTTTGAGAGAGAGAGAGGGAGAGAGGGAGAGAGGATCCCAAGCAAACTCTGCACCACACCATCAGCACAGAGCCCAGTGCAGGGACAGAGGATCCGAAGCTGGCTCTGTGCTGACAGCAGAGAGCCCAATGAGGGGCTTTGAACTCACGAACCGTGAGATCATGACCTGAGCCAAAGTCAGACGCTTAACAGACTGAGCCACCCAGGTGCCCCAGCATATTAATTTTCATCACAGATTGTGGCTGGGTGTTGTAAGAGAAGGTTCTTTCCTGTTGCCCTCCATGGGGCAGTGGTTGAGTAGTCGGTCTTTGGCAGAGCTGGGAGAATGGCATGGTGAGAAGTCATTGGGTTGTGAATCAGAGGCCTCCAACTGAGTCCTAACTTTGCCACTATTCTCGACTCCAATTTTCTCATCTCTGCCCTAGACAAGATCCTGGTCCTCAGGAAACTTACCATTTAAAAAAAAAATTTTTTTTTTATTAAGTAAACTCTACCTGCCAATGCGGGGTTTGAACTCACGACCCCGAGATCAAGAGTCACATGCTCTACTGCCTGAGCCACCCAGGTGCCCTGAAACTTACAATTTTGGTGGGCAGACGAGACATGTCCCCCAAGAGACAACCGATGACCCACAACGGCAGGTGTGAAATACCAATAATTAGTCTCACAGGTGTTTGGAGAAAGTATTTCTTTGAGTCTATTTTCTCTGTTCAACACGAGGAAGCCTTTTCAACGACAACGTTCCAATTTCTTGCTGCAACAGCTGCTGCCGCCGCCAGTAATTTCTAAGTCTTGGGTTCTGCGAGGCTGGGCTACTAGCCATAGGGACCGAGGGTGGCAGTGAAAACAGCGATATTATAAAGGTGGAAGCGCTGAACAGTCAGCAGTGCCCGATTCTCGCTGCACAGAGCTAGTCCTTCACTAGGAAATGAGGAGCAGCTGGCCGCGGGCCCCCCAACCCGGGGAGGGGCTGCTTCCCTAAGCGGAAGAAAAAGCGGCCAGAACTCCAACCCACCCCGGATCCGGGAAGGACCCCAGCTCTCCCACCTGCATTGAAGCCCCCGCCACGCCTTCTGGGAAGAAACACAGCTACAAAGAGCCCCACGGCCTCTCCATTCATGGCCACATCGCTTTGTTGAATTCCATTTTAAATGTGACTTGACAATTGGACAAAATCATGTTTCAAAGAATGCACTGGACAGCATGCAGCAGGGACCCATTAAAATACTGCTTTGGTATATACAAAAATATACTCATTTTCACAGATTTAAATACTTCTCAGCTCTCTCCAAAGGACTGCATGACAGATGGTTTCAAAGCGAGTCACATTTACAAACAGCAGACAAAAATATTATTTAGCAGATTCTCTAAGAGTTCTTCTGAGCTTTCCAGAACCAATCTTTTCCCATGGGCTCTTTTATTTCTAATTTGTGGAGGCCAAAAGAAAAGTCTACTTCCTAGCAACCTCTGTCTGTGCATTTCTTTTTTCAAAAAAGGAATCGATTCGGTTTTTTAAGGTTTATTTATTTATTTTTGAGAGAGAGAGAGAGAGAGAGAGACAGAGACGGAGAATCTCAAGCAGGCTCCACACTGTCAGCACAGACCTCGAAGCATGGCTCGAACTCATGAACCATGAGATCGTGACTCCAGCCGAAATCAAGAGTCGGACGCTCAACCGACAGAGCCACCCGGGCGCCCCGGCTTGTAAAGTTTTGGAAGAGGTCACGCGTCAAGCACACCAGGGGACGAGCCACAGACCTGCTCCTGTAATGCAGAAGCATCCACAGTCAGCAGGCACCGAGACGGACATTAACTCACAAGGCAGGCAGCGCGTGTTAGCGGCAGATAGCCAGCGGTCCTCACCATCAGAGGAGGGGTGAGGTCCCTGGGCCTTCTGGGGTTGGGTCCAGGCAAGGGGAGATATCCACATAAAGACCTCCAAGGGCTACGAGGGCATGTGAGATAAACAGGATGCCTTGAACAGAGGTCAAGGGGATGAGGAGCATTTGGAGATGGGCAGAGGGAGGACAGTGGGGGACAGTCAGCTTGGGGAAGAGTGGAAGCAGAGGGGGGAAGGGCAAGTGAGCCAAGCCTAGGGGGCGGGTCATGTATTGACAGGGAATGGAGAAAGCCTGAGCAAAGCAACAATATATCTGGCCTGGGTTCTGCCTAATAGCACAATTGTGGGTTGTCTGAGTGAAGCCATCCTGCAAGAAGTTAGTGCATTTTCATCTTTTACAGTGAAATTTTCCTGTTTATTCCTCCCACTCATGTTCTAGAATTTTATTTATAACACTTTTTGGCCTGCTCTTTAAAGTGTGTGTGCGTGCCTCTGTGTGTGAGAGACTGACTGAGAAGCTAAAGTACTCTTATTGGGCTTTGAGCTTCTGGAAAGCAGGCCTCACGTACATTCCAAGTATTATAATTATGATCTATTATGCATAAGGAGAAGCAGTATAGACGGTGTCCCTCTGTTCTGGCTGCATCATCTTGTGTAGCTGCCTCCTGGGCTAATAGCCATCCAGCCTCGGCTTCCCATTTGGTCCCAGCAAGGTGGCCTGCCTGTGGCCCTGGGCCACGGGGCCTCTGGCAGTCTGACTCACTGTGCTAGCAGGGGCTTCAGAGAGTCACCGGGGCCAGTCCCCCGCCGTCAGGCAGGTCCGGGACCAGACCACCCAGACAGGTGGCTGAAGATGTCAAGAGAAAGGCCGCCAGCCCAGCTGGGCACAGAGCTAAGCCCGCCTGGCAGGCAGGAAGTGCTTCCCCAGGTCTGACGGGGAGGAGTGGGCCTCCTTGCCCTGGTTGGTGGCCCGGCGGTGGCGGCAGCAGGCTGTGGAGGGACCGGAGAGAGCAGGCCCGGCCCACGCGAAGGCCAACGCGAGCCCGGGCATCTTTCCTGGCCCAGGGCCGCCTTGTCAGCCCCAGCTTGAAGCTGGACAGCCACTTGCCCTTTTACTGGGAAGGGGCTCGGACAAGGGAAATCGTCCCTCTGCAGTCCGGGGCCCGGGGAGGCTCTTCCTCTGGCCCCCGGGGAGATAAAGACCAGCTCAGCACTCTGCCCAAAGTTAGACGGACACAACCGGCCTTTGTCTTCTATTGGCCCAAGGTGTGGCTTAACTCATTCATTGCTAGAGGGCAATACGATGAAGCGGCAAGAATCCTAGATTTTGGAATTGGGTAAACTTGTGTTTGAATCTTTTCTCTGCCCCTTGGCTCCTATGTGATCTTCAGTTTCCTCATCCGGAAAATGGGAATAAAAATAGCGTCTTCCTCAAGGGGTGGTTTTGCAGATTCAAAGTATCTGGAACACAAAATACAGATGACAGATATTAGCTCCCTTCAATTTTGGGGGGGATTTATTTACTTTTTTAAAGTCAACTCTACCCTCAATGTGGAGCTCGAACTCACAACCCCAGGGTGATCAAGAGTCGCATATTCTACCGACTGAGACAGCCAGGTGCCCCCAGCTCCCTTCCTTCTTTACCTTGATGTGCTATACTGACTTGAAAAAATGCATTTCAAAAAATATGAAGGATTGATCTCAATTTCTGTTGATCTAAATACTGCTTTCAATAAATGTACCACTGCCTAGAATTTTAGCCAGTATTTTGCTATAGGGAAATGTGCCTGTGAAGCCATGATTTATATTAGGGTCTCATCTGTATATTCAGAACTTCTTGTTCCTATGGTGTTTTTGGGTTTTTTTGGTTTTTTTTTTTTTTGTTTTTTGTTTTCTTCAGATGTGTTTTTCACTATTCCTGCAGAACTCCAAGCTGGATCCAGGCCTCTGGGTACATTTTCATCACTGCCAAGTGGAGTGGAAGAATGCCTTCTTGTTTTTGCAGATTGAGGTTTCTGAACAAATAAAAGACCGATAGTACTGTCTTCATTTAACTTAATAATAATCCTTTCCAGGGTAGCCTGGGTGGCTCAGTCGGTTGGGCGGCTGACTTCAGCTCAGGTCATGATCTCCCAGTTTGTGGTTTGAGTCCTGCATTGGGCTCTGTGCTGACAGCTCAGAGCCTGGAGCCTACTTCAGATTCTGGTCTCCCTCTCTCTGTGACCCTCCCTGGCTCACACTGTCTCTTTCTCTCTCAAAAATAAACATTAAAAAAAAATTTCTAAATAATCCTTTCCATTGTATTAAATGAAATAACCTATGTAAAGTGTCCAGCATAGACTAGGTATTCAGTAATTAGCAGCTGCTATTATTATTATTACTTATTACTATTATTATTATAAAGCAGGAAGTGACAGGGGAAGACACTCAAGAGGAAAGCTTTATCATTCCTATCCTGGCCCGGAATGCTGAGTTCCCAATGGATATACATTACATCAAAGGCCCATTCAGCCATCTCAGCAAGATATTGAAATACCCCCATCGTAAGTCAATGAAGTCCCCATAGTTGTCAACTTGATCCTTGAGCCTGAGACCAGAGAGAAAGAAGAGGCTGGCCAGCCTAAAGTTCTTTTTAAATGCTCCAAACAAAAGGTTAATAAGGAAGTGGAGAGGCCCTTCCTGGAGGGACACAAAGGCAGGGCCCTCCCTTCAAGGAGCTTAGACTCTCCCCTTGGCTCACTTCTCTCCCTATTATACCCACTTGTATGTTGTTTTGTAAGTGTCCTTAAATCTTTTCTCAAGAGAGTCACTGGGAGATCACTAATTAGGCCTGTAAACCCATTGGGGACAAGGGCCCCTGGCTTTTATTTCTTTTGTTTCCTGTCCCTCTCACAGAGACTAGAACGGTACTCCACACGGGGCATAGCCTCAATAGAAGTTGCTGACTGTCTGACCTTGGGGACTTGGTCAACAGGCCAGTTAGAAGCCTCAGCTTAAGTTGTGTCAAGTGGCATTCACCGGTGACTGTGACTGGCTGGCTGGTTGGCTGGCTGGCTCAGACGGAGGAAAATGCACCACAAAGTGCAAACATGCCAAGGGCAGTTCGGTCGAGAAAGCCAGGCTGTGAGCAGATGGGGGTGGGGGAGGTGGCAAAGGGGGTGGCTCCGTCATCTCCCGCAGTAGATTGGATATAATTACCTCTACAACGTGTGCCCAGATCACCTTCTGTGGAATTGAGTCTTTGACAGCAGACTGCCTGTTGAAAGTCTCAGAAGCCACAGGGAGCAGGAAGCAGGAGAGGGCGGGATATGTGTGTGGATACTTTAAAAGCCTGACCTTTTGAGATATGTTTAATACTGTAAACATCTGAGGTCTTTGGAGTGCCACTATCACCACCACAGCAAAGGCACTGGCTCTACGGGGCTTTGTGTGACATTTGCTTCATTGACCATATTAGCCAAAGCGCAACATTCTGGTTGATAATGGAAATTCAGGGCAGCCTTTTTTTGTCTTGGGGTACAGGAAAGCCCACCAGGAGTCAGGAAGGATTCCTAGTGGAAGCACTGAGCTATCACTTAGTGACTTAGGGACTGTCCTGTCTTCTCTTCGGAGCCGGAGGACAATGTTCTGGAGGCCTGTCGGAGGAAGACAACAGATTTAATCCCTGTGGTTCCTGAAGGAGGGACAGGAACCAAGGGTAGATGTTACAAGGAAGCAGATTTCCACTCTATATAAGGAAGAGCTTTCTAACCCGCTAGAACTGTTAAAATCTAAATGGGTTGCCTGCGAAGGTAATGAGTTCTTCATGTGGGTGAGTGTTGAAGTTTCTGATTTCGTCTTCCTGACCACATATCCTGCTTCTTTGCTCAAATTTGCAAAACCGAAGCCCTAACCACCCATGATTCAAAGTGACTAAATATGAGACCCTGGCATCCTAACCTCAGTGGCTGTTGGGTCCACTGCCAACAGCCCTGGCCGATGAGATGGGGATTCCTTCCCCTGGAAATTGAAGTTGGGTCTCTCTCTGGGAGGAGGCGTGGCTCAGCCCCAGCACTTCCTGGGGTGAGTTAGGATGTTCCTGCTTTGACCCTGGGGGAGTTGGGCACTCCAGGTGTTGGGCCTTCCTTCCGCTGTTGGACTTTCCGGGTACCAGGCAGGCCCTCCGGGGCTGGGCCAGCTGGGCCAGGCACAGCCCTAGCATCCCACCTGTTTGGCCCCTCTCGGAGGCAAGTCCATTCTTCTGTCCCCAGGAAGAGCTGCCACCAAGCAAGCTTGGCAAGTAAATACAAGACATTTACAAACTCCAAACCATTTTTCACTAGCTTGCCAGTCCCCTAAAGGTACTCTGAGAGAAAAGGACATGAAATTAGCATTCTTGACCTTTGACCCTACACAAATCATCATTCCCTGAAAGGGTGGCTATTCACACAGCAGAATTCGGTCACTCGGGCCAGATAGACTCAACCTGGAGACGTGTGTTTTGTGAGGCAGATTTAGGGCTACGTCCTGAGTCACGTCTCAGTTTTAAGTGTATTTAGCCCTTAAATGAATACTCATTTTAAAGAGAGCATTAGAGACTTTTGAGTGGTACTTTCAGTAATAATACTTCACTCTTGGGAGGGGGGTGGGTATCCATCTGCAATTTACAGAGAATTTTCAAGAACCTGGACTTACCAGATTAAAGGAGCAAAGGCCCAGCACACCACTGAAACATATGTGCCCCATGAATGTGAAGATCTCAACCGAAAACTCACCAAGGCCCCTTGATTATTTACATCCTCTCTTGCTGGCTCGGGACCAGCACTCCCATGAATGGGTACAAAGACCCTGTGGGTCCCCTCCCAGCCACCACCAACCTCCCCTTTGGCCCTTGAGGTCACCAAGAGCTTCCTCTCCATGAGATCGTCTGAGAGTAGTGGGGTGAAGCTGGCCAACCTGGGCCAAAGGCAACGGAGCCCTTTGCCAGAGAGCTGGGAGGGTCCGCAACCGCCCCTACTCTGCCCCGGATATTCAAGGGCATTTGTTGGGATGAGGCCCGCGTGTTGGATGTAAGTGATGAATCACTGAATTCTGCCCCCGAAACCAATATGGCGCTGGATGTTAACTAACTAAAATTTAACTTAAAAAAGAAGTGGGACAAGCGTCTCAGAGCATACCTGGAGACAGAGTCAAAGATGAGAATCTGGGAAGAATCTAATGAGGAAATTCTTGCCAACGTGGGTGGCAGACAGGGTGTTTGAGCGTGAGGCACTCCCATTTGTGGAGGGCCTGTTAGGTGTTACTTGTTTCTAGGTGCTTTCTTCTGTTATCTTTAATCGACCCAACAACTCCCTGAGATTGATGTTACTCTCCCCTATTATATGGGACAAGGACGAAACAGGCCAGGCCTGAGAGGTGCAGGCATCTGCCCAAGGTCACACGGCAGGTTTCCGGATACTCCCGTGCATCTAACTTGAGTGCATCTAACTCGAGTGCTCGTGTTCTCTGGGCTTGGCTGCAGCAGCCAGCTGCCCCAACACTACCTGACAGGGAGGAAGGAGGAGGCAGATGACAGGAGATGCTTCTCCCCGCTGAGTTTCTGCAGTTTCCAAACACAACACTGGGCCAGGGAGGGTCTGGAGCTGCTCTGCTCCTCTGGTGCCTGTCGGCCTCTTCCTGTGTTGACGCCCCCCCAGGTACCCCAGGAGCACACGGTCTGCAGTGGGCATGGCTCCCCCTCCCCTCCCCCACCTCGGACAAGCTGGAGTTCTTATCCTAGAATTCAACCCTCCCCGGAAGCAGGAATCTATGTGCTAATGTGTTAATCCTCCTATTCAAAAGGTCGCTACTTCCCTACTGTGGGGACCAGCAGCAGTCTATAACCCGCCCCATACAGTATTTCTGTCCCGGGGCGAGGCTTGTTCCAGCCTAATTATAGCACAAAGCGGAGTTTAGACCCACTCATGCAGTTGTTTAAATTTACCAGGAGCCAATAGGGCTAGGGGGTTTGGAAGGTGGCAGTAGGGTCCCGACCGCTAAGTTACTGGAGGCCGCGAGATGGCCAAGGCTCTTAGGGAAACTAAGAAGACACAGAAGAGTATAGTGCATCTGTGGCCTAGCCAGAAAGATCCCCTTAAGGGGCAGGAGGGTGTGGGCAAATTACCCTACCCGCTAGCTGGGACCGGGACTGGCCTGGCCTCCTGGAGGAATGTGGTCCTCCCTCTGGTGTGACATGGGAGCCTTTAAAAAGGTTGCCTCCGTTGTGGGAACCTTTCTTTCCTGTGTGGGAAAGAACTGGGCTCATGTTTCAACCAGACCATTCTGAGAAGGCCTAGAAAGAAGGGAATGGTGGGAACAGGCAACCAGGCCTTTCCTAGTGATGGCGGGCACTGAGGAGAGGCAATGGCGACCTCCCTCACTATCTGGCTGGGGCTTCAGAGCAGGCATAGTTACGGGCCCTTGCTCCTACTTTGCCGAACAGATGAAACAGAGGAGAGTCTTCAGGAGAGGAAAAGTGTATGGCATTCTGCCCCACTCCTGCTTCTCCTCAGCTGCTGTCCTCTGGCAGTGGGGACCGGAGGAGGAGGAGGCAGCCCTGGTCACTGGACCTAGAAAGCTGCCGAAAGAACCAGTGATTGAGGGGAAGGAGCACTGGACTGGGAGTCAAGAGGCAGGGATCCCATCTCCTTCATTCCCTGGCCCTCTACTAGGGAACTCTGCAGCTCCAGTATTCCAGAATTTACCTCCCGAGGAGAGTTTTTAGAAGTTAAAAAAACAGGACAGGACATGAAACTAGAACCCACAGAGGACTCTTCCCCCAAGTAAGGCAAACCTGGGATGCCATGGTGGTTGCAGCCACCAAGGTGAGCAGCCCCACCCCCACCGAAGCACTCATGTTAGGTCGCAGATAACCGGCCCCTGGGCCCACTGAAGAACACGAGCCTGTGGTGAGTACCTTCTGACTAGCAAAAGGGCCCAGGGCACCTGGCTGGCTCAGTGGGTAGAGCGTTGGACTCTTGATCTTGAGGTCATGGGTTTGAGCCTGGGGTAGTGGGTTCAAGCCCCACGTTGAGTGTAGAGATTACTAAAAAGATGGGGGCAGGGGCAGATCCTAACGAGCAAGGTGGGCAGAGTGGGGAAAAATGCACCAAAATGCATCAGTGGTTGTGACAATCTTGAGATTGGGGATAATGAAGCTCTCCCCTTTTCCTTATTTTCCAACTTTTCAGGAAGGCAGCTGTATTAATTTTTCTAAAACTTGCTTTGCTAAAAGAAAGCTTGTCAGAGGCCATGATCTACGCGGCAAGGTGATTGGAGCCTTGACTGGGCTGACCATTTACTTTGGAATTGTACTGTCCAATAGGCTGACCACTAGCCACATTCAGCTATTTAAATGTCAATTAATTTAAATTAAGAGCAATTTAAAATTCAGCTCCTTCATTGCACTAGCCACATTTCAAGTGCTTAGCAGCCATATGTGTTACTGGCTACCATATTGGACAGCACAAATATAGAATATTTCCAGCATCTCAGAAAGTTCTGCATAGTGCTGTTTTGGAACATCCATGGAAATGGGTTTGAAAGTCAAGGTAATATCAAATGTCTGCTAATGACGCACTGGCCTTACTATAGAGACCAAACATTAAAAAAAAATTTATTTTTAAGAGACTGACAGAGTGTGAGTGGGGAAAAAGCAGAGAGAGAGAGAGAGAGAGAGAGAGAGAGAGAGAGAATCCGAAGCAGGCCCCAGGCTCTGAGCTGTCAGCACAGAGCCCGATGCGGGGCTCGAACTCACAGACCATGAGATCATGACCTGAGCCGAAGTCGGACGCTCAACCGACTGAGCCACCGAGGTGCCCTGAGACCAAACATCTTTAAAGCATCTACTTAAGGGGCGCCTGGCTGGCTCAGTTGGTGGAGTATGCGACTTGATCTCAGCATTGTGAGTCTGAGCCCCACGTTGGGTATAGAGATTACTTAAAAATAAAATCTTAAAAAAAATAAAGCACCTACTTGGAACCCTTTGCTTATGGTAATGGATTGTTCCACTTTATTTTCTTGTATTTATTCAAAGAGGTGAACTCAACCTCTTTGGGCAATACTTTGTTAGTTGCTACTGTTATTGCACGATTAAAAGTAATAGAACTATAATTCCTGAAAGCATGCTCTTACTGCTTTTAAGGTAGTAGCTGCCCTTGGCACATCCTTCTGGATCCCAGCTCTCATCCTCCTTCTGGATCCCAGCTTTGGTCCTCCTTCTAGAAGACAATCAGTCCATTTGAGAGGCTGCTATTTTGTGGGATGGGTGAGATCTCCTGAGAGATCTTGTAATGCCTGATAGGATTCCAAAGCTAATTGTTGCCCCCATATCTTACTCACAGAAAACTAGGCCTTATCATGGGTGTGGGAGTGGGGGGCAGAGGGGAGGTAGAGTGGAGGGGTGGGATGTGGGGAGAAGCCCAGGTAACAGTGGCCTTTAACTATTATCCTAATGTTTCTAGAAAATGAAAAAAATCCTCCTACAGAGTTCAGGAGCCCCCCCATATCCTAGTCTTTCCCTCTGACTCCTCCCCCAACTAAGAAAAAACACCCTTACTGGATGGGCTCCTGCTGTGGTCTCACCCATAAAAACCCCTCGTGGTAGCTTAACTATCATTACCTGGGCAAGGCTATTCTGGCGAAGTGCTGTGCCGGGCACCAGGGACTCAGAAATGAGCAAAACCCAGTCCTTGACCTCATGGAGATCACGCTTGAGCAGGGGACACAGACATCTAAGCAGTGTATCTCAACCCAGGGTGCTAGGTGCTACCTACAGACACGTACAGGGTGCTGTGGGAGCAGAGGAAAGGGGATGTTGCACTCTGCGTGCAGACACAAGACAAGGATGAGTATAAATTCTCTAGGCCAGAAGGGATGAGAGGTGGGTTTTCAAGGCGAAAGCATGGAGCCATGGAACATCTGGCCTTGGGAGGCGGGGAGCAAAGACTGAAAAGCCTAAGGCTCCGGCACAGGGAGAAGGTGGGTAGGAGCAGGGGGATGCCTGGGCGATGGGGTTGGCATGGCAGGCCACGGAGGACCCTATGTGGAGTCTGGACTTGACCTTGATGACAATGGGAAAGTCCTAGAAGGCATATTGGCAAGAATGGACTAGAGGGGATTAAGTCTGGACAGAAAAAGTCAGTGGAGTGTGTCAAGCCCTGCTTCTACTCCCAAGACACTGGAATCATTCACTCAAGGTCACTCAGCTTCCAACTCAGTTCTATCTGTCTCTACACTACATTCCATTGTCTCTGAGGACATACCACAGGTAACAGCCTAGGAATTAGCCAGCAGACTAATTTCCATTGATTTAACTGGTTTATACAAAATGACACACGGTGCAAGGCACAGAAATATAAAGAAGAATAAGGTATGGCCACTGCCCTCAACTCCCCTGCTTTTTAAATAACCTAGATATGTATCAGAGGGGTTGACTGTAATTTAAACAGCAGTGAATGTAACAGTACTCTAAGACATCCAAACATGTTTAGAATTATAACGACTTCTATCTTTTTTTTGCTTTTTTTTTTTTTTAAATTTTTTTTCAACGTTTATTTATTTTGGGGACAGAGAGAGACAGAGCATGAACGGGGGAGGGGCAGAGAGAGAGGGAGACACAGAATCAGCCATCAGCTGATCAGCCATCAGCCCAGAGCCTGACGCGGGGCTCGAACTCCCGGACCGCGAGATCGTGACCTGGCTGAAGTCGGACGCTTAACCGACTGCGCCACCCAGGCGCCCCAATATAACGACTTCTAATAATAGCTTTGGTAATACAAACACCTTTAGCAGGAAATGATATGAGTTTAGGTAGAAATTTGTTCCACTGGGACTAAACTGTGGTATTTAGATCTTCTGACTGGCCCAGAGAAGTGAGCACATGACCAGAAATCCAAGTTAGCCAGTCCCTTCTATGGCCTTGGGCACATCTCATCTCTGCACATGAGCTTGTTCTTCTGAAATTGAGGACGGATCTAACAGCACTTCTCTATCTGGCAAGGCTATGCTAGAAAGTTTACTGTCAAGTCCCATTAACTATTTTCCTATACACTCATATATGTAGAACATTTCCCATTTACGCTCCTTTTTTTTTTTAATTTTTTTAATGTTTATTTATTTTCGAGAGAGACAGAGACAGAATGCAAGTGGGTTAGGGGCAGAAAGAGAGGCAGACACAGAATCCGAAGCAGGCTCCGGGCTCTGAGCCATCAGCACAGAGCCCGATGCGGGGCTCACACCCATGAGCTGTGAGATCAATACCTGAGCCCAAGTCGGAGGCTCAACCAACTGAGCCACCCAGGCGCCCCATAGGCTCCTTTTTTCTTAAAAAAAAAAAAAAAAATCCGCCTTACTCTATTTCTCAGGAGGATTTGGTTCTCTCTCCCCCTATGATTTCCATAACATTTCAAAACTCCTCAAATGAAAATATGCGAGTCATGACTTGTGGGTAGCAAGTTAGGACGTGTGGGACAGTTAGGGGGAGGGCAAACTCTGAGATTTGCCAGCAATTGTTTTCTCTCTCGATGCGAACGAACGAAAAGATCATGTTATTTATACAGCATAAGGTTCCAGATTTTCAGGAATGAAATCTGAGCCCCGCATGTCAACATATTGGTCTGGTCTGTCTTGGAATCTACAGTAGATGGATTTCTTTGTGCTGGGAAACATTAGGAAGGTCAATATTCTTTTCTGATTTTTTTTCTTTTAAGAAAAGAGTTCATTCTCACACTCTAAAGTGGTGGTATTAGATAGCATCCAGATAATACACTCAATGGTCGCGCCGACTTCAGTTTCAAACATAAAGCCCCAGGGCAAACAGCTTTTATGTATTCAGTTACATGTTCTTTACTTTACAGATAATGTTTTTCCACAAAGACTCCCAGCCTGGGAGGAAATACAGAAGTGAACAATCCAATGAAATAATAATAATAGTGATGTTAATAACGAGGAATCCCAAATTGCAAAGAACCCAGAGAGAGATCAAACCGGGCTTCCCAGTCAACCATGAATCGCCCCGGAAAAGGGAGCCTGAGAGAAGCAGGTGGGGCAGAGGCCTCCCCGCAAAGGCGGACGGATGGCCCTGGGGGTAGTGGAAAGAGAGCTGGGCCAGGGATCACGGGAAGGGACCAGACTTCAAGTCCCGGCCTCTTCCTGAGGAGCTAGCTCTGCAACAAGGTATAATCACTTACCCTCCAAGGCCTTCAGTTTTCTCATCTTCAAAAGAAAGGGGTTGGCCTGGACCTGGAGGAAAGGGCTCTGGAGCCCGACAGCTGGAGGCCTGCCCCCTGGCTCTACCACTGGCCTGTGTGGAGCCCTGGACGGTTGGTCTGTCTCCGAGCCTCAGTTCCCTCCCCTGTAAAATCAAGGACCATAGTACTTCCCTGACTGAGCTACGCTGGGAATTAAAGGGATAGGGTGTTTGAAGTATCCGGCACATAGTAGGCAGCGCTCTGGAAACTCGAGTTCCCTCCCGGCTTCCTCTGGAAGGCCCTCTCAGCGCTAAAACACTCTGGCCCCGATCCGGTTCCTTTGTCTCCAAAATCCAGTCCACGGTTTACCAAGAGCCCCCGTTCCCAGTCGCTACGGGGGCACGCACACCTGAATTGCTTCTTTCAGTTTTCCGAATTGCCACTGAAACTTGCTTCTCGCGAAGTATTTGCCCCGTTTCAGCATCTCTTAAAGCGCTTAGCCACACTTTCTGCTTCCTCGACTCGGCTTCAACTTCTCTTCCCCCAGGCGGTGGCGGAGCGCAGCTGAGGGCGACTGGGACAGCCCGGGGACAGAGCTCGGCCACCCATTTCCGCCCCTCCAGGTGTTTCGTTGCAGGCCCAAGATTCAGCAAGTGTTTCCCACGAAGGAAGGGCCCCGACCCGGCCCATCTTCCGGGCCGCTGGCCTTGGGATTCGCAGATCCCAAAATAGGGTCCCTTGGGGGGTTGGTCTGTTGGTGGTTTGACTGACGTGGCCTGGGTAGAGGGCTGCTGCGTGGTGGTCCTTCTTTGGGAAGGGAACTCCTTGTTCGGAATTCCTTAATTCCAGCGAGGCTTCAGATACATATTTATAAAAGTAACATATATAATTTACATATATTTATAACAGTAATACAACCACATTAGAGAACCTTTGAAAAGCAGAGCAAAAGAAAAGCCCCTCCCCCTTTATAATTACAACTCCCAAACGCAGATATTTTGCTGTGCGTTAGTTTAGTCATGTTCTTTGAGTCCTTTCCCAAAGCTTTCATTTAGTTAGTTCTATATTTATTTACACACACACACACACACACACACACACACACACTTTTCGTACCTCGCTTTTCGCGCTGCGAACTTTTCTAGGTAGATCCTTCATAGTCATTATTTTAGTAGCTGCAGCCTCCACGAATGTATTTTACAACTTTCTTGTTGTTGGCCCTTTGGGTGGATCCAATGCTCTTGTGTTGTAACTAACACTGCCTGGACTATATATTAGCATAATGCCTTGTCGCCCAAATGTCTTACCATTTCCTTCAAGTCATCTCCTAGAAATGAAAATATAAGGTTAATGAGTATGAACACGTTCATGGTTCCGTCAGTCTTGCCCAGATGCTGTTCCAAGCGGTTGAACCAACATACACCCTCACCTCTGTAAAATGGTGGTTGTTTGTTTGTTTGTTTGTTTGTTTCTCCCAGGGCAACTGTGCTGTGATTTACCGTGAGAGGCGCACCTTTATCTCCCTTGAGTTTGATTACTTGTTTTTAAAGCAAACCTTTTGAAGCGAGTGGGATTTGAATGAAGAAAGATGGCTTAGTGAGTAGAACCTGGGAAGTTGTCCCGGTCGTGATGTTCCGAGGTTTGGACAACAAACCGAAGAGAAACAGCATTTATCCGGATGGTGAAAGCTGAGGTCAGGCCTGGGTGGAGAAAGACCAATGGTGAGAGAACAATGGCCCGCATCCCCAAATTGTTTTAGGAGTGGGGGCTGAGGGCTGCCAGAATCCCAGCCTGAATCGGAATAGGTTGTCCCTGAAGGCTGCTGGGTAAGACCTGGCAAGGATTCTGACTCCTAACTGCTCAGCTATCTGAAGACCCAGTGTCCCAGAGCCTCCTGCTCAGTTTCAAGTACCTCCTCTTTCTCTGCCGATGAAAGTAGAAACTATGTGGGCTTAGCGGGTTTGTGGTATACAAAGCCAGAGTTAAGTTTTCTTTTTTTTTCTTTTTAGAAATTGTATTTTCTTCTTCTTCTTCTTCTTCTTCTTCTTCTTCTTCTTCTTCTTCTTCTTCTTCTTCTTCTGAGTAGGCTCTACACCCATCGTGGGGCTTGAACTCACGATCCTGAGATCAAGAGTCACACGCTCTATTGGCTGGGCCAGGCAGGTGCCCCCTGAGTTAAATTTTCAAAGGCATTTGTCTCCTAGTCCCTTATTTCAACTCCTCGTTATTTCACTAAAAAACGTCGCTGGTTTGGAACATGGATTATGTTTGGTCACCAATACCGATGTGTTGTTATTCCACCACTTTTCTATTCGGCACAGTCTTCGAAAATGTGGTTAGGTAGCGCATATCGTCTGGAGAGAGAGACAGAATCCCAATCAGACTCCAGGCTCCATCCGAGCTGTCAGCACAGAGCCCGACACGGGGCTTGAACCTGTGAATCCGAGCCCTGTGAATCCTGAGATCATGACCTGAGTTGAAGTTGGAGGCTTAACCGACTGAGCCACCCAGGCGCCCCGGAGATTTTATTTTTTTAAGGCTTCTCTACCCAACCTGAGGCACAAACCCACAACCCTGAGATCGAGAGTCGCCTGCTCCACTGACCAAGCCAGCCGGGCGCCCCATCTCTCTCCTTCTCTTAGATTTATATAATATAAATAAATGTATATGGAGAGAGAGTTTATATAACATAGAGAGAGAGAGAGAGAGAGAAAGAGAGAGAAGCAATGGAAGGAAATATTCCAAAACATTCGCATCAACATAGTATGTTGCCAGATGGTGGTCTTATAGCAAATTTTAGATTTTTTTTTTTTTTTGAGGAACAAGAGCCAACTCTTTAATTTGTTTTTTCTTGCATTTGCAGCACTCCTCGATGACATCCTTGGTCTGAGACTCTGCCACAGTCCTTAACTACTAGGCAGCCGCAGCCAACCGCTTTGCGGGGTTCTCCTTCTGTGTCCGTCTACCTCCTCCCTACCCTAGTTTCTTGTCGTCAAGCTCGATTAGGTGGATTTGGTGTTGGGCACAAAGGGCCTCCACCAACTTGACATGCACAGGCTCGTCACAGTTGGACACAAGCATACAAAGGTGGGTTGGCGATTGTCGAAGGCTCTGGCGGCTTCCCCGGTTCCCGGTGCTTGGCCACGGTGGGTGAGGGCGGTCTTCAGCGCCTCTTGTAAAGCAGTATTACTGTCCAGTACACCTCCAGCAGCGACACCTTCCTCCGCCAAGGCAAAGCGGTGGGGCTGAATCTTGGATGCACCCCTGCCTCCGAGCTGCGGCTAGATTTTTATCGTGCAGTACTGTGTTCTCCAAACATTCCCGTAACAAGGATGATTTTGCTTTGATATTTGGAAAGACAGTTAAGAAAGCAGCAAGTTGTGTTTCTTCTGATTTTCAGCACGTTTGAAAAATGTAGTTTATTAAGGACCATCTAAGGGATCCATCACCTAGCGGATTTTTATTTAGCATTTAAAACGTGCCGGCCTGGAGCTAGACACTGGAGACAGGGAGAATCATAGGGGAAGGGAGAACTGCTTCACTGAGTACCTGTTATTCACCAGGTATATTTTTAAAGCAATCTCTGCTCGAATTTACGACCCGATAACAAGTCACATGCTCTACTGAGCCGTGTGACTGAGCCAGCCAGGTACCCCTACTAGGTACATTTCTGATATTTACTCATTTCATCTTCCCCCCCATCCTGGGAGGCAGATTTTCGCAACTATTAGTGATACAGATGAGGATTCCGAGGCTACCGAATACCGTGTGCCAATGGCTAAGGCCATGCAGGAAGCTGGTGGAAATTCCAGGCCTGGAAGGCAGGTCCACCTATTCCAAAGCTTGTGCTCGTTAATTATAGACTATTTTTCTCCCATAATATACACTCATGCAATATGATCCCTGGCCTTTCAAACCTCACAGTCTAGTTGAGAAGATAAATACAAATACCAATACTAGCAGTCCCCTGGTTAGGGACACTCTTGAGTGTTTTCGGGAGGCTGGACTGGGCTGGGCGGCGATGATCTTGCCTTCTATTCACCCCAGCCTTGCCTCGGACGGGTTTTTGTTTTGACCCTGGCAGGAACCGCCATTGCTGTCCCAGGTCATCAGATTGCAAATCTAGGTTTTATTCTGGCCTGCCTTTAACAATTAAGGCGGGGCCTCTCCAGCTTTAATGCACATACCGGTCACCTGGGGATCTTATTAAAATGCAGATTCTGGAAGAGTAGGTGTGGGGGTGGGAGCGGGGACTGGGATTTTGTATTTCTTTTTAGCAAGACTTTTTCATTTTCGTTTTAACTTATTTATCTTTAAAAGTAAGCTCTATGCCCAATTTGGGGCTTGAAGTCTAGACCCCGCGATCAAGAGTCACTTGCTCTACCAACTGAACCAGTCAGGTGCCCCTGGGAGTCTGCATTTCTAATAAACTCCCGGGTGATGCTGATACGCTAGTGGAGGGTTGGGTACCAGACACTAAGGAGTTAAATGAACTACCCCAGACCCAGACCTCAATGCCATCTGTGAGCTCCAGGCAGAGTGCTGAGCTGGTCTTTATCTCCCCGGGCCCCGGACTGCAGAGGGACGATTTCCCTTGTCCGAGCCCCTTCCCAGTAAAAGGGCAAGTGGCTGTCCAGCTTCAAGCTGGGGCTGACAAGGCGGCCCTGGGCCAGGAAAGATGCCCGGGCTCGCGTTGGCCTTCGCGTGGGCCGGGCCTGCTCTCTCCGGTCCCTCCACAGCCTGCTGCCGCCACCGCCGGGCCACCAACCAGGGCAAGGAGGCCCACTCCTCCCCTCAGACCTGGGGAAGCACTTCCTGCCTGCCAGGCGGGCTTAGCTCTGTGCCCAGCTGGGCTGGCGGCCTTTCTCTGGACATCTTCAGCCACCTGTCCGGGTGGTCTGGTCCCGGACCTGCCTGACGGCGGGGGACTGGCCCCGGTGACTCTCTGAAGCCCCTGCTAGCACAGTGAGTCAGACTGCCAGAGGCCCCGTGGCCCAGGGCCACAGGCAGGCCGCCTTGCTGGGACCAAATGGGAAGCCGAGGCTGGATGGCTATTAGCCCAGGAGGCAGCTACACAAGATGATGCAGCCAGAACAGAGGGACACCGTCTATACTGCTTCTCCTTATGCATAATAGATCATAATTATAATACTTGGAATGTACGTGAGGCCTGCTTTCCAGAAGCTCAAAGCCCAATAGAATATTGAGTACTCTTTTTGCTAGTCTGACAGTCATCCATAACATTGTTTCTATGGGAAATGGTTTCCAGTTCCCAAACCGCCTGATTGCATGCTGGGAACTGGCTGCACAGACAGGAGGAGAAGAGAAGTGAGGTAGTATTCGCTAAGAGCCAGAGGAACTGTTTAGACCATGTGTTGCAGGAGTGCAGAGGTGGGAGGGAGGTCCTGGCCTGGCCACTGCAAGACCTCCTGGGACGGGGGGACCGTGAGCTGTGCCTCTCAGGAGGTCTAGGATTTTGGGTAGGCAGGGTAAAGGGGTGCAAAGCCCCAAGGCAGGAACAGGGTGCCGACTACACAGGCTGGGAGAAATGGATTACGGCATCCTGACTGGAGTCAAGGGCTGTCAGGCCAGATGGGGTGGGAAGAAACGTTGCCTAGGGAGCTCGCATATGAGAGAAGGAGGGGGTTAGGGAGGAGAAGAGGCGTGTTACCTACATTCTCTCTGTTCCTCATAGGACCCCTCATTGCTTAGATGAGGAAATAGCTTCACAGAGGTTAAGTGAGGCTCTTAAGTACCCCCGAGGTGGTAAGTGCTAAATCGGAATTTGAATCCAGGGGCGTGTGGGTGTTTCCATGACCTTGCGACTTCTTAATCCTGCACATGTCCCTGACTCCTATATCGGGCTTCGAAATACCCATGGAAGTCCGTGTTTCTGAAAATGTTCCAAAGGCCACCTGGCCCAGATCCTGGAAAAGTCAGAGGCCATGGTGACTGGAGTACCCTTGGGTGTTAGTCAGGCTTCTCCAGAGAAACAGAACCAATAGAAGAGAGAGACAGAGACAGAGACAGATTGATCATAAGGAACATGAAGGCTGGCAAGTCTGAAATCTGCAGGGTGGACTGGCAGGCTGGAGGCCCAGGAGAACCAACGTTCCAGTTTGAGGCTGAAAGCAGGCTGCTATAGGACCAGGAAGAGCCAACGTCTCAGATCAAGTTGGAAGTCAATCTGCCGAAGACTTCTCTTTTGCTGGGGGCGGGGGTGGGGTCATCTTTTTTGCTCTGTTCTGGCTTTCAACTCGTGGGATGAAGCCTGCCTACATTATGGAGGCCAATCTGCTTTACCCAAAGCCCTCTGATTTAATGTTAATGTCATCTAAAACACCCTCACAGAAACACCCAGAAGAATAACGTTTGGCCAAATATCTGGGTATCCTGTGGTCCAGCCAAGTCGACACGTACAATTAATCATCGTATCTTCCTTGCCACTTCCAGCTCCTGGCGGCTTTCGGGATTCCTCATCTTGGGACTGCAGTACTCCAGTCTCTGAGTCTATCTTCACACGGCTTTCTTCTTATGTGTCCTGTCCTAAGTCTTCCTCTGCCTTTCCCTTGTAAGGCCACCTGTTACTGGATTTAGGGCCCTTCCTAAATCTAGGATGATCTCATTTCAAGATTCTTAGCTTAATTACATCTGCAAAGACCCTTTTCCCCCAATCAGGTCATAATCACAGTTTCTGGAGGTTGGGACATGGGCATACATTTTTGTGGGGCCACCAATCCACCCACGAAACTAGTGTTGCCCCATGGAAATCCGAGGGGTTCTGCCGGCACGGCCACTTCCTAGCTCCAGGTAGAAAACAAAACAAAACCCCAAAACTGAAGACTCCAGACTATCAATAATCCTAGCGAAGGAGGCAAGTCAGCCACCCTTTGGGGTAGGTATTTTAAAGGGAGTGTCATGCTGGGTTGCCTGGCCCATCCCTTTGTGAAGTGAGAAGGAGAAAGATTCCCAGAGAACCTTTGAAATTTTCGTTCAAGAGGTGCTCAGTTGGTTACGCGTCGGACCCTTGATTTCAGCTCAGGTCATGATCTCATGGTTCATGAGTTCGAGCCCCGTGTTGGGGTCTGCACTAACAGGGCAGAGCCTGCTTAGGAATCTCCGTCTCCCCCCCACCCCCCCGCCCGTCCCCTGCTCTGTCTCTCAAAAACATTAAAAAAAGAAAACTATTTTTATAATTGTTTTCAAATACTATTTCATGATAATTTTTATTTTGAAGTCAATAAAATTTAACAAACATGCTTAATTGGAGCTCTATATGTAAATCACACTTGTAAATATATCCGGAGGTTTACAGGCACCCAGCAGTGCATGTGTATCCGCTGCGGACAAGTAGAAAAGGAAAATATTTAGTTAAAAAATAGCCCTGAAGCAAGAAGTCACATCCCAGTACAGACCAGTCATCATGAAGCAAAGACCTCCTTGAGACATACATGACATGATCCATTTTGGACCAGCTCTGACACACCTCCTGCAGCCACACGGGTTAAAGCTTCCACATACTTCCAGTGAAGAAGAGGGAGACTAACCATATCTTTAATAGTAGGAAATTGGTTGTGGCTTTACTGATATTGTGGGAGTCCTGTCTTTTCTGTAAATTCCTGTAAATTCTTTTGATATCTTTTATAAGCCCTTAAGCCCCTTTCAGGGTTTTGTATCTAGACATTTGACCAAATAAACACTTTTCTGATCACTGAGCTTGTATTTGGGTGTTATTGTTTATGTTCTTCATTCTTTCCTAAATTTCTGATCTTATCTCCCGTCTGTCTAAAGAACCTCTTATTTCCTAAAATGCAGGTCTACTAACAACCAGCTATCTTAGAGTTCTTTTATCCAAAATGTCTTTATCTTCACTTTTTAAAAAAATTTATTTTGGGGCACCTGGGTGGCTCAGTTTATTAACCATCCAACTTCAGCTCAGGTCATGATCTCACGGTTCGTGGGTTCGAGCCCCGCCTCGGGCTCTGTGCTGACAGCTGAGTCTGGAGCCTGCTTCGGGTTTTGTGTCTCCCTCTCTCTGCCCCTCCCCTGCTTGTGCTCTGTCTCTCTGTCTCTCTGTCTGTCTGTCTCTCTCTCTAAAAATAAATAAGCATTAAATTTTTTTTTTAATTTAAAAATTAAAAAGATTTTAAGTACACCCATCATGGGGCTCAAACATGCAACTCCGAGATCAAGAGTCATATGCTCTACCGACTGAGCTGGCCAGGCGCCCATCATCTTCACTCTTGAAGAATCCTTTACTGTTTATAGAATTCTGTGTTGACAGTTTTTCTTTCAGCACTTTAGAGATGTTCCAACTGTCTTCGTCCTTCATGGTTCTGGTAGGAAGACCATGGCCATTTGAATGATCATTCCCTTATATGTGACATTTTGTTTATCTCTGGCTACATGCAAGATTTCCTTTTTATCCTTGGCTTTCATCCACGTGATTATGATGTATCAGGCGCGGTTTTCTTCATATTTATCTTGTTTGGTGTTCACCAAATTTTGGGGTGTTTTTGCCATTATTAACTCCCCCCCCCCTTCTCTCTTTCTGGGATGATTACCTCTATGTTAGATCTTTTGATATTGTCTCACAGATCTCTGCAGCTCTGGTCATTTTCCTTTCTTTTTTCTTTTTTTTTTCTTTTTAAAGGTTTTACTTTTAAGTAATCTCTTAAAGCCCCCAAAGTGGGGCTCAAACTCACAACCCCAGGATCAAGAGTCTCCCGACTGAGCCAGCCAGGTGCCCCATGGTCATTTTGTTTTCTGATCTTTGTACTTTCTCTTCTTTATTTTTTTAAGTTTAAAAAAAAAAATTTATTTAAGTAATCTCTACCCCCCATGTGGGGCTTGAACTCATGACCCCAAGATCAGGGCTTGTGCACTCTTCCTGCTGAGCTAGCCAGGCACCCCTTCCTCTTTTTTAATTTGGAGAATTTCTACTGATCTCTCTTCACGTTCACTGACTTTTTCTCTGTCTTTTCCATTCTGCTCTTGAGTCCATTCCGATTTTTTCCCCAAACATTACATTTTTTGGTTTTAGAACTTTGTTCATTTTTGTATGGTTTCTATTTCCTTTGTTGAGACTTCCTTCTTTTTCACATTCATTACAAGCATAGTTTTCTTCAACTCATTGACCATAGTTATAACACCTCCTTCAAAGTCCTTGCCTGACAATTCCAACTTCTGAGTCATCTCAGTGTTGACCTCAACTACTGATTGTCTTTTGTCTTGAGAATGGGTGGGTCACGTTTTCCTATTTTTGTTTTTGTTTTGTTTTTCTATATTTGATAATTCTGATGGTCTACTAGGCATTGTAATTGTGAGGTTGTAGAGACTCTGAATTCTAGTATATTCCTCCAAAAAGTGTCGATGTTTTTTGTTTTGGCAAGCAATTAACTTTGTTAGGCTCAGACTGCAAACTCTAGCTCACCTACAGAAGACATCAGCTCAATGATTGGTTCAAATCTTTTGGCCCTAGTTGGCATGTGATTTGAGTCTGCCCCAGGCATGCATGATTCAAGGGTCCTGGGGTCCGCCAGAGACCTTGGCTCCGTTTATGCACAGAATGTGGGGCTTTCCTGTCCTGCCTCTCTCCTTTCCAGGACTCCCCTGGGTTCTGACATGTGGTTCTTTTTTTTTTTTTTTTTTTTTTAATTTTTTTTTTCAACGTTTATTTATTTTTGGGACAGAGAGAGACAGAGCATGAACAGGGGAGGGGCAGAGAGAGAGGGAGACAAGAATCGGAAACAGGCTCCAGGCTCTGAGCCATCAGCCCAGAGCCCGACGCGGGGCTCGAACTCCCGGACCGCGAGATCGTGACCTGGCTGAAGTCGGACGCTTAACCGACTGCGCCACCCAGGCGCCCCCTGACATGTGGTTCTTGAGGCCAGAAAGGTGGAAGGTTTCCTGTTGGAGTTTTAGCTCTCTTGTGCCATGCTACAACAGTAATCTGGGCTCAGGCTATAAGCTGTAAAATTGGAAACTCACCCCATGCCAGTCCTTTCTTCCCCATTTCAGCTCCCATCCAAAATCTGCCTGTTTTTGTTTTTTTGCTTTGTGTTGTTTTTTACTCTCTGGAATCTCCAGGTTTCTTTCTTTCTTTTTTTGTTTTCTTTTCTTTTTTCTGTTTTTTTTTTTTCCATAGTTTGTAGTTGCTATCTTTAGGGAGGTTGTGCAGTTACTGGCTTATTCCACAATACTGGAAGTGGAAATGCTTTTTAATTTTTGAATCAGTAAAGACATTGGAGTATTTACCCCTTGTTAAAAAATAATATATGTGCATTAAAAAATGATATGACAGGGGCGCCTGGGTGGATCACTTGTTTAAGCACCTGACTCTTGATTTCGCCTGAAGTCATGATCTCATGGTTCGTGAGTTCAAGCCCCACATTGGGCTCTGTGCTGACAGTGCTGAGGCTGCTTGGGATTCTCTCTCTCCCTCTCTCTCTCTGCCCCTCCCCTGCCTGTGCTCTTTTTCTCTCAAAATTAATAAACTTAAAATATGATATGACAAAAAAATATATGACATAGAGAAACACAAAGAAGAAAATAAAACTACCCATAATTTCATTTTTAAAAGACACTACTGGGGCACCCGGGCGGCTCAGTCAGTTAAACATCTGGCTCAACTTTGGCTCAGGTCATGATCTCACAGTTCATGAGTTCAAGCCCCAGGTCAGGCTCTGAGCTGACAGTGCAGAACCTGCTTGGGATTCTCTCTCTCCCTGCGTCTCTGTCCCTCCCTTGTGCTCTGTCTCTGTCTCTCTTTCTCTGTCAAAATAAATAAACTTAAAATAAATAAATAAAAGACACTATTACCATGTTGGTATATTTCCTTCTATTTTTTCGTATATAGTTTTTCATGTATATATATCCAAATGTGTTTATATAAGCACATATATATATATTCCCTTTTTTAAAATTTTTATTTCCTTTAAAGTAATCTCTATAGCCAGTGTGGGGCTTGAACTCATGACTCTGAGTTAAGAGTCACACACTCCACTGACTGAGCCAGCCAGGCACCCCAAGAAGTAAATGCATTTCTTATAACTAAAACAAGAACGTACTATAGATGTATGATGCGCTGCTTTCCCCCCAACCCCATTTGGCCATATATAATAAACACCAAAAAAGAGTTCTTCTGGGCTTAAGAATAAAGGGTTGGTGAACTTACTAAAGACAGATTGAAACATGAGAGTTTTGGTCTAAAAGGGGTGGTGCTGAGAGGTGGTACCTTTGAGGGTAAGGGCCACAGAAGGGCCTCAGCACCTGCCCTTGCTGCTATAATAGAGGGAACAGTGTCTTTTTTTCAGCCCCAAATACCTGGGGAGGAGCTGAGGATTTGAGAAGGGGCTGTGGTTTCTTCTGCGAACTCCTGGCTATTAGCGACTCTGATGAGAGGAAGTCCCAGCCCTGAAGTCTGTGGGGGGCTTAGGCAGGCCACCCAGATAGCTCTACAGGACAGTGGCAGTCACTGCAGCTTCTGGGTGGCCCTTCCAACTGCACCTCCTGACCTGTGCTGACTGTACATGGAAGAGGTGAGGAGTAGGCACCGAATTAGGGGAGAATAGTTATTATCTGATGCGCTGATTTGAGTTTTCAGGTGTCTTCAACTATAGCAGGGGATAACTTCCTTCAGAGTCAAATTACCTGATGAGAAGTCGCCCCTTCTTCTTTACAGTCAGTCTGCTTTTGTATAGGTTTGACCTGAGATATTTATTCACTACTCTTTTTCTCTCTCTCTCTCTCTCTTTTAAAGTAGGCTTCATGCCCAACGTGGAGCCCAACACAGAGACCAACACGAGGCTTGAACTCACGACCCTGAGATCAAGACCTCAGCTGAGATCAGGAGCTGGATGCTCAACCTACTGAGCCACCCAGGCACCCCTTTATTCGCTACCCTTCCCTACTTACCCAGCTTTTTCCAGTATGTTGAATCTTTGATTAGATCTTTAGATCTTCAGTTGTTAGCCACTAACTTCAAACTCAGTACGTTCTAATCTGAGCTCATCACCCCCCTCCAGGATCGAATCGTCTTTGTGCCTTTCATATTTTTGTTCGGGACACCACCCCTAGGTCACCCAGTTGCAGTGTCCTCACTCAGACCTCCGTCTTCCATCAGTGGCTGTGTTTTGGTGGCTTTTGTTCCACGAAGAGGATCCACTAAAGGATTTTGAGTGGAGGAGTAGGGTGTGAGCAGATGCGGGCGTTAGTAGAGAGAACGAACTGAGGTCGGAGAGAAAGAGACAGGCGAAGGGCAGAGAGACCCGTCTGGAGAACAGCAATAGGCCATGCAGGAAATGAAAGCGGTACTTGAAATGGAGGAGAGGCTTTCAAGAGACAACTTGAACGTGGAACGCCTTAAAATTTTCAAAGCCAGAAGAACTCTTAAAAGTTGAAAAGATGGTTAATGTTGTTCAAGATATGCATTTGGGGGGGGGAGCCTTGGTGGCTCAGTCAACTAAGTGTCCAACTGTTGATTTGGGCTCAGATTTCGCTCTCGTGATTCGTGGGATCAAGCCCCACATTGGGCTGTGTGCTGAGCACGGAGCCTGCTTGGGATTCTCTCTCTCTTTCTGTCTGCCCCTACCCTGCTCGCTCACTCTCTCTCAAAATAAGTAAACATTAAAAAAGATATGCATTTTTTAAAAAAAGTTTTTTTTCAACGTTTATTTATTTTTGGGACAGAGAGAGACAGAGCATGAACGGGGGAGGGGCAGAGAGAGAGGGAGACACAGAACCGGAAACAGGCTCCAGGCTCCGAGCCATCAGCCCAGAGCCTGACGCGGGGCTCGAACTCACGGACCGCGAGATCATGACCTGGCTGAAGTCGGACGCTTAACCGACTGCGCCACCCAGGCGCCCCAGAAAGATATGCATTTTTAAGCAAACTTTTCAAGGAGGTATAGTATACGCATAAAAAGCGCAGTAACGGTGTCAGCTTGATGAAGTTTCAGTCTGAACACAACCATGTAGCTATTACCCAGACCAAGAAACAGAGCGTTACAGCACCGCAGAAGCCCCCAATGTCCCCTCCCCATCTTTGTGCCCCTCCAAGGAGAGTCACTAACCTGACAAGTAATGCCATAGATGGATCTTGCCCGTCTGTTAACTTTGTACGCACGCAATTCTGTCGTATGCGTTCTTTTGTCTGGCTCCTTTCGCTCAGCATCGTACTTGTGAGATTTAGCTACGCTTTCTTAATAGAAATAGTTCTTTCCCTCTCAATGCCGTATAGTATGCAATTTACTGTTAACAGACATTTGTGTTGTTTCCATCTGGGAACTACTATAAACAGTGCTGTATGAATGCTCTATATGTTTTCTTGGTACACCCATATATACGTTCATGTTGGGAATAGACCTAAAAGTGAGTTCTGCTTGTTCACAGGATATAGATCTATCTCCATCCATCTACCTATCTGTGACAGGGCCACAGAGCTTTCCAATGTGTCAGTCCCAATTTACACTCTGCCTAGCAACGTAAGAGCGTTCCAGTTGTTCCAACACTTGGTATTGCCTGCCTTTTTTTAAAAGATTAGCCATTCTGGTAGGTATGGAGACAGTGTCTTTTACTAGATGCAACTAAACAGAATCACATGCATGGGTCAAATCAAAGAGTGGGCCCACTCTCAAGCAGCTCTGAATCCACTGGGAGACTCACTGACAGAAAAACAGGTAATTACGACATACAATATGTGCTATTCTGAGTATTGAATTACAGGAGAGGGAAGACAGTGTGCCAGGTTAGTTCAGCAGAAGTACTAGTGTGCTCTCTCTACAGTATGGGGCACAGGTTGGAGGGGCCTAGAGGAAGCAAGAAGACCAGTTAGGTGGCTATTAAGTAGTGCAGGGGCACCTGGCTGGCTCAGTGGGTAGAGCATGTGACTGTGGGTCTCGAGGTTGTGAGCTTGAGTCCCACGTTGGGTGCAGAGCCTACTTAAAAAAATAAAATCGTGCCATTGGGAGGTGAATGAAGAACAAAGCCACTGGAATTGTGAAGCAGGTAGAATCGACATGACCTGCCTAAATGATTACTAGAATATGGAGAGAGAGAATCGAATGACCACGCAGTGATCTTAAGGCAGTAGGATGGACAGGTAAACATCCAATGTAATGTGCAAAATCAAGGAGTTATCAACGGTGACTTCCAGGTTTTGGATCCAGGTGTCTGGTTGCTGCTCTCAGTTGAGAACTGGAGGTAGGAAACATGTCCTCGATTTGGACACACTAAGTTTGAAAGGCCTATGGGATATGTAGGTGGAGCTATCTATCATCAGTAGGCATTTGGAAATACGGGCCTAGAGCTCATAAGAAAATGAGGGAAAGCACTGTGGATATTATTGGAGGGATATTTGGCATTTTGGAGGTATTTGAACAATGGGAGCGCATGGCATCGAGAAGGAGATTGTGAGCAAGCTTAGGACAGAACCCTGTGGAATCCCACATTTAAAAGGCAAGTAGGGGGCGCCTGGGTGGCTCAGTCAGTTGAGCATCTTATTCTTGATTTCACATCAGGTTGTGATCCCAGGGTTGAAGGATCGAGCCCCACATCGGGCTCCGCGCCTGCTTGGGGTTCTCTCTCTCTCTCTCTCTCTCTCTCTCCAAAATAACAAATTTTTTTTAAAAAGATAAAAGGCAAGGGAAAGAAGATGACTCCTCAAATTGAGACTTAAGCATAATTTTGGGTTGGGGGGGAAGTAAGCAGAGAGGGAAAGTTTGAAGACACAGAAAGTAGACATGATGAGCCATTATCAAGGACTCAGGAGTGGGCAGGGATTGACATCAAGACACTGGAGATGAGGTGGGACACCCCTTGCTGACACTGGAGAGAGATGAAGAAAGGATAGGTTTGGAAACACGTACACATAAATCTGAAGGCAGAGGAAGGAAGTAGAAAGTTCATATTTGATGACATGTATCCCTGTAAGGACATCTGCAAGGCATCCTGTTAAGAGTCAGGGAAGCAGAGTCAGGGCTGGCGATCTGAAGAGTGGTAAGTCTTGGATCTGTCATTGTGGCGAATGGGAGGGGCCGATGACTAAGGGCAAAAATAAGATTGCAGAGTAGCATTGAAGTTTCTACTAAGGTCGGCTGCCAAGTAAGTCAAGCTTCCCCAGTGGAGGGAGAGCCATGGTAAAAAGAAATAAATAAATCACTCCCCGGGAGCCAACATCCTAGGACTCCACTTCATGTTGAAGTTCTTGAGATTAACCATTCTGTAGAAGAGGTGTCATAGCAAGTACCTTTAGGTGGGGAGTAAGGCGGGCTGGGAGAAGTTTTCTTTTTTGAAGATTTGATTTTTTTAAGTCATCTCTACCCCCAGTCAAGAGTTGCATGTTCCACCGACCGAGCCAGCCAGGCACCCCTGGAAGAATTCTTAATGTCATTAACTGAATGATAAAAAGAGGAAGTGAGGCCATGTCAGCTGTGGCCACCGTCAGCTAGGTTTATTATCTGTCCCCGCTGTGGTCACATCTTTTTTTCTTTTGTTTTTAATCAAGTAAACTCTACCCCCAATGTGGGGCTCGGACTCACGACCCCGAGATCAAGAGTTGCGTGTTCTACTGACTGAGGCAGACAAGCGTCCCACAGCTTCCTTCTTATACCAGGTGGCTAGGTTCCCTTACTTTGCTTTAGGTCTTGGGATCCGGCCACATCCCTTTTTGTCCAGGCTGGTGGCAGCAGTGGTGTCACCGAAGTCCTAATTCTTTCAGTTAACATCTGGGGAATTTTTAGCAGTCACGCCAGGATGAATTCATTCAGCCTTTGCCTCTACCTTCCATTTGCTTTTTGCCCTGGCTAGAATCTTCACCCAGCCGTCAGCACATCGTGTTCTTGCATTTTAAGTCAGCCACTGGAAAAGTGAAGGCACCTTATAGACCATAGGTTGCACTTGAAGAACACAGGCCTAGACGCATCATCTTTCCAATTAGATGGGGGGAAAGGGGAGATCTTGATCCAGTGGGATCTCCAATGAAGATCTCATTTCAGTGTTAGCAAATTTCTGGATGTTAACCAAAAACTGTCCGTCAACTTGCAACTCCGGCAATTATAGCTTCCGCATGGGAATTTTACTCTAGATGGGACTACATTTCATCCAGGGAGAGCTATCTGGATGGCTCTTATTCAGGATGCAGGTGTGTGGGGAGATTTAAGTAGTTAACATTCGTGAAACACGCTGTGCTCTTTCAGCAAAAGGTGTCTTGAGAAGAGTCTACTATTGTTAACATCATCTTTTTGAGACACTCCAGGAGTCAAAGTGCTTGTTTTCACACTGGTTTCGGGAAACAAAGGTGTCGGACTATCCTGAGTTAATCCATTTCTGCAAAATGCCCAAGGAGCCAGCGTGAATTGGAAAGTGAGTGACAAAAGGGACCATCTGAAGATTCAAAGACCTCTCAGCACCAATTATGCCAAGAAATGCTAAGCAAATTAGCACTTTGGCTAATTAAAAAATAAATACTCGAAGTAGTCAGTGAAAATGGCTCATCACCCTGATAAATAGTCAATCTGTTTGAGTAGCATTTCCAGTGTTAATTGAGGTCTGGGTGACTCAGTGCCCTGGTGGCCAAAACTCAATCGTGAAAAAAAAAAAAAAAAAAAAAAGGGAAGGTACTCAGAGGCCAGGCCACGGAGCCCATGGCTTCTCACATCTGCACACAGCCCCCAGGCCAGCCTTTTAGAACAGCAGATGTTTATGCTCTACTTCCTGACCTCCCTTCCAAATGGCAGCTCTTGGAGTCCCACTGAAGGGCTTTGCAGGCTGTTTGTTATTTGTGTGGAGTGCTGTGGATTTGATTTTTGCCTGAAATGACTTCCTGACAGACTTGTTTCCCCCAGTGACGATATTTCACTCGGAAATGGTTTGAAAACAAGGACCGAGATGTGGACGCGGACTCCAATGCTCTTCGCAGGCCTGAGACCCCGACAGCGGCCTGGGCAGGTGGGCAGGGGTGGGGGTAGAGATTCCTAGAAGCCAAGGAAGATCCGAAGTTTACAGCAAGGTAGTTTTTTGGAGTCCCCGGGGAGACGCGAGCCCGGGAGAACTCTGCCTTCCCCAGTGTGGAAACCATGCCAAGGGTAACAAGAGGAGTAAACGAAAATGTTGAGCCTGGCAGCATGAAGGATTGAGTAAACCCATAATTCAGTCATTTGCAAAGCGGCTGGAGAACTCATCTTCTTGTCGGCACAGCAGTCCCATGTAGGCAATGACATGTCAGTAATCAAGTGCCTGTCACTCCCACTTGTGCCAGGCCTTTGGTTCTGGATGCCACACGGAAGAAGGGACTGCTTAACTTGACACAAACAGACCAAATCACTTAGTTGAAAGGCCCGAGCCAGGGCTTTCAGCTCCCCGAACAGCCAGCTCTGACTGTCGCTGAGGTCCTAGCACTCCTGTCAACAAATTGCTTGCCTCCACGCGAGTCACATCCCTTCCCATAAGCCCGCTGCTTTGGGGAAACCCCACTAGCAGGGTTCTTTATAGAATCAAGTCAAAACAGGCCAGAAACTACTGGGCACCTCTTCTGTGGCCAATAACGTGCCAGGTACCAGGGGAGAAGGAGCACATCAGTTCGTTGCGGGCAGAAGAGGGACACGCAAGATGATTTGAAGATGTTGTGACAGAGCACGAGACCCAAGCAGTGGCTCTGACGGTGGGAGAGGGCTTGCTTCCTTGTGGAGTCATGGGTGGAGGTTTGGGAAAGAGTCAAACAGGTGAAAGGCATTTCAGGTAGAGGGTTACAGCACAAGCAAAGATGCTGAGGCAGGGATGAGAGTGGCCAGTGGGGGGGTGGGGGTGGGGGGGGGAGGGCAGTGAGGATGGGGTGAGGGCGGGTCATTGTGGGAGAAAAGTTGGAGATAAAGGTGGGCTGGGGCGGGTGTTCAGTGCCACAATGAGGGATTTGGAATATGATTCACAGGCAATTCACAGGGCCGTAGAGAGGCAGGGAGGTGGAGAAAGAAGCCTTTGTGGCATTGACCGTGGCTCCCTGTGCGGGAGTTGGAGCGGTCAGGCGGGGGGAATCACAGCAGTGTGGACCTGAGGCGGCTAGCCCCTAGCCTAGGCCGGGGGCTGGCCACATGGAGCCACAGCACAGCCTATGGCACAGGCTAGGGCTTTGGAGCCAGACGCACCCGGGTTCAAATCCCCCTTTGACCACTTCCACGCCACGTAACCCGGAGTAAGAAACCTCACCTCGTCTCCTCTTGTCAACTGGGCCAATCCCTGTGCTTGCCTCATGGGGAATTGGTACGGATGAAAGGAAATGTGTGCGTAGCACATAGGTGGCCCCACTAAGCAGTAGCCTCTTGCTTGTACTTATCAGAAGAGACTTCTGGGGAAAGAACCCAGTAGGACTAAAGAGGGGAGTCACTGGTGCTTTCCACGGTTCAAGATGGGAAGCACAGCGGCCCAAAGGCCTGAGCCCAGGGAAGGAGCCGGTCCTGGGTTGAGGTGGGGCCAAGCCAAGCCCTAGTGTGGCCCCTGTTTGGGAGGGCGAGGGGGGCTACGCATTTGTTTCCCATGTATATTCATCTTCGCCTGTGCTCAGGCTCCAAGAGCGCCTTGTTTAGAGAAAGGCTGCAGCAAAGCAGAAGAAGGTATATTTTAAAGTGACAGGTCTAAAAATACGGCTCTCTCCCTGCCCTTTCACAGCTGCAGATTCTCAATCCTGATCCTCACTGGGAGAAATAATAAAATGCATATGTTTATAATAAAAATCATATTTCCCCCTTCCTGTGATGTCTCCCAGTTGTAGGTTCCCATCCGTTTGCTGTTCTACCTATCATTTAACAAATGTATTTTAAGAAAAGTAATCTTTTCCACTGACATGTCCTATAAACGTCACATCTTCGGCTTTGGTTCTCATTGAGGAACAGAGATGCATGTTTTGAATATTTCCAAAAATGCTTTCCACTCCATTCCCAGGCAAAGATTTTTGAATCTTTGGTTAGAGACAAAATATACAGAGAATGTGCTACACAGTGATGTGGGTCCCTCGGGCTGGACTGTCAGGGGACAAGATGAGAATTTAGGTTCTGGGAGAGTTAGCTACAACTGATGGCTGAAATCCGGGCCTGAGGTCCTTCTGTGGGTCATCTCTGAGGTGTGCTCAGTGCGAGGCATCCTGGAAAGTCAGAATTTGGGCCTTACAATGAATGGGGTGAGTCAGACTCTGGGAAGTTTCTTGTGAAGGCACTTGAGTGGGACTGTGGGAGGCAAGGCCAAGGTAGGACAGTCAGCTAGCCCAACATTCGGTGCAAAGGTCAGAAAAAGCATCCCCTTCCTTGGTCTGTGGGAGAAGGCCTGATCTGAGGGCACGTGGAGGGTAGTTGCCTTTGTCTGGGGATATCATCCATGTGTTGCTCTATGGATTAAATAAAATGCGTGTAACGCACTTAGTACGGCACCTGGCACACAGTAGGCACTGACGCAAGCAAGATACAAGGGCCCTTGTCAAGGCAGGGCTTGGGCTGGGGACTGGGAATAGGGAGGAGACATGGAAAAAGTATAGCATGAGGCAGAACACAAAAAAGAAATGAGAAAGCCAAGCCAGGGAGAACCAACAGGTCGAGAGAGAAAAATGTAGAAAGCGTTGTGATTAAGATGCGGGCGGGGCAAGTTCACCCTGGTATGGTTGGTCATTTCAGGGGTTCATTCATCGCACAAATATTGGTTGAACACCTACTATGTTCTAAGCACCGATACGAGTGCTGGGAAAATAGCAGTGAACAGAACAGAGAAGGACCCTTCTCCAGTAGAACTTACAGACACATGGCAATAGGCAACAAAGGAGATGGGGGGTGGGCCAATAGTACTGGAGTCCAGAACTGGCCCACCCAAACTGCTGAACCCCACGAATGGGAGCCCAGAAGTTGTCCATCTCAGTTGGGATCTGTCCTGAATAGTGGGGCCAACCCCCACCCCACCCCAAATTTCTTGCCCGATCTGGCTTTGCAAGGAGGCACAGTAGACCTCTGACACTGAGGAATATTTCTGGAGAAAAGGGTAGGTTTCCCTCCCCTACCTCCTGCAGAGAAGGAAGTCTAACTTTTCCCATCTCAAGACCCAAATACACTAGAGGAACAGAAGCTAAACTAACTAAATGATAAATGGTAATCACTATGGAGAAAACCAGAGCAGGGGAAAGGGAAAGAGAGCCTTGGGAAAAGAGTTGGAAATTTACATAGGGGGGCCAGGGAGTCATTTAAATAAGGTACCATTTCAGCGGAGAACTGAAGGAGGAGAGGAGCAAGCCATACAGAATTCGGGTGGGGGAGAGAATTCCAGAAAGTGGAAACAGTCTTAGCAAAGGCTCTAAAACAAGAGTGTGCTGGGCATTCTCAAGGAACAATATGGAAGTTGTGGCCGGAGCAGAGTGCGTCAGGGGGAGCAGTGTAAGAAGGCACGACGGGAGGCCAGATCACGCGGGGCCTCGTGGACCATGGTTAGGACTTTGGCTTTGACTCTGAATGGAATGGGGGACCACGGCAGGGTGCTGAACAGGAGTAACATGGTCTAAGTACAATTTAAGTGGTTTTGTCCGGCCTCCGTATTTAGAATGGGGTATAGGAGAGGTGCCTGACTGGCTCATTTGGTAGAGCGTGCAACTCTTGGTCTTGGGGTCATGGGTTTGAGCCCCATGTTGGGTGTAGAGGTTACTTAAAAATACAATCTCGGGAGAATAAAGGTAGAAGCATGGCGGGGGCTATTTCCATAATCCAGGACAGGGATGAGGGTAGCTTAGGCCAGGGAGGCAGAGGTGGCAGAGATCACAAGTGATCAGATGCCGGAGACAGTTTGAAGATGGAGCCAACGGTATTTGCTGCTGGATTGGACGTGAGGTTTGAAAGAAAATGAGGAGTCAAGAATGATGCCCAGGTCTTTGATCTATGCAGAACAGAGTTACATTCAGAGAGGTGAGCAGACTATGGGCACGTTTGAAGAAGGAGATAGACATAGATCAAGACCTTTGGGTCTGGCATGTTAAGTTTGAGAAACTCATCTGACATCGAGGTGGAGAAGTTAAGTAGCCAGTTGGATATATGAGCTTGGGACTTAGAGGAGAGGACTGAGTGGGCCTTTGATCGGCCAAGGGGAGGGGCCCAGACAGCTACGCGGAGGCGGGGCCCTGGTGAGCTTGGGTCTCTCCTCCTTCACTTCTGTTCTCAGGGCCAGACCTGGACCTAGATAAGAGGATCCGTCCTTACTGGGTGAAGTGGAGCTTTCTCCTTCCTTTGCTGTCCCCTTGGCCTGTCGTGGTCTCTGTGTCTTCCTCAGGTCATACTCTCCCCGTGCTGCTTTGGCTTCTCAGAGTTCCCCAAATCTGGGCCCCCTTCATATGTACTTCTCCTTTAGGAAGCCCTAAAGGAAAGCCCTAGGAGACAAGGAGCAGGCTGGACTCCAAAGCTGGGTGGAGGGCGGCTGCAGTCAACCTAGAGCTTCGTCAGGGTCACTGGCTATTGGCATCACCTTCAGAAACGATTTGTAAGAATAGGCGCCGGGGATATTGCAGTGAGTGGGTTCTTTGAACCTTTATGTCCGATTAACATCTTCTTTGGAGGTAACATTTCTCCTGTTTGCAGAAAGGATTGTTTTCCTGTGATGCTGTGGCAACATGTGGCAATCAAGTAACATAGTGTGTAAATATTAGAGTCTTTCTTGGACATTTGCCCGAGTCTTCTTGTCTGATTTTGTGTTTTCTAGCATTGCGCTATGAGGTCTCAGAGGGCACTCCCTGTACTCAGCTATTCCTGAGGCAGAGGGTCACTGGTTTTTCCAGACCTGGAAATCTCCAGATGGCTTACCTCCGTAAGTTTCGTAGCAGCCCAACTTGGTACCTACGTGTGGCTTGGAGAACGAGCTGCTGCTTCCCACAAACGCTCTCGCCGTGTGGCTAGCAGCCGATCACAGACAAAGTCAAGTTTGGGTGCCTTGGTGCACATGAAGATGCTCTAGTTATTCGCCAGGATAAGCCCCCTTCTTTCTTTGACAAGCCCTTTCTTTCCTTAGCCCTGCTTTTATGAAGTGCACATTGTGTACATGGATACACTTGTAGGAAGCATGGAATTATTTATTTTCCCATCAAGTCATTCTGACATAATTGCATAGAAACCTTATGGAGCTTTGGAGATCTTCTGTTTATGAGTCACAGAAATTAACTTTCTTTTCATAAGAGCTCTTTATAAAAAGAAAAAAAAATACAGCCAAATGTCTGTTCTTTGAACTTAAGTTGCCTTTCTGTGACTCGCTGAAACCTGAACCTGGGTGTCTGTTAGTCTTAGCCTTGCTTTAGCTTTGAATTTCAATTATTCAGCCTCTGCACCCCAGAGAAGGCCTGAAGCAAATATCCCAACCTGGACCTCACCCATTTCTGAACTCAATCATTTCTCTCCCTTGTTCCTATTGCCTACATAACTCCCAAAGGGGCTACGGGGAATCCACAGAACTCTGTAACAAAGGGGCCGTCCAGGGTCTCGTAAAAACCTTTGGAGACCCTAGGTGTGGAGGAAATTATGATGCCCGATGACATATGTTCATAAACTAAAAACAATATTAAACTAAAAATAAGCATAAGGAAACCCAACAAAGCTCTGGTTTTTCCACAATGACTACTTCAACTCTAATTTTGAAACACCAAATCTCAAATGAATTCAACTATTTGGGGGGTGGGGTGGGGTGCCAAGCTTCACAGGAGTCCCATAAGCATGGGAAGCATGGGTTGAATTTGTCTGTTAGGTAAACTATTGTTGTTGCCAGTGAATGTTTTCCGTCCGTGTTTAGCTCCAGAAGTAACTGGGGGTAAAATGTGTTCTTGGGATGTTCGTCATCACTTTATAATTTTAGGCTTCTTGGAAGAGCCTTTAAGAGATCTATTTTCCATTTAAGAGGGCTGAGCTTCCAGCTTGGTTTCATTACCACTAGGAATAAGAAGGTATCGTGGATCAGAGCTAGGGGTCTAGGCAACCGCTGATCATTGAATGGGTTGGGAGAGAGGAAACTGGAACCAATGTTCTGAAGCAGGTGGATGAACTTAGAGGAAAGACACCCAGGGCAATATGTATAAATAAAGCAGGGGAGCAAAGCCCAGAGGGCCCAGAGCAGGGACCACACAAGCCTGGTGGTGAGAGTAAGCAGTGAGACTGAGAGCAGGCGGGCAGACAGGAACCCTTCCTGGAAACCGAAAAGGAGAAGGAAATGGGGGCAGCTAGTTCCTCAGGCCCGCAGGGTGGGACAGGGGAGAAGGTAAGAAGCCAGGCAAGCATTTGGCTCTGCAAACACGAGACTCCAATTAGAAGACCTAGAGAGTATGTCAGTTTTGTGCCAAAGTTCATTCCACTCCCTGGCATTCCAAGAACCAGTCCCAGGATGTGGACAGCCCCAAACAGGCCTGTGCCAGTGGCTAAGTGGTGGCGTGGCCAGTGGTGAAACTGAGGGTCCGGGAGACGAACAGATAAGGACACCGATTCCTTTGGTCTCATGAGCCAGATGGAACCACACGTGTTCGTCTGAGACACAGATGAGAATGAATACAGTAGATCTGGTTTGTCCAGGCCACCTTGGACCACGGGACAGTCCAGGGCCCGAGCGGCAACCAGGTGCCGAACTTGTTCACAAGACACCCAGCGGCGATGGCGCTGGCTTATCCAGTACACAGACGCAGTTCACGATTAGGACACGTGGCATAGGGCTCTGAGCCCCACCCAGTCTCGTATCTGGATCCCTAAGCCCGGGGCTTCTCTCCGTCCCGTGGGTCCTCAGTGGCTCCGACTCCTCTTTGGTGGCCGTGGAGTTTGGTGTTCCGCCGTCTTACTGTATCTCCTGCCAAAGCTTTCTTGTGAGGCTCCTGAGATCAGGCAACGGGGTCCCCCAGATGACTACTGATAGCTTCGGCCACCTTTTGCTGGCCTGGCCTCACACATTTGTTCAGGCTTAACGGTAGCGTTAACTTTTCAACTTTGCAGCGCGCCTCTGTCCAAAGAACAGAGGGCAAGGTGCCCAGAGACGGGACTGGGAGCACTTGGAGGACCCAGGCTGTGTTCGGGGTACTTGAAGCACATCCTCCAGACCGGTGGTCAGTAGGGGTCCCAGACTAGCCACGAGGCTTCTGTTCTGTCCTTCCGGATGGGATTCTTGTTGTCCTGATGGAGACGCCTCATAATTAGGGCCACCTTCCTCTTTTTTCTTTGTTTGGAAATTCTTAACCCAGTTGACCCAGGGACTTGCTCATTAACCCCTCAGGTCGTCTTCACCATTACAATTCACTACGATGCGGGTATTATTAGAAAGAATACTTCTTCTTGCTCCTCTTTTTTTTTATTGTGTTAAAAAACAACACAACCCTTGACAGTTTAAGTACACAATGCAGTAGCATTAATTACATAGCGTGCAACTAACACTGCTATTATTTCCAAAAGATTTCATCACCCAAAGCAGAAACTCCGGACCCATGAAGCAATAACTCCTCATCATCCTGCTCCTGCCAGACCTTGGTGACCCTAATTTACTTTCTGTCTCTATGAATTTGCTCATCTTAGATATTTCATATAAGCAGAATGGTACAAGCCTTTCATGTCTGGCTTATATCATTTAGCATAGTGTTTTCAAAGTTCATCCAAAGTTGTAGCATATATAAGAACTTCATTTCTATGGCGACTGGGTGGCCCAGTTGGTTGAGCGTCTGACTCTTGATTTCAGCTCACGTCATGATCTCACAGCTCATGGGATCAAGCCCTACGTGGGGCTCCGCACCGACAGTGCTTAGGATTCTCTCCCCCTCTTTCTCTGCCCCTCCCCTGCTCGTTGTCTCTCTCAAAATAAATCAACAATAAAAACATTTTAAAAATTAAAAAAAAAAAAGAGAATTTCATTTCTTTTTAAGGCTGAACAATGTTCCTTGTGTGGATTTTGTTTACTCGCCTGCTGATGGCCCCTTGGGTTGTTTCCACCTTTGCAAATAGTGATGCTATGTATATGGCTGTACCTACACCTGTTTGAGTTCCTTGGGGTATATACCTACCAGTGGAATTGTTGGATCATACGGCAAGGCTATGTTTAACATTTGAGGAAACACCAAACTATTTTCCACAGAGGCTGCACCATTGACGTTCCCACCAGCAATATCTGAGGATTCCAATTTCTCCACATCCTTGCCAACACTTATTATCTCCCCCCCCTTTTATTACAGCCACCCTACTGGGTATGATGTGGTGTCTCCTGTGGTTTTGGGTTGCATTTCCCTGATGACTCATGATGTTGAGCCTCATTTCATGGATTCGTAAGCCATTTGTGTATCTTCTTTGGAGAAATGTCTATTCAGGTCCTCTGCCCATTTTAACTGGGATATTTGTCTCTTTTTGTTTTTGAGTTATAGGAGTTCTTAGTTCCTTCTGGATGTTTAACCTTTATCAGATACATGATTTGCAAATATTTTTTTCCCATCCCTGGGTTGTTTTTTCACTCTCTTGATAGTGTCTTTTGATGCACAACAACTTTTAAATTTTGGTAAAGTTCGATTTATTCATTTTCTTTCTTTTGCCGCTTGTGATTTCGGTGTCATTTTGAAGAACCTATTGCCAAATCCAAGATTCTGCATATTTCCTCTGTGATTTCTTTTCTTTTCTTTTTTTTTAATTTAAATTCAACTTAGTTACCATACACTGTAATCTTGGCTGCAGGAGTAGAACCCAGTGATCCTTACATATGACACCCAGTGCTCATCCCAACAAGTGCCCTCCTTAACGCCGTGACCCATTTAACCATCCCCCCCACCCACCTCCCCTACAGAAACCCTCAGTTTGTTCTCTATATTTAAGAGTCTCTTATGGTTTGCCTCCCTCTCTGTTTTTATCTTATTTTTCCTTCCCTTCCCCTATGGTCATCTGTTGTGTTTCTCAAATTCCACATATGAGTGAAATCATGGTATTTGTCTTTCTCTGACGGACTTATTTCGCTTAGCATAATACACTCTAGTTCCATCCATGTTGTTGCAAATGGCAAGGTTTCATTCTTTTCATCACTGAGTAGTATCCCATTGTGTATATATACCACATCTTCTTCATTCATTCATCAGTCGATGGACATTTGGGCTCTTTCCATACTTTGGCTATTGTCAATAGTGCTGCTATAAACATTAGGGTGCACGTGCCCCTTTGTATCAGCATTTTTGTATCCTTTGGATAAATACCTAGTAGTGCAATTTCTGGGTCATAGTGTAGTTCTATTTTTAATTTTTTGAGTAAACTCCATGCGGTTTTCCAGAGTGGCTGCACCAATAAAGTGTATTTATTTATTTTGAGAGAGAGAGAGAGAGAGAGAGAATGCAGGAGGGGGAGAGAGAGAGGAAGAGAGAGAGAATCCCAGCAGGCTCTGCACTGTCAGTGCAGTGGGGCTTGAATTCGCAAAACGCAAGATCATGAACCTGAGCCGAAACCAAGAATCGGACGCTTAACCGACTGAGCCACCTATGTACCCCTCCTCTGTGATTTCTTATGAGAGTTTTGTCGTTTTCGCTCTTAAATTTAGGTCTTTGATCTACTTACCTTTTTTGTATGTGATGTAAGGTAAGGGTGCAACTTTTTTCTTTTGCTTGTGCAAACCCAGTTTTCCCAGCACCATTTGTAGAATAGACTATTCTTTCTCCATTCAATGTTCTTGGCATCCTCATCAAAAATCAATCGACTATAGACGTGAGGCTTTATTTCTGGGCAAAGATGATACATCTACAGAATGATCCATAGAGAGAAAGCTAAACTCAAGGTATAGTTTGGAGAGTTTTTTTTTTTAATTTTTTAATGTTTATTTATTATTGAGAGACAGAGAGAGACAGAGCATGAGCAGGGGAGGGGCAGAGAGAGAGGGAGACACAGAATCTGAAGCAGGTTCCAGGCTCTGAGCTGTCAGCACGGAGCCTGACACGGGGTTCGAACTCATGGACCGCGAGATCATGACCTGAGCTGAAGTTGGACGCTTAACCGACTGAACCACCCAGGTGCCCCTGAAGAATTTTTTTGATTAACAAGGACTACGTTGGATTGCTTACCTTTCCCTTTATTCCTAAGAAAAATCCTTAGCTCATACTTTTACCTACTTACTTTTTTTTTTTAAGTAGGCTCTATGCCCAGTGTGGGGCTCAAATTCACAACCCCAAGATCAAGAGTCGCATGCTCCAACGACTGAACCAACCAGGTGGTTTTTACGTTTAAAAAAATGTTTAGGGGGCACTTGGCTGGCTCAGTAGGTAACGTGTCCAATGCTTGGTTTCGGCTCAGATCACGATCTCACAGTTGGTGAGTTCAAGCCCCGCATCGCATTCTGGGCTGACAGTGCAGAGCCCGCTTGGGATTCTCTCTCTCCCTATCTCTTTGTCCCTTCCCTGCTCGTGCTCTCTCTCATGCAAAGTAAATAAATAAACCTTAAAAATTTTAACCCAAACAATGGGATAAAATATTTGCAAATCATGTCTGAGAAGGGATTTGCATCTAAAATATATATTAAAAAAATAAAATATATATTAAAAGAACCCACTTACAACTCAAGAATAGGAAGACAAGTAACCCAATTTATTTTTTATTTTATTAATATTTTTTAATGTTTGTTAGTTTTTGAGAGAGAGAGACAGAGACAGAGTGTGAGTTGGGGAGGGGCAGAGAGAGAGAGGGAGACACAGAATCTGAAGCAGGCTGCAGGCTCTGAGCTGTCAGCACAAGTAACCCAATTTAAAAATGGGCAGGGGCGCCTGGGTGGCTCAGTCAGTTAAGCATCCCACTTTGGCTCAAGTCGTGATCTCAAGGTTTGTGAGTTTGAGTCCCACGTTGGGCTCTGTGCTGGCAGCTCAGAGCCTGGAGCCTGCTTCAGACTCTGTGTCTCCCTCTCTCTCTGCTCCTTCCTCACACTCTCTCTCACACTCTCTCTCTCTCATCAATAAACGTTTAACAAAATTTTGAAAAATTCTTAAAAAAAAATGGGCAAAGGATTTTTGAATAGACATTTCCCCAAAGAAGATAAATAAATGTCCAACAAGCACCTGAAAAGACGCTCAACATCATGACTCATTAGGGAAATGCAAATCAAAACCATAGTGAGATAGTACCTCACTCATTAGGATGGTTATAATAAAAAAAGAGGCAAGTAACAACAAGTGTTGGTGAGAACGTGGAAAAATTGGAACTCTAACAGGTCGCCTGTGGGATGGGCAAAGGATGCCGTGAATTTGTAGAAGAATCTGGCAGTTACCATATGGCCCAGCGATTCTACTCCTAGGTATATGCTTACTAGAATTGAGCACACAGGTCTACACAAACCTTGTGCACGGATGTTCACCGCAGCATTATTCATAATAGTTCAAAGGTGGGAACAACCCACATGTCCATCAAGTGATGGAAGGATAACAAAGTCTGGTCTATCCATATAACGGAGTAGCATCTGGTCATAAAAAGGAATGAAGTACTGGGGCGTCTGAGTGGGTCAGTTGGTTAAGCATCTGACCGCAGCTCAGGTCATACTCTCAAGGTTCCTGAGTTCAAGTCCCACGTGGGGCTCGCTGCTGTCAGCACAGAGCCCGCTCCAGATCCTCTGTCCCCCTCTCTCCGCCCCTCCCCTGCTCACACTCTCTCCTTCTCTCTCGAGAATAAACAAAACATTAAAAAAAGGAATGAAGTACTAACACACGCTATCCCACGCACAGATGAACCTTGAAACACTCTGCTAAGTGACAGAAGCCATTTGCAAAAAACACTCCATGCTTTGTGATTCGACTTATAGGCAAACATATAGAGATAGGAAGTTGATTAGCGGTTGCCTCGAGCTGGGGGTGATGGGGGAAATGGGAGTGACTGCTCATGGGTACAGGTTGGTTATATTTGATGGTGATAAAACTTTAGAAAAGAGAGACAAACCAAGAAACAGACCCTTGAGTATAGAGAACAAACTGACCAGAGGGGAGGTGGGTGGGGGGATGGGTGAAATAGGTGATGGGGATTGAGGAGGGCACTTGTGATGAGCACCGGGTGATGTATGCAAGTGTTGAATTACTATATCGCACACCTGAAACTAATACACTGTATGTTAAACTGGAATTTAAATAAAATAATAAAGTTTTTTAAAGTTTATTTATTTTGAGAGAGAGAGAGACAGCGTGCGCGTGCAGGTGGGAGAGGGGCAGAGAGAGAGGGGGATAGAGAGAGAATCCCAAGCAGGCGATGCACTGTCAGCACAGAGCCCGATGGGGGGCTCGAACCCATGAATCATGAGATCATGACCTGAGCCGAAATCAAGAGTCAGACGCTCAACCGACTGAGCCATCCAGGCGCCCCCAAAACCAAACCAAACAAAACGTTAAAAAATGAACGATCGTGATGGTTATACAACAGTGAATCCACAGAAAAATCACTAAATTATATAGTTAAATAGGGAAACTGTATGATATGCAAATTATATCTCAATAAAGCTGTTGCAAAATGACAAGAAAGAATACGCTAGAGACCAAATGTGGCCCACATTTCCTAAGTTGTTTACTAGTGGGTCCTTCCCAGAAAAAGTTTGCCAGTTCCTGCTCTAGTCCCACCCTCTCAGCTCAAACCTGATGAGGCTGTGACCCAGAGAGGGCGGAGTCTGGGGACCTGTCCACGCTCGCTCACTCAGCCACACGAGTCCAACACAAAAGAGCCCCGAAGTGAGTGCTCTGCTCCCTTGAGCATTTTGAGAAGAAGGAGCAAAGCCCTGTTGCTAAGGGTTTCCCAGTCCGAGGAAACAGCCTCTGTTCGTCCGGAGGAAGTGAGAAACTTTCTCTTCCCATCAGATGTTTCCAGGAGAACCTTCTGGCTCCGTGCTACTTGGGGTTTAACGGCACAATTTATTTGTTTTGCTACAGCCTATACCTCTAACACCCTGCAACATTTACAAATTGCTTCAGTAGAAGAAATCCTTAGAAAGTGTGCTGAATGAGACGTTGGATCCCTTAATCATAAAACATTTAAAGTAAATTTGAAGCACAGATTTGGAGCAGAGATTCGAGGCCATTTCATCCTGCTCCTTCAGGATTAAAGGTGTGCGAGAGCCTCTTGCCACGAAAATAGCTCAGGGGTAATGCATCGCTTTGCCCCAGGGAAGGCTGGTGAGCATTCCATTCCCTTGGCGCCCGCCCCTCCGTCTCTCATCTTGTGTTAGGTGTTTGGGGGTTGTACTCCCCCAGATTAAACTGGGGTCTCTTTCCGGGGGGCGGGAGCATGTCCTTCCGTCTACACCACATGGAATAACGTGCTGGTGATGTTCCTGGCCTCACCAGGGGTGCGTCCTTCCCAGCACACTTTTACCCACCGGTGGGAGGAGGGCCCGAGGAACAGGGCCATGCCTGCAAGTGCCAGTGTCTTCGGAGCCCCTTCCGCCTTTTTCTCGTACACCTTCTGGCCTCTACTCAGGCGTGCAGTGGGGGTCCAGCTCTGCCCTTGCTCCTGGACCCACTTCTCTGTTCCCCTCTTCGTGCCAGTGTGTCCCCTGTGCTCCACGCGGGCTTGGCTCACAGGACCGAATCCTGGGGCCGCACCTGGGTCCCTGTTCACTGGCAGGACACCCCTCCCGTAGCCATGGGATGGCTCAAGGTCAAAATCGGAAATGTGCTCTTGACACTTTTGCCAGCTTCCGGGCGGACTCGGTCTAACAGGATGCTGACCAGACCGCTCCCTCTCCATCTTTGCCGTCCCCCCTTTTCCTCGTGAGGTTTCTGTCGGAAGATCGGGCAAACCCCACTTGGGTTAATTTTGGTAGGTTTTGTTTTGATTTCGAGGCAAACGTGATCACGGACTCAACTCTCCCCCCCCCCCCCCCCCACAACAGCGGAGGCTGGGACAGAAGGCAGGTCCAGGTGAGGCCAAGGAAAACAACTCCTGGGACGTCGCCGGGCACTTGCGTAACCTCGAGGATTAGGGCGAACGGGGTCAGAGGAGTATGAAGCCCCAGACGCCAGCCTTGAGATAGTCATTTCACGACATTTCGTCCCGTTTTCCAGCCCATTTCTGGAGACAGTTGAGCTATTTGTTTGGAGATTCTTCAGTGAAGTTGATGAGCCGCTCTCTTTCCAGGAGTGCCGGAAAATGCCAAGAAACTTCACGGATCATTTCACTGCTCTCCATTCTCTCTCGGGTCATTGTTGGCCTTCGTCCCAGGCCTCCTCTGGTAGCCAACTCCCTCATTCCAGCAATCATTTCTTTGCAGGAGTTTGCTTCTAACCTTTCAGCGTGTGTCCCAAATATTTAGTGATGGACTCCATCCAGTAGAATGATTTTTTTTTTTCTTTAACTCATTTAGATTACTTAGGAAAAATGAACACTGTGAGCTGAATAAACACTGCCGTTGTCTCGCTCAGCACCTCCTGGCTGGAACCTCCCTGATCCGGCAGTTCCCCGGGGGCCCCCTTCCGCTCTCCCTCTCACCTTCCTTGCCGATCCAAGGACACTTGGGATTTAACCATCCAGTCCCAAGTGCACGGCTTCTTTGTAACGTGCCATCAGCCAACACTGCTCCCCGAGCGATCCAACCTTGAGTCTTCTGTATGCCCCTCTTTGTTCCCTTCAGGTTTATTCTGGGGTGTGACACCTGCCATCGATGACCTGACCCCGTCGCCTGGCTTAGCTGTACGAGGATGGAAAGTGCTGGCTTCCCTCTGGAGAGGAGCAGGGCTGAGGGCCGGCACAGGGCAAAGCTGCATCCGGCTCCCTGGCACTGTTTACCACTTGCTATTTTGAGACTTTCCTCCCATGGAAATGTCGCATGGCTCCGGTGCTAGAAAGAAGTGTGAGATGAGATCCATGCGAGGGAAACATTTGGAATGTGTTGACACGTTATGTTTCTCTTCCAAGGCTCTCCTGGGCAGAAATGAAGGTCTGTGGGGATTGCATTACCTGACTCCTTCAGGGCCACAAACGAAAGAAAGAAAGAAAGAAAGAAAGAGAAAACAGAAGGAGGGAAGGAAGGAAGAAAGAAGAGAAAAAAGAAAGGCACTTGGTCTCCTTTTCTTTCTCTTTTTAAAGATTTGTAAGTAAGCGCCACACCCAATGGGGGGCTCGAACTTACAACCCTGAGATCAAGAGTTGTATGTTCCACTGACTGAGCCCGCCAGGCACCGCTTTGTCCCCTTCTCTTCGCAGTCCAAGGGAACATGTGTATTTGTCCTAAAATGAAATGGAATCAGTCTCATTCTCCTCCGCACTTGATCTGCGTGTGTGTGGAAACAGCCCCAGTGAGGCCCTTTCTACTTAGTGGTTATGACAGTTGAGGGTCCTTTTGACTCGGGGATCATATTACAGTTTCTGAAGGATACACATTTTTTTTTTTTTTGAGAGAGAGAGGGAGAAAGAGCAAGTGGGGGAGGGGCACAGAGATGGGGACAGAGGATCCGAAGCAGGCTCTGCACGGGCCGCGGCGAGCCCGGTGTGGCGCTCGAACTCATGATCCCTGAGATCATGACCTGAGCGGAAGTCGGCCGCTCGACCCACTGAGCCAGCCAGGCGCCCCGAGCAATACACATTTTATTCACGCGGCCCTGACTGCTGTAAAAGGGGCAACCCACGCCCAGGATTTGCTGACAAAAGAACCATTCTGGCACTGGAGGGAGGACGGGGAGCCATGGGCAAGGAGCACGTCACCCAGCGGGCCCACGCTACCTCCAGGAGAAAGAGAATGCGCATTAACCACAGGAAGAAGACACTTAGCCGAACCCTCCTAACTTCGGAGGATTGACTCCCACGTCCTTTGGCTCCTTCGGATCGCCAACGCTTCCTGGCTTCTCCTTGCACAGGTCTAGGTGTCTCTCTGGAGCCTGTGCCGTTCTCACGCGGGCTCCGTTGCCCCTGCCTCCGATAAGCTGTTCCATATGGTTGCGCCCTTTGTTCTCACAGTGCTGGGTTTTACAACTTCCCACTGACTTGGAATGTATTTTTTTCCACTGGGCTCTTTGGGGATTTGCACCTCCTGCTAATATACAACTTATTTTCTTTAGTTGCATCGTGTCCGTTCCTAATCTTGAAAACACTCTGTAAGGAACTCTCCCGTGGAAGGGCTAGCCAGAGGAGTACAGGAAAGAACCTGCCCGGAGTCTCAGTTCCCCAGACGAGCCACGCAGAAGGAACCAAAAGCCCTGGACGTTCGTTCTGATAAGTCAAAGAAACACAGAAGTGCCCCTCCGGTGCTGAGAATGTCGAGGACCCAGCTGTAGTCTGGGCACGCGGTAGGCAGGCCGGGCCTGTCTTTTGGAACTGAAGACAGCCCGGGAGAAAGCACGCGGTTCAGAGAAACGATCTGCAGAAGCTTGAAGAGGTTGAAGCTAGAATGGAGCTTCCGTGGCTGCCCTCACCTCCTCCGTCAGAACGGGGAGCCCCGGGCCTAGGTTCCTCCGTCAACATTCGCTTGACACTGCAGCGTCTGAAATAACCTCACTCTTGCTTTGTGAAGCAGCCAGTGCTAAAAAATAGGGGGAGCCTAACAGTTGCGTTCGCATCCACACTGGGCTAATGTACCTGGGTAGAAAGCGGTGGTTTTACTGCTCTGTTAGAATCGCCTGGGGAGCTTTTAAAACCTACTCGGGCCCAGGCCCTGCCTCCAGGGACGGTGCTTTAATCGGCCTGGGGTGGGGCCTGGGCGTTGGGAGGCTTCTGAGCTCCCCAGGCGATTCTAATGTGCAGCCGAGGTGAAGAACCACCAGTGGAAATGACAGAACACGGCCTTTGGAGTTCATCAGAACTGCCTTCCGATCCTGGCTCTTCCCCTCGATAGCAGTGGACCCTCTTGAGCCTCGTTTTCCTTGTCTGTAAACCAGAGAGAACAATCCTACTGCTATCAGAGGGAATGAGGTAATACGAAGCACTTAACGATGCCTGGCACACAGCAGTCACGTAACGTTAGGTGCCAGCGGTTTGTAGAAATTACCCCTATTTAATTTTCTCCGACATCGAAATACAGCAGGCAGAAGCGAGCTACTGCGGAAGAACATTTAGCTGGAGGCTCAACACTTCGCCCTGGGCCTTCCGGCCTAGAAGAATTTGACGGCATCTTCCTTCAGTGAGGAGAACCTGGATAAGTGCGCCGCACGCCAAGTGCTGGGCAAAGTTTACAAAGATTCAGTTGTACGAAGACCGAACGAGGGAGGCACGGTTTGACGACGGTTCTATGCGAAAGACTTGGTTGGGGGTTGAACCGACCACGTCATGTTAAATAAGGGCAGACAGCGCCACGTGACTGCTAAAACAGGCCACACAATCTGGTAACATCCAGAGGAAGGAGGCAGGTAGCCCACGACGCCCCCGCACTGGCCGGGCAGTCCCCCTCGGAGGGTGGCGCCCACCTCTGGGCATCACCGTCAGTGGGACTTTGATGCATCCGGAGGAGGGTGGAGGAGACGCGAGTGGAGAACAGTTGAAGGATCCAGGGGTTTGACCCAGGGGTTCGGAGAGGCTGCATTGACTGGCATCGAATGGTTTTCAAGTAGAAGGACTCGGCTTCTTCTACGTGAACCGGAGGGCAGGACTAAAACCAGTGGGGGGTGGTTATGAGCATTTTCAGCTCAGCATTGGCTGCCAGGGCCAAGGAGCTTGCTTTGGCAGTCGTAAGGGACTATGATTCTAGAAGGATCCGACTTTTTAAAAATTCCTCTTCCGTATGAACAACCCACGACCTAGCAGCGGAAGCTCTGTCCCTGACAAGCTGCACGATCCTGGCAAAGTCACTTCATCTCTCTGGGCTTTAGCTAAATGACATTGGGTCAACCGATATCAAAGGACTCTTATGGCAAGTATTTTCTGAGCATCTATTATGTGCCAATCACTCTACTCAGCTTTTTCTGCCAGCTAGGACATTTTGGTACTTATTCACAGCCACTTACTCTTTGTCACATTCACCATGGCCTCCCCAGATCACGTCACTCCAAGCCCAGGTGCTGGGGTTGAGCTGAAGGGGGACCCCATAGCGTTTTGAGAGCAGAACAATAGGCAAGTGAGGAAGCTTGCCTATATGGTTGGATGAAGCCGAGTGGGAATTAAATCCAGATTTACCCCTGAAAGAGATAAGTACTACTTAGATGAGGGCTTTTAAAGAAACTTCACAATAAGCATCTTTTCTATATAAGATTTGGGGATCAAAAGCATTTTCTACGCATGCATGCGGGTATATATGTAGGCATATGGCACACGTCAGGAACCTCGGGTTCTATCCTAATCATATCCAGCCCTAGGAAAGTTCAGTCGAAAGTCTGTGAATCACTGGAGGGAGATGGGTTAGCCCGGACTTCCTAGTGAATTGCCAAGTACTTTGGGGCAACGTCAAATACTTTCTGGAGCAATGAGGCTTGAGGGGCTCTAACAGACAGACCTGACGTTGGCCTGGATCTCTCTCTTAGTCTGAAGTTGGCAGAGTGGCGGGTGCCAGGCTAGCCCAGAGTGAGCCCAGGGTCAACTTGCGGGAGGGGAGACTGAACCCGTTTTGCCTCCCGATTTCCCGGGAGCCTCTGTTTTGTGATTTCTACCTCTGTGCTCGGGTCTGGCAGCGGGCACGTAGACGTGTCCTAAGGAGGAACAGATATGCAGCCCGTGGTTTAACTTCCTCCTTCTGGGGGATGGAATCCCCTCCACGGGCAACTTCGGGGGGCCGTGACCATGTGCCTCCGTCAACCCGGTGACCCCAGCAATCTCCTTCCAGGTACCCCATCGCTCTGCAGTGCCTTGTGGGCCTGAGACTTCCAATTCTGACTCCGCTGTGGCCCTCAGTTGCCTGGACTTGGTCTGGTGGGATCTGGGGCTTCTGCTTGTCTCCCTAAATTCAGATTCATCCTGTAACTTCTTGCCTGAATAAACGATGTCAGGCCCCTCCAAGAAAGTCTGGAATGCAGGCTGCCTGTGCTGTGATGGACATTGTCCTGACCTGGGAGTCTGGAGGGTGGCATTCTAGCCTCGGCTCAAGCATAAACCAGCAGGTCTTTGGCCAAATCACTTCCCCTCTCTGGGCCTCAGTTTCCCCCTCAATAAAGTTAAGGGTTGGCCCGGCTGATACCCCAATCTTCTCTGTCTCATAGTCTCTCCCTTCTTGAGTCTTTCTATCTCACTTTTCTGTATTACCCATTTACCTTTCTACCTGCCATTTTCTTTTTTCTCAGTACCCTGCTGCCAGACCCTGTCCCTTTATCTTCTTCTTCTTTTTTTTAAGTCATCTCCACGCCTAACGTGTGGCTTGAACTCACAAGACCCTGCAATCAAGAATCGCATGCTCCACCAACTGAGCCAGCCAGGGTCCCCTCTTTATCTTTTTCAATAATTTTCTATCTTCCTTTTCCCTCCCAGCTGTTTTCCTTTCTGTGCCCCCGTTCCCACTCTCTTTCCTGCCCTTCCTCTCTCTGGCCACCAGAAGGAATGAAGCCTATCTGAAAAATAGAACGCGTGTGGAATCAAGTGCTATGGTTTTCTTTCTTAGTTACCTGATGTAGGCTGCTTGACGGTAGAAACAGGGTCCCAACACCTTCCCCTTCCCCTTGAGAGGCAGTCACTGCAAACAGAAGTTGCTTTTGATAATTGTACGTGACCTACAATCGACATTTGTTTTGTGGGTCAGTAGCCATCATGGAGGAGAGGTTCCCTGCTCTTGGCTGTGCCATCTGACCCACTTGGTCAGCTCGGGCTGTCAGCAGGGCATTGCTAAAGATAGTTGGCCTGGGTGGGGGCATCTTATGTGTAGCTTGAGACTCGAGTCTGTGACGAGAGAAGGGAGTGCCTTGCGGGCTATATAAAGCCCTGACCTTAAACACATTTTAGCCTTCAGTTTTCTCTAGGACAGAACTCCTTCTGTAATGACCAAGGCATCAGATTGCCCCGAATCACTGAAACCGGGAGGGAAAGGCGCTTGGACTTGGCGAAAAAAATCAAATTTTAGATATTTTTTAAAAATCCTCGGGGCGCCTGGGTGGCTTGGTTGGTTGAGCGTCCGACTCTTGATTTCAGCTCAGGTCATGGTCCCAGGTCAGGCTCTGCGCTGAGCATAGAATCTGCTTAAGATTCTCTCTCTCTCTCTCTCTCTCTCTCTCTCTCCCTCTGTCCCCCTCCTCTGCTCATGCCCTCTCTCTCTCAAATAAATTTTTTTTTAATTTAAAAAAATAAATAAAAATAAAAGACCGTCATCAGTCTGAGCATTACTTAAGTGTACCTAGAGCAGGGAGCACGTCCCGGCCAAGGTCAAAGTCCTGGGTGTCTCCAGGCTGGACGTCTGTCTTCTGAGGACCCTCCACCTGTCTAGCCATTTCCTTGCCGGCCCGCCCCTGCTTTTTCCATAGAGAGGTTAAAGGTCAACCTTCACCCATCTGGTTGTAACTATTGCAATTCTAGATTTAGTGGGGTGGGAATGAATGAAGCTTGACTCTGTACACTTGGATTTCAACCTGGTTCCTCCTACACCCTTTTCTCTCCTCCCATTCCCCACCCTCTATGGTTTGCTGCAGCAGGGGGGTCCTTCCCCCCCTAAAGGAATCGTGCACTCTTTAGGATTCAGAGTTCCACCACACTCAGTAAAGCTCGCCGGCCCTTTCCACTCTAGTGTCTGCTACATCTACAAATGTCACCTTGGCATCTGCTGAAAATGTATCAGGTCCTTAGTCAGATGACCTCAGAATGCAGTCAGCAGAGTGATGTGCCAAGGGGAGCGGAAGTAACTCTCGTCTCCCGTTATGATAGGATCTTGTGACGTACGGGTGTATAACCATCAAAATAAAACTCGTCAGAGGCACACGGAAGATTTGGGCAATTCTCGTGTGCAAATTTTACCTCAAAGAAAGAAAAATAAACACATCGTACACCGTAGTTAATTGTGTGAATGCTAAGCGTCCAGGAGGAGGGTGTACTTGTGTCTGTAGCTTATTTTGAAATAAATCCAAAAAATAAGATGGATTGATGGCTGGATTGAGGGATGGGTAAATGGATCAAATGTGATATGAAGCAAATATAGCAAATGTTAACTGAAAATGAAACTGTCACTTGGGCGGGTTAAAGCCTCATACCTATGGCACTTTTCTTCTCCTCGTTACCAGTCCGCTCGGGCACCGAGCGATGAGTTCCCCAAACCAAGTGAGGAGACATTCGGTCCTTGGTAGCCTTCACCCACCTGGCAGAGTATCTCTTTGCTTCACAGAGCCTGCATTTGCCAAGGCCAGTGGTCTAGTGCATTGGACATAAGTTGAGAGACTCTTGGGCAAAGTCAGGTACTCATTCTCCTTAGTCTTCTCCTGACCCAGTCGCCAAATATGCATCGGAGGCCTGGCTCCTCTGGAGCTCACTCCCTGCCACCTGCCTGGCTTCAGCATGCTAATGGCTAGGCATGAGATAAACCTGCTATTTCCCAAATCTTATTTTGTCAGGCTTTTCCAGAAACATGCTCTGCTTTAACCTCGATCTCACTGCGCCAGAACTGATCCCAACATGAGGCTGGTGACGCAGTGGCCGCGTTGACCTTATTTGTTTGAAGGCTTGTTGAGGTGGACGCCTTCTGTTGCTTGATGCCCTTTCCCTCAAATCTATCCTGGGTCCCATCCCGACAGCTCTGAGGTCCTTAAATTAGCATCGCTGAAAACAACCGCTAACGTTATCGTCCCTCCCGGCTGCAGCCACTTGGACGTCCACCCCTCATCTCAGTGACTGCTGTTCAAGCAGTCAACAAACAGGTATCGGGCACATACTGTATGCCAGGCAGTAAATAAGGTGCTGAGGGAGATGGAGAAACGCTGACGTGGGCAGGCGTCAACCTCCATCCTTGAGTTGCGCACAACCTAGCAGTTGGGCCACGCAAAGTGCACGTGAAAGGTAAGGCTGCAGCGGCCCCGGGGGCAACGGGGCCAGGTACACACCAGCCCCACCTCCAAGGCTTCCGCCACCACTCAGTGCTGCCATCTCTGAAATCTGCATCACCGCCTTGCAAGTGTTCTCTGAGCTCCGGACCCTTAGTGTTTCCACCCGCCTTCTCAGTGTCTTCTGGATCTTCCGCAGGTGGCTCAGACTCGACCAAACTCAGATTTCTCCTTCTCAGCCTTGCTCCTTCTTCCGCATCTTCTATCACCCATCATGATCTTTTTGGAGACACACAGTTCACCTTTCGCCTCTTCACTGTACCTTTACCCCTCCCCCTGCAGGTAGGTTTCTTGACTGCCTCCTAGGTGTTTCCATTTGCTTTTTTGTACAAACTTCTAGCCACAGCATGTACCGCACTGTCTTGTAGTTTCTTCTTAACATGCTCGCCCCTGCCCCAGGACTATGAGCTCCGTCAGGGCAGGACCTGCGTCCTTTACCAAAATTGTACCCGTGTGCCTAATATCGCGTGACGCGGACCAGGAGCCGAGTGTGTACTAGCTAAACTGAGTGGAATTGAGTGACTAACTCTGTCCGGGAAAGTTGAATAAAGCTTCACAGGGGAGATTCTATTTATACTGGATCCTGGAGCAGAAAAGTCTGTCGGTTGTCGTGGGAGTGGGACAAGAAGGAACAAGTGAGACAGACAGAACAAGAACATGAGCAAAGGAGCAGAAGGTAATGAAGCGGAGTGCGCTTTCGGCATAACAGGTACTTCAGTGCAACTGAAGGAACAAGAAATGAGTCTGGAAGAATGACATGAGTACAGACCAGATCTCAAAGGATCTTTAATACTTGCCTATGAGTTTAGATTTTTAGCCTATATGTGTAGCCAAAGGAGAACCATTGAAGGGTTTTTGAAGTGGGTGCCACGTAATCAGAGCCGCGCTTCTGGAAGTTCACCCTGTTGTCCGTGTGGCGAATAGATTTCAGAACTACGGGAGACTGGAGGCGGGGCGACCAATTAGGAGACTCTTGTCATAGTCTAGGTGAGAGATAATGAGGTCACGGACAAAGGAAAGGTAGCAGGCATGGAGAGAAGTGAAAAAGAACTGAGAGGTAGGGTCTCCGCCTCTCACACCTAACCTAAGAAGTAGACTTCCGACAGGTCACGCACTCTGCTGAATTGAAAATATTTTATAAGCACGCTCATTTGAGTACTTTATTACCTAGAGTGCTAGGCCAGAAAGCAATTCAATGTTCTAAGTCTTTGCTGGGCATATGGTCTATCTGGAAACATTCACAAAGTAGAATATGTAGGCTGTTGTTACTGATTAGAAATTTGGAACGAGGAGCCGAAGAAGACTCCAGGGTTTCAGGCCCATGTGACTGAGCAGAGGAGGAGTAGGTCTAGAATAGTGGGAGAGGGGTGGGTGCTGTCTGGGCACGTTGAGCGCGTGAGGTGCTGTGAGACACCCAAGTGGAGCCATCGGGGAGACAGCTGGATACATGGGCCGGGAGCCCAGGAAAGATCTGGGCTGAAGACGAAGATCTGAGAGCTGCCAACTTGGAGACAGAGGTGAAACCGTGGGGCGCTTGAGATCGCCCAGCGACAGTGTGTGCAGTGAGAACCAAAAGAGCACTTCGGATGGAACCTTACGGAAGACCAAATCTGAGGGGTGGGCAGACAGAGCAGAAGGAGACATGAAGGGGGCTAAGAAGCAGGGGGGACGAGGTACAAGAGAGCCAAAGGAGAAACACCAGGAAACAAGGGAGGAGACTCAGGAAGACAAATGTCCACTCCCAAAAAGATATACAGATGGCCAATAAGCACATAAAAAGATGCTCGATCTCATTAGTCATTAGGAAAATGCAAATCAAAATCACAAAGACGTACCACTTCACACCCACTAGGATGGCTACAATTAAAAAAAAAAAAAGAAAGAAAATAACATGGACGCCTAGCTGCCTCAGTCGATAGAGCATGCAACTTTTGATCTTGGGGTTGCGAGTTTGAGCCCCACACTGAGGAGTAGATTGTACTTAAAATTAAAAAAAAAATCTTTATTGGGGCTCCTGGGTGGCTCAGTCGGTTAAGCGACTGACTTCGGCTCAGGTCATGATCTCACCATTCCGGGGGCTCGAGCCCCGCGTCGGGCTCTGTGCCGACAGCTCGGAGCCTGCTTCGGGTTCCGTGTCTCCCTCTCTCTTTGCCCCTCGCCTGCTTGTGCTCTGTCTCTGTCTCTCTCCCTCTCTCAAAAATATTAATATTTGTGAATAAATAGTAAATTTGAATAAATATTAGAAATAAAAGAACATAAGTCTTTATAAAAAGGGAAAATAACAACCGTCAGCGACGATGCGGAGAAATGGGAACCCTCACACGCTTGTGGGAACCCTCACACGCTTGCTTGTAGGATGTGAGCTGGTGCAGCCGCTGTGGAAAACAGTTTGGTGGTTCCCCAACAAGTTAAACATAGACTTCGCATAATACCTCCCAATTCCTCTCCTAGATATATACCCAGGAGAACTGGAAGTGGCTATTCCAAGAAAAACTTGCATTCAGATGTTCACAGCAGCACTGTTCCCAATCACCAAAAGATGAAAGCAATCCAAATGCCCATCAGCTGATGAATGGTTAAGCAGGATTTTACACGTTGTACGATGGGCTATTCAGTCATCACAAGGAGTGAAATACTGATCCATGCCACTGCTTGGATCAGCTCCGACAACATTATGGCAGAGTTAAAGAAGCCAGCCACCAAAGGCCACATACAATAACTCCATGTGCATGAAGTATCCGGAAGAGGAACATCTATGGAGACAGAAAGCAGGTATACCGTGCTGGCCAAGTGATGGAGGCAGGGCCCGACGAGGAGTGACTACTCATAGGCACATGGCTTCTTTTCAGGTCAATGAACCTGTTCTGGGGGCACCTGGGTGGCTCAGTCAAGTGTCTGACTCTTGATTTCGGCTCGAGGCACGATCTCACGGTCGTGAGATTGGGGCCCCGCGTCAGGTTCCATGCTCGGCAAGGAGACTGCTTGTGGTTCTCTCTCTCCCTCTCTCCCTGGCCCTCCCCTGCTTGCTCTCTCTGTCTCAAGATAAATAAATATTATAAACTTTCTGGAAGTCGTTAATGGTGATTATTGTACAACACGGCCAGTATACTAAAGCCACTACACTGTATGCTTTAAACGTTTAAATTTTATGACCTATGAACGATATCTCAATAAAGCTATTAACCGAAAAAAGAATGGTGCCTTGATAGGATTGTATGCATGGTAATATCATTTATCGGGACAGAACAGATCAGGCAGGGTTGGGGCGGGGGGGGGGGCGGAAGGTGGAAATAAATGTATCCATTCAACAGGTCAAGTTTGAGGTGCCTCTTACACCTAAGTGGATACGGGGGAAAAAAGAAGTAAGTCTAAGTTCTTTGTTCTGTGGTGGCAGGGAGAACCTGGTGGGGACTGGGGGAAGGGCGGATCAGGCTGACATTTGCTAGAACAGCTGGAGTCCGTAGTGGTTAGGAGGGGCGCGAGGTGATAAAGTAGGTTATGAAGTAGGGGGCCTTGGCATGAGTCCTCTTGGATCCAAGTCCATTGTCACTCGGGTCTACATACAGACTCGGTCCTCTGGTCATTCCACGGGCATTCAAAACAGCCTCTGGCTCTTGGTAAAGCACAGGGTAGGTCAGATGGGGAGGGCTGAGACTAGGATGTGTTGGCTGTCTTGTCATGAGTCACCGGTAAGTGACGGCCTTGCTCAGTCGTGGATGTGGGGTCTTCCTTAATGCAAGCACGGTACTCGTCTTGAATGACCGCCCCTTCCGCGTGGCAGACATCTCTCTTCCTTCTGCATAACCTGGGCTAAAGTCTCCGTCTATAGCGGCCAGATGCATAGCACCAAGATGTAGCCAAGGCTTTGAATAGTGTCCCCCGTAACCTTCTCTGAGGGGACAGCGGTGGTGGCCCATCTCAGCGGGGCCTGCCTCGGCAAGAGCACCTCTCTGCAGGATGGATGCCTGGTTCCCAATCACAGGGCTGGGGCAAATAGAAAAAGAACACCAGGCATGTCAGCTGGTGTTAGGAGCTGGACCGGGTGGGACCGATAAGGCACCTGGTGGAACGGGGCTCACTCAAGGGAATCCAGGGGCCAGCAGAAGAGTAACGTCTGTGCCGAACTCGACGTGGGGTGAGTGGGGTCTGAGTCAGGGTCAGAGACAGGAATTCGGGAAGGTGGGGACCTTTTTGGAACCAGAGTAGTGACAGAATAAAGTGGCAGGCGAAACTAGATCCGGGCCGGAGACAGTGGCACAGGGCCGGATGCTGGCAAGTGTGGAGCAAGACTTGGTTGGTGTGCTTAAAAGTTCACAGCCACGGCACCCGGGGGGCTCAGTCGGTTAAGCGTCCGACTCTTGAGTTGAGGTCAAGATCTCATGGTTTGTGAGTTTGAGCCCCGGGTCAGGCTCTGCCTGCTTGGGATTCTCTGTCTCTGTCTCTCTGCCCTCCCCACCCCCCTCCAAATGAATAAAACATTTTTAAAAAGTTCAGAGCCAAGGGCAGAGTTTACTTAAAAAATAAAAAAATTAAAAAAAAACCATATAAATTAAAAAAGGGGCTTGTGTTTGGCTCAATTGGTAGAGAATGTGACTCCTTATCTTGGGATCATGGATTCGAGCCCCACCCTGGGGGTAGAGTTTACTTTAAAAAGACAAGTTCAGGGGCACCTGGGTGGCTCAAGTCAGTTAAGCGTCCGACTTCAGCTCAGGTCATGATCTCGCAGTCTGTGAGTTTGAGCCCCGCGTCGGGCTCTGTGCTGACAGCTCAGAGCCCGGAGCCTGCTTCGGATTCTGTGTCTCCCTCTCTCTCTGCCCCTTCCCATTTCATACTCCATCTCTTTCTCTCTCTCTCTCTCTCTCAAAAATAAACATTAAAAAGAAAACAAAGAAAAGTTCATAGCCAGGTGAGGCCGGAAACACCTTACATGGGAGACTGAAAAACATGAGGCTGTGGTGAGCCTGGGTGCCTTTGGTTGTGTAGGTGGAGATGGCCAGAGGAAGTGCTTAGAAAGAGTCCGAGGCCTAAGGAAGGGACCAGAACGGGAGGTAGAGTGTTGGCAAGCCCTGGCATGGAGCTGGGCACGGAAGCCGTGGGATGGGATGAGCTCTGGGCAGAGAAGGTAAAGAGGCCCAGGTCCCAATCCCCAAGGGACCAGCAGAGAAAAGCGAGCATGAGAAGGAAGTTGAAGAGTGGCCTGAGTGACAGGAGGAGTGAGGAGGGAGGAGTCGGCAGTGACAAAGTGACATAGGATGAGTGAAAAGAGATTTTTTTCCTGCAAGGACTAGGAAATGGTCTGCGCTCCTGAGTCAGAGGGCAGGCAGGAGTGGCGGGGGTGGGGGTGGGGGGGGGTGGGGGGGGTGGGGGGGGCCAGGGGGAGCCACTTCTTCCCCTTTGTTCAAGGGAGTTGAGGCCCCTCCGGCTCAGGTAACTCAGGGCGTCTCCTCCCTAGGGCCCGGTTCATCCGGTGCTCTGACGGGTCATTCTTGTCACTCGGTCTTCTCTTCACACCTCACGCCGTCTCTGGTCACCGCTTCCCTCTGAGCCTGGCCCCGGGCTCACCACTTGCCGGCATGTCTCCGCAGGACGCTGGCTCCCAGACAGGCCCGGGCCCTGGGTGCTCCCAGCGAGCTGGACCCCTCTGATGCCAGCTGCTTCCCTGGGGTGCACAGCCCTTGGGCCTCAGGACGCCGGGTAGTGAGCCTCCTTTCTATCCCGGTATTTTTTTCTCTCCTCGTGTCTCTCCCTGCCCAGGTCTTCTGCCCTATGCTGGCTTTCTTCCTTTCTTTTCTTTCTTTCCCTCTTCTTCCCTCCTTCCTTCCTTCCTTCCTTCTCTTCTTTCTGTCTGTCCTGCCTGTCTTCCTTCCTTCTTTCTTGCCTTCCTGTGTTTCTTTTTCTTCCCTTCCTTCCTCCTTCCCTCTCTCCCTCCCTCTCTGTGCCTTCTTTTCTCCTTCCTTCCCTCCCTTCCTTCGTCCCCAGAACAAATATTTGTTCTGTATTTATTGTAATCTTTTATCGTGAGATAAAATTCAGATCCAGAAAAGCACACACAACAGAGGCACGACTCAGTGGGTTACCACAAAATTAGTGCCCAGGACACAAGATGGGACTTTGCCAGCCGCCCTGGAAGCCCTTCCGCATGCCCCCGACAATCACGGCTTTCCTGTCCCCTAAATGCAACCCGTGGAATGTCCCTGCGTTCGCACCGCGGACGCAGAGGCAGCGTTCCCGCGTATCGAGCGCTCACTTCCTGCTTCAGAAAAGTGTGGAAATGTATCCAAGGTCACGTGGTGCGGGAGCCGGGACTGTAACCCCGGTGTATCTAGCCTCCAGTCCCCTGCTTTCTTCCTTCACCCTGCTGCGTGCCGCCCCTCCCGGCTGAGTGCCCTGCGCAGGGGGCCGCCTGGCTTTGTGAGGTTAGCAGTTGTCACAGAACCAGACCCAGCGGCCACACACACACACCCACCCACACCCGCACCCGCACCCACGCCCACCCAGGCGTGTGCACGCATGCTCCGAGTGGGGGGTGGAGGTGGGGGCGGCGGGGTGGATCATCAACCCATTTGCAACGGTCTGTATTCTCTCCTTGTCACCTGGTGCTAACATCCTTCCATTACCCGACGGGAAAATAAACAGTGAACGGCCACACCAGTTAAACCGTTTAATTACGTAGGTTGAGAAGAATGACATTTGTGTACATTCCCCAAAGACGCGGATTAAAGAAATGACCTTTCCCTTGGTGTGAAACTAATTTGCTGTGTACTGGAACTCTGATTGCTCGGGTCGGGCCGGGCGTTCTGTGTTTACGTCTAAGACTGGAGATGAAGCTGAACGAGACTCCATCTTCGGCTGGACCGATGTGCACATTAGCGAGCTCGAAAACGTCCCCATCTGAAATATATTTCCAAAGACATGTGCCTTTCTGTAGCCACTCCTGGTAGTTGGTGGATTTGTGCGAATGTAAATGTCTCTGAAAACATCAAAGGAATAAGAAAAATGACCTTTGCTATGAGCCCCAGAGAGAAGAAAAAAAAAAAAATGCCATGAATCAACAATGACTATTCGAAAGAGGTAAGAGCATCATTTAGGGGACCCGTGCTCTTTTTATAATTAAAAAAACATCTGGAACCAGAAAAAGAAGTCATGGAACTAAATGTCAGGTGTCACATTGTGAGATCTTTATTAATTACTAATTAGTAAACGTCATTAATTCTTAATTGACTTCATTATAATGTTTCTCCCCGGTAGTGTTAGGGCTCTGTTAGTTAAAACACAGGCGTATGGAGATTATACTCTTCTCCTCCAGTGTCATTTTGAAATGTATCGTGGATATTTCGACAGCAGTTGAAACGTTCGAAGCATTTAAAAAATGCATGTACCAACTCAACTTCTCCCTATTTATTTAGGCTCTGGGAAGATCGGGCTGATGTTTTTTTCTTGAGGACAGAAAAATCAGTTAAAATTGGTTATGTCTACGGGGGAAAAAAATCTATTGTCCGTGTCTACACCCTTGAACTTTAAAGGAAATGTGGTGTTACAAGCTCGCCAGTCCTCGAGTTTCAGGAGAACTAATGGTGGTCAAACATAATGTGCCTCAGTGAGCTTCCCAGCCACCACCAAAGACACGAAGGCCATGGTTTTCAGTGTTATGGTTTGGGGCTGTAGTTTGGATTTAAAAAAAAATTTTTTTTAACGTGTATTCATTTTTGAGAGTGAGAGAGACAGAGTGTGAGTGGGGGAGGGGCAGAGAGAGGAAGAGGGAGACACAGAATCCGAAGCAGGCTCCGGGCTCTGAGCCGTCAGCACAGGGCCCGACGCGGGGCTCGAACTCACGGAGAGAAAAACTCTGATCGATTCCAAATAGGCCACAACAGCGGACTTCCAGTGAAATAAGATCAGATGTTTATTTTCTAAAGGATCCAACTCTGAGCAAAATACACTCTATTCGATTAACAGCAACTTTCTCAGACAACAACATCACTGGCTTGGAAACATGCCAGGAGCCGTCCATCTGTCTCTACCGGGAGCCCCCTTACCGCGGCTCAGGGGAATGCCGCTAAGTTGTAACCAAAAAACTCTGACGGCTTCTTAGGCTCTGCTTCCTTGCTTGCGGCCCCCGCCCCCAGCCTCCTGCCCTTCCCACCCCTACACGAACCCTTTTCCGCACCCACCTCCTCCCGGACACAGCACCGGCCCAAGGTGTCTCTACTTGCCACGACTAGTCGGGAGCTGGATGGAGCCAGGCCTGGTCCCATTCCTTCCCTCCATCTTCAAAGTTCTGATGTTCTCTCTTGGACCATGACTTCACAGCAAATCCGCTGGCTTGCAGTGAGCTCCTTGGGAGAGTCTTGAAACTCGACCTTCTTGACGCTCTCTCTTCTCCCAAGTTGAGCCCGAGAGGCACAGAGTAGTTTTGTTTTCCCACACATTCCTGGCCGAGCCCTTTTTCTCTCTGAGGACCGCTTCAGCTTCATTATTTTTGGCTGGCTCTAGAAAGATCCACCTTTTTGTTACATTGGCTCCCAGCTGTTCTGCTGCATTTACACTTTCCATGGCAGACCAGTGCCATTGGTACCGTGAATTTGGTAGCTATAAAAACACACAAGGAAGGTGCAAATTTGGTCATGTTTTATTCAACATGAGCTTGAAGGCTCACGTTTCTCATCTCTGGAGACCGATTGGCATTTTTCAAAGTTACAAATTTCTCAGAAGACGGAACTCTGCTCTGAGCGTTGGTGACTTCACGGACAGCATCCATTACTCCAGACAGCCGAGAACCAGGAAGAAACGTTTGCTCTAATATTTGCACGTTGTGGACTTATGACAGTACTAGGAGAGTGAACAGCAGCTGAAAACTGCTAAGCAGTTCTGTGTTGAAATCAAACCTCACTCGTTGTTCATCAGACTCGTGTGACGGTTTTTACACTTGGTTCCACAGGGCATGATAACCAAGCATAAATGATTGGTAGTTCATGGAAATGGCAGTGACAGTCTGATTTCTATGCAGTCATCATAATTATTCTGGGAAGAAAACTCTGGAAGAGGAGGAGAAGTAGAGTTTGTTGTCTTTAGTCTTTTGTTGCTGGAGGAGGTCAGTCATTGCTCTGATGACATCCTACACCAGCTTTCATTCGGGATAACGGAGTCCAAGGATGCCTCTGTCAGGTCTAGGGCTGGTTCCATTTTAAACCAGGTAATGCCAGGACTCCAGGGTCATTTCTGATCCAGAGGGGGCCAGGGGCCTGTCAATAGGCGTTTCTGGAATGCGTAGCAGGAGGTAAGACGGTCCAGTGCTTGGGTCCCGCTGGGTTACTGATCTGGAGATCCTCAGAGGGGACTCAGAAGAGCTTTTCACGCCACCTACATTTTGCTTCTCTTTCCCTCTTTCTAGCTAGGTTGAAGGTGAGATCTCAAAAGGTCCTTCTCCTTTGTCTTCCTCCATCCTGACTTCTAAATGTTGTATTATACAAGGAGGTAGATTAGGCTGAGGGGTACGACTTAAGCAGCAGTCCCCAACCTTGGCCGCACAGGACGATCATCCGGGAGCTTTGAAAAACACTGATCCCAGGGTCCTATCCCCAGAGACTCCCATCTAATTGGTCTAGGTTGCAACTTGTGTGTTGGGATTTTTAAAAGCTCCCCAGATGCTACCAGGATGCAACCAAGGCCAAGAGGGGGAGTTTGCATTTAATAAATAAGTTTATGCAAATACTTTTAGGTTAGCGCTTTCTGAACCATCTGCCAGGAAGATTTCGGAAGCTTCAGAACCAGGTCTCCAGCAGGTCATGCCTGCCAATAAGTCTGCTTGGAGAACTCTAGTCCTGTCACAAAAGCACTTCACCACCCCTGTGTTTCCTGTAGGTTCTAAATTTGTGTGACTTGAGATAAAGTAATCCATTTTCTTCTCTGGTGTTCCCTAGGATTCCTGGACCCCAAAGTCACACCCTAAGGAACCGAGGCCTTTGTTGGCCCTGTTGATCTCTCCTCTTTGGTATGTCCCAAAGGGAATAGACTTTGCCTTAGGGGCCAGGTGAGGTCCCTCACCAGGAAGGAGTCTTGCCTCAAGTTGAGATGCACCTGTCCTGTGTCTGTCTCCCGTCGCTGCCGCAACAAATTACTATAAACTCGGTGCCTTAAAAACCACAGAAATTTCTCCTTTCACAGCTCTGGAGGCCAGAAGTCCAAAATCAGCGTTTCTTGTCCAAAATCATGGTGTTGTCGGGGCTGCCCTACCCCTGGAGGCTCTTGGGAAGAGTCCCTTCTTGGCCTCTTTCAGCTCCTGGTGGCAGCCGGCATTCCTTGGCTTTCGGCCACAGTCCTCCAACCTCTGCCTCTGTGGCAGGTCACACCGCCGCCTCCTCTCCTGCCCATTGATCGCCCTCCTTTAAGGATCCTCATAACTGCCTTTAGAGCCCACCTAGATAATCTAGGATAATCTCCCTATTTCAAAGCCCTTCATTTAATCACACCTGCAAAGACCCTACTTCCACATGAGGAAATATCCACAGGTGCTAGGAATCAGGATGTCAGATCTTCTGAGGGGCCTGATTTCAGCCGACCACCCCTCCTAAGAACAAGAATGGTGTCCTTAAGAGGGTGAGCTGGTGATGTCAGAGGAGCAAATCCCAAGAGGTTGTTAAAGCCTGGGTAAAGAACTCGGGTGCCCGGCTAGCTAGAGGTCTGAGGGCCTGAGAATCCAAAGTGAAGACCAACAAGTTTTGTCCGGATGATTCTGCGGTTGGGGGATGGGAATACATAAGGTTCGGCGGCGAGGGTAGGGGGAGAAATGCCTAAGGCTGGGTTGGTGCCTATTTCTGGCGCATGCTTCCATGGGCCTCAGAGGAGGGCCCTAAGAAGAATCGGCCTCTCAGGAGCAGGCCTGATACCCGTGGCCCCTGTCCCTGAGCATGTCTGAGCCTCTAGTGCAGCCCCTCCAAGGCCAATCAACGGCAGTGAGTAGGGAAGACTTTGGGGATGACAAATCAGAGCTCTCTTGGACCCCAACCCTTTAGTTTTGATTGGCAGCCTTCTCTCTTTGTAGCAAAGGAGATAGAATCACCATCAAACATTCTGTGGAAACAGTTTACATTTTTTGACTTTCTGATGCTTCCGGTGGGCACTATAATGCACCGGGGAGTTGTCGGCCAAAACAATTTTCTCTTTCATTTTGGCTCTCTTGTAGCCACGAAGGTGTGTTTTGAAAAGCCAGACGTTAATGTCACATTTAATTCATCATCCCTTCCAAACCACCAGAAGGATAAGGCAGCGCCGATTCCTTGACGAAATCACAAAACTCCTGGTAACATCCGAGGCGAAAAGCTAACGATTCACAGAGCTACTTTTACACATTCCTGGCTCCGGCCTGCTCTCTGGAGAGAACAAAGAGTGGGTGTTCCAGAATGCCACCATGTTACCGCACTGGGTGGGGCTTTGGAAGAGACGTTCAACCAAGGCCTCTTATTTTGAAAACTTGGAGTCACAGACACCACTTCCCATACATGCAGCTGGCAGCTCGCCCACATACTTACCCAACCGCCCAGTCTGCCCGGGCAGAGCACGAGGAGAAGTAACGCCCACTTTGGGAAGGAAAAACGTCTTCCATATTCGGAAGCCTTGCAGGCTAGGAGCTGGGGCCTACAGAGGCTGTTCTCTGTGGTCCGACCTCCCACAGGGATAATGCCGAGGGCATTCAGAAAACCAGCGTTTGAACCCTGCATTCACCGGAGCGCACAGGATCAGGTCGGTGGCAGAGAGATTCAGAAAAGTGGGAAGTCACGACGGAGGCCAGAGACGTTCTAGTTCAGACCTGCAGACTGGTGGCCCCTCAGGTCGGATCCCCGTGCCAATGTTTGGTTTGCCCCAAAGAGTTTTTTTTAAAACTTTGAATCGGTTGCCAACCTTTAAAATCCGTAGTTTTGGCTTCTTGTGAAAAATCAGGACCTGGCCACCGCAGGCCCTTGTTACCCTGTGACAACAATGAGCTGAGGCCCGTACTCATCTCTTCCTTTAGATGAGCCTCGGGGGCGCCTGGGTGGCTCGGCCGGTTACGTGTCTGGCTCTTGGTTTCGGCTCAGGTCACGATCTCACAATTCGTGAGTTCGAGCTCCGCATCCGGCTCTGTGCTGACAGCATGGGGCCTGCTTGAGAATCTCTCTCTCTCTCTCTCCCTCTCTCTCTGCCCCTCCCCAGCTCTCTCTCTCTCTTTCAAAAATTAAACGTAAAAAAAAAAATCGCTGAGCCACGTATTCTCCAATTCACCACAGCCACACCCTAGCCCGGCCTCCTTCACGCATTGATGTTGCCCGCTGAACCCCAGTGGGCATCGGAGTTTGCAAGGGCTGCCGTCGTTCAAACCGCCTACTAACACACCATGGAGCTGACGCTCGCACGCACAAGGGATACTGACCGAGGCAACCCGTCCTTGTCGGCGATGCTGATTTCCTAGAGGAGCATGGTAGAGTAGAAAGGATGTGAACTTGAAGTTGGGGGCCTTCTGTTTAAATCCTGCCTCCACCCCTTCCCTCGTTGTACGGCTTTTTTCAATAGCTTTATCGAGATATATTTTGCACACCGTAAATTTTACCCATTTCGGGCATACGACAGAGTAACTTATAGTATGTTCGGTGCCGTGCAGCCATCATGACTGTCTGATTTTATAAACTTTTCAACATCCCCAAGTGATACCCATTAGTCATCACTCCCCGTGCTACCCCCACCCCCCAGGCCTAGGTAAACATTAATTTACTTTCAGTCTCTATTGATTTCCCTTGTTCTGGGCATTTCATCAAAATGGAATCATATAATACACGGCCTTTTGTGACTATGTATGTATGTATTTATTTATTTAGAGAGCGCACGCACGAGCAGGGGAGGGGCAGAGAGAGAGGAGAGACAGAATCCCAAGCAGGCTATGCACTGTCACCGTGGAGCCTGAGGTGGGGCTCAAACCCACGAATCATGAGATCATGACCTAAGCTGAAATCAAGAGTCAGATGCTTAACTGACTAAGTCACCTAGGCGCCCCTGCATCCCTATTTTTAATCATTTTATATATATACCCAGGAGTAGAATTGTTGAGTTATATATTACCTCTCTGTTTAACATTTTGAGGAACTGCCAGACTGTTTTCCAAAACAGCAGCACGACTTTCCATTCCCATCAGCAGTGTAGAGGAGTTTTAATTTCTTCACACCCTCTCCATCACTTGTTTTTTTCCTTTTTAAAAAAATTATAGTCATCCTAGTGGGCGTGAAGTGGTACCTCCTTTTGGTTTTGATTTGCATTTCCCTAATGGCTCATGGCGGTGTTGAGCATCTTTTGAAGCACGTATTGGCCATTTGTATATCTTTGGAGGAAAGTCTATTAGATCCTTGGCCCAATTTTTAAATTGGGTTGTCTTTTTATTGAGTTGGAAGATCTCTTTATAAATTTCAGATCCATGTCACTTGTCAGACATGTGGATTGAAATTATATTTTCCCATTCTGTGGATTGTCTTTTGATTTTCTTGATGGTGTTCTTTAAAGCACATTTAAATTTTGATGATGTCCAATTTATCTATTTTTTTTCTTCTTTTTTTACATGTGTTTTTGGTGTTATATCTAAGTAACCATTGCCAGATCCAATGCCATATACATTTACCCTCATGTGTTCTTCTCAGAATTTTATAGTTTTAGCTCTCACATTTAAGTCCTTGATCCATTTTGAGTTAATGTTTTAAGTTTTTTGTTTTATTTTATTTTTCAGAGAGAGAGAGACAGAGAGATTGAGAGAGAGGATCCCAAGCAGGCTCTGCACTGCCAGCATGGAGCCCAACATGGAGTCAAACCCATGACTGCGAGATCATGACCTGAGCTGAAGTCGGACACTCAACCCACTGAGCCACCCAGGCACCCCTCAATTTTTTTTTGAATAGGGTCCAAACCCAGCATGGAGCCCAACTAGGAGCCTGAACTCACAACCCTGAGATCAAGACCTGAGCTGAGATCAAGAGTTGGACACTTAGCCAACTGAGTCACCCAGGCACCCCAGCTTGTCAATTTCTACCAAAAAGAAACCTAGCTAGGATTCTGATAGGAATTGTGTTGGATCTGTAGATCAATTTGGAGAGTATTGCCATCTTTAGCCCTTTGTGCTTTTTCAATAGCAACAGGCCCTGCTAGCTTCCCTATCAAGTAGCAGGTGCTATAATAGCCAGAGTTTGTTGAAACCAAAGTTTGTTCATTACTTGAACTTCATTTTAGTCCCAGGCTACATTGTCCACTACAGAGGCCACTGGCCACCTGTGGCTATCGAACACTTGAAATGTTGCGAGTCCAAATTGAGATGTGTTCTACATTGAAAGATATGACTGATTTCAAAGATTCACAAGAAAAATGGAAAATATCTCATAAATAATACTAATATTGATTACACATTGAAATGATAATATTTTAGATATGTTAGTTTAAATAGAATATGCTCTTGAAATTATTTTCAGCTGTTTCCTTCTACTTTTTTCATGTGGCTACTGGAAAATTTTAACTCTGTGGCTTTTATGGTATTTCTTTGCGGGGGGAGGGGACGTTGGCTTCTATCGTATTTCTATTGGTCATCGTTAGTCTAGGGATTTTTAAGATGGAGTTAATGTAGAGGAGCCATGGAGTGATATTTAGGATATTCTGGAATCCCCTGAACATCCATCGAAAACCTTGGCAGGTTGCGGTTCCTTGCTAGCCATTGACCAGAGATATTCATTTTTTGCCATATGACTCTCTCCACAGTGCAGCTTACAAGATGGTGGCTGGTTTCCTCAGAGCGAGTGAGCAAAAGAGCAAGAGAGTGAACAAACAAGATGGAAGCCACAGTCTTTTATTATTATTGTGGGAAAATTTCCATAAGGAAGCCATAGTCTTTTTGTAACCTAATCCCACCACTTTCGCCACATTCTGTTCACTTGAAACAAGTCACTAAGTCCAGCCTACACACAAGGGGAAGGGATTAGTCAAGGGTGTGAATACCAAGAAAATATTGGGAGCCATCACAGAGGTTGCCTATCACAGTGTATCTGTGTGGCTTTCTTTCTAGAGAGACCTAAGCTTTTACATGATTCTCAAAGAAATCTCAGACCACACCTCAATGCCCCTCCCCTTCCCCAAAAGATTTAAGAACTAGTTGGGAGGGAACTAAAATGGAGGTTTTGACTAAGGAAGAGATTTTCTTCCAAGATTTCAATGCTAAATACAAAATTTAACCATTTGGTCATGTTTAAAAAAATGTAACGAGAGGGAGCCATATAAGATGAAAACTCAATGTATACTTAAGTAAAATGATCACAAGGTTTGTTTTCTCACAATTTATATAGTTTTCTCCCAGGCCTATTAAAGTTTCTGAGCTGCTAATGTTCTGTGTTACCCCCCTGTGGTATTCATGTCTCAGGAAGGATAAATGACCCCATGGTTTTCTGTGACAATAGAGTTGAGATGCAAATATAAATCTCTCTGGTCCCGCTGGTTCTATAGTGTCTGGACCCTTCTCCAGAGGAGCTTAGTTTCCCCCATAATCTCTCAGTCAGGGTTCCCTATACTCAAAGAGACACGAGAGTCTCTGGAATGATGCAGTGAGACCCAGGTTAAGCCAAGTCCGTGTGGCCCCATCACTTAGCATTGCTGGAGTTATGGTTCCAATCTAATTAGCTCCTACTGTAGGGAATGTATAAGTTTCTCCTCACTTATGCTTTCCTGCCTTTGTCAACATCTCTCCTTGGTTTTAAAAACCAAGTGTACGAACTTCTCCTAGAGCTGAGATTTCCAGAGAAGGGTCTTAGCCAAACCTCAGTGATGGGGGTAGATAAAAGGGAATGCCCAGCCTCTTTATTCTGACAGCAAGTGGAAGTGAAAGCATTACATTGGGCCAGATAAGCTGTTATTCTTGGAAAGTGGTTTCTGGAACCAGTGGTTGAATTCTTTCTCCCTATAATGAAGGACTGAGCAGACATGTGAGAAGTAGGTCTCCAGATATGTGCATTACCAAGCTCCCAGGGTGAGAGGCAAGAGCCTGTGCTTGAGTCATTGCAGAAGAAAGAAACGATGCCATTTGAGTCAATGTGTTTTTTTCTTCTCTTTGGCCCTTGAAATGAATCTCCGTCTGTTTCTCTAAGGAAAATCCATGTCTCTTAGAACTCATAGGAAATGCCTACTCTAGTAGGTTCCCTGCTGACGGCTCTAGCTCTTGTCTTCCAGTCTCTGGGCAATTCAAAGATTCTGCAAGGTATTTATTGATCTGATTTTTGTCACAAGCGTTGGTGACAGGAAGGGTTAGAGATAAGAAAGTAGGGACTCTGATATGGAGACAGTTCTAGATTCTGGCTTGGCAGATGCTGTCTTGTTTCTGATCCTATTCATGGGCTAGAACCACGTGAGCCCTAGACTGAGAGCCAGGAGGCCCTAGGTTCTAGAACCATCCCGATTCCCTCATCTACCCTGAGGCCTTACTTTCTCCATCTGTTGGCTGAGGGGGCTGGGCTAGTTGACCTCAAGGGCCTGTTTGCCCTGTCCCTGGATGATTGCCATCTCTTTCTGGATGCAGCACGCAGAATAGCACATGGCAAGAGTGAGGAAACCCACCCTCCGGGCCTTGGGCTAGCCGCAGCAGAGAGCTCTGCCAGTGCCCTTGTATGAGAGGCATAAACTCAGATACTCCCAGACCCTGGCCAGTCTTACTGGAGCACAGCCCCTGGCAACCCCAAATCCTACACCCCCACCATCCAAAGGAGCCACCCTGATTAACAATAGAAAAACCGTGTGGGGGCTCAGGCAGGAAATCAACATTCCCTGAGAGCTCAAAGGAGGCCATCGAATTCATTTCCCTTTGAAAATCAGCACCTAGGAGTCCGTATGCCCTTAATCATCTAACTGATCCTTTTTTTCCACCCTCTCTCCCAAATCTCAGTTGTTATAAGAATGTTCAGTGGGTTTGGAATTATTACAAATAAAAAAATGCCAGAAAGATTTTTGGATAAGAAACACTGAGCTCTGCAGCTTCCGGAGAACTCAGCAAGGAAGAATGTGGACGGCACTTGAAACCAGTCCTGGCTGGCTGCCTGCTCAGAAGCTTCCGGTTTCATCTGGACTCCCAGGAACATTATGGATGGCACCTCTGAGGAGCTCGGCAACCGAGGAAGGTGGGCGCAGCTGTTGTGACATGCCATCTAGAGCTTAAGGCCAAGAGCAAAACGGGACCCTCCCAAGGAGAAAGGCATCACTGCTCAGCTTCCCTGTGCAAGCTGTGGGCTCCTGCTGGGAGGGGGGTGTAGGATGTGGGTATGTGAGCGGGTGGACTTCCTGCCGCAGTGCTGGGAAAAGGCACTCTGTAACTGAAGCTCTCGTTAGGATTAATTGGGTGGACAGGCCTGGCAGGGCCTTGGAGAACACGAGTACCTTTTTCCTTAGGTCTGTGGCCGGCTCAAAGCACAGGCTTCAGCTGTTCTGGTCAACTCTTGGGAAGCCTGAGCTCCTCTCACAGTTTGGCTATATATAACCTGATCTTTAGACACTCCTCATTCCGCTCCCCAGCTCCTGCTGGGCTGTAACCGATACTCATCTTCATAATAAGCGCGGGCAGGCCCAGAAACCTAGATGATGCCTGACGGTGGACGGGTGACTTCAGTTAAACTTGAGTATCTCCTGGGAGTGACCGTAATGGGTGGGATCCCATTGGTCCTCACCTCCTGCCCTAGCTAAAGGATGAAACAAAAGTGGCCAATATGAGAGGCGTTGGGGGACAACTGGAAATGAATCATGAGTCTCGACTGGATTCCTGCTACACGGTCAGGCACGACGAGACCACCGACGAGGCTTTAAAAAGGCGATTTCAGAAGAAGTCAGAGACAGGCAAGACAGATTAATAACCCTCTTTTTCTCAGTGGTCATGAGGGCTGTCCGCCTTGGCCATGTGTGAGTTTCCAGCGATGCTCCCTTCAAAAGGAACGTTGATTCTTTGCTTCTAGTGAAGCCCGCGTTCGAGTCTCAGCATCCATCTCAGTCTCTTCCTCCAAGTTGACCTCCCGGCTTCAAGCGTGAAACGTGTGGAAGAGGGTGATGAGGGAGGAGGTTTGGAAGTCATAAGCCTTTTATTGTGGTCTCTCTGAGAGATTCTTTTGATGCGAAGACCCCCGCCCACTTGAGGCCGAGGAGAATCCTCACCGTGGCAGGCAGAGTCTTGCGTTAGGTCCGGCGCTGCCGGGCGGTGACAAAGGCCCTTTGGATCCTCCGGCCCCTCCGTTCCTACCCTGCTTGTGCGCTCTCTCTCTCAACAAGAAATTTAAGAAAACATTTTAAAAAAAACCGCTGTCCTGCCCATTCCCTCATGCAAGCCTCAGGACAAGCCTGAGTAGGCAGTACAGGGCTTAAGAACAGAATATATAATGGTTTCCCTCAGTTTTATTGAGATATAACTGACCTACAACATTGCGTAAGTTTGAGGTGTATAGCATGATGATTTGCTATGTGTGTAGTTTGTGAAATGACTATCACGACAAATTTAGTTAACATCCATCATGTCACACGGTTACAAAAATTGTTTCTCCTTGTGATGAGAATCTACTAGAGTGCTCTTCTTTTTTAAAAGTTTATTTGTTTACTTTGAGACAGCGTGCGTGAGAGTCGGGGGAGGAGCAGAGAGAAGGAGGGAGAGAGAGAATCTCAAGCAGGCTCCGTGCTGTCGGAGTGGAGCCTGACACAGGGCTTAATCCCACGAGCTGTGAGATCATGACCTGAGCCAAAGTCAAGAGTCAGATGCTCAACTGAGTGAGCCACCCAGGTGCCCCAGAGAATCTACTATAATGTTTAAAAAAAAAAAAATTTAATCTTTATTTTTGCGAGAGAGATAGTGTGTGAGCAGGGGAGGAGCAGACAGAGAGGGAGACACAGAATCTGAAGCAGGCTCCAGGCTCTGAACTGTCAGCACAGAGCCCGACACGGGGCTCGAACTCACAGACTGTGAGATCGTGACCTGAGCCAAAGTCGGACGCTCAACCGACTGAGCCACCCAGGCGCCCCTATAATGTTCTTATTGATACCTTGGCTGACTTGATGATAGCCGATGAGAAGATACAAAAACTTCACTTTTCTAAGGTTTTCTTGAACTCATGTGAGGGATCCGTGCTAGGAAACCAAAGATTGTGATCAGGGCCATAGGATTAAATGGGCGTCTGAAATCCGGGAAATGAGACCATCAACACTAGAAATAGCCATTTTGATGACACAAAAAATACCAAAGCTTATCAGCAACCTAAAGAGCTAAGGAGACGAAAACCTACCCTTGGAAACGAGAGTCTGTGGCGATCAGTTTGGGACAGATTCTCGTCTGTTAGGAGCCCGAAACTGTGTTATAAATTCTCATGATAGAAGGACACCTCTTAACGAGCAGCTTCTGGGCTGAAGAAGTTGTAATGAGGCAAACTTTTTATAATCCAACAGATTTGGCAAAAATAAATATGTCCTTTTCTTTTTGTATGTATACACACACAGTTTACTGATATTCCCAGAATTAAAATTCTGAACAAAAGACGTACTGGGAAAGCACTGAATCTTTCTTTGCCGGTTTAGGGCTCTGATCGCTCTAAATAAGGAGTTAGAGAGGACATTCACTTAGGAGTTTAGACAATCCATAGCCGTTTGCAAACAGCCCTATTTTTACTGTTGTTCCCAGCCAACATCTTTGCCCTGTGGTGTTTTCGCAACTATAGCCATACCCAAGTTCTAGAAAAGCGTGAGACAATAAAACTTTCTTGGTAAAATGGCAGAAAACGACGTACCAGTCTAAGTTAAGCAAGCCACGGGTTACTAAGGAATGCTCTATCGGTGGTAGGTTAGACCTGAGGATCACGGTCAAATTTCACATTTGGTCAGGTCAGTGCTCGGCGGCCTCGCTGTGTAGACGTGGGGACTTTAGGTACTGGTTGTCTGAGGGAAAGTGAGTGGTTTCCACCCCATGTGCCAGCGCTGTGGCCCCTCAAATTGACGTTCATTCCACAAACTTCTGTGGCACTGCCTTGTGTAAGAGTGGAGCTCAGTGTTGGGCGAGATCCCGGGTGAATGGTCTCACTGACTATAAGCAGAAGACACACGTTGTTATTTGGAACTCCCTGTGCTCCAGAAGCTTCTCCTGCCCCAGGGATGGTGTCCGGGAGGCAATGCGGGAAGGCCGCACCTTTCTATAATTTCCAGAAGGTTGAAACGGCATCACTATCTATGGAACGTGAAGCAAACCTCATCAGCCCCGTGAACCGTGAAACCGAAGTCACGCCTCTCTTTGTTCTGTGGCAGGAGAAAAAATCCCAAACGGTTTGCGGGGAGAGGGCAGAAGAAACCCACCTCTGTTAAATCCGAGTAATCTGTGCCCTACGCCCCTCCTCGTTTTTTGTCTTGCCGCATATACCTTTGCTCCTTCGGGGTGAGGTAAAATTTGCCAATCCTCAGTTGCGGGGGCACCTCGGTGAGCCGTCCCGGTGACCCCTGCAGAAAAGAGACGTTTTCGTTTCCAGCGGGACAAACGTGTGCCCGGGCAGCGGCGTCATCTGAGGCACCGAATGAAGATGACCGACCGCTGAGGGTGTTTTCGAGAGCAGGAGCACTTCCTCTCTGCTTCCTTAGCGAATTCTGTCCTTTCGGGGGTGGTTTTCTTGAGCAGTCTGGCTTGGGGGCGCGGGGAAAAGGGGGTTTACCTGGTTCCACCGTGGGAGTTTCATCCGCCCCCTGGATGGTTCGGTGTAGGCCCGTGTCTAGACTGATTACAAAAGCGCCAACCAAACAAAATAAATACCTACCGTCTCACAGAAAAGGCACGAAAGCAAACAGTACGAGCGAGAACAATGCCTCTGTTGTGACAGAGAGTCTTGCTGAGGATGACTGAATTCCCGCACCCCCAGGTTCCAGTTTGTAAGGGCAACATCAACCGTCTCGAAGCAGGCCCTGGCTTGAACGCGTTCATTTGGAAAGGCAATGTGTTCTGTCAGATGAGGGTTTTTTTTTCCTCGACTGCCGCGAGAATCAAGATGCGGATCCGTACGACGAAGTCTGTCCGTACGCACGTTTCTGGAACGCAGGTTTCAGAAACCAGTCTTGGCTCTTAGCTGGGCAACGTGACGGTTCGTTCTGCTCTTTCAAGGGGACGCAGCATATGTAAGGTGATGGAGAAGGCCCCGAGTCCGTTCTGACTTTGCACTTGCCTGGCCGTGCGACCTAAGGCGTGTCTCTTGGCCTCTCCGGGCCTCAGCTTCTACGTCTGTAAAAAGAGCGAGCGGGGGTATCACGGTGGGCTTGGGGCTCCAGCGGAGCAGAGCAAACGCAACAATTTCAGTGCCTAAAGGTACCGGAGACCGGGGATTTCCACCCCCAAAGAAAGCTATAATTACCATTTGTCCGAAAGAGCTCTCAGACATGCCGTCTCAAGCCGAAGCTCCAGTTAAGCGACCGTCACGTCAGAGTCACCTCCGACCGACGCCAGGTCAGCCCGCAACGGGGTGGCCGGCACGCCACGCGATCCAAAGCACATTTGGCCAACAGGTTCGTGTCGCCTGAGGCGGGACCCTTGGCTCGTTCGTCTCGTTTCTCAACGTGTAGGCACTGAACGCCGACTCTGGGCGAGGCCCCGGGGAAACGTTTCTCCCGGAATCCCGTGCCTGCCTCTTCCCTCCTTCTTCCTGGCTCTTCTTGACTTTGGTGGTTTGTGGTCTCAGGTACAAAGGGTTGAACTACAGATACTGCTCAGTTCGTGGTGTATCGTCGGGGTTGGTCTGCATAAGCCCCCTCTCCTGCTTTGACTCATTCATTATTCTTTTTATCCCCAGAGCCCACTCCCGTGTCGCGGCCGCCACACTAACACGGCCAGTGTGTATCTCCCGGTGCGCGTGTATTTTTGGAAAACGTGTGTTGTCCTCCGCGAAAGCACCTTGGTTCATTTCAACGCTGGGAAGCTACCGATGTAGCCTGTTCGGTTTCTTGGTTTGTCTTCCCTCCCTCTACGATTTTAAGAAACATCCACGCTGCTGGCTGTACGTGCTGTCCATTGCTCCTACCCACTACGTAACACTCCACGCGCCCCCCGCACCCTGCCTCGCCCCTCTCCGTGGACAGGCACGCTGGTGTCCAGTAGGGCCCCACGACGAGTAGCCTCGCGTGGGGTCCGTGACGGACCCGTGTCGCGCTATTCTGCCCGAGACACCCTTCCCCCCTTCATAATCTGGACAATTTCTACAGTTTCTTCAAGTCTTGCTCTTTTCAAAAACGGGACAATCTTATCCTTTCTTCTACACTGTCTTCAAGGGTCACATCCCGGACCCATCGACCATAACATGTACCATTCTGGTCTCTTGCGCATCCCACATACACGCCTGTTATAGCGTTTCTATTGCACGGTCATTTCTTTTTTTTTTTTTTTTTAACTTATTTTGAGGTAATCTCTACCCCCAACGTGGGGCTTGAACTTACAACCCCGAGGTCAAGAGTTGTGTGCTCCACCAACTGAGCCAGCCAGGTGCCCCTGGTACCATGATTTCTTGTCTGTCTCCCTCAGTATATGTGAACGAAGCCCACATGACACAGGCTCTGGCACAAAGCATCGCTCAGGCAATACGATAATGACTACTGGCTTCATCAAACACTGATTAAGCACCAACTGCATGCGAGTCCTGCCCTCTACTTTTGACGCGAATCACTCAAAGTCAATATACTTACTTCTAAATCTATAAAAGTGAATGAAAAGTCATGAGCTTATTTCGTCGGCTCCTTGGCCAACCTAGCAGACCTCTATCCAGACGAGTGCTATCTCCTTTCAAGAGGTACAGTGTCTTTGAAATGTCTAGGACTTTTCTTTGGGAAAAAACCCTCCACAGCCCATAGCACGTTCTTTGGAATCTTCTCAGGGAGGCCTTTGTTCCCCGAAGGCAGACCCGATTTTTGGAAACAGCTAAGAGCCACTTGGCAGTAAATCCAGCGAATGAGGTGGGTGATGAAGCCGAAGAACATTAGTTTTTGGTTCCAAACAAGGTGTGACTATAAAAAACGGAGCCTAATTTTCTTACACGCTACATAAACTGGCTCGAGAGCAACTTCAAAAGAAGACTTCCAAAAACGCTGCGGCCTTGGCAAGAAAAAAATCACTCTAGTACATGCACGCGCACACACACACACACACACACACTCTCTCCCCACTGCCCCACGTACGGCGTATGGTGCCTGTCCCAGCATCCAGACAAGTAAAACCAAAAGCCCTTGGAATTTAGTTGTAAGAAGGACACCTGGGGGTTTCAGTTGGCCCGAGGCTCATCGTTCACGCGGTGTGTACCGTGGTTTCTAGACAAGTGTCTGTTTTCCAGGACTGCTCTGGTAGAGGTCCCGGGCTTCCGTGGCACGTAACTACCCATGCTCCTTTCCGCCTGGGCTCGAGCAGCACCGTGGGCTCAGCCGAGAGCAGGACAGCACACGAGGACCACTGACCCCCTGGAGCACGGAGCAGGGCTGAAGGGGACGAAGGAGCTGTTTCGAACAACAAGACAAATTCAGAAGAGGCAAGAGTCAGTGATTAAAAATTCCCGGCGTGGAAAATCCAGGAAGGCAGATTTAGGCTTAAGCTAATAAAGACTCATTCCTCTTATGGAATTGTATGTTTAGGATAAGTCTCGTGTGTGTGAATATACATACACAGAGAAAGAAAGACTGGAAGGATATAAATAAAAATATTTAATAGTAAATATCCATGGGGGATGGAATTAGGGGGTAATTCCCTTTTGAAAACTTTATATAATGCTGTATTGTTAGAATTTTTATTACCGGGGCACCTGGGTGGCTCAGTCGGTTAAGCGTCCCACTTCGGCTCAGGTCATGATCTTGCGGTTTGTGAGTTCGAGCCCCGCGTCAGGCTCTGTGCTGACAGTGTAGAGCCTGCTTGAGGTTCTCTCTCTCTCAAAATAAACTTTAAAAAACAGACCCTTTGGGGGGCGCCTGGGTGGCTCAGTCGGTTGAGTGTCCGACTTCGGCTCAGGTCATGATCTCACGGTTTGTTGGTTCCAGCCCCACGTCGGGCTCTGTGCTGACGGCTCGGAGCCTGGAGCCTGCTTGGGATCCTGTGTCTCCCTCGCTCTCTGCCCCTCCCCCACTCACACTCTGTCTCTCTCTCTCTCTCTCAAAAAATAAACATTAAAAAAATTTAAAAAACAGACTTTTTATCACCTATATGTATTTCTTTTGCATAAAATAAGCTTGCTAAAATTTGGAGGTAACCAGCAACCAAATAGGCTACTTTATGACCTAGTGAGGAGCCCTGCCTTAGGCAGTAATCAAATGAAGATTGTGGGATGAGCCAGCTGGTCTTTTCCAGCCTAGGGATTCCATATGCCCCTCTATGATTTAACCTTGTTCAAGTACCAGAGTGGGGCTGGTGGATTTTCACACGTGCATTCGATGAGACAGAGGCCTAGAAACTTCCAACAAGACGGGCCAACTTCCCAGCTGCCAGGCCCATTCTAAGGAGAAAATAGTCATCTTACCATAATTCATGTGTAGGAAGTTTAAATCAAAGGGTAGAACGAACACTTCAAAACTGAAAAGCCACCCAACTAGCCGTGCAACTGGATTCCGAACTAGAGGAATAGAAAATATAGAAGGATAGGAAAAGACATGGATAGAAAGTGAAGAGAGACAGGCTATTGGGTGTAAGAAAACGTCAATAAAAGATGGCAGAGCGTCCATGGTTTGTAAATGGGTGTGGTTATCCATTTTAATCCCGAGCATTTGGTTGAAGCCAGCGGACCATGGACATCCCAGAAGAGCGGTCTTCTGCCGCCATCACTTAGCCTTGACGGACCCAAGCGGACAGGCCGTGTACCAAGACAGCACGCGCACTGGATGGCTTGGGTCGTGTTCTGGCCGCTGAAGCATGTCAGACACGACCGTAGGCTACAGAAGTCCTGAGAGGTGTCCAGGAACAGCACGTACGGGACGTCAGTGCTGGGCAAGACGACGAACGGCCCTACAAAATGAGAGCAACAAAGAGGCTAGACATCTTGCCCTGATTCTCCACTTTACAAGAGGGAAACTGAGGCCTGGAGAGGGGAAGTGAATGAGAAGGGTGTGGAAAAGCTGATAATCCTGGGGCACCCGGCTGGCTGTCGGTGGAGCATGTGACTCTTGACCTCGGGGTTGTAAGTTCGAGCCCCACGTTGGGTGTAGGGATTACTTAAAGATAAAATCTTAAAAAAAAATAAAAGCTGACAATTCCTTTCATCTCCCAGAGAGGAAGAATGGACTTTACAACAGTCCTCTCCTGCTCACAGGCATAAAACCTGGCCTCAGAACCACAAATTATTTTTGCCACATTAAATAAAAGCTTTCCTGCAGAAGGGGCCGTTATTAGGCGATAAGTCAGCTCTGGTTCCTTCTTCTGGTCTGGTGTTATAGTATCGCACTCTGAGTCCGAGGAGGAAACCTTCGCAGTATTCGGGTTTCCTGAATCCAAGAACAAAGATTCCTACAAATCCCGTTCAGACACAGAAATGATGGTTTGAAAAAGATAATTCCCTTTCCAGTCTTACCAGCTGCTACAAATCACTGAAACCAGATTCACAAATACAATTGATCGTGGTCCACGACCAAAGCAACCAAAGGAAACGCTGCACCCAACGTCTCCAATTTGTGTTTGTGAAAATGTCTGCAACGGATGAAAATAAATAATGGAGGCCTGGGGTCCTCAGGAGACCCTGACAGAAGTGTGTTGGTGACAGCAGGATGAGGGGAGACGAGAAGTCGTGAGAAATGACGCCTCCTGCGTCCCGCACGGTGACCTCTTGCCATGGGACGGAAATTGGAGACCCTGGCTGGGACCAGCTTCTAGATTCAAAGGGGACTCTCGGGTCCCTTCCTTGATCTTTGTTCGTGCTCCGTGGCCGTGTCTCAGCCTCTCTTTCTTATACTTTATAGTCATTCGGCTTCTCCTGTCCTTGCCCTCAGGGGGGACTTGAGCTTCTGCTCACGAGAAAGAATCGATAACGTTTCCGTCGAGCTGAGCTGGCTAAACGGGCAATACTCTAGGCATCGTAACAGCGGCAAGTTGGGGATCCCCGAGGCGCCCTGGCAGCAGGACGTCTACACCTCGACACCTGGGCCATTATCGCCCGTGACGTTGCGCGTGTGGAGACCAGCTGCCAAGTTGTCATACCGGCCTACGACGGACAGGAAGCAGGTACTGAAGTTAGCACGGCCATCAGACCTTTTGCTGCGGGAGAACAGGGATGGCATCGTTGGCCTTCTCCCGTCTCCGGCATCTGGTACGGTAGCTGACACGCAAGGGGGACCCGAAACCTAGCTGTTGAATAAACAGGTGTTGAAGAAGCCGCCTGTGGCCAAGAGTGAACGCGGCTGCTTCCTACACACCGTGGCTTTCCTGGTGCCAACCTTTGCAACCTGAGCCAGGGCAGGTGCTGGGCCTGTCCACGTGGTGGTCCCCAGACACGGGTGACAGAGAGTAAGCCTGAGACAACAGCAGAGAGGCTTGGGGAAGCGCGTCTTTGCGCCGTTACGATTTCCCGGACCCGTGTCTCCGGGTTAGGGGAAGGGAGAATGTTGATCACGTGACTGTACGTGAGTCACACAGAGGGTTTCTCTTTGGGCAAAGCTTTTTCAGCAGAGGGAAATTTGTCAATGGAGATAGGAACTTTCTGGGACACCTTTGGTCTCAAAGGCAAGAAACATACTCTACGACACTCCAAGATTTCTACGTGCAGATTATGCACCGGGAGTGTTTTGCCAGGGGTGGCTTTGACTGGGGCCGGGGGCCAGGACTCCTACCCAGTCAAAAGGTGGGCAAGGAGGTGGGGCTGAAGGACCTCACTGACACCTGATGGGATTTTCTCCTGCCGAACAGAAAGCTGGGTGAGGAGGAGGAGAATCCCCACACGGTCGCCGTGTACAAGGGCTTACAAAAAACACCCGATGCACTTTTATTTGAGCATTTATTATTTTTTTTTTCCAAAGAAATCCATGCAAAGGGAAAGAGAAAGAGAGAGACGGAGAGAGAAAGACATGGTAACCATGTTCTAGCAGCCAAACATAGGAAAATAATTTGGCACAACTTGAGTGTTTTTTTTTTTTCTTTGCAAAAAGACGATCTACACTACCACTAAAATTTACCTTCCTCAAAGGCGCCATTTGATTTTCGAAAACGTCACACACGGTTAGTCTTCTACTTAATGGCCGGAGGAGGTATACAAGATAAAAAAATAGAAAAAAAGAAGAAGGTGGGTCCCCTTCTAGGGGAGGACCCCAGGGTGCTGAAGGGCAGCACGTGTGCGGTGCACTAGGAAGTCAGTGCACCGGGAAGAAAAACCACGCCACACAGATCGCCAAGCTGGTTAGAACCTTCAGGGGGAAGTGGCCGCTCCCCAGGTTGTGAGAGGCCGCTATCTCATTGTCCTTCTGATTCACGTGCTGCTTGTTTCCAGGAGCATCATCCACATCCAGATCATAAGCCAGTTCTGCCGAAAGAAAAGAAGAAGGTGAAATACAGGAGAGCATCAGCTGTGGGCCAGTCGTGACTCCAGCCTCTGTCTGGAATGTTGGGATGCCCCAGCTCTCGTGGAAAGGATGGCTGCCAGGAGATGGGGAGGTGCCGGGGGGGGGGTGCGGCCCTCCAGCGGAAGGGGATGGCTAGAGGGGCTCTTTGCAGAGGTCACACCAACGGGGAGAAGCTGACTTCTTCCCTGCCCCCTTTGGCTCCACTCACACCCAAGGGGGCACACTGGCACCTTGTAACATCTCCCCGCAGGCAAGGCTGTGCTGGAAGGTCATTTTCACCACATCTCACCGGTATTAAAATGTAAGGTGCTGGGGGGTGGGGGGTGCCTATGTGTGTGCCCTTGTGTGTACGTGTGTCAGAGGGCTGGGAGATGTCGCAGACCCCCAGTGTGCCTTTCCTGGGCCCTGCGCCCCATAGATTTTCTCCTGGGAACCTTGCTTGAATTAGAGTTGAGACAGTGTAGTTTGCCATTAAAAGTTGTTTTATTTTTCCCAAATATTTCTTCTCCGATCTTTGCGGTCGTCTTTTCATGCCACCCCTTAAAACACACACACACACACACACACACACACACACACACACACACAGCAAAATCAATCTAATGCATAGGATTTAAACTGATACTAAGCAAAGACCAAGGAGAGGCTGAAGGGCAAGGGCTTTCCTTCTTTGACCACCCACCATTTATGAGATATGCTCACGATTCTGAAAAAGAAATTGGGATGCTGACGTCGGCCTAATTGGAACATCTCTCAGAAGGCAAATCTGAGTAGATAATGGTGTATCAGGAAATTCAAGACGGCCAACCCTGGAGCAGAGGTCAGTTTCTTTCAGATTTGCTTTTCCAGATTTAGAACTCAATGCTACTCCCATGGCTTTTCTAGACTCTGTCGCCAATGTGGCTATTTCAATAGCTTGGGAAGGTGATGCGATGTGAGTGCCCTCAGCAGCCAACTGTCCTGTGGCCAGCGGAGCTGGAAAGATCCCTTGGGGACACTGAGATGCAGAGCAAAAGGCACAGAGGAAATGATTGGGATTCTACAGAGGGAAGGAAGGAAGGGGAAGGAAGAGCTCCTCTTACAAGGGATGAAACGGTAAGTCACAGGAAGACAGTGTGGGGACTCAGCTGGTCCAGGATGCCTGCAGAGCAGCGCCAGGGCCCGGGGCTGCTCTGAAGCTGGCAATGGTTAGAGCAGGCAGCAAGGTCAAGGTGATCAAAGCCAGGGGGGATTACACAGACTGCAACACTCCTCTCCAAAAGGGCTACTGTAGTTTCTAATGCCACCGGCAATGATGAGAAAAGCGACTTACCGGCCTCATTTGCAAAAAGATAACGTGGTCAGCATTCGATGATATATCAAGGTTTCATTAACTGTATGTATTTGATTACTGCACAGATCAACTTTTTCTCTGCCTTAGTTTACTAGTTACGTTTCTTAATGCTTAACGGTTCATATCCTTTGCCTTTTTATCTGACAGGTATTAAGGTTTTCCCTATTCATTGGAATATATATTTTATTGAATCCTTTGCCGATCATATTTGGTACAATGTTTCTGTTTTGTTGTTAAGTACACTTGCTTTTCATTGCCGTACCAAGAAACTTTTCACATATATGAATCTGACTACATTCTGCTTCTCTAAAGCTGAGAAAGTTTTTTGCCTTGAGGGCCAGTAAGAATTCAAATCCAATTTTCCAGGGAACCCTCTTACCCAGGGAAAAGCGACTCACCAGACTCTAATCTGGATTCCCTCTCCCTGTAAAATAAATACATACAAAGAAAATAAAAAGAAGAAAAAAACAAAGAGCAGTGCTCTGTTTGGAGGTCAGACGTCTTTCTCTGAAAGCTGAACTATGCAGAGCACACAGGCAAGGCCGAGGTCAGCACGGGCTCAGGTCATGATCGGATTTCACCAAAGCTGAGAACACATATGGCTCTATCTGTTGAAAGCGCAGCCTTGAGTCTCGAGGCAACTTCTCAACTTAAATGCAGGGGAGTATTTTTAGGGTTGACCTGAATGACAGAACTCTGAGCCTTGCTTCCAGATTCCTTTTCCGGATATTCCCTTTGCCCAATGTCGAGATGAAACAACATCTATTAATGTTACCACCGGGCCCTTGTGCTATTTGTGTTGCTCTTCAAATAATCCACGAACACCGAACGGTTTCGTGCACTAGAGCAGTGACGGTAAGCCCGGCAGACACTAAGTCTGGTAGTTTCTAATCTCCTGTGCCACCAAAGACCTCTTTTGTCATTTTTATCTCTTGCACCCTTTGTTTGGGAATCATAAAAAGGACTACCAGTTAGTGAGTCCTCACTGTGTGCCAGGCACTGTACTAAGATATTTACATACGTTATCTCATTTAATTTAACCTCTTCAACAGTGTTGCAAGGTAGCCTTTATGATTCCCATTTTACTGATGAGGAAGCTCCAACCCAGGTTACTTTTTTGCCCATATCTGCACAGCTGGTAAGTGACAGACGTGCTATTTGAACACAGGTCTGACCCTGAAACTTCACATGAAGCTATGCCACCTCTTGAACAATTCTGTGTATCAAATAGACAGTAGCGATTTAAGTAGCAATGGATTTGTTTCTTGAAAAAAAAAAAATCCACCTTGATTAGGAAAATACGTACTGCCAAAGAGAACTTCTCAAAAGCGTGAGAAGAGTCCAGTGTTTGCACGTGAAAGTGATCGCATACTTGTTTGAGTAGCATTATTAAGCTTTGTGAAATTCTGAAAAGAGCTCTGGGTTTGAGGACTGAAAATGGAAATTATGTCCCTTCTATTTCTCTGAAGAAATCAGCAATGATGGTCAGGGCTATTCGATTCCCCAAGCACAAAGCTGGCCTGAGCTTTCCATCTCCAAAGGGCCCCCGGGAATATTTGGAATACCTCTGTATGCTTCCGAAGCTGTGGCTAAAGGTTTCGTGAGGCTCCCCGTCTAACAGCAGCAACCCTACGGCTGGGCTTTTATGGCTTACATTGAAGCGAGTCTCACCAAAGACACATTCTGGGCCTGGGCCACCATCATGGAGATTAGTGACAAAGGGGACAGTTTAGTATGACGATGAAGCATTATAGGAGATAGAGGAAAGACCAGTTTTGGTCAAAGATGAATGTGGACAACCCTGGATGGGGGGGGGGGGTATAATCCAGTTTAATTCAACAAACTTAATGGTAGCCTACAAGGTCCCAAGCATTGAGCTAGAAGGTTGGAGAAAGACTTAGTGCCTGCCTTTAGGAATCCCGCCCTCTGGCAAGGAAAACAGACTAATAGACAAACCAACCAGATACTTGGCAGAAGGTCATGAGGGCTCAGATAGAGGCACAAGCAGAATACGTTGGGGAGAGAGATCTCCAAACAGAAGGATCTGGGAAGACTTCTCAGAACAACTGGGATATAATCTACACCATGAAGGATGGATGGAACTACAGCAGAGCTGAATGAGATGGTCATTCATTTCTGGCAGGGGGTTCAGCTTGAGCGAAACCATCAATATTAGGGAGTGCAGGTAGGGCATGCTCAGGGGGAGAGAGGTAAGGCAGGAAGGACAAGTAAGGGCCAAATCATGATGGATTGGGAATGCTAAGACTTCACCCTGTGGGCAATAGGGAGCCACTGAAGGTTTTTAAAAGTAAGAAAATCACAGTCTGATCTGTGTTTTTTAGGAAGATCATTGTTAACAGTTTGTAGGACAGCCCTAAGTGGGAGAGATTGGCAGACATCTTAGAAAACACAAGAAGCCTGTGGAAAAACTATCTGGAGATCAGCCAGTAGCAGATACAATTAAAAAAAAAAAACCTACAAAAGAGTGGGGCGCCTGGGTGGCTCAGTAGCACCTGACTCTTGATCTCAGCTCAGGTTATGGTCTTGCGGTTTGTGGGTTCGAGCCCCACATCAGGGCCTGCTTGGGATTCTCTCTCTTCCTTTCTCTTCCCTCCCCATTGTGCACATGCATGCACTCTTCTTCTCTCTCCAAATAAATAAACTTAAAAAAACCAAACCTACAAAAGAGCTAAATCTACACCATACCAAAACCTTCTCATTTTGCTACAAACTAGATTATGACAATCATTTGAAATCATTCTCTTTTTAAATTATTTTTTATTGCTTATTTATTCTTGAGAGAGAGACAGACAGAGAGAGAAGGGCAGAGAGAGAGGGAGACACAGCATCCGAAGCAGAGCTGTCAGCACAGAGCCCGACGCGGGGCTCGAACTCACGGACCGTGAGATCATGACCTGTGCCAAAGTCGGATGCTTAACCAGCTGAGCCACCCAGGCACCCCTTAAACCATTCTCTTTTCAATCATTCATGTCTTCGTTTATCAGTGATTTTCCAGAATGTATCTTTGCTCTATTAGGTACATACTAGAAAACGCACACAAATTGTTTCTACCATGCGACTGATTGTCGGTGAAACGTTTTAGGCCAGCGAGGAGATCTCACGCTAAACCCAGAAACTGGCTTCTATGTGTAATCGCTTTAACTACACCTAGAGGGTAGAGCCAACAATTTGTACTAATTACACACTCAGCTCTGACTCTCATTTTGCCCTCCTTAGTGCTGCAGATTAGGTAATCTCTTCATTTATTTCTTTTCCTCAGTAAACCCTACACCCAGTGTGGGGTTTGAACTCGAAATCCCGAGATCAAGAGTCACGTGCTCTACTGACTGAGTCAGCCAGGCGCCCCTAGATAATCCCTTTACAACAGCTGTCAGTCATGAAGGGCTGAGCTTTGCGTTGAAAAGTTTTTCTGAGTTGCGCCAAGCACTCAGTGGGGAACCCTCCAGCCTTAGTTACTCAGAGTCGCCCAGTGGAGTCCCTAAGAAAGGCTGTCCCACCCGCAGAGTCTGGAGCCCTGGCTCAGCCACCGTCTTGACCAGTTCTCCTTTGGCAACTCATTTCCCTCTACTCTGAGCGTCTGCCATTCCATCTGCCCCAATCAGGGCGTTGGACTGGATGAACTCTCCGTTCCCTTCTGGTTTTATTTCCCTCCGATCCCCGGGCTCCCGGGGCCCAAGTGGGGGACACGGTCTTCTGCAGGCTGCCGTCCTCCCTCTACCCACACCAGCCAAGCGGCTCTGTCCCCAGCAGAACCTCCATAAGCAAGCCGCTTCTCTTCGGATGTGAGTTTTCCTGGTGATGTTCATCGGCTACCAAATTCTGCATCCTCTTTCTGCTTGAGCCGATCTACTCTTGCGTAAGAGACGCCGGCAATACACAGATGTGCGCCGGACCGCGGTTTTCTTTAAATCCTGGCGTAACGACTGGCGCTGAAGCCAGGACACGCGAAGCTTCGGGGGAGAAGTGGCCGGACCCCGGGGTGCAACGAGCAGGCGCGCACGGGCGGCGCCGGAAGATCTGTCGGCCAGTGAGACAAGCCCGCGGGCTCCTCCGAAGCCGCTGGGGTCTCGAGTGCGTAACGGGACGCAAACGCTCACCCTCGGACCGCACGGGCCCCCGAGGACAGCAGCCCCCCAGGGCAGCCTGGAAGGAGAGCTGCTATCAAAATTCCAGGGGAGAGAGCGCTGCCACTGAGCCAGGCTTGGGGGGCTCTTCCTTGCCAAGCCTGCGGCGGCAGATGGCTTCAAGCCAGCCCCGACGGAGCAGCGGAGCGACGCCACCATCCCCGCGCTTCGCGCTTGCCGTGTACGGTTGGCTCCCGAGGCAGGGCCGTGTGAAACCTTCGGCCCGTCGCCTGGCGGGCCCCGGACGCTAAAAGTGGGGAAACGTCGGCACAAAGCGCGCTCCCCGCGCTACTGCTCACTCCGCCGCCCACTCACGGCCGCCCTCGGGCGCTGCCACTCGCTTGAGAATCCCGGACCCATCTTGCTTTTCCCCGCCCTTCCCGTCAACGCCACCTTCCGTCCCGCCACATGGAGCCCCGCTCCTCTGTGAGCTTTCGGGTGCCAAACGACCACCTGGGCTTGAAAGCGGAAGAAAGTGACTTTGTTCATGACCCCGGGGGGCTCCGGGAGTCTAGGTTTTCTGCTTCGCAGGTCGGGCAGGGGGAAGCCGGCCCATTTGGGGGCCTCCGGTTCTTAACCGGTCTACTGGGACCCCTTTCGGAACGGGCCCGTTTCACGATAAGCCTTCGCGGCGCGCAAGCGAGTTGCCCATTTTGTGTGCGAAATGACTGTAAGTTCTGGGAATAACCCAGCGGCCTCTCCCGGAACAGGGCTGGGCGAGGAGATGCTCACTGCATTTCCGACAGCCCGGGCCAGCTGCCAGCGTCCTCAGTCACAATGATGGGATGTGGAAAAATACGGTGGCTTTCCCCATCAGTAGAGGCGTGGCCTCTCCTACGGTGGCTTCTGTTGCTCGATCCAGGGTAGCTGTGGCTTCAGGTTACACCGCAGCGGGCTGTGGGTACACAAAGCCATGGCATGCTTTTTTCCTAAAGATACGGGAGGGAAAAGCACACCATCTTATACTAAACCACGCAAGGCCGTATGATGGAGTAGAAGACGCGCTACACGCGGGGCGCCTGGGTGGCTCAGCGGGTCGAACATCCAACTCTTGATTTCGGCTCAGGTCACGATCTTACAGTTTTCGAGATCGAGCCCCACGTCGGGCTCTGTGCTGACTGCGTGGAGCCTGCGTGGGACTCCGTCTCCCTCTCTCTCTGACCCTCCCCTGCTCGTTCTCGCGGTCTCTCAAAACTAAAGATTAAAAAAAAAAAAAGAAACGTACCGTTTGCAAACGCATTTAAGACTTCATAAATTATTTCACGTTTACTAGGACCTTCGGGTCATGTCCGAGGTCCTCCGGAACGGGTGTCCACTCTGTTCACCGATGTACGGGGTGCTTCGGTTGGAAGGTCTTCGAAGCACTGTGAGGACACTTGAGTCATCTGGGCTTTGTACAGTACTCAAAGCTGGACGCTCGGATTCACATACTCCTAATTAATGACCTCAGGTAGGCTTTTCTATGGCCACTTCCTCGTTGAGAGGAACGCCACGGTAACTGCCCTTAACTGGGGCTCAGACTGCTAAGTTTATGGATACAAAACGGTTTCCAGGAGGTTCGACGACTACCGATGCTTCGCTACTGCCATGAGCCATCAAGAAAGGGAGAAACGAAAATATCACTTAACCCCTTTGGAAATTAAACCATTTGACTACAGAATCTGATTGTGACAGGGGCCACCACCATGCCTATCTAGGTACATCATGAGTCAAGTCACATTCCCAGCAGCAGAACAACCGTGTCCTAGAAACCCTGATAGTACGAGTGGGCGGCGTGGGCGCTGGCCCTCCTAAGCCAGCCCCAGAATTACCGCCGCCTTCTGCGGATCTCATGTTGACAGATCCTTCTGACCCGAAGCTGCCTGATGGCTCCACGGGAATCATACCTCATCAAAGCCTTCACTTCCCACAGGAGAAGTTACATCATGCCATGGGACAGAGACACTGCTCTGCAAGCTCCAGGGGAAAAGATGATGAGAACGGGCTTCGAGAAGGCAAGGGAAGAGAACATTGGAAAGAGGGGAGGGGTGGCATGGTCCACTGTTTACTGAGAGGTTAAGCAAAGCAAGGACTAAGAAGCAGCTACCCGATGTGTCAACCAGATGGTTCCAGGAGATTGCTGAGAGACGCTCAGTAGGGTGGTTGGGTGAAAAACCAGACAGTACTGAGTTGAGGAGAGAGCGGGAGGTACTACGGGTTCACTGACCGTTGATCAGCCTTTGGAGAAGTTGGAGAGTGAATGCGACGAGGCGCCGTCACCCCGACGGGGCCTGAGGTATCCTGTCACAATACCTAGCTCATCTGTGCCGCCACGCCTCGTTAGAAGGTGCCTCCAGAGCGCCAACTCGAGACGGCTTTTGGAAATGCCGTATTCTTGTTATCCCTGCTACACGGGCAGCCTGGAGTAGACACTCAGATACCTGCACGCCCATGTCTATAGCAGATTATTCACGATGGCCAAAGGGTGGAAGCAACCCACGTGTCCATCGGTGGATGAACGAACAAAAGGTGGCACATTCCTACGACGGATATCGTTTAGCTATCGAAAGGAACGAGGTGCCGATACGTGCCGCACCATGGGTAAAACTTGAAGATGTGCTGAGTGAAAAGCCAGTCACACAATGCTACACATTATATGACTCCATGACATGAAATAGAAATAGGCAGAATAAGCAAACTTTGGAAAGAGTGGTAATGGTTGCACACCATTTTGAATGTAATTAATGTCACTGAATTGCACACTTAATACTTCACACGTTACACATATCTTACCACGATTAAAAGAAAAAACTATAGAAACCAAAAGACAGTGGCATTTGGGGCACATGCCAGTTCCTGAAGGGACTCGCACTGCAACTCTAGGGTTTTACTTTGGAGAGGGGTGAGTGTGTGAATGTACCCTATAACAACAGCATCCACCCCCCAGTGATACCCCTTCAGTGCTTTGAAAGTCAAGTTGTCCAGGGGCGCCTGGGTGGCTCAGTCAGTTAATCGGCCAACTTCGGTTCAGGTCATGATCTCACGGTTCGTGAGTTCGAGCCCCGCGTCGGGCTCTGTGCTGACAGCTCGGAGCCTGGAGCCCGCTTCGGATTCTGTGTCTCCCTCTCTCTCTGCCCCTCCCCTGCTCACGCCCTGTGTTTCTTGAAAATAAATAAATGTTAAAAAAAAAAAAGGAAAAAGAAAGTCAAGTTGTCCAGAAGAATGAAATTGAATGGATATTTAACACTACCCTAGAATTGCAGATGTGGCTCCTCAACTGGGAATGGAAGAAGAGGGGAGCTTTTGTCAAGGATTTTCACTGGAGACCAGTTGCTGAAGAGAAATTTGTATACCACCTCAGGAAGATTACATTTATTTTTGTGGCTCACACAGATGATGCTAAGCTGCTAAACCATATTAAAAAAAATCAATTAAAGGATGCACTCTGTCCTCATTACTTAAAAAAGCACTTAATGGTTTAGATTCACGGAGCTCTGTTTATAAAATAAATGTCAGGCACGATGCAGCTACAGAGGCATGCGTCACTGGGCTTTGAGGACACAGAAGGAAAACACAAAATGTCTCTTATTGTAGCCACATCCAATTGCTGGCGAGGTGTCAGGAGAGTGAGGGAGGGGCCTTATGGTACCTTGAAGCCCAGGCTCCAAGACGCTCAGTGAAAAGCACTGTGATGGCATTTGGGGTAAAGCTTTAGACATACTTAGATGGGAAAACCCAAAGCTTGGTAATATTCCATTTTTAATAAGCCACAGTGGATCTTGCCAAAAAAATGTACCTGAGAACTAAAATGTTTGCAACGTCCTGTCAATGCCCAACAGCAAAGAAAATGGGTACAAGAGCCAATGGGTCAAAATGGCTCCAGTCCCTGAAAACACTCAGCCTGGATGTGGGAACACTGCAGGCCAGAAGTCATCAGCAGGCAGGTGTCCTCCCAAATGGCAGATGAAAAGCTTCCTTAAGTTGTTCCACCTGAATTTCTTCCTCAAAATCTCTCCAGTTGTGAAATGCCTCCATCATCATCAATGGGATCGGGGAATTGAGATTACTTTCCCCTCAATTTACTTGGAAGAACACCTTGTCCTCCTGGACCCATCTTCTTACCTTCCCATCTTTAGGTCTGGACTGTCAGTGAGTACCTGATCCCACACCCACACAGGCGCTCTCTCCTCTGTCCTTGGACGCTGGCCATTTCTCTCTTTTCCTTCAGCCCCTCTCCCCTTCCCTACCTCCCTGGAGTCCTCAGCATCCCAGCTAAATACGATACCCATTCCAATCCAATGGCCCACCGCTATCCAGGAAAGACCACTCTATTCTGGGATGGCAGGAACAAGACAACATGCTTTTTCCTAAATCATAGGTTGAATCACATTTCTCTCTTCCTCAGAATCCTTTGATGGCTCCTTACTGGATGTGGGATCAAGTCCTGTTTCCTTAGCATGGCATTTATGAACGTCTCCATCTCATCTCGTCTTGCTTTCTAGTTTCAACTGCCCATATATTTCTCCAAGTACCATGGAGTGTAGTCATACCGTCCCATTCATTTGCTGGAAAAGGCAAGTTCTTTGAAGTTTCCATGTCTTTCTCCATGCTGTTCCCTCAGCCTGGGATGGTCTCAGTCTCTCTCTCTCTCTCTCTCTCTCTCTCTCTCTCTCTCTCTCTCTCTGTGTTTTTCTCTTTCAGGTCTCAGCTTACATGATACCTCTTCCAGGAAGCCTTCTCATCTCACCCCAGCCAAAATTAATCACCTCTCTCTCTGGCTATTAATTGGATTGCATTTCTATTATGGCATTCCTTTCAATTTGTCTCATAGGAAAGTTAGTGATTTCTATGCTCCTGTCCTTAGCTAGACCATAAGCCCTATCAAAGCAAGAAATCAATCTCTTTCCTCCCTGTAGCTGCCACACAGCACCTGGCTAGCACAGATGCTTACACAGACGCTTGTTAGCTGACCGACTGAATGAATGCACGAATCAACGGCGGGACGCGCACACACGTTGTCCTCAGTCTACTGACAGCTACTAGCTTGGCAGACTCCCTTCCCGAAGAGTCTATCCCCACTAACGGATGATTTCCCCAGGGGAAAGAGTCCCGCTGAGCCACGGTGAAGACAAGACAAAGGCAAGGCCAGTGGTGGGGTGGCCCAGGAAGCAAATGGCAGGGCTCGCACCCTGACCCCTGGATTCCAAAGCCCTTCCGACAACAGCCAGTTCTCATTACCCCCAGCATCAGTTCACTGCGCTCAGGGTGGATGGGATCTACAAAGATTACTTTCTCATTCCCTTTTGCTGCCTGGAACTCGATGCTCTGCTATGTGAGCAGCTGACACACGCCGGCATCCCGTGTGCCACGCTGGGCAGGAACCGGGTTTTCTGGTGAGCGGGTTCCGTTTATTTCTTGCTTGGAAACTTCACGACTGGGTTCCCATACCTTTGACCCCGGCCTCTGCCTCCAGATCCACCCACCCCTGGGCCACACCCTGCCCTTTATATCACCACCGATGCCCAAGCCCAGGGGCTGCCGGTGATGGAAATGTCAGCGCCTGGCTGTGTGACGTCAAAATACAGCTTCGTCTTCTTGCTTGGCTGTAACAGGTCGCAGCAATAAGCCTTCAGTCCCTGCAGTAACACACGCCGGCACCCTCTCCCCTCGCAGAGGTCTGTGGGATCGCTGCCAGGAAAATACAATGACGTGGTGGCATGGGGAGAAACACAATTCCTTAACCTGAAAGTTCCATGTTTTCATTTTCCCCCTCTTCCATCTCGCCGGTCACTTTGCCCTCCCTTCCCATTGCTCTTTAAACTCTTCCCGTGTCCAAGTATTCTCTCCTCTTCTGTCCAGTCACCGCTCCACTCCCACGGTCTCCAGTCTCCACTGTGACGTTTTCCATATCCTCAGGCAAAGGGCAAGGGTGGGATCCTCAGATGGGCTTTGAATCGTCAAGATGCTTTTCTGTTCCTTCCCACTTTGATTTCAACCTCTCACCAGGGTTCCATTTGTTTTAGAAGCAGCTCCAATATCCCCTTCCTTAACCTTTCAATCCCACCCGGTCACCGCTCAGCGCCATTTCTCTGGTCCTGTTGATCCCCTCAACTCATGCCCTCTCTGTGATCTCCCTTCTCTATCTCAGAATCTTCTGGCTCCATAGCCACGCCATTTTATCCTAAGTCATCTCTACACACAACGTGGGGCTCGAACTCACGACCCTGAGATCAAGGGTCGCGCGCTCCACTGACGGAGCCAGCCAGGCGCCCCGCCACGCCGTGTCAGTTGCTGCTATTTCACGGCCTTGTCTTTCTCCCCAGGGGAAAATGGTTTGGGCTTCAATAAAGAGCTTTCTGACGGCTAGTGCAATCTGAAAATTGCACAGGCTGCCTCTAGACAGTGAGCTCTATCTCTGGAGGTGGTCCAGGAGAGCTTGGACAGCCATCTGGTAGAGATATTGGTAAAGGGGTTCAAACATAGAATGAGGGTGAAGCTAAATCGCTTTCAGTGGCCCTTCCAACCCTGAGGTTCTAGGATTTCATTTCGGTCTTTAGAGGTCTCGTGGCAGGTAAAAGGGTGAAGGGACAGGGTCAAAGTGACCTTTGCATTCCTCCCTTTGACACAGATACTCTGTGGAGAGGAATCTAAAGAGGCATCTTTGGAACCTCTCCCAAAGAAAGGGATGCTGTCTTTTGGAGACCATGGCGAGCTTAGAGAGGAGGGCTTTACGTTTGCGCCAAGGAGCTATCGACCAAGACATAATTTTAAGGGAGCAGTGTGAATATTTATCAGGCAATATGAAATGTACGTACAGGGTACGGGGTGGCCAAAGAAGTCACCGCCTCTGCAGAAGGTGAAGCAAGGAACTCAGGAAATGTTTACACTGAATTTTTTCCCTACCAATAGAAGATAATTAGCAGTAACGTGCATCTTGCTCAGATCATCTTGCTCAGTGCGGCTACATAATGGTACCAGGATCCAAAGGAAGAAAACAAGAGGCATCAGATGGAGAAAAGCCATTCTGGGCACATGATTAGGACATTAAGTCTGAAGGACCCAGGGGGAAGGCAGCTGAGGAGAAAAAGCTGGATGGTCCTCATACAAATAGCTCTGTGGGCATTAGAACAAACTAGGCAAGTCCAGAGGGAGGCCAGGAAAGGTAAAAAGATGCCAAGTGGCCCAAACCCACAGCTATAAAGATGTAACAAGGAAAAAGGAAAATTCTACTACAAAGAGTGGGGCAGCCAGATCACTAAGGAGGAGTAGAAAAAACAGCAGGAAGATGTTAAACCAAAATAAAAAGAAGATGCAACTAGCAAGAAACGAATGCTTTAATTAAAGTCGAGTCAAGGGTGGCCCCGGTTCCTTATAACTAAGAAGGGACAGGAATTTTTGGCATTGTCTTTACCTATCCGCAGAATACATCGAATGTGCCCGTCAACCAACATAAATACATCTTCTTACTGGCCAAATCAAGTGAAGAAGGAAATGGCTGAGAGGAGCAAGGTGTCAAGCTATAGGCATAACAGAGGCATCATAAAATAAACGATGGGATTTCAAGAAGACGAACTGATGGCCATCAGACGGGAGGGGGGTGGGGAATGGGTTCAAGAGGTGATGGGCATTGAGGAGGCCACTTGTCGTGACGAGCACCGGGTGATGTACGGAAGTGTTGAATCGTCATATTGTACACCTGAAACTAATACTACACTGTGTGTTAACTAACCAGAATTTAAATAAAAACTTAGGGAAAAAAAAAGGAAATCAATGATGGCATGTCAGAGTGAATAGGTCTTGCGTGGCCAATAAAGAAGCCACGTGTAAACACATTAAATGCAATCAACAACAACAACAAAAGATCAAAACCGAGGCCTTACAGCCTGGCACCCTAAACTTCTTCTGGTAATATACGCTAAGAAAATAATGAAAGTAAACACAGCGACTATTCTCCAATTTTCCAAAGGAAGACAGGGAATAGGGTAGTAATATTCGTTGCTTGGTGAAACGCAAATCAAACGTAAAGTAGTTTCTGATACTGCAAGAGAATGGGAGGGGATCAGGAAGTAGCGTCAGTAATCTTGCGTGATTTCTGTCATTCTGTTTCACCGGGTTTTCCGAACCAATTAGGAAGAAGAGATTAGACTGGAAAGTTCCCCTTGGCACTAGCTTGCCCCAAACTACAGTCTGATGAATTGTTATTATTTTTTTACATTTTTACCTTTTGAACAACTTTATTGAGATATTATTTAAATACCATGCAATTCACCCATTTCAAGTAAATTGCCGGTGTACGATTCAATGAGTTTCGGTGAATTCAGGTGCGCAACCTCATCAGCATTCAATTTTAGAGCATTTTCATCAGCACAATACCCAGTAAGATCCCTCATGCCAGTTTACAGTTAAACCTTCAATGGAGTCTTTTTACTTCTTCCTCTTGAGCTCTCTTGCAGCATCCAATACTGTTGGCCACTCTCTATTTTGAAGCTCGGCCTCCCCTTGTTTTCTGACCGGACTCTACCTCTCGGGATCCTGCTCAGATTCCTCTGAGGATTCCTCAGGCTGTTTTTCTTAAATAAGATGGGTGTTTCCTCCTCTCTTCCTTGGCCCTCCACTCTTCTTGCTTTACGAGTCGTCTCGCATGTTCTCTTCAGTGCCCCTGGTTGTAGCTATCAATGAGGATTCCTAAATCTCTCTCTTGCTCAGACAGCTCTCTAGAGATCCACCTGCTCCCGGGCCATTTCTACCTGGATGGCTCTCAGGCAACTCAGACCCAACAAGCCACAAACAGTGCAGCATCTCTAGTCCCTTAGGCGCGCCCTCCCATCCTATCCCCCCTACCCTTGCCCCCTTCCCCTCCCGGTTTGGTGATATCCGCTTACCGGCCACCCAGTTGCCCAAGCCCGAAACCTGCAAGACTCCCTAGATTCCTCCTCGTTTTTCATCCTCCGGGTCTAATTAATGATCGCATCCGGGAAATTCTGTTTTCTGACTATTTTGTGAATTCCTTTCCATTGCCATTGGGACTGCTTAGATTATGCTCTATCTCTCACCTGGACTAGCAGCCTCCTGGTTTTGTCCTCATGCAAACTATCCTCTGCACGGTGGATAGGGTCCTTTTATTTTGTTAATTTTTAAACTACTCACCACATGAATGCATTCTTGAAGCAAAAAGGCTCAAACAACACCTGAGTAGATAGAGTAACAAAGAAAGCCCCCTCTTCAACTTCCCCCACCTCCCATAACTCCCCAGGGGTAATTACTGGTAAATAACGAAATACTGGTCCTTTCTATGCATATGCATATGCTACAACGTCTGAGAAATCTTTGTATATTCATACATGTAGAATGGCCCCGTTCCTTTACTGACTGCAAGAAATCCCACAGGACGAATATCACAATTAGCTCTTCCCCCTCCGAGAGGCATTCAGTTTGCTTCTCCTTCCTCCCTGGCCCAAACAACGCTACAGTGAACATCTGCAGACATACACTATCCGTTTTGGATACCTGGCGTATTTCTAGAAGATGGATTCCTAGGATAATGCTGGCATGTAGCGAGGGAGGTTGCATGGGAGCAAGCTTGCGGGACAGTGGGAAAGACTGGTTGGAGAAGATTGGACGGAAAGGAAATTAACGTATTTTTCCTTAAAAAGATAATGTAGAGACTATCAAGACGTAGGACGGCATTAAGAAATCTTTAGGGAAAAACCATCTTAGAATGTTATCACCCTAATACAACAGCTATTTTTTTTTTTTTAAAGATTCATTTGAAACAAACTATGGCTTTCCGAGCTATGACAAATCTGGCTGGGCACAGCGTCATAAAGACAACCTGGAGGTCCAGTAACCCACCGCTGACTGTCACTTGGCCATAGAGTGCGTTCATCAAGAAAAGCGCTGTTACACAAAGCCACAGAAACTGGATTGTGGAGCAAAATCCTAGTACGTAAACTTCACTACAGTCCTTGGTCGTGCCCATCTTGCTGTGGTTTTTTCATTTTTATTTTCACAATTTTAGGTGGATGTTGAGAAAACTTCTCAGAGAAGAGACTCCTAATCATGAAGGGGTGGAAAAGCGGTCTTTTGAGGAGGTGCTAAGGGAAACCTAATTGTCTGGTGACCTTTGATTCACTTCCCAAAGTGGTGACATTTTGGTCCCGAGACTCAGTTGGCCGAGAATCCTTAATGCCAGCACTAAGTTCATTGCTCGGCACGCACGTCCACAACTGCATAAGCGGCTAAGCAACTGACGTAAAGGGAAAAATCAAAATGAGCAAACTGCAATTAGGTATGCAATGTCACCAGAGAAAGCAATTTGCTAAGGGGATTACCACGATTAAAGATGCGGTCTCCCTAAGTAGAGATGGTTTTCTTCAATTGATTTGTCCCTATCAGGTCTCCCTGCGTCCCGCAGAAATTCTGTTGTCTGTTTCATTTCTCTGCCGAGAGATTAGAGGAAGTAAATTGAGCTTCTCCAGTCACTGTGATTTCCTCCCAAATGGAAGAAGTATTAACGGAGGGCCGTAGAGACAGATTACAGCTTAGGTCACCCAGGGGAGAAATCCGAAGCCCCCTTTTGACTAACAACAAGGTAAATTAATCCTCAAATCTATTCCCTTAGCATTAAGCCTAAGACCAAGTTTAGGAGGCCTCCTTTTCAACTTGATTTTTGTTGGTGTCACCTTTCTCATGCCCCAGCCCCCAGGCAGCCGGCCGGGCAGCGCTTAGAGGGAATGGGCCGAACACAGACTTCGGCGGCGTTCCTCACCGGCCAGTGGCCCTCCTCTCTTCGCCTCACTTTCTTCTCTTCCCTCTCTAGCTTCCTTCCCTGAGACCTCTTGGAACCCTGGCCATTTCCAGGGTGGCTTTGGCGGGGAAAGAGGGCTGAAATGTATCCGATTCTGGATCCTTATCTTTGTTGCCATCACCCGAGTCCTTCTAAGACAGTTTGGTTTCAGTGTGTTCTCCTGTCCTTGCCCTCAGGGGGGACTTGAGCTTCTGCTCACGAGAAAGAATACGTCTGCTTGGGTCAGTGCCATGAATTAATGGCACTCGGTGCGTGCCAGGAACGCGCCTGGTTGTACGGGGGGGGCCAGGCCGGCCAGGGGAAACGGGAGAAGACACGGGGCCTGCCCTCGAAGAGCCACGAGAGAGGCACAGACCACGTGCTGTGGCAACTCTGAGCGTGGTGGGGGGCGGGGGGCTGTTGAGGGCTCTGAGGGAGCCTGAGCCACGGCCCTTCGCCGCCCGGCCTGTGAGCAGAGAACACTGCTGACACTACCAGGGTCCTGCTACGTCTCAGGTGACAGAAGTTCCATAACGTGACTTCCAAACCTTAACGTGCTCCGCGAGCATGGTTATTTTTGTCGCTTGAGAAAACCAGGACCAAGAGACCTTTCTCTGAAGACACGTTGCTCTGGAACCTAAGTAAGGCTCTCAAGCTTTCACACCGCCCCCCTTAATGCCCACCCTCCCACGGTCCATGTGTCTGTCCGTCCGTCCGTCCGTCTCTCCTCCTCACTGTCTGGTGATCCGGAGTGTTCAGGGAAGGGTCCTGTGCTTTGGTCTCAGAGTCGCTGACTGACAGGAAGTGCAAGTCAGGGAGCGAGGGCCTGCCGGGCAGAAAGGTGCGGGTGTGCGGGCCGTGCCCCCCTTACCTGCAGGCGGCCCTGGGCCCGTTTCCACCGCCAGCCTGGCTGGCGTGCCGCGTATCCGAGCACAGGCGCGGTGGGGCGCAGCTGGTCTCCAGATGAAACCCTAAACCCTTTCAAACGCTCGGCAATCTTTCTCAGCTTGTGAGGCTCTGAAGATTTCCCTCCGTCCATTTCTCCAGCACGATGTGAGGTGCCGGTTAGTCAAGAGACATTTAGGAGAATGTCTTTTAAACGTACACTCCTTTAAAACGGGGTTCCTTTTTCCCTGGGGTTTTGGCCATTAACTATCTATCAGCTTATCTGCACAGCTTCTGAACTGAAGAGTGGATGTATTCCCACTTAAACACACACACACACACACACACACAAACTCGGATGGGTTCCCGTGCCAGTCCCGAGAGTGGAAATGAGCACAATTAGAAGCCAGACAGAGACAGAGAAGTCAGATGCCATGAGACAAGACAATGACAGATCCTGACCCTCATATTCCCGTTCCTGCTTAAAGAAAAGGTAAGTGAATTCGCCTCGACCACGTAGGGCAGGTCTGACCGAGGGAGTAAAGACAGACTACTCTCCGAAGAGTTTTCGGCTGAGAGGTGCTACTGCACTAGCCATGATCACCCTTCAACTTTCCCCCAATCACCTATTTTAAAATATCCACTCACCTTGGGGGAGAAGTGCGTCCTGTCCCGGTACTGCAGTGATGGGAAGGTTGCATCTGCTAGCTTGGTAAACAGAGGCTATGAGCTTGAATTACTGAAATTAGCAAGGCTAATGCCATGTCACTATTCAAAAACCGTGCCAATTTGGAATTTCTTAATGGCCTCAGGAGAGGGAGTCTTTCTACATCCTACAGTCTCTCTCCATTCTTACCTAAATTCCTTCTCATAGATGTTATGAATGGCCTGTTTTGTAGCCAACACAAACTTTGTCCAGTAAAATAATGTCAGGAACTCAGAATGAAAAGAGATTAGCTGTTCCTGGCTCCTGTTATTTTAAAGCAGAAATAACTTTGGCTTCTACTGATTCATAGACAAAGCTTGAAATGCAAAGCATGCTCAACTCTAGATTCAGCATGAAAAGGACCTTAAAATATGCCCAAGTGCAAGTAATGGATTTATTAAAGGGAAGAAAAGAGCTACTTTCACACACTCCCAGGCTCTTTAGTCCTGTCATATCAGTAATCTTGCTTAAGAATTTCATTCTATTTACATTTCTTCTCCCTTTAAATATCCTCGGGACTCATATGGCATCGAATATTGAAGCTTGTAAGACATTAATTTCTTTATGTTAATTAAGGGGAAGGCATGTAAAGTGGACAAGGGCTAGAACTCGGAGCACCTGCAACGATTTCAATAGGAATTAAAAATCAGTTCTGTGGTTTTAATTGAACAGCTGATAATTTATCATCACAGATATTCCAGGGAGCCAAGTTTAAGTATCTTCTTTGGACTATTTTTGGCATGGTTCCAGAACAAGCGCTTTTCCCATTAGGAAATCCAGTTTATAGTTGATGACAAAAGCATGAACCGCAGCACTGGGGTGAATACGAAAACATTTATAAAAGCGTAATAACATGGAAGGTTTTCAAGCCACAGTACATAAAGCACATAGCTCTAAAATATATACGCACGCACACACACAGAGGCTTTCCGTTTCAACTTTGAGAGAACACAAAAAGAAGGAAAATAGTGCCTAAAAAACTTTGGGGCATCTTGGGATATTTGTGGGAAATCAAACAGGCAGAGGAGTCACGAGAATCTTCCCAAGCAGCCTTCAAGCAAGGAAACAGCCTGGTCAGTTCCCCCCGTAGAGGTATTAGGTCCTGGTCTTGATTTTCTGAAGATTAAGAATAAACGCACTCACATCTGTGCCTCAGTCTCCACCTGTAACGTTGTTAATGTAGTAAAGTAGGACTTGGATGGAATTTGCTTGGGCAGGTCCATTTTGATCAGATGCTAGCCTGTTTCCACAGGATTAGTTAGAACCCCAGAACCACCATGTGAATGTTAGGATCCTGAAAAGGCTGCGTGAGGGACTGAGTGTCCCAGGATCCTAAACCTTTCTCCCACCTCCATCACCTGCCGGCCATGTGACCACAGTCCTTTAAATCTGGGCTTTTGTTGGCTAATCTGCAAAATGGGCACAATACCACTGCCGTCCAGGACCGTGGAGGGATTTAACAGATAGTGCGCGTACGTGTCCCAGTTCGCGGGCCAAAGAGAGGGAAATGGTCAGGAACGGAGAGAAAGAAAATGGACAACTGAAATCTGTCTCTGTCCTGAAGAGGACTAGGAAAGAATTATGTAAGGCTGAGTTTGGGTGTATTTAAACTTTGTTTCGGAACCATTAAATGAAGCTGGGCTACAAGATTCCAACACCCTTGGCGGGGAGTAAAAAGGCAAGCTGGCGATCTAATGCTATGGACACAAGACAAAAGAGCTGTTTCGTTGAATTCAACTTTCCTTTTTAGAAAGTCAATCCAACTGCTCTGTGTCTAGATAGGCTGAGTTTGAATATGCACCGTTACTCGTACGTAGCATAAAAAACATTAAAAACACTCTTCTAAATTCTGCTCAAATGAGAAAATAAAGAGCCAGTTACAGGTAATAGTTAAAACTAAAGATATGAAATGTTTTTTTTTAAGTTTTACGTATTTAAGTAATCCCTACACCACATGTGGGGCTCGAACTCAAGACCCCGAGATCAAGAGTTGCATGCTACACCAACTTGGCCGCCCAGGGTCCCAATATGAAATGTTTTCCTATATAAAGTTCCAACAAGTATTTTAAAATGCCAGATCCCAGATTTTCAGATATAAATCAAGTTGTCACTCCTTTATAGCATCATTACTGATAAAAACAACAACAACAACAACAACAAGAACTAGCACACCCGGCATTTTTGAAAATAACGAAGTTCAAATACTTGCGTTTTCCTTTTGAGGCAGCTCAGTTTACTTGGCTCTTTGTTTTCTGACAAGGTTTCCCTAAATGTGATTCCCCTATGGCCGGGACCCCAGGCCGAGGCATCAGTGAGTATTTTATTTAGCCACACTCAACCCAACTTCCTATTTCCACTGTGCACATCTAGCCCATTTCTAAAGATGAGGTGCTCCTCTGCCCTGGCCCTCCGTCAAGGCCAGGGTAGGGATCTGGTCAGACATTTCCCACTCCCGGGCTGCTTCTAGAAGTACTTTGGAGAAGAATGAGCTGGAGAGGTTAGGCCAACTCCAAATTATGAATTCATAACTTAATAGAGGAGTCAAGGAGAAGAGAGGAATCCTAGGATCAAGCCCGGGATTTGGGCCGCCTGCCACTGTTAGTTTGGTTTGGGTCCACTTATCGACCTCGAACTCTGCTATCAGCCCATCAGTTTCTTAGGAGAGATGGTTGCACGGAAGTGACCGGGATCCGTACGCACCAACAAATTTGATGGCCGCCATTGTTGTTAATGCTTCTACCTGGGACTAAACTGAGAAGACAAGCGTATCTCTGCTCCCCTCTGAATCTCACTTGCACCGTTGTCCTTCCTCATCCTCTGAAGAGACGCGTTGACTTCATGCCATCTCATAGCTGATCAGGGCGACCTTCCTGGGCTGGCACTGCCCAATCAGTACCCAATTCTCTCAACATGTCTCCCCGCCTCATCAAAGTCTAACAGTCTGACAAGCCTCATTTCTGCAGAGCCCTGGGTTTTGTCTAAGTGGCAGTGGGCCGTCATGAGCAAATCAGAGAATCTCATCCTTTTCCAGTGATTCACACAGTTCACACTGCAGGAGTACAAAACAGATCTGACAGGGAAGTAGCATGTCTAGTGGTAAAAGTCCTGGACCTGGAACCGGAAAACACAGCCGTCAACACTGGCTCTACTACATCCCGGCTCTGATTTGGGGCGAGTTACACAACTTCCCGGAGCCACGGTTGCCTCACCTGTAAAGCAGAGTTGCTCGGAGAACATGCAAAAGCATTTAGCATGGTGTCTGGCATACAGTAGGTGCCTAATAAGTTGAGGCATTCCACAAAAAGATGGACAAGGATGGGAGATTCCCAACCTCCCTAAGCCCTCAAGATGCAAGAGGCCTTTCAAAATCATATGTACTGAATTGTGAACGTCAACGGGCCCAAGCTACAGGGGACTTTAATTCCAGTCTAGATGTTAATGTTTCTAAAGTAACAACTTACAAATTCTGTTTTCTCGCAACGCTTTCTTTTGGCAGACCTAACACAAATATGCTAGTAACACAAACCACAAGGAGAATGGAAGATGAACAATCAATAGAACCACTATGAAAATATCAGGCGGATTCTCTTCTTTCAACTGGTTCAAAGTTGCTAAGTCTTCATGCTGGTGCCTCCTTTTTAAACAAATATGTTGCTGCAGATGGTTTATATCCTTTCCATTAAACTGTGGGATTTCACATGTATGGGAGGTGCTAGGCAAAGATGCAGAAACTGTCACATCTTTAATATCCCAGTAGAGTATAGTCAGGCTTTCCAACACCTACTGCCCCATGCTCTTCTCAGCTGTAGCCATTGTGCTACTTCTGACCCCCAGAGTGGCCTTGCAGGGACAAATAAAAGCATACCTCTGGGGTTGTCACATCTCGGCTCCAACAGCCCCAGGGCCTCACCGTTGTTCGTAAGATGAAGTCCAAACTCTTTGATTCTTTTGTATCTTCCTTCCTCCCAAAGAGAAGGTGTGGTACACAGCCTCTTTATCCTCGTCAGGCCTAACACTGGGCTAGGCGCGAAGGAGGGGCTCGGTAAAAATTTGTTGAGTTCATCTGAAATACCTGGCTGAACTGAATTCCCTCTCTCCGAGCACCTTCTCTTCATGCCTTGTGCCTTCCCAAGTTGATGGAGATGAGGAAGGCCTCCTGTGCCATCAGTAAGGCCTTGTCACTCACGCTTATCTGCGTGCAATTAATCAGGGAGGAACTTGGGAAACGCTGAAGGTCACCGCTATGCTGGTTAAATGGCCCATCGCCAAGGGACTTGTAACTCTGGAGCCCTTAACAGATTTATGCTTTTTGGTAGAGCTGAGCCATGAAGATAATTTGAAGTAAGAAGGAAAAAGAATTCCTGAGATGCCGTAAAACAGAATAGGGAGAGTTTAAGGAAGACAGAGACCTGAATGCAAATCCAAGCTCTGCCCCTTGACAACAGTAAGATGTTGGGAAAGTCACTTTACATCTCTTAGCCTCGGTTTTGTCATCTCTCAAGTGAGCATAACTGCCTGCCTCACAAGTCTGCTGAGAGCATTAAATGACAGCATTTATGTAAAGTCCCTCACGTAAAACCTGGAATTAGTGGGGTCTCAATAAATACTTGGTGGTCAAAATTGGAAGAGTGACTGTTTAATTTTTCCAAAAAAAGGAGGCCCAGAAGTGGACCAGCCATAGAGCTTCCTTTTAAACACAACTGAGCTTTCCATGTAGAGCTTACTAGACTCCATCATGGTACCCCCCCAACGCGCACTGTTGGCCTGGGGGATTCTTCTGAAGGCTGCCAACTGTTTGGATGACATTGTGTCTCCTGGCAAGATGGATGGGGCCATTTTTCTAGAGTGCAGGTGCCAGGGAAGGGAGGGATGGATTCAGGTGTCTAGCTCAGAAACCGTCACCTACTTCCAGACCCCAGCAGGGTGGCCCTCCTATGGAGAGGACACATGAGGCCTGATGTACACACAGGCACTTCCGTTCATAGCATGTGGCACCAAGGCTTGTTTTGGCTTTCAATTTCGAACAACACCAACAGCAACAACAATCACAACTCTGCTAACATGGTGGTGATATCAAGTGATACATGTACAGGTACCATTACCTGCCTCCCTAAGATCTTCAGCTGTGCTGCAGCTAAGCTAAAAAACCTAAGGCCGCGTGGAGGACCACTGAACGTCACATACACGGATGGCTGCGGGCGTCCTGTGCAAATAAAATATTGACCAATTGGTTTGCGTTTGGGAAGGCAAGCAGACTCTAGGCCGAAACATGGTGTCAGGTCTCTTCCTCCTACAGAGAGGGCCACGTCTCCTCAGTTTCACCTCCTCTATCAGACACACGGAGCCCAAGGAGGCAATACCAGTGTACTGTGGTCTAGTTCAATCCTGGCTTCTAGGCCAGAGAAAGAGATTTGTTCAAGTTAACGAAAGATTAACAGAAACAAAAACCTTGACGTGTGTCCAGATGCCACTGACTCCCGAGTAGAGACAGGTAAGATAAAATAACACTAAAAAGGGAAGCTTCTTCCTTCCTTCACCTCCTTCCCAACTTCTACAACTCCTAAGCAGGAACTGTGTTGAGTCAGAGGGCAGAGGAACGGCCAACGAGTATTTCCCCAACATTTCTCCTACACTGCCGTCATCCTTGTCAGGCAAGTACTTTCCATTTGGTCAGATACTTTGTGAGTGCCTACTGTGCGCCAGGCCACGGATCGAATGCTGAGTTTCCCAGGCAAACCCCGTCTCTCCCATCCTGGCGAGCAGGTGAGTGAGGAGGATGGTGATGTCACCATGGCACAGTGTTGCATATCCAGTCCGTCTCACCCACTAGACCTTTCCCATGGCTCCAAGAAAAGAGAAACAACACAGACTAAATGCCCTGAGCACGTAAAAATCATGGCCAAATGTACGGGTGTGGTCAAATCACACCCTAAGGGGCAGCATCCTGCAATTCTGAGAACACGGTAAAGAGCTGCACATTTTGCCCGTGAAGGACCAACCTCACATTCTCCTTGGCAGTCAGACCAATGGTCCGTAGCGGGGCCCCTTCAGTTTGTTGCTTTTCTTCCAGTTGAGTTCTCTGACTCATGTTTGCATTTATCCTTGCCTTTATCTCCCAAAAATGTGGTCAAAATTGACCGGGGTCTCTGGCATTGAAGATTCTTTCGCCTTTCCCCTAGGAGTACTTTTCTTAAGGAAATACAGAAATGCAGTTTAATTGAAAGTCAACTTGGAATTCAACATGCTCCATGTATCTGCCAAAAAGGGATTGCAGAGAGGCCCAAATCCAACAAATAAAAACTAGGGCCCATTTATAACACATGTTTTCCTCTTGACTTTACCAGAGGGGGCACTTTAGGAGAAACCAAAGCATTTCTTATTTATTTACATATAAAACATTTCATGATCTTTTGAATGTACCAAAAACTTTATGGAACCTTTCAAAGAGATTATGAGAGAAAAGGAAGTCATATTGGCCAAGGATAAACAAACTACCAAACCGGTTGAAATCAGTTTAAAATGTAGCAATGCAAAATTCGGAATGAATTCAATCTTTAGCAGAGGATGAGCTCTAAGCCCTACACAGAAGAACAAATGCTCAGGGAATAACCAGAGGCTAAAACGAAGCACTAAGCACCCAACTGTCATTGCTCAACCTGATCCCCAACTTAGGAAGGGAGACAATCCACAAAGGGCAGTTCTCCTTTATAGGCCAACAGGGAAGCCATTGGAAGGCAAGGGACAGACATGACAGATCACCTCCCAGATGGCTGGAAAGCCCGTTCTCCCTCTCCATCACATTCAAAGTAACTAAATGGGTGCCTATTCAGTGCACAAACATTCACATAGTACCCACTCCGGGCCAGGCACAATGTGAAGTGCTGCGAGTACAAAGCTGAACAAGACATGGTCCCTGCCAACAAGGACAGCTGTCATGGATAAAGCATCTACTGTGTGGATTCTTAGATACATAATCCCATTCAATCCTTCCAGGAATCCTATGAGACAGGTGGCATTATGTCCATCTTACAAAATTGAAGACCTGAGAATATTCAGAGAATATTTTTGTCCAAAGCTATAAAATGCATACGTGGCTATGTTCTTACCTGTTGTCACACTGTCTCAACCAGGTACAGAGAAACAGGGAATTTAGAGGGGGGAGCGATCACTTCCAGATTGGGTAGGAGTATTTTAAGAGCAGGGAAGACTTCATGGAGGAAGAAGCATTTAAACTGGGGCTGGAAAGTATGGGTGGGTTTGGATATGTGGAGGCTAAGGGGAAGGGCTATGTGAAAGGAAAGACAGAAGTATTCCGATAGAGAAAAAAGGCATATGGGCATGGAGACATGAAAACACGGAAAATTTTCAGGAAACAGTTTGGTTGGACTGTGTGAGAAGCAAGGGATTCGATTGGAAAGGCTGGGTAGGTGAAATTGCAGAAGGCATGAAAAAATGAGTAACAGATGAAGAAATGAATGAGCAAGCTAGAGCAGTTGTTCAGTGTGGATAAGCTTTTAACCTTGGAGCCACAATCCGTTAAAAGCTGCTATGTCTCTGCTCTTTTTCTGTCTCCAACCAATTAGGAAGATTTCAGAGCCAAGAGTAGGATGCTGGTGTGTGTGTGTGTGTGTGTGTGTGTGTGTGTGTGTGAGAGAGAAATCATGATCCCAGCAGTTCCTGGAAGCTGGAGACAAGAGCTGCCTTTCCTTATAGGACAGTCCATGGCCGTGAACCTTGCTCATCATCACCACTATCTATGGGAGCTTTAACTGAACTAAAGATGCAACTTTAATTATAATAGCCTTTAACCAACATTCCATAAATTCTTCTCCAACCAGAAAAGTTGTGTATTTTTCTGAGCAAAACCAACATTTGAGAATTAAATGTCGTATTTCAAATCACCCTGTGTTGGATGGATGTTGGTATCCATTTTATGGTTAAATGTGAGACACATGTGGCCATAAACACCTATCCATGTAGTGTCCCTACAGATACAGACAGTAAGCTCTTAAAAGCCATCTCCATATTGCGTAAGTATTAGCAGATGGAAGTTATTTCTAGATTACATAAATTTTGGTTACGCTAGAAACATCAGCTTTAACACATTTGTACAAAAAAAAAGAACATTTTAAAACAGAGGTATTAACGAGTATAATATGAAATGGGCACATCTGCAGATGACTCATTCTAAGTTGAACAGAACAATTCCCTCAAAGGCATCCATTCTCCAAGCTCCCAGTAGAATTAGGCCCCATTGAGTTTGGGCTTCCGTCTTTTCCCAGCAGGAGATTCAAGTGCCTTCACTAGCCTGATTTACTGAAAGATAATTAGATGCACAGTCTAGGTCCGAGAGCCTGGTCTTTGGCTCCATGACCAAATGCCTAAAGTGATTCACCATTCCATGTTGGTCCTTGGCCATCTTTATATTGCTGTAGCAAGTGTACCCAATTTTATTACTTAGAGACAGGATATTCCATGGTCGGATTTTAAGAGCGTTCATATAAGAACTCAAAAAATCTCATAAGAAATGGTTCTCCTGTGTTTCAATCTTAAACTTACCTACTGTGAAAGTCTGTGATTTTATTATCGCATAGCTTTATAAACTTATACATATGTGTATGGCATAAATATGAGAATTTAGAATCATGAAAAGAGATCAAATTTTTTTCTTTTTGTCCTAAAACCCACATCTTGCTTGATCATAATATTTTTGTTTCTTTGATGTTTATTTGCATTACCTTATAAATCTACAAGTGAGAATGGTTTTGCTGACAAAAGACAATATTGAACACCATTTAAAATAGGAAATTAGTTCCAGAACTCATTTTTTGAGGGATGGCCAGCTTTTTAAAAATGCCATAAATGATACCAATAGACAATTTAAGCATCACATGTGACTTCATCCAGCCACTCATACTCAGCCATTGGGCTCTATGCATTTAGGTTGGCTACTTTTTTCAGGTGTCCTGAGAGCCATTTTCTACGGCTGATCTGATTTGGTCATCAAGGAAGCTGAGGAACGTTAGTCAAATGTAGGTTTCATACTTACTGAGTCTCCATGGCTTCAGTAACAGGTTAACAAACAACCATGTTCATGTAGTCAAAATCCCCTTTCTCCTGTCCTGGCTTACACCAGTAGCCTCAGCCTGGGAGGGATGGCAGAAGGACTGAATGTTGTAGATCACTTCAGATAGGCCACAAAATGAAACATCTCCTTGTGGATAATTAAGTGCTACCTCTATGGTTCTAAAAGGCAGAAGAATTGGGAGTGGAAAGAAGACTTCCTGTAGGCTTGTTTTCAATTCTAACGTCAAACGGTAATTGTGAATCACGTGCCCTCTTCAGAAGGACGTGGAGGGTTATCGATTGAATCTTGTTCTAAACTATGAAGTTGAGAAAGTAGTTTATACCTTCATATTGACCTTACAGATAAAATGGACCAGCTCACAGCAGAATATACAATCGTTTGAAGTGCATATGGAACATTCTCCAGAACAGACTATACACGACGTCATAAAATAAATCTTGGTAAATTTAAAAAGGACGGAACTCATGCCAAGTGTGTTCACCAATCACCATGGAGTGAAACTAGAAATCAGCAGCAGGAATTTATTTGGGAAATTCACCAATATGTTGAAATTACACAACATAATCCTAATAAACATCGATCAAAGAAGAAATCACAAGGAAAATTAGAAAATACTTTGAGATAAATGAAAATGAAGATATAACATACTGAAACTTATGGTATTCAGGGAAAGCATTGCTTAGCGGGAAACTTATGGCTATAATCACCTACATTAAAAAAGAAAGAAGATTCCAAATCAATAGCCCAATCTTCCACTTTAACACATGGGGAAAAGAAGAGCAAATTAAACCCAAAGCAACCAGAAGGAAGGAAATAGTAAAGATTAGAGGTAAAATTAATGAAATAGAGAACAGAAAAACAATAGAGAAAATCAATAAAACCAAAAGTTGGTTCTTTGAAACGATCAACAAAATTGACCAACATTTAGCTAGACTGAACAAGGAAAACATAGAGAAGACCCAAATTACTAAAATCAGGAATGAAAAAAAGGACATTACAACTGACCTTATGGAAATAATTTTTTTAAAGATTATGAAGGGAATATTATGAACAACTATTAATCAACAAATTAGATGACCTAGATGAAATGGACAAATTCATAGAAATATACAAACTAGCAAAACTGACTTAAGAAGAAATAAAAAATCTGAATAGACAAAGCCCAGGTCTGGATGGCTTCATTCTCCCAAATGTTGAAATAAGAATTAACAGTGATCCTTCACAAAGCTTTCAAAAACTAGGAGAGAAGGAAACACTTCCAACTTATTCTAAGAGACTGCATTACTATGATACCAAAGCTAGGCAAAGATATCACAAGAAAAAAAAAATACAGGCCAATATCCTTTATAAATATGAGTGTAAAATTATCAACAAAACATAAGCAAAACAAATCCAGCAACATGAAAAAAGGACTACATACCATGACTAAGTGGGATTTATCCCAAAAATGCAAGGTTGGTTTACCATACAAAATGCAAACAATATACCATGTTAACAGAATAAAGAAAAAACCCACACGATTATTTCAACAGATGTAGAAAAAGGCTGTGACAAAATTCAACATCATTTCATGATCAAAACACTCAATGATCTAGAAATAGATGGGAACTTCCTCAAACTGATAAAGGGCATCCACAAAAAAACAAACAAAACAAAACAAAACAAAACAAAACAAAAAAAACCCAGACCAAACATCATGCTTACAGGTAAATGCATGAGAACTTTTCCTTTAAGATCAGAAACAAGGATGTCAGCTTTTGCCTCTTCCTTTCAACATTGAGCTAGAGGTTATAGCCAGTGCAATCAGGCCAGAAAATAAAAGGCATACAGATTGAAAAGGAAGAAGCGGAATCATGATTATTTGTAGATAAGGTAATCCTATGTGTATAAAATCATGAGGAAATTATTTTTAAAATATTGGAACTAATCAATGAGTTCAGCAAGGAAGCAGAATATAACATCAATATACAAAAATCAAATGTATTTCTATACAAGAACGTACAAAGAAACAATCTGAAAATTAAATTAGGAAAGCAATTCCATTTATAATAATATCAAAAAGAATAAAATACAAAACAACAACTTTAATAAGAGAATTACAAAACCTACACTCTGAAGAGTATAAAACATTGTTGGAAGAAATTAAAGAAGACCTGAATAAAACAGAAAGCCATCCCACTTGACTGGAAGACTTATTATTAAGATGTCAACACCTCCAAATTGATCTACAATTTGCAGAAATTGACAAGCTGATACTAAAATTCATGTGGAAATTCAAAAGACCCATAATAGCCAAAGCCGCCTTGAAGAAGGAGAACTAAGTTGGAGGCCTTACACATCCCCAATTAAAAACTTACTTCCATACCTATAGTAATCAAGACAGTGTGTAAATGGCATAAGTATGTATTAATAGAATAGAGCCATTGAGTCTAGAAATAAACTCTCACATTTGCAATCAATTGATTTTTGACAGGTTACAAGGACTTCAAAAGAGAAAAACTAGTCTTTTCAATGAATGGTGGTGGCATAATTGGAGAATGCAGAAGAATGAATTTGGACCCCTACCTCACATCATATGCAAAAATTAACTAAAATGGATTAAAGATGTAAATATAAAAACAAAAACTACAAAACTTCTAGAATAAGACATAGACGTAAATCTTTGTGTCCTGGGACTAGGCAATGGTTTCTTAGATAGGACACAAAAGTAGAAATAACAAAAGAAAAATAGATAAATTTGACACTATGAAAATTAAAACCTTTTCTGCTTCAAAGGATACCATCAGGAAAGTGAAAAGACAACTCAAGAATGGGAGAATACCTTTGCAAGTCATATATCTGATCAAGCTATTGTATCCAGAATATAAAAAACACTTAAAACTCAGCAGTGAAAAGGAAAATAACTCAATTAAAAATAGGCAAAGGAACTGAATAGACATTTCTCCAAAGAAAAACCCAAACGGCTGATAAACACATGAAAAGATGCTCAACATCATTAGTTATCAGGGAAATGCAAATCCAAACCACAGGTGAATACCATGCCACATCCACTAGGTTGGCTATATTAAAAGCCAGGTAATGACACATATCGAAGAGGATGTGGAGAAACTGGATTACTCACTGCTGGTGATAATGGAAAATAGTGTAGCCACTTTGAAAAAAACGTCTGGCAGTTCTCAAAATATTAAAGAGTTACCTTGGGACCCAGCAACTCTACTCGTAGTTATATATCCAAGAGCAATGAAAACATGTCCATACATAATCTTGTTCATAGCAGCATTATTTACAATAGTCAAAAGGTGGGAGCAACCCAAATTCCTTTTTTTTATTTGAGAGAGAGAGAGAGAGAGAGAGAGAATCTTAAGGAGGCTCCACACAGCCTGACACGGGGCTCGATCCCCCTGGGATCATGATCTGAGCTGAAATCAAGAGTCAGATACTCAACCGACTGAGCCACCCAGGCGCCCCAACAACCCAAATTTCTATCAAGTGATGAATGGTTAAGTAAAATGTGATCTATTCATACAATGGAATATTATTTGGCAATAAAAAGAAATAAGCTACTGATAAGTGCTTCAACATGAATGAATCTTAAAAATGTTATACTGAGTCAAAGAAGCCAGTCACAAAGGACCACATAAATAGTATCATTCCATTTATATGAAATGTCAAGAAAAGGCAAATCCATAGAAATAGAAAGTAGATTAGTGTTTACCTAGAGTTAGGGGGTAGTCAGAGGTGGGGGGTAGTGGCTAAGGAATATGGGATTCTTTTTAAGGTGATGAACATGTTCTAAAATTGATTGTGGTGATAGTTGCACAATTCTGTGAATATGCTAAAACCCATAAAATTCTACACTTAAAATGGCTGAAGTGTACAGTTATGTGAATTATACTTTAATAAAGGTGTCACTTAAAAAAAGGATCAGTTCATCAGCTCATATTTAAAATGAGATTCAACAGAGACCCATATTAATAAAAGCAACATTCTTTACACAGAAGAGATTATCCATTCTCATTGGCCACATTATATGAACCAAAGATAACCGTCGGTTCAAGTTGGTTAGACCTGTTGATCATTTCTTACTAGACTCTATGAACAAATTTATACTTTTTAGCTAACGTGGTAGATTTTTTTAACCGACCTCTTCTTTATGGAACATCTCCAATCTTGGCTTGCCAGCAAAGCTGACTATGAGTTTTCTTTGTCTTGACCCGAGGGAAAGTGGAGTAGAAGTACTAGACCAGATCTGTCTTACGCTTTTACAAAAGTCCAGGATGATCACATTAATTTAGTCATATCACCCCAAGCACTCCATTTGCATTCTTATCTCAACCTTCTTTGTTGGGAGAGCCAAGAGTAATGAGGCTCAAGGGTTGGCCAGTGGAGCACAGCATGGTAAGAACGACCAGTTTCAGACCCTTAGTGCTGAATGCTGGTCATTACCCTTTTGTTGACCTTAGCGCTGGCTGAAGCAGTGCCTGTGGGTCTCTGTGGGCTGCAGACTGAAAGGCTCACGTGGCACAGATAAGAGTACCATGAAACAGGAAGAGAAAGGGAGGCGGCAGAGCAGAGGTTAGTATTTGTAGTTTCATGGCTTTTGGAGCCAAAGAGGCATGGGTTTGACCCTTGGCTCCACTATTTATTAGCTGTGTGACCTGGAGACATAATCTCTCCGAGTTTCATTGTCCTCCTCATCTGTAAGATGGGAGTTATAGTATTACCCACCTTTCGCAGGGTGTTGTAGAGAAAAATGTGGCTGGGACTCACTTAGGCCAATGTCAGCGTGGAGAGATCAGTGGTAAGTGTTGTTCTGTTTCTGACTGCTGCTATTATTATTGTTACCACTACTGCTGGAATAAGATTCACTCCCACGTTCGTTATGAATCTCTGTAACATGCAATTCTGTAACATACCAAAGACCTACAAGAAGCCAGGCTCGCTCACAAGCACACAACTTAAAATTGAGAGTTGGTCTGAAGGGATCATGAATAATTCTGAATGTATTATTTTAGCTGGGGCACTGGGCCCAAGAACGGCACATGGGGCCTTTACCCTGGCTGCCTGCTCAATCTCCCAGAACCAAGATTATGCACATTTCCAAAGCTACCTTCAGGATAAGCTGTCCAAACCAACTGCCGCCCCAGCAAATGATAGCCTAGGATGTACTTAGGCCAGATGGTCACGGAGCACAAGAATATGCTGTGGATCAATAATTACAGCTCTCAAGCGGAAAAGAGGAGTGAATTACTTGAAGACCATGCGTTCTTCAGTCCCTCCTCTTCGGGCCCAGGCACAGGTACCCAGAGGAACTATGATTCATGAGAAAGACATGGGGAATGTATACGTATATGCAGAGAGGGAGAAAAGGGGTGCCTGGCTGGCTCAGTCAGTAGAGCATGCAACTCTTGATCTCAGGGTTGTGAGTTTGAGCTCCATGTTGGGCGTAGAGCTTACATTAAACAACAACAACAAAAAAAGATAAGAAGAAAGAAAGAAAGAAAGAAAGAAAGAAAGAAAGAAAGAAAGAAAGAAAGAAAGAAAGATGGAGAAAAGAGAAAATTCTCCCAGTAGTTCCAAATAGTTCAATTCAACTGGGCTGAGCACTGTTCCTTCTGCCCCTCCCAATGCCACCACGCCCTAAAGGCTGGAGGGGCTCCAAACTATCCTTGCTGAGGTTATTTTGATTCTCAGCATCATCAACTCCATGGAAAAGGTCAAGAATGGTCATCAACAAATGTTTATCAGCTACATGTGTTGGCCCATGAAACGAGGTGGTTATGGAAGTGCGCTTTGTTATCAGAAAGGTCAGGGCTCCGATTCTAGCTCTAACTCCCCATTGACCTTGGGCAAGTTACCTAACTAACTCTCTGGGCCTCAGTTGTTTCTTCTGTAAGAGCTAACATTAAAGCCAACCTTGCAGGGTTGTAAGAAGGATTTAAGCAGATGATGAATTTGGAAGTTATTTGTAAGGCACAATCTGCTAATTGGTTGTTGTTGTTACAGAATAGTGGATATAAGGAGTTTGGAAAAGAAAGAGTTCTGGAAGGCTGAGGCCACAAGAATGACCTTTGTGGAGAAGGTGGGTCCTGAAGTATTTGGAAGCAACAGGACAGGAGAACAGAGGGCACTGCGAGCAGAGGTAGCGGTCTCAGCAAAAGTAAAGAGGTGGTAACAAGACTGGCATGTTCGGACAAAAGATGCACATCTATAGCTCATTTATAGCTATAAAAAATTCCAGAGGACACTGTGGGATCATTAGCAAATTCATGGTCTCATGGTCTGAGTTCAGGGTTAATGGGCAACATGGCCTCGGGGGTCTGAAATCCCAGACAGCACAGTCCTCACTGCACCTGGACTCCAGTGCTGACCTGTGTTCTCAGCCTGCAGGGCACGGACATTTGTCACCTCCTGGCTACGGTGCCTGACTCCTGGTAGTGCTTTTGCCGCCGCGACACTGACACTGCCCAGATAGCAAGAGAGCAGACGTGAAGCTAACAGGAAAATAAGAACACGTGTATTAGCCATTGACACAGCATGCTCCCTAAAGAAACTGGATTCCTGACTGGAGCATTCCAACAGGGGATGAGGAAGTGCCTTGGAAAGTATGGAGTTATTAAATGAAGCAAGTCTATATGTTTGCGCAATATACATGTATGTAGTATGATTACTGAAGAAAAGCTTAATCACCAGAAAAAAGCAGCACAATTTAACGTGATGTACTCTCTTAAAATTCAATACCCTTCTAACCTCGCCCTTTTAATTTTACAAACGCTAGATGTGTTTTAGGTTTGAAAATTCATTTGGAAACCATTGAGGTCATCATTTGGATACATTTGTTTCAATTCATACTCCTACGGACGTTTGCCCTTGTGAGCAGAGCAGCCATGGTGAAGGCAAGATGGATTTATACGCATCGTGGTGGGCCTCTTCCAAGAATAATAAATCCTTTGGTTTCCAAAACATTTAAGATGAATTGATAAACTCTAGCATGGGTGCCTGGCGACCTGGTTGGCTCTATCCATATTCATCCAAATGACTCAGTGATATGTTTGCAGCTTTTCTTGCCCTCGTGTTCTCTCTCAGTGCCCTTGATTTTGTTAGTTCTTCAATATTTTACACCTCTCTGTGCAGTTTCTTTATCTGCAAAACAAAAATAATAATGGTACCCACCCCACACAGTTGTCGGGAGGATAAAATAAATTGCTTCGTGTAAAATGCTTAAAAGAGTGCCTGGCACATAGTAAGCACTCAAAAAAATGAACTATTATTATCACACCAAACCTATCATTACCTCTTCCATGCTCACTCTTTCTCTGAAGGGCATTAGCATCTGCCCATTTGCCCAGAGTGGAAACACTGACCTTGTCCTTGACTACCCTTTCTTCCTCTTCCTGCCACATCTGAACAATCAGGCTCTGTTGATTCTTCTGCTTAAAGATTTCTTCTTCATGAAGATTTCCAAAATGCAATTCTAACCAAGTCATAATTCTCTCATAACTTGCACTCTCTCCTACTCCCAACTTACGCACACACGCACACACACGCACACACACACACACACACACACACACACACACACACACAGCAGCAGCAGCCAACCAGAGTGCTGCCTTCCAGCTCTTGGTGGTGTTCCCTGCAGCGTTATGTTGAAAAGGATTGTGAGGTCACATCTGGGCCCAGTGCAGTGGGGTGCTGTGATTGATTACCGATGTCTGCCATGAGAGGGGTGGTGGTTCAGGAGGCTGATGAGCCATATGTTGTGAATTTATAGACCCTGCTATGGGATCAAGGCCAAGCTCCTTACCAAGGCATAGAAGGCTCTCACGATCTGACCCCTAACTAATCTTCCAGCCTAACCTCTTACCTCTTTCTTCTCTAGCCACACCAAACTGCGTATTTTTTCCTAGAACCACCATGATCTTTCTCACCACCATGTCTTAACTCATACTATCTTCCCAGCATGCAATGCTCTCCCTTTTTCTCCTGACTCCTCTACATTGCTTAAGACTCAGCTCAGTTTCTCACCACCCCAGTGTGGGTTTGAAGCTTTTCCTTTGTGCTGCCACAACTCCCCGTGCATGCTGCAATCAGTGCTTTAGCCATATTACATTATAATCATCTGGTTAGGTATCTGTCCTCTCCGCCTCCCCTCAGCACTCCCAACTAGACCAGGAGCTTACATGGGTAGGTACTGTGCTTATTCATTTGTGTACGGCCAGAGTCATACAACCAAAACTCGTTGAGCACCAATTCTGTGTCAGGCATTGGGAATTGTCTGACTTCAAATTGATAAATGCTAGAATGGGTACTAACATAGCACTCCGTCTAGGGCACAGCTTCACCGACAAGGAAGCTACATCTGAGCTGAGTTTTCTTTCTTATTTAAAAAAATTTTTTTTAAATGTTTATTTATTTTTGAGAGAGAGAGAGAGAGCGTGCGCACGTGCACATGAGCGGGAAAGGGGTGGAGAGAGAGACAGAATCCAAAGCAGGCTCCAGGCTCTGAGCCGTCAGCACAGAGCCCGACGCGGGGCTCGAACCCACGAGCCATGACATTATGACCTGAGCCGAAGTTGGATGCTTAACTGACTGAGCCGCCCGGGCGCCCCATGAGCTGAGTTTTAAAGGTAGAGAAAGGGAAAGCATTATGGGCTAATGGGCCAGCACGTGCATAGTATTAACGGCCATCATTTATTGGAACCCACTAGGGAGCAGGGCCAGGACTAAGTGCTTTATATATATTTCAAAGACAGGAATTCATAAAGGCCCAGGCAGGCCTTAAAGAGCAGAACAGCAAGTTCAGGAACAGTGAGTGAGGCTTGATCTAGATGAAGAAAGGCTGGTCTCAAGGGTTTGGCTCCATCATTCCTCATTCACGCCCAGAATCCAGGGAGAGCAAGGAAAACGCCCGCTGGACTCCAAGCTGGCGCACAGTCAGCGGGAAGACTGCAACCTCTCTTTGAAGGAAGGCAGACCCATTCCCATTCCTTAAGCCAAACTTGGTTCGAAATCCCTTTGAGGTGCTACGAGTACGGGTCTAGGCTGACGTACGACTTACGGAGTCGCATTTAAGACATCCTAGAACCGAAACGCACCTGATTTCCACAGATACTGCCCGAAGCATTACCACTGCCCCAGACAAATCCCTCCCCCCTGTTCGATCATTCCACGTGACGCGGTGTGTGGGGAGAAGGAAAGCTGGAACAACAACGACAACAAATCAATGGAAAAATTCGTGGTTCCACGCTCCAAAAAGCCCAAGTCAGAGAGATATTAGCGCAGAAAGGTGCAATCCCCGGGTGCTGACTAGAAATGAGAAAGAACTTATGAACCCACAGACACAAAATCCCCAAGTTTCTGTTCATTACAGACTTAAGTCGTCCAGTGCCGTGTGTCACAGACAGGTTCTGAAACCTGCAGAAGCAGAGCACAGATACTCCTGCACGCCCCTGCATATTTGTAGAGAAAACCTATTCAATTCCCTGATCTGACCACATTGTGGGAGAATCTCGTTCCTTAGACCTGTAGCAATTGGTGCTATATGAGCGTATGAGTAATATGTTGCCTCCCTGCACAAACAAGAAAGAAATGTTGAAAAGGAGAGTGGGGGTGTGTTCCAAATTTAGCTTTCCTTCCAACCTCTGCCCATATGGTCGGTGGTTAAAAAAGTGATTACGAAGCCAACAAAATGTAACCCGATATTAGGAGTTCCTCTCCAACTCTGTGAAACCAGGGCTAATACCGGCACACGGTATTCATTTGCCGTAATGCCGTCTGATACGGGGAGACTGGACTCTAAAAGTGGCCCTCGCCTCGGTGTCCCACGAGCTGGCCTACAAGACTCTCGTCTCATGGGGTGGAGCTGATGAGATTTCCAGTGGTGAGCACAGAGATTTCGGCGAGAGCCCATCAACCTCAATAGAGGCTTTGAGAAAAAAGTTTACAGATCTGGTTAACAGTTTCCAAGTTAGTAAGTTTCCAAGTCTAGGATTCCCTAGATTTCTGAGTAACTGAAAATGAGGGGCTCTTGAATTTCTAGCATAACTTAGGAAGCGAGAATTTTCCCTCACTCTTGGTGCAAAAAGCGATTGATTTAAGCCTAGAACCATTAGGGATGAAGGAAGGAAAACAATCTTCCAAAGTACCTTTTCACCCCATGGTACACTGGTAAATGTTCAACAAATTACTCTTAAAAAAAAAGCACGCATGTCAATTTACTTCAATTTTTGCTGGAATAAAGGATGCAGAACACGCAATTTCCAAATACTAAAAAATATACAATACTCTTTATTAGAAATTCCAAATAGCCAATTGATTCTCACAGAACCCTTTCATTGATTCAAAAAAATTTTTTTCCCAATGTTTATTTATTTTTGAGAGAGAGTGAGACAGAGTGCGAGTGGAGCAGGGGCAGAGAGAGAGGGAGACACAGAATCCGAAGCAGGCTCCAGGCTCTGAGCTGTCAGCAGAGAGCCTGATGCGGGGCTCGATCTCGTGAACCGTGAGATCATGACCTGAGCCGAAGTCAGACACTTAACCGAGGAGCCACCCAGGCACCCCTCTTTCATTGATTTTTGCCAGGCTCTTGCACTGGTAGCCAAAGCGGGGTTGCAACCGACAAGCAAGTGTAGTTCCTGCAAGAGCACTGGCTGATATATTACATTCAGGAATAAGACAACAATGAAATAACAAAGATATCCGTCAGAATCCCACTCCTTTGTCAACGATGACAGTGACTTCTCTGCTAAATCGGATAACAGCTTTCAAACACCGAAGAATGGATCCTCAGCGTGTTGTGCGATTCACGATGTAATGGCTACAGAGCCAACACGACTGAGTTTAAGCCACATTGCTAACATTTTCCCACCACTTTCTTAAGTCTAGAGTCTAAACGATCAACAAAACAATAAATCCAGCCCTGATCTGTAGTTTTTGCTGATGTCTGCGGTGTAAGTATTTCCATCACAGCCAATATCAAGCTACCAATGTGATGAGACTGCATACAGACGTATAACTGCACACCACCGACCCCACCCCCATTTCACCTGCTGCTTTTGAGTCTGTTCCACCATTGGCTCCGACAGTTAGGGGGACACAAGGCAGAGACACAGACAGCAGGCTACTGCTCCCTACTCAGAGTGCGGTCTGCTGCTCTGCTATTTTTTGCCAGTCTGTGAGAAGATAAGCACAGAAATCGAAAGTAAGCGCTTGAAAAAAAAAAAGTAAGCGCTTAGCAATTTTTATAGCAATTTGATAGAGAAATTTCGAACTCTTTTGAGTCTCCTAAGTAAAAAATTGCAGCTTATACTTTGCTGTCCTTTTTGTGATTTCCTTTTTGTACTAATTCATTCTTATTATATGTGACACAGCTATTGGTCAATGACAGATCTGGGAGGGGCAAACCCCCCGCCTTCCCAGTCGTTCCCCACAGATAACTTGAGGTGCGCTGATCTATTCTGTGAGGCGAGGGTCAGAAGGGAGAGAGTGGTGTGGGAGATGGGTGTGGACTGGACAACCTTGCTATTGACTATTCCGCCATTAGGGCTAACCACTTATAGCTGGAGGAAGCACTGGAACCCAGTTTGCTTTTCAACACAGGGCCAGGAAGGCCACAAGCCTGCCAATAATTGGGGAGAAATGAGAACTGGAGTTCTAGAGGCTGCGAGGGACAGACAGGATGTTGAAAAGAATTGCTCCCTGGAAAAGTCTCTGTTATTCCTAAGGATCCATTTGCTTAGGAAAATGGCTGCAGAGAATCAAAACTGGTGACATGTGCTCCAGTACAACCAGAGAGTAGCCTCTCCATTCCTCTTTCCTCCCCTCCAAGCCAGAAAAATTGCCTCATTGGCTTGTTCCGCCATCTTGGTTCTCTTTCGCTCTCTTTGCATGAGTGAGTCATCGTGAAACCATCGCGTCTCAGAGCTACTGAGGCTCATGGAAGTCAAGAGCCCACGATGTAGGTATCTCTTCACTCTGCGACACCCTACTCCACCCTCACCCAGCCAATCTTGCTGATAGATGGCTATTCAATCTCTAGTCAAATCACCAGAGTCAGGAAGCTGACTGTTCCCTAGAGCAATCCCTGCCCACTGGGGAACAGCTCAAAGGGTTAGAAAGTTCACGTTTTCGTCAGTCAAAATAGATCTCCTGGGTAAATTCCATGCATTGGTTCCAGATCTGCTTTGATCTTCCACATGCAAGATCTCTAAATATTACAAGATGACATTCGTGGTTCCCTAATTCTTCTCTTGTACAGACTGAACATCACTACATCTTTTCACTATCCTTCCACGGACTCTGTTTGCCAATTCTTCACCCTCCTGCTCGCTCTCCTCAGGAGACACTCTAGGCGGCAACATACCGTGTCTCACACAGCAAGTCCTGCCCACCTCACAGGGGTCCCTACCCTCGTGTTGACTGGAACAGGGATCTCCTGTGTCTTTGCTCACAATTTCAGCTGCTAGAAGTCAAAGGCTACTTTGGAGGAAGCTAATTACAGAAGCAGTGAGGTTAAAGCCTACCAAGTCTGAGGCAAAAGGAAGCAAATGTGGAGAAGTCAGCACCACATGTGGAAAATTGAAATATTTACTGAACCTCTACTAAGGGGCAACAACAAGACAAGGTGGGGGAGGAAAGTAGAGGTTGGTGACTGACGGCTGACAAGGGTACACACGTGATGAAAATGACTTGCTCTCTACCCTCTGAGGAGCTCGTTGGTAGTCAAGGACACTACTTTGCTCTGGAGCCCCCTCCTGAAGTTGCTCATGAAATTGCTTTCTGCTCTGGCGTAGACTCGTCTCCAACACCAGAATTTACAGAGTAGCCTCTACTTAGTTTTATTTATTTGGTAATTATATTACCACTTAAGTTCATCACGGAGCTACAAATTAAGAGATTCTGTCTGTACTGGTCTCCCATTCTCACCTTAAAGGCTTATTACAATACCCATTAGGATTGGAAAGAAAGAAAGAAAGAAAGAAGGAAAGAAAGAAAGAAAGAAAGAAAGAAAGAAAGAGAAAGAAAGAAAGCAGGAAAGAAATAAAGAAAGAAGGAAAGAAAGAAAGAAAGAAAGAAAGAAAGAAAGAAAGAAAGAAAGAAATAAGGAAAGAAAGAAAGAAGGAAAGAAAGAAAGAAGGAAAGAAAGAAAGAAAGAAAACAAAAAAGGAAAAAGATCAAAAGGCAGTTTTTAAAAATCAGTAAGTATATTTAGAAATGTGAAGAACCATAACACCATGGATCATTTTGCCAGATCATTAAACCTCTCTTAGCCACGTATGTACATAGGCAGGCACTATAACAAGGCTTCCTTTAAAAAACAACAACAACAACAACAACAAATCAAACAAGAGAAAAAAAAACCCAACCAAACAAAAACTTGCCAGTAACTTCATTCCTACCGATGCCAATTGGAATTCTCCTTGCACCTGACACAGGCAAACAAGGGGGAGAAACGGATAATGGCCACACCTTCTTGCCATATTAAGCAAAGTGAAAGGACAGCGTGGTCTGAATTGAAAAAAGAGACTTGGAGACGTTTGTACGCTTGTGTGTAGTTGTGGGCGTTTTGTGGACGGAGAGTGGTTGCAACGCATCCAGTGGCTCTGAGTCCCTCTTCCCCTCGGCCAGGGCCTCAGCTTGGCTTCACGTCTGATCTCCGCGTGCGGCCACCAGGACTGGAGGCACTCGACACCTTCAGTTTCTGCCTCGCTCTGCGGGCTCGTGATTCCTTGTTCTACTGAGCTCCTCTGATTTGGCTCTCGCAAGAGATCGTCACAAACCACACAAGTTTAATTAGACATCACATCTTTCTGATACGGTATTTTTCTCTTGCAGGCGAGCACTTCCCCCTCGCTGGCATACACACCTGCTTTCCCAGACCCCTTGTGGACGTTTCCTTACGGAGACTGCTTCACTTCTATTCGGCAGCTCAGCTCAAGGCTTTGAGCTTGCCACCTTCCTGCTGCTTCCTCCTCCAGCTTTCCACCAGCTAAGTGTCAAATCTCTCCCTCCCGTTCCTTTCTGTCCACACTAGACGACCACAATTCAGTCGACGCCGTCACAAACTTCCCAACATGGCTCTATCTAGAGAAAATCAACTGCGCCATTTAGGGAGATTCATACATTCAACGGTTTCCTGTTAAGTAGAAACTGATCCCAAACTCTAATACAATGGCCACGGGTCATTCACACTCCTCCTAACACTCCCCCAATTCTTAGAGTTCCATGTAAGGCCCACCAGCAAGTAGAACTATCATGGCATTACCCTTGATAAAAGCCTCCTAGCCTAATGGCTCAGGTAGGAAAATATCACAGGGCAGTAGGCCTAGAAAAGCGAACCCCCGAACAGCTCACGAATAATAAGAAACACACTCCTCAAAGCATCTCAAGTTACAGTAACTTTACGGAAAGTATTTACCTTCCCTCGCTCTCGTCTATCACCAGCTTACCTGTACTGATTCCCTAGTCAACACTAAAGCATGGGGAAGGGCCTTTTCTGAGTACACTTACTGAACAGGCAGATAATATCACTCACAGTTAGAGCTCGCATCAAAATCCATCTCTGTGAGCCATGGAAACTGCACGAAGCTCTGGGGTGAGATGGGATTGGCCGTCTTGTCAATCGATCAGTAAGAAGCACCTGGTCTCTATCTGCATGAAGAGTGCTATTATAATAAGCTTTGCTTCCTTCAGCTTCCCTATGGCGTTTGTTCTCGAAAAGATCAAGGCGAGAAAGCAGATTGCTTATAGCTAAGAGCAAGATAGAATGGAAAGAAATCACAGGCCCTTTCTTGACCTTCCCCAACTCATCCACCCTTGCCCTCACTGTCCCACTAACACCAAAGAAAACAAAACATAACTAGCTGTGATTCTTTCAAGATGTAGGTGACTACCACTGTTGTGACTAGGGCAGACATATTTGTCATTGTTTAAATACCTTCTCACTGGGCTAAAAACAAGTTAATGAGTAACTGAAAACGCCACCTTGGGGGTGGAGAAGAAGGAGCATATCATAATGAAAACTGTTGGCCAGAACCTCGGGGACTGAATTTATAATTTTAGCTACAGGCTTTTGGCAACTAAAACTTATAACCCAATGGTACTAACCAATCTTAACAATATTACCCTAAATGAGAAACTGCCTTACAATTTAAAGTTTTTACTTTATTTTACTTTATGTTTAGTTTTTACTTTTTTTCAAAGTTTTTACTTTATTTTTGAGAGAGAGCGAGCGAGCGAGCGAGCGAGCATGAACGGCGGAGGGGCAGAGAGAGAGGGAGACAGAGGATCCAAAGCGGGCTCTTGTGCTGACAGCAGTGAGTCTAATTAGTGGGGCTCAAACCCATGAACCATGATGTGAGCCAAAGTCGTATCCTCAACTGACTGAGCCACCCAGGCACCCCTGCTTTACGGTGTATAAAGGACTTCTATGTCTTTTGTCACCTGTGTTTCACTCGACAACTTCTGAAGTGGGCAGGTGAGGAAATACTTTATCGTTGTTTTTGCAGATGAGGAACCGGAGCCTCAGAGGAGCTCAGTGACTTTGTCTAAGGCCACAGCACTGGCAAGTGGCCGAGACCGAACTGAGATTGTCTGACTCTGAGAGCTGAATGTCTCAAGCGTCAGTAGCCCGAGGGTAGGCGGGTACTGCGTTCATCCATCAGATGGGATCCATATCACAGTGAATGACTGGGGTCACGTGTTTGAGGGACTGATGTAACGAGAAAGAAGGTTGGAGGGAGTCATTACGAGATACCTGAGAATTCTGGAAGCGGGTTACTTAGAGAAGAACAAAGGGTCCAGAGGAAGTAGGATTGTCAAACTGTAGAATACATTTTGGGGCAACTGTCATAATTTGTTCCTGGACTTATGACCAATAGGGCAGTATAAATAGATATATTACTGTCTTCACATGTATTTTTTTATTATTTATTTTTGAGAGAGAGAGACGGAGTGTGAGGGTGGGAGGGGCAGAGAGAGGGAGACACGGAATCCGAAGCGGGCTCCAGGCTCTGAGCTGTCAGCACAGAGCCTGGCGTGGGGCTCGAACCCACGAACCGTGAGATCATGGCCTGAGCCGAAGTCGGATGGTTAACCGACTGAGCCACCCAGATGCCCCTCACATGTATTTTAATCTCTGAACAGGACTCAGCAACTTTCCCATAAAACAAAACAAAACAAAGCAAAGAAACAAAGAAACAAAACCACCACCACCACCACCACCACCAACAACAACAACAAAACACTCAGGACATTTCATTCCTCGACAAACTTTCTACTTATTCTGCAACAGGTAATCTGATTTGCTGTAAAGCGTTATAAGCTTGCAGATATCGCCCATGAGAAAAGGCCCATTATAAAGTTCCTCCATGGGTTTCATCCTTGTCGCCAAGCCAACCCATTAATGAATTTATTCATACAACGTGGCTACCGGCCCACATGACGAAGGTCTGACCGCACAATTCAGAAGAGTTAAGCTATCGAAGTGTCCTTCGTCTCCCTATGTGCACAGGCTTGCTAGGAGTCAGAATATAAGGTTACACTTGATGCACTAAAAAAAAAAAAAATGAATGAAAATCATTGGCTTAAAAAGTATTTTTAAATGCCGTTTTGGTTTTTTTTGGTTTTTCATTTGAGTTGTACTTTTGCCTCCGGATTGCAAAGTAACAGCAAGGAGGAAATATGGAGTATAGAGACTCATGGGGCCCACAGCTTTGAGTCTTAATGGCTTCACTCCAGCACCGCTGGGAGGAGGTGACTGGTCGGGCAGAGCAAACAGCTGTTCCGCGTCACAACGCCTGGACACGACCGTGCAGGCTGGCGAAAGGGACCTGTCTTGGGCCTGGATTTCACCTTCACCCTGACCTCCAGCCAAGGAACAAGTGGCAGGTTTTCTCTTTTCAGTCCCCACACTGACAATGGTGAAACTGAAAGTTTCTTGAGGGTGAACGTTTCCACAAGAAACATCTGTTTGAATGGGTAAGAAACGTCCATGCGGTTTGAGTATCGGTTCCGGTTGTGAGCCCAAGACGCGTTTCACGAAGTCTACTCCTCGGGTCCCCACCAACCAGCTCAAGCCACCTTACTCCCACACGGCAACAAGGAACGTGTCTGTCTTCTACAGCCTGTTTCCACATCCCTCATCCAAAGAGCTAGGCTCTCACGGCATCCACGATCACTTCCCCCGTCTTTGACGCAGCTCGAGACAAGATTACCTTCTTTTTCTGACTCGCAGTTATAAAGACATTAGGCTCACCGGAATGTTCTGGCTGTACCCACGGAGTAGTGCAAGCTGGAGTAAAAACAAGCCCAGGGAGGAAGGGGGTGAGGGAGTGGTAACAGATATCTCTAAGATGCGTGTTCCTTGCTGGGATGTTTTCTGAGCATGTGTTTCAGTTGTGTTTCCAACAGCAGGCGTGTGTGTGCGCGCACACATGAGCACCTACGTGAGTGTGTGCTTGTGTATGCATGGTTTTCTGTGTGGGTGAGAGTGGGGACTTGGCAGAGAGGGGGCAGATGCTTAAGATGCTTAGTCATCATGTCTTGGCTGGGGACACCTGGCCAGAGCTTGCAAAGCTTCTCAGAAGTCAGCCCCAGCCAAAGCGCTGGGACCAGCCAGCTTCCCAAACAGCTTGACAACAAGAGCTTTGACAAGGCCAATAACTGGGAACAGTGCTGATGGCAACCAGGTCCATCACGGACGATCCGTCCCTGGAAGGGAGCTTGAACACGGTGTTCAGTGCAAGAGCATTTTCTAACTCATGGGCTAAATTCAATCTTTGCAGAAAATTCGTGCCGAACTACGGACGCTGAGAAAGCCAAAGAGCTTCCAGAGATTTTTGCATTAATAATGTCTCCTGGTCGTTATAAATATCTGTAGAGCCTAACGGGTTGCAAAGCACTTGGGTACTCATTATCGCCTCTGATTTCCACAACAACTCACTGAGACCGGTGAGGGTGAGCAGCCCCACTTTACAGCTGGAGAAACTGAGGCTCAGAGCACAACATCACTTGCTCAAGGTCCCGCTGTGCATAAATGTGCTAGAACTGGAACCCAAGTGTCCTAATGTATCATATGGGTGACCGGGCCTCAGGCATCTTTTATATTCCTGGAACACTTGGCTCACTGTGGCCAGTTTAGTGGCTTTTCAGATGCTTCACGTATTAAACCTAAATGCCACAAGTGCTCGGTTACAAGGTGGAAAGGGGGCAAACGAATCAGCTAGGGACCTTGTCAACATGACCTTATGACCCAGCAGGTCTGAGGTGGGCTCTGAGAGTCTGCGTTTCTAACAAATTCCCAGATGATACGGATGCTGCTGGTCCACGGACCCCACTTGGAGTAGCAAGGGGTACTGGGGATATTGCTGCGTGTTGGTTACCTGGTTGTAATTGCCTTTTATGAGTCTTAAACAAACAAACTAATAAAACAAGCTAATTCTAAGCTACATCTGCAGGCTCTTTGAGCTCCAGAGGTCAGCGGTTAGCAGCAACAGACCAGTTGCTTTAATAGTAGATAGGCTTTTTTGAGTGCTTACTAGGTGCCAGGCACCATGCCAAATGCTTTGCGTGGCTGATTTGATGATGATGATGATGATGATGATGATGATTTTATTTCATTGCCACGATCTTACGTAACAAGAGACATGAAGTAAGAAAGCAGGGAACCTACGAGGTCAGAAGAAAACACAAAAGATGGAGAAACCGACTTCTAAAAAGAGGAAGGGGCTTGGCCCAGGACGCATGGGAGCTAGAAAGAAAGTCAGGAACAGAGAAAACGACGTGTCCTGCACTTCATCCAGTTCAGCGAAACAAGGGAAGATGTGAGCCAGGGCGGCTGGCCAGTAGGACCGCTTGCTGGTTATGGTGTAGAAGGTCCGGGCGGGGACAAGAGGGAGACAGAATAGAGTCTGAACCCACTCTGAGCCTTGTTTTTTTTTATTCCCAAGTTGTGTTTTGGAGGAAGGAATCTGGAATTCTAAGTGAGACGGCAGTAAATGCACAGAGTGTTCCAAGCCTAGTTGACTAAATGGATGTTGATGAATCACCAGGACCAGATGGCATCTACCCAGATTTGGGGTAAAATTGTGTAACAGCTGACCAAAGTATATGGCTTGTCGTTCCAAACAGCTATTGTGCCATGAACCTGGCAGATTGCCAGTGAGTCTCCTCTCCATGAGAAACATTTCAAAGGGGACCGAAGGAGCTCCAGGCTGGTAGGATCACTGAACATGTTAGCCAAGTGTAACCTATTGGGGGTAAGGCATCATTTTTCCTGGAAATTAAATTAACCACCATTTGTGTAGTGTTTTACAGTTTACAAAGCACTTAGGGTTAATCATGCCTAACTAATTGACTAGAATTCTTTGAGAGGATAAATGTGCATGTGGACAAAGGAAAACCAGTGGATGTAATCTATTTAGATTTTGAAAAGGCCCTTGACAAGGTCCCCTACCAAACACTGTTGAAAAAACTTAAGTCACCATGGAACTGTGGAGTCGTGCTCTGACAAGGATAGGGAAGTGGCTTATCGGCGGAAAAGCAAGAGCAGGGACAGGCAGGGGCATTTTTGGAGAAGTAGGAAAATTGGCGTGCCCCAAGGATCAATGCCGGGACCAGTCAATATTTTGAAGAATCGTGCAGGCAAGCTTTCGATGACCGAAAGCTTTCCTGGGTAGCAAAATACAAAGCAGATTTCAGTCTTTCTACAATTGTCTAGATGAGCAGAGAAAGAAGAATCGGAGTGGAGCTGTTCCAAGAGTGGCCTCCAGAATCTCATTTCCTCGCTCTGAACCCTGACTCTGCCCTCAGCGACTGCACGACTGTAAGCAAATGACTCTACTCCAGCATCCATTTGCTCATCCGTAAAGCGGGAATAAGGACAACCCCTCGTTCGTTGTGAAAATGACATAAGGCAATGCAGCTAAAATTTCGGCACAGTGCTTAGAGCATGGTTAATGTCCATCGAGTGTTGGCTTCTATGATTTTTACTGATTATAAGATGCCAGCCTCTGGGTGACCGCGTTGTGCCCTAGGAATGGACCGTGGGGGCCACTGCAGACTATTTCTGGAAAGCGTTGGTAGAGTTTGTCTTAGTAATTCAGAGAGGATGGAGACACGTGTAGCCTGGTTGTGAAAGATTTCGTTCAAGGAAACTAACAATTATGGAGCACCGAGAATGTGGTAGGTACCAGGCTAGACGCCGTACGACTTGGCCCTCCTGATTTAATCCTGCAGTAGTCCTGGGAAGTCGGGGCAATGACCCCCGTTTGGTGAACAAGGGAGTGAAGTCTTAGGAGAAAGACAGCCAGAATGCAAATACAAGTTCGCCCTCTCCCTAAAGCTTTTTTTTTTTTTTCTTTTTTACTGCAGCAAACTTGAAATGCATTTTGAGGGATGGCTGTAATTTTTTTTTTTTTTTTGAAAAAGTATTAAGTTTTAATGCCAGGTTAGTCAACATACGGCGGAGGGATGGGTGTAATTTAAGACGGGTCAAAAGAGGAGCATCTCTACCGAAATAAACGTGAGCAATGGTATGAAGACAGAAACAGGAACGGTATTCTTATGCTTCCTTCCAAGGCTACCTCACTGCTGGTTTTCACCAGACTCCGAAGACTGCGTTGCTTTTTATAACTGAGAGGAACCAAGGAAATGTCCAACGGGAAACAGAGCCACGTGATTAGGTCAGCTCATTTCAGAGGATAAAATAACAAACAGGAAGTTACCCTTTGAATCTACCCGGGTCCAGAGATGGGGGGGGGGGGGGGGAAGAAGCCTACCTGAAAACTTTATTTTTCTAGAATATACTATTTCCTTGCAGAGTTGAAGGCATTCTATGTCGCAGGGACTTGTGGAAAGTTTTAGAGAGCAGAGTCAGTTGACTCTGCGAGCATGGCCATTTTTGCTCAGACGCGCTGGCGCTCACACGCACCTGCAAGGAAGCGGAGCTGGTTCCTCACTTTCGTGGTGCCGTCCCCCGAGCCCCCGATGCACTCGTCTTCATCGTCGCCACAGTCGCCACTTTCAAGCCCTTCCTCGTCAAGGGTTTTATCCAGAACTCTACCTTTGGGCACAGACATGGTCCTCAGGAGCTGCAAGAAACGACCAGAAATGTACCGCGCTTGAGATTTCTCAGGTAGGTCTGAAACTGTGTCTTGCTGGCAGGAGGCATTAAAAAAATGGTGAATGAATCACACGGGGGCTTTGAAAAAGCATTTTTCAAATGCAGATAGGTGTAAACTGCTTATAGTCTGGAACGTTCCATAGCGTTTGACAGGATTCTCGACTAGAGCATATACCGCATCAGACTTTTCCATACCATGGTATTTAATTTCCCGAAAGCCTCCGTGGTAGCACTCACCGATGAGAAACTTAGGATGTATAGGCAAAGCATATTTATCGGCTGAGAGGACACCAAGATCAGACAAGATCCCTATAGAAGCCCCCTACGTTCCCATTCGCCAAATTGAAATAACAAATGCTTCCCACTAGAAGGAGAGACTAGCAATGACATTTTACACACATTTTAAATGAATACGTACAATTAATTGCCACATACCGTGTCTTGATCACCAGAAAAGCTTTAAAAACCTCTCCCCCTATGGAAACCAATTTGTCAATAAATTTCATAAAAAAAAAAAAGAATAAAACTCTGAGACTGATGGCCCTTCAAAAAAATAAAAAATAAAAATAAATAAATAAATAAAAACCTCTCCCCCTTCCACGATTTCAGTAAGATGGTTTGAGATTCGTTTTGCTTTATTGTAGGTAACATGCCTACTAAGAGACACGTGTGTTTTGTGTCTGACTTTTCAGTTATGTGGTCAACGTCTAATTTTATGGGACTCCCACCTCCCCCAAATCTCTCCACTGACCCAAAAGCCCAGCTCACCGCATCAATGGTCTGTGGGGGCAGTTCTCAGACCCCATTTCGCTTTTCCGCTTCATCTCTCTCCGAGGCTGTATTCCAGCGTCCTCTATTCCTGCCCCACCATCCACTCTCAGTCTTAAATGTCAGGCCCACTTCCTAGTTTTAAATAATGGCCAACAGGGGCGCCTGGGTGGCGCAGTCGGTTAAGCGTCCGACTTCAGCCAGGTCACGATCTCACGGTCCGTGAGTTCGAGCCCCGCGTCAGGCTCTGGGCTGATGGCTCAGAGGCTGGAGCCTGTTTCCGATTCTGTGTCTCCCTCTCTCTCTGCCCCTCCCCCGTTCATGCTCTGTCTCTCTCTGTCCCAAAAATAAATAAACGTTGAAAAAATAAACAATGGCCAACAGAAGATGCTGGATCTACCGAAAATGAGATCTTTGCAATTGCGCAAGAGGTATCCAGAAAAATAAAACGCATGCACCGACACATCTTGGTTTCTGTGGTTTCTGTTATCTGTGTTCACTGTCACTGCAAAGTATTCTTTTATGTTCTTTACTTGTGATTTAGCTGCTACACCAAGATCTAGTTGAAACAAGCTGTGTACCGTAGAGACATGTGACGGTGGCTTTGTTTCTTTTTCAAGCAAGGAAGGAAAAGTCCAATAAGCTACCTCCAATGGTGTCAGAGAAGCCAAACCACCCACCATCTAGCACCATCTCTAGTCTGCAGCTCTAATGCACCCTTTCTCTGACCCTCCCCACCCTACATGTAAATGTAAATGTAAATGTACCCTAAATGTATAATACAGATGCATAGGCCAGGACAAGCTAGACCAGTGACTCTCCAACTTTTTGGTCTCAGAACCCCTTTTTACTCTTACTTGGAATATCAGAGAACTTCTGTTTATACAAGCTATATCTACTGACACTTACTGTCTTAGAAATTATATCTGAGAAATGTAAAAAATATTTAATAACTTGTCTAAACATAACAGTAATAAACCCGCGATGTGCTCACAGAAATAACGTTTTCTAATGAAAAAGAAATATATTTTTCCCTGACATAAGGGAGTTAGAAGGAAGGGTGGCGTTGTTGTACATTTTTGCAAATGTCTTTTAAAGTCCAGCTTAATATGGAAGCTGGATCATCACATCTGCTCCTCCGTTCAATCTGTTGTTACATGTTGTTTTGGTTGAAATATTTGTAGAAAATCCAGGTCTCACAGAAATGTAGTGGCAAAAGAGAAGTATGTTAGCAGCCTTTTCAGATAACTGTCACTATTTGTCATTGATACTTCACAGACACTCTCAACAAGGGGGGGAAGTTCCTCACAACGTGCAATATGAAACCACATGAATATACTTTTCATGTTCTGTTCCATTAAAATCCATTGGTATGTTCTGAACTCTGAATGGACCTTTTACCCATTTTGTATCGTCATACAGGGGTTCATCCAAAAGCACTGGTTCACTGAGGGGTGCCTGGGTGGCTCAGTGGGTTAAGCGACCGACTTCGGTTCAGGTCATGATCTCACGGTTCGTGAGTTCGAGCCCCGCGTCAGGCTCTGTGCTGATGGCTCAAAGCCTGGAGCCTGCTTTGGATTCTGGGTCTCCCTCTCTCTCTGCCCCTCCCTGCTCACACTGTCTCTCTCTTTCTCTCAAAAAGTAAATAAACACTAAAAAAAATATTGGTTCACTGAGCTATGTAGGTTTTCCAAATGTCAACACCTCTTATTATATGAGACATAAAAAAAGCACATTTATTAATTACATCATCTCCAATCTCATCAGGAAAAGTCGAAGCATTGGGAAGCTCTCAAGCTCACAGTGGCAAATACGGATTTTCTAAAATGTTGAGTTTCTCTTGAAAGTTTCAATTTTCTCACTGGCAACAAATGCTGTCAGCTTTTCCTTTAACTGATGGGTTCTCTTTATTCCTTTCAAAGAAAATGCCTAGCAAATACCCAAGTCTGTATAACCATAGTTTGTCAGGTATTATCTGAAATAAAAATGGTGTTCCATGAAAGATGAGGCCAGTTTAGCTCCTAGCTTAAATGATCTTACAAGTGCTTTTCCTTGAGACACACACCCACACAGTTTGCAGCAGAAATACCTTAAATGTACTTTGCATTTTGTAACAGAATATTTTTACAGGGATACTCAGGGGTTATAGTTTAATAAACTAATCATTTTACTGCTTCAGCCATGGCTTTTTTTTTTTTTAAAGTTATCTCTGTGTCCAGTGTGGGGCTCGAACTCATGACCCCAAGATCAAGTGTTGCATGTTCTACCACCTGAGCCAGCCAGGTGCTCCAGCCATGATATTCTTTTTTAATTAAAATTTTTAACGTGTATTTATTTTTGAGAGAGAGAGAGAGAGAGAGACAGAGTGTGAGCAGGAAGGGAGGGGCAGAGAGAGAGGCAGACACAGAATCCGAAGCAGGCTCCAGGCTCTGAGCTCTCAGCACAGAGCTCGACACGGGGCTTGAACTCACAAACCACGAGATCATGACCTGAGCCGAATTTGGACACTTAACCCACTGAGCCGCGCAGGTGCCCCGGTGTCACTGCTTTGATTCACACTGTGGTGCTGACAGTTGTACTCAACAGTGCTTTTGCACCATTGGCACAAGTATCAGCACAGTGAAAAGGGCAAAATAACATCGTGGTACTGTTTTGCAGGTGATTTTGACCTTGCGGATCCCTAGGCTTCATGGATCACCAGGGTCCAGAAACCATTCTTTGAACACTGCTAATGTCACTTCAGTTTGAACTACTACACCCTGATCTCCTTCTTATACCATGACTTCGTATGAGAAAATTGCTTTTGATATAAGCCTTTTTAGGTTAATTTTCAAAAAAATGACCTTCATGTACGTCACGGATTACCTGAATTAGAATTGCTTCATATAAGGGGAATTTGCGATTGGATCTGGGTTAGTGAACTTGCTATTTCTCAAGCACATCTCATATCTGTGTCTGTCATTAGCCTTGTCAGCAAACATTAATTGAGCACCTAGTACGAGCTGCTTTCATTTCTGTCTATTGAAAGCACTCCATCCTTCTAATAAGCCGAGTTCAAATGCCACTTCCTTAAGTCTTCCTGGCTACCACAGATGGTCATTATGGCTCTTCCTTTCCTTTTTTTAAGGAACTTTTTGACGTTTATTTGTTGAAAGAGAAAGAGAGGGAGGGAGACAGAGAATCCCAAGCTGGCTCTGAACCACCCCCCGATGTGGGGTTCAAACTCATGACCTATGAGATCATGACCTGAGCTGAAGTCAGATGCTCAACCGACTGAGCCAGCCAGGCGCCCCTGTTCTCCCTTTCTTTTTTCCACCGCCGCTTCCTTTGTCTGTACCTCCTAAACAGCATCTTATGTATGCAGCCTGGTCTTATTTATTTGTACGTGTGACTTTGCTGTATCACCAGCCTGGGGGCTGTGCAGGGGCTCAGTCTTATTTATCTTTGAACCTCGTTACATTTAGGGCGATGTCTGGCACCTAATAGGTACTCAATAAATGTGCTATTGAATGGAAGCAAAATAAATTGGCACAGTATCTTTAATTCTTTCGAAGGTTCCACAACCTCATGGAAAAGGAGAAAGCCAAAGCCCAGATCAATTATAGAAGAACTTGTGAATGACTAGCTAAAACTTTGGATGACCCCAGCTACGATCTATAGCTAATCTTTGAGAGGCCGTTTTCCGACCCATGTACAATGCTCCTAATATTCTCTGGTAGTTCAAATTTTTTTTTTTAAATACTCTAATCTTAAGTATATAGCTGATTGCTTTATTATTCTTTTAAAAAAATGTTTTGATGTTTATTTATTTTTGAGAGAGAGAGAGAGGGACAACATGAGTGGGGGAAGGGCAGAGAAAGGGAGACACAGAATCCGAAGGCGGCTCCAGGTTCCAAGCCGTCAGCACGGAGCCCGACGCGGGGCTCAAACTCACGAACTACGAGATCACGACCTGAGCCGAAGTCGGACACTTAACCAAACTGAGCCACCCAGGCGCCCCTCAATTTTTTTAAGTGCAATTAAAAAGACTTTAAAATCTTGCCAGCGAGATTAGTTCTTTAGTCTTACGTGACTCCCATTTTGGAGACAACTCCCACATTGAAGGATTACGGTATGCGTTGAAACCATTGCACAGACATCTGCCGGTGCGCCTAACCCTCACACATTGAGGAAACAAATTCAAATCTGGACAACGATTATTAGTGAAGAGAGTCCTAAAGAAGAGTCTGAAGCTCCAGAGTGTTGAAAGAAGGGTAACGTGTCCGCGATGAAGAATTGCCAGCGACATTGTGGATTCCGTACAGCCGGGAATCTGGCACCGAAATCAAATCAGCTAATTACAATCCACAGTATTGACCTTTTCGTTCCCTCTCTCACTCTTTACAATGTCTTCCAGACTGAACACTCACTTTATAAAAAGAAAGTTATGAGGGCCTCGCACACAATCAGTTAACTTTAGGTGCCTAATGCTTTTGATTAACTGCTTGCCATTGTCAAAGGACACTATCCTGATAGCTTTTTAAAAGCCAAGGCTCAGAATGATGGTTATCAATGTAAACTCTCTTATTAAAACCCAGGTCTGATTACTTCACCCCACCACCCCCATAATCATTCTATAAGCCTGACATTCTTTGTAACGCCTACAGTTTTAAAGAGGTGAATTTGGATTTTAGAATCAGACTGACTTGGATGAGAATCCTGGTTTCCCCCATTGTTAGCTTTTTCCCCCATTTACTACCTGCTGCTTATTCCCCCTAAACCTCGGAGTCCTCATCTGTAAACTGAGGAGAATAATGCCTGCCTCACAGAATTGTTGTAATGAATAAATGTGGTGAAAGCAACGCTTTAAATGTGATAAAACACCTACACAGTGCCTTTAAGGAATCTGCCGAGATTCACTTAACCGTGCTCCTACTACTGAACATTGACATCGCTTCTCATTTTTTTGTTCTTGTAAGTAAAAATGAGGCACCAGGAGCTGTCACATAACTCTTCCCATATTTTGGATTATTTCCTTAGTTTCCCACTAGTAGGATCACTGGGTCAAAGAGAACATACATTGTTTAGGGACGCCTGGCTGGCTCCGCTGGTAGAGCTTCTGACTCTTGATCTCGGAGCTGTGAGTTCAAGCTCCATGGTGGGAGTACAGATTACTTTTAAAAAATAAAACCTTAAAAAAGTATACGTCCACTTTTATACCGCATAGGAGTGAGTCTACCCAATGTCTGTAAGGATCACCTAAGATACCTGTTAAAAGCTCGGGCTCCTGGGCCCCAGCCACAGAGCCTCTGATTTGGTAGGCCCCGACAGAGCACTTTGAACTGGATCTGCCCCCCACCATCTTGCCACGAGCGAATCACTTTAAGAAAGGCTGCTCCAGTGTCACTCTACTTCCCAGAAACCCTCTGAAATCCTGTTCGATGAAGAGTCACCTCAGCCTCGTGCGTGTTTGAATCCTTAATATGTGCTCTTCAAACCATTTTTTTTTCAAAAAGTAAATTCCATCTGATGATTTCCCTTTCACTTAAGTACAGACATCGTGACCTTTTGTCTTTGTAGTTAATGAAAATACCCTTGTGTAAAGGTGAGTGAGCTCATTTGATTAGAAAGTGAAATATTTAAAGTTAGCTTTGGAACAGGTACTCGGGGCTGTGCGATAAAAGGAACCAAAAAGCCTGGAATAATTACTTAAGAAAATTAGAACCACGGCGTAAGAGAAAAGAGGGCTTCCCAGAATATAGCAATTTCACATTCTTAAAACCATAACCAGGATAACAAAAGAATATTGTGGCATGGGACGATGTGAGTTGGCCAAAGCTCTTTTCGGGCTTGCTTGGCAGGAGAACAAAGATCAAAGAACATACTTGTTGTTCTTAGGGGGATCAAATATGTTGAAATTAGACCAGGGAGAGCAGCCACTCTTGATCTGCCTATATGGTATAAATAGCGTGCCTCTTGGAATTATCTTGATTGCAAAGATATGGACCTTATCAGCCACACACTGTGCTAGGGTTTAACATACGCTCTCTCATGGACTCCTCCGATCCCCACCGCCAATTTGTGCAACGAGGAAGATTACCATCCCTATTTCCCACATCAAGGGAGGACGCTGAGGCTCAGAGACAGGACATAACTTGGCCAAGTCCCTGAGTAAGGGACGGAGACCTCATTAAAAATGAAGGCTTCTGGGGGCGCCTGGCTGGCTCGGTCGGTGGAGCGTGCAACTCTCGATCTCGGGGTCACGAGTTCGAGCCCCATGCTTGCATAGAGGTTATTTCAAAAACAAACAAACAAGCAAATAAAAACTTAAAATAAATAAAAATAAAGGCTTCTGCTTCCAAGCCAAGAGCCCTTCAACAAAAACATGCCGTGTTAGGCAAAGACATCAACGAATGGGGCCTTCATCTCACAGTTTTGCCGTCTTATTTACCTGAGATGATTTCCAGTTCAATCTCACCTTCTCAGATGCTAGCTGTGAACTACAGCTTGATGGGAAAGCCTTTTGTTATTGGCTGGGAGACCGGGAAGGGGGAGATAATGCCGTTGGATGCCTCCCACTTGTTTTTCCCAGCCTTGCCATGTTACACGGTCTTAAATAACCAAACGATCTCATCATAAACAGGTTTGTTTTGAAAAGCTTCAGACAGCTGGTTAGAATAGAATGAAAAATTCCATTACTGCTGCTCCGTGGCTAAGAGTTTTCTGGACTTTAAGCTCTTTAGCTTTTTTTAAAAATAAAGGATAAGAAACAAAACAGATAACTGCAAATATGGGGCTTGGTACATAGTTTGAGGATTTAGCTGGCCTTGTCTCTTTGGGCCACTCACATACCTCTCTCTGGGCGGTTTTTCAATATGTGGAATCCAGGTTACATTTTAAAGCTATTAAGCTGGGCTTACAAAACTGATTCTGAACTATTTGGATGCTAAGCTTTATACAACCTGCAAGGAATGCTTTGGGGGCCCGGCTTTCCATGTCCACAGCAATGTAAACACATGCTTTACTGTTTGTATTTGAGTAGCATAAGCTAATGGGAAACAAATGCGGCGATTCCAATGAATCCCAGCTTTTCTGGAATGCCATTATTATTTATACGTTGTGCACATCCACAGGACTCAGGGCACGTGACCTCTGTTCTGCATGCACGCTTTCTTTGAACAAATGCACCAAACCGCAGCCACAACTAATTGGAAACAATTGCAACTCCACACATTTGAGATGCAGCCAGAACCCAAATGTATGGGGCTAGAATTAATGGCTATATATGCGCTTCACACATTGGAGAGGCAATAAAGTATAGCAGTTAAGAGTGTGAGCTTTGGAATCTGACCAGCGTGGATCTGAATCTCCACTCAGCCTACTTCCTGGCCGTGTTACTTTGGGCAACTTACTCAGTTTCTCTGAGCTTCAGTTTCCTTACCTGTAAAATGGAAGATGATGCTATTCATTCACCTTTCACGGTCCCACGTATCCTTCCATCATAGAACTTTCCACAGTCGGTAATTATAAATCCCCCTCGAGTAACAGAAGGGGCGCTGGTCTGTTTCGACTACCAGCACGTATATAGCGCAGCGTTTGGTTCAAAGTGAAAGTTCAGTAAATATTCATTGAGTGGATGAGCGAACAAATAAATAGATAGCTGCGTGTAAGGTGTTTGGCACACTGCCTGGCAAGGTACTAAGTTCTCGAACGTGCTAGCTCTGCTGCCGTAAGGCAAAAGAGGGAGTGCTCCACGGCCAAACACCGAGCCACCAGAGACAAGGCTGAGTGGAAGTCTTTGAGGAGTCTGGGGAAACTCTTTTCCGTGAGCAACACCCGCTAACCGAGCTCCGTGAGGAAACCCATCTGGATGCTCCCGGGGAGAGGAGGGTCTGTGCTCGGAGGACGCACGCAGAGATGTTAGCGGTGAAGAGCACACAGACCTGCTCGAGCTGGGTTTCCAGATGGAATCAGTAAGAAGGCCACCCACACCCAGATACGCTCTTGTCCGGCCCTGGCTCCCACGCCCGCCTCTCGTTCACAGCACACGCTTTCTCCCTCACATCCAGCTCCCCCGATTTTTACTTGACGTTTGTCAACGTGGCACTGACACCTGTGCGCCTAAGTCCTCCCGATGAAATCAATGTCTAGATGGTAAAACACAAACCAGGATGTGAAAGAAGCAAACTGGAGATAAAATGAAAGCGATTTCAGCGGGGCTCCCTCTCCGCGGTAGAAATGGTTCTCTGCACTTTTGGGACGCTGTCCACTGCTTTAAAAGAAAATACAAAAAAATGACGGTACTATTCCCAATGGCTGAGAACCGTATGGAGTTTTGTTCTCTTCCAAGAGGGGGTAGCGCACGGTGGTTAAAAGCTCACACTCTAGAGTCAGCAAACCCGCATTCAAATCTAGACTCTATCATTTCCCAGCTTTGTGACTATAAACAAGTTGCTCTTGAACCCCTCTAAAACCCCTGATGTTTCTTATCTATAAAACGGGTATAACAATACATGTACAGATCACTACATTGCTGTGGGGATTAAACGAGGTAATCCATGTAAAGCATGAGCTTAGTATCTGGCGCACAGTAAGTGTTCACACGATGATATATATTAAAACCGATACATTCCTATATATCTGAGTCTCTGAAGGAGAGGAATTCTGAAATGTTGGTATCCGTTGACCTTCAGTTGCAGTCTGGGCAGGGCTCGTTCTGTGGAACACTGCAGGCCCTCAGAAAAATCGTGATGCGTCACTGCTGTCAGCCATTTTATCATTTTTATAATTAAAGGTACTTCCATATCTGCTTTCTCAGTTGATCCGTCCAGGACCCCCATGAGGCAGCAGGGCAAGTATTATTAGCCTCCTTTTACAAATAAGGCTGGTAGAATTTGGAGTGGAGTCAGAGATGCGAGCTTCTGCACTCCATCATTAACTGGGAAAGGGCACGGTCCTGGGACTCAAACGGTGCCTGAGATGTAGTAGGTGCTTCGGAAATGCTTGGTAACTGAACGAATGAACGGGCCAATGGGTTGACAAAGTAAACAAGCAATTTATTCGCCACCTTGAGATCTCTCCCACTCCCCATCTCTGCAACCCTGCTCTGACAGGCCACTGCTATTGCTCTGGTATGGAAATAGCCGATTCCTGCCAGGGAGCCCTCAGATCACTGACGCTACACAGATAGACACATAGACTAAGTGACCGACTGCCAGCATTCACTTTATTAGGGCAATCCTGAGAGGCAGGTACCATATTCTGCTCCGGTTGAAGGAGCCTCTTACTCTGATAAAGTGAGGTGAAGTCAGGGGCACCTGGCTGGCTCAGTCGTGGAGCGTGTGACTCTTGATCTCAGGGTCATGAGTCTGAGTCTTCGCATGGAGCCTACTTAAAATAAAATTTAAAAAAAGCATCTAGGCAAATGAACCAACTCACCCAAAGGGATGTGGCCAACCAAAACAGTAAGTGGCTGGATGGGATTCTCAAGGCCACCCAGTGAGCTTCTTATAATTTCCGGTGAATATTCTGTTTGCTAGATTAGTCAGCTTGTGTGTGCTAACTCTGGGCTCGGTAATGCCTTCCTCTTTTTTTTTTTTTTTTTTGAAAGTATATTTATTTATTTTGAGAGAGAGAGAGAGAGAGGGCGGGGGAGAGGCAGAGAGAGGGAGAGAGAGAATCCCAAGCAGGCTCTGCACTGTCAGCACAGAGCCTGATGCAGGGCTCAAACCCACAAACCACGAGATCATGACCCGAGCAGAAATCGAGAGTCAGACGCTTAACCGACTGAGCCACCCAGGTGCTCCTGTAATGCCGGCCTTTCAGGTCTCTAGCCTGGTAGACTAAATCTCAGTTTAAGGGGCCAAAAGTCCCACGAAGTCCCGTCCCAGTTGTAAGGCTGGAGGCAAGGCTGGCCTGGACTCGAGAAGCCGGCCAGATCAGGCTGATTCGGCCGGGGTGGCCACAAAATGCAGGTGCAGCAGGGTGCCCTTGCAGGCCACCAAATCCAATCTCTCTCTGGAAGCCTCGGACTCTGGCTACCACCATTGCTGAACATTACTGAATTGTTGTCCCTACGTCAGTTTTAAATCATCGTGAAAAGCCACAAGGACAAAATAAGACTTCTCCCGTAAGGAAAACTTACTTGGAAGACATCTGTGAAACCCCACAGCGCCGCTCGGTTTCCAAAGCAATTGCCTCAGTTAGATGAGGGCCATTGACAGAGGGCAAGGATCCCAGGGTAAGAGAGTACCAAAATATTACATACTTCCTCAGGGAACTGAGGTTACACAGGCATAATCTGAGCTTTTACTATTGTCCTAGTATAAATCTGATCCATTCCAAATAGACATCTTGTGGTTATACTTTTGGGAAATGAAAACTCTTGCCTCTAAAAATAACCTCCGTGTATGAACCACAGTTAGCCATGTCATCAAGCATGGGGCTTGAAGGATCAACCTCAATGGCTGGAGAACCATGGTTCACTATTGTTCTGGAAGGCCGCTGGCCCACCAAGGATCACTGAGATGCCTCTAGTTTTCCTGTCAAAGCTTCCTTCCTTTAAAGACTAGGTCTAGATCAGGATTTAAAAATAGGTTTTCGGTGGAAACAGTTTTCCTTCTCCGGTATACTATGTGAAAAACAGGAGTTTTAAAATAGGTTTCAGATAATTAAGGCCAAATTGTATTATTCTGAAGTATAATAAGTGACCCGGTACATCTGGTATAAATAAATTAGCTGGGACTTGATGAACAACTAGATTCTGAATTTCTCGTTAGTATTTCCTCGGAGGTCAGAGAGCTTCAAACCTTTCCTTTTCCAAGTTTTAGGCTATGGAATCTTAAGAGGGAAATGGGCTCCCACAGGAAGCATGAGTAAAACTATTATAATATTCATATTTAATCACATACTTTTAGAGATTGACACCGAAGCAGCAAAAGAATGGTGCCCGTGTGTACTTTTTAGCCCTCCTCCCTGAGTGAAGATTCACTGAAGAAACGATTGGGGCGATCGTTTCAAATGTGAAAAGTTGGGATATGTTCTAAAACGGTGCTTTTATTTGGTAAATACAGCATCGAAGATGCAAGAACAGTTGGCTCTCTCTGGATCCACCCCGTATAGGTTTTGTAACACTTTGGTCACAGAAGACCAGTAGGGTTTTGGAATGTTGTGAGGGCTACTGACAACCCTAGACATACACTTCAGCTACCCAATTATTAAATACTTCCTTATCGTGGTGTAGTTTTCCTTTCTGTACCCCCAGTGGTTTGCATGGAGTGGTCAAACACCGCATGAAGGAATGTGCAATGGCAACAGCAGAGGAATTCGAGCTCTGCCTTTTGGTAATTGTTCAGCATACGGTTTGAAAGGAGATCACTGAACGTTGTAGTTCAACTCAAGCTTGGCCATTAACACTCTGAACATATGCACTACTTTGTCAGAATCCCGTATTTGGTTACGTGGTCTCTTAACAAAAACCAGCCATTTACATTTACTTGCTATTGATATTAGTGATCCTAACATCAGTGGTTGGAGATCATTCTTCTAACGTGAGCTTAGGCAATTCTACATTCAGAAATTCTAGCTGCAGGGACACCTGGGTGGCTCAGTCAATTAAGCATCTGACTTCGGCTTACGTCATGATCTCACGGTTCATGAGTTTGAGCCCAGCATTGGGCTCTCTGCTGGCAGGGCAGAGCCAGCTTTGGATCCTCTGTCGCCCCCTCTCTGCCCCTCCCCCATTAGTGTGGAGCACACACAAAATGAACAAATATCAAAAATAGAACAACATTCTCTCAAAAATGAATAAACATTATAATAAAAGAGAAAGAAATTCTAGCTGCACAAGGTTCTGCTGGGTTGATTGTATATGCTTACGAAAATCATTTCTACTAAGCATTTGGCTAATCTATTCTTCAAACTCACCCTCTTTCCCCTAAGTAAAACACTCACTAATTTAGTGTACCTATATACTCACCATTTGGTAACATATCTTAATTTCACTTCTCTGAATAAAGCACAGAGTTGAAGTCTAGTAAAGATACGATCATTTCCATTCCCATCTGGGTCTCTCTCATCATTGCTTCTTATTCTTGGACTCTAAACCCCAAGAAGCATTTCTCTTACTGGCTCTGCCTAGGAATCCATTCCTCAGACAGGCCCCTTGTTGTTCCTAAGAAGCTTATTAGAATTTAACCACAGGGTCTGGAAAAGCATCATGGAACCCAGTCCAGCTAATTTGTTCCCAGTGTTGGGCAGGGCTTGATCCCATGCTATTTTGGTGAGGTATACGTCAGCAAAGATTACGGTGAATTATTTTCTCTGTTGGGTCTCTTTGGTGGATGGGGTATATACATTTTGCTTGCTCCTGGGATGAAGTACTTGGCTGGATGTCTTACCTGGACTCCTTCCCTGTCCCACAAAACAACAGGGTGATGATAGTACTGATAGAGTTGCAGAAATAGGAGAATATAAGTGGGGGAGGGAAAAAGGACAGCTTATCACAGACTGTAGCCAACACATATTTATGGTTCTACCTTTGTTTTTCACTGAGCTCAGCAGGTACAAATGTCTTGACCAGTTTTAACGTGGGCTTCTCCACCATCCTCTGGGGTTCCTTTTAGTCACAGTCTGTTAACATTTTGTTAAATCAACAATTGTTTCTCTCCTCCACAATGTTTAACCTCTTTTGATATACCAGGTAATATGCATACATTCTGAACAACGTATTGCTTCAACAGACTTCCAGACACAGCCACGGTAATTTTCATCTTTGAAGAAATCGACTTGGGTCCTAGCTAGATATAATAGGGGAGGAGGTGGTTGGGAAGCAGAGAACTTACCTCCCACGGAATGGTGTCCAGTATGAGAAATGGAGGTATTAGATGTACTGAGGGCCCAGAAGTACTCAGCATTATATTCAATACATTACTAAGGGATTTAGGTCATAGACTTGGAATGGTAAGTGAGTTAGAAAAGGCCCGAGAGATCCCATGATCTAAGGACCCCATTTTACAAATGGGCACAGCAAGCCCACAAAGGCAATAGTTGGTACAACTTTTCAACCATATCAGTGCTGCATATAATGCTAACTTTCTGCCTAACCTTTGGGGATCATCATAGGAGAATCAGTTTAGGACAAATAAGATAAGAGAGAGGCAAAGGGACTTGAGCGTTGCAAAATGCTTTTAGGTCCAGGAGGAGGGCAATGAGGTTCTTTTTCCTGGGTCCCTAGCCAAACCTGGGCAAATCACAGGGTACCAAGAGGATGACATGGCCCCTGGGAGCATATGGCAGTCAACACCTAGGTTGGCTATATAGAACACGTGGTATATAGAACACGGAGCTTGCCCCCAAGAAATATATAGTCCATAATGAGTTCCTCTCTAGAAGGTGTGGGGAAGTAGTCGAATAATACCTTCCAAAGTCCTCATCTGATCCCCTCTTAAGTGGATAAATCAACCCATCAAAATATTGGTACTTCCTTTTCTCCCATTCATCTCTTCCTGTATATTCCAGTTGAAAACATCTCAGAGAAACTTAGTCATACTGAAATCCCTGCATTTGCATTCAGTTAAACATAATTCCATTTTGTTTCCTATTATACACATTTAAGCACTTGACTGATTTTGTTAAACTGAATATTGGATCCGTAAGTCATAGTGCCTTTCAACTAAAGCAAAACTTCAAATATGTTGCTGTCCCAAAGATTAACTTTGGTGGGCTAGTTGTAATTTATACGTCTTTAAATAGCAACTATGGTTAAGGGCTACCCTGACATTTCAGACGGTGGACATCTTGTGTTTTCATGTTTCCAGAAAGAGTCAGGAACATCTACAGTGTCATTATGAGTAAAGTTGTATGTGATGATTCCACAAGCTTGAACTAAATTCCAGCATCACCATCTGTGAGTTGACAGTGCAGAGACCTTCTGCTATAAATGCACCATCTACAATACCAGGGACCAAGTGCCCAACAAATTCACACACTTAGGTACTCACGCTCATGCAGATACCGTAACGAATGGAAAGCAAATACATGACGGTCTCAATAAGTAATATAAGACCTGAGGGCCACAGGGGCTTGCAGGGGGCTGCTATTACTGCTAACCAGTCCTTCTCCTTTTCAAAACACATCTCTACTCTACCCTTCCCCAGTTTGACTTCTGTTTCTTATTCTAGGTATGCCAGCCAGAAATAAGATCTATTTTCCATCAATTGGGAAAACAGTTCCTTCACTTTTGTTATTAAGGCAGTATCTCCTTTGTCCAGGTCAAACCTGTACACTCAGAAACGTTACCTTGCTTCTAGAAAAGCATACTCATTCACTGTATTGCTTTGTGAAATTTCGGTTTCTCTCTGTATGTTAAATAATGATCTGAGCCTATTATTGCTCACACCTCTGTGCTGAACGTCAAAGACAATGAGAGAACCACGAAAGCAGTGAGAAATGTAACTCATCATGTAGAAGTAATACTCAAGAAGATTAACAGCCAATTTCTCATCAGAAACCAAGAAGCCCAGAAGCCAGTGGGATAACACACTCAAAACACTCAAAGAAAAAAACCGTCCACGAAGAATTCTATATCTGGCAAAAGTGTCCTTCCAAAAATGAAGGTGAAATTAAGACATTCTCAGGTAAACAAAAGCCGAGGGAGCATGTCACTATTAGACATGCCCTTCAAGAAATGCTAAAAGGAGTCCTTTAGGCTGAAATGAAAGGACATTAGACAATAACCCAAAGCCGTAAGAAAAAATGAAGAACATCAGGAAAGGTAACTCTATAGGTAATATTATTGTATCTTGTTCAGCAAATATTTGCTTCTTTGGGTTTTAAAGGACAAATGCATAAGCAAAAATTATAAATATGTGTGGATGAGCGTATAACTGTAGAGATGTAAACTGTAGGACGATAACAGCACAAAGGAGGGGGGAGAAAACAAAGTTATGTAGTAGTGATGTTTTATACACTAATGAAATTACATTGGTATTAATCCAAACTAGATTGCTATAAATTACGATGTTAATTACAACCCACAAGGCAACCACTAAGAAAATAACTGTAAAAACAAAATAAATGAAAAGGGACTTAAATGACAAACTAGAAAAGACCTATTTGACACAAAAGAAGTCAGTAATGGAGGAATACAGGGAAAAAAGAGACAGACATAAAAAATAAATAGCAAAATAACAGATGTAAATCCTATCATATCAGTAATAACATTAAGTGTAAATAGATTAAATTCTCCAATCTAAGGTCAGATATCTATATGCTGCATATAAGAGTTACACTTCATATTCAAAGACAAAAAGGCTGAAAGTAAAAAGATGGAAAAAATATACCATGCAAACAGTAACTGAAAAAGAGCTAGAGTGGCTATACTAATATCAGACAAAATATATTTTAAGACAAAAATTGTCACTATAGACAAAGAAGGCCATTTTCTAATTATTAAGTGTCAATACAGCAATAATTTATAATTATAAATGTATATATACCTAACACTAGAGCTTGGAAAGATGTGAAGCAAATCTGACAGAATTGAAAGGAAAAATAGAAAATTTACAAATAATAACTGGAGACTTCAAAACCCCAATTGCACTAATGGATAGAACAATTAGAAGATCAACTGGAAATAAAAGGCTGGGGTTGGGGAAACTGGATATCCAAATGCAAAAGAATTATATTGGATCCCTACCTCATACCATATACACAAATCAGCTCAAAGTGGACCAAAGGCCAAAATGTAAGAGCAAAAAATTATGAAATTTTTAGGAGAAAACACAAGGGTAAATTTTGTGAACCTGAGTGAGGCAAAAGCAGTGACAAAAGAAAAAAACAGACAAATTGAACTTCATCAAAATGAAAAACTGTTGTGTATCAAAAAAGTACAAAGAAAACCCAAAAATTGGGCGAAAATTTTTGCAAACCACAGATCTGATAAGGGTCTAGTATCCAGAATATCTAAAGAACTCTCCTAAGTCCAAATGAAAAGACAACCCAATTTATAAAACACACAAAGGATCTGCATAAACACTTATCCAAAGAAGACATAGAAATGGCCAATGAAAAGATGCTCAACCCTATGAATAATCAGTGAAGTGCAAATCAAAACTACAATGAGATATTTGAAACTCACTAAAATGGCTACAAAAATAATAAATAAAAAAATAACAAGCGTTAGGATACGGGAAAAGTGGAAGTCTCATACATTGCTGGGGGAAATATAAAAATGGTGCGGCCATTGTGGAAACAGTTTGGTGGCTCTTCAATAAATTAAATTATTATACATAACTTAATAAAGTTATGTTTATAATATACATATAAAATTATATTATATATAAATATATATGCATATAAAATTTTATAATATACATATAAAATTATATTTTCTCTCTTCATGTATACAAATTATATATAAATTTATAAAATTTATAAAATATATATAAAATTACCATACAACCCAGCAATTCCACTCCTAAGTATAGACCGAAAAGAATTGAAACCAAGGACTCAAACAGATACTTGTTCACCAATGGTCACAGCAACATTATCCACAATAGCCAAAAGGCAGAAACAACTCAAATGCCTATCGATAGACGAATGGATAAATAAAATGTGGTGCATACCCACACAATGGAATACTATTCAGCCATAAAAAGGAATGAAATACTGATGCCTACTACAACACGGACCCAGAAAACATTATGCTAAGCTAGTTACAAAGGACCACATGTTATATAATGCCATGGATATAAAATGTTCAGAAGAGGGACGCCTGGGTGGCTCTGTCAGTTAAGTGTCAGACTTCAGCTCAGGTCATAATCTCACAGTTCATGGGTTTGAGCCCCACATCAGGCTCTGCGCTGACAGTGCGGAGTCTGGTGGGATTCTCTCTCTCTCCGCCTCTCCGGCCCTCCCTTCCTTCCTCCCCCACTTCAACACAAAGAAACTTTAAAAAAAAAGTTAAAATGTTCACAACAGGCAAATCCATAGAAACAAAGTAGATTGGTGGTTGCCAGGGAGAGGGGGAAGTGGGGAGTGATTGCTAATGGATATGGGTTTCTTTTTGAGGTGATGAAAATGTTCTGGAATGAGACAGCGGTGACAGTTGTACAACTTGATCGATATACTAATAACCACTAAATTACACGTGTTAATAGGGTGAATTTTACGGTATGTGTATTTTATCTCAATAAAAACAAAATGAAAAAGGGAACCAACCAATTGGGAAGAATTTGCAACCTCACATTTAGAACTCAACTTCCCGTTGTTGCCATTAAAGAGGTCATTGAAAAGTTCTACTCTTTATAGACATGACTCGGTATCCACTCCTGTGAAAAGGTATTTTCTGAGAATAACCTTAAGGGAGCACCTTCATTTTATTTTTCTATCTCAACTTGCCTGAAAACTATTATGCCAGCGTATCAAATATCTCAATACACCAAAGTCTCAGTGGTCTTAATCTTCCACAAGACTCTCTCGTGAATTTGGTTTCAGTACTCATTCAGGTGATGGGAAAGTGCGTCACGCGAGGAGAACCAACGTAGCCAGTTCTGATACGACAAGAGCGTGTAGAGCTTTAGCACATGAAGAAGTACTGGAAAAAAAAAAAAAGAGTTCAGCAAACGGTTCTCCTTTGGCTAAATTCTTGAGGTAGAAAATCAAAACGATTCCTAAACCATGAATAATATATTGGAAGGTTATGGTTTCCTGGGGAAGTTAAATTCACTCCTACTGTTAATGGCAATAGGTGCTGTGTGAATGACTGGATACCAAGTGGGAAAGTTGGCATACGAAGTGGTTATATTTCTGAAATTCCAATCCTATTTCCAGCTTCTTCTTACAAAAGAAATATTACTGTCCAATCCTTCTGGAAGATAGCTACAATCTTTCCTTTAAGTGAATGATGCTGGCTCTCTGTCTGATAAGTACAAATTCAACACAGGCCTACTTCTAAACCTGGTTAGGTGATTCAAAGATTTATCTGTTCCAGTCCACAGGTATCTTAGGACACAAGTAAAATTCTGCAGCTTATTTCTACCAAAGCAGAAAAAAAGGCAAATTCCAAACAGATCCCAGACATAATAAGGAAAATGAAGGATTTTGTGGGCAATCTCTCTGTGGGGAAATGGAGACTGCTTCCGTGGGCCCTGACTAAACGTAACACCCTGGAGTAGAACGCTTACTCCAAGTACTGCATTTACCAAGCCAGCAACTCTCTTTATGAAATTGCTGCCTACTAGGCTTCCTGTTTGCCCCACTGCACCTCTGTGACATTCGTCCATCCCTCCAGGAGCGTGGAGTCTAGGACAGAAGGAAAATACGCCTTAACTGGTTTGACTTTTAGCGTTCATGGTTCAGGCATTTTAACAATCTTTAAATGCACCCTCGTCTTTGTCATTCTTATTACTGTTTATAATCTTGCCCTTTGGAGGCTGTTGTACAGATAATGTCTAACTATCCTAAAAGAATTCGACTGTACCTGTCTCAACGTCTGCATTAGCTGACAGCTTCTTCTCTCTTGTTTAATAAAAAAATTTAAACTGGCCAGTGGCATATGGCCTTAAATAACATATACACAAATATGCTAATTAGCAAGCAAAGGTGGAAATTACAAAAACCCTCTTTTTTTTAAGCAACGTACATTTTACCTCTTTCATATTCTAGCCAACCTTTCCTAACATGTCAACTATTTCCTGGTTTGAACTTAGCTACATCGTCTGCGTATCTCTTACAAATAGGGCATATCAAACAGTGTTCCTATAAAGCCGGATAATTCACAGTACCAATTCCCTTCAGAATTGGAGGCAATCTGCCATGGGCATCCACACCAATCAAAGCCACCAAGTGATTCCAGGGGATGTATTTGACCTAATCGCTATATGTTTACACATAAAACAAAATGTCACATTAGAGTTGACTGTACACTCTCACATGCTGTGAACACTGATTTATTTCAGGTTTTAAGTTTCCTGCTCAGCTTACAAATTGTATTACCTAAGAGAAATTGCATTCTGGCATTTCAAATAAAACCCCTCTTATTCACTCGTCTAATAAAGCATAAACAAATCTGACCTGGAGTCATAGCTATATTGGGCCCCCACAGTGAGGCTCCTCTCTGGGCCTTGTTCCCCCGCCCCCCCCCCCACAAGCAGTGAGTTGGACTGTCTGAGTTCTGTCTTTCCCAGCTCTGATAGTCCATGAGGTTTTGAGACTGCTAAGGAGAGGATAGGGGGAAATTATTTTGGAATGATTCTTCGTGCAAGTTGAGCTATTTGGGGATGTTTTGTTTTGTTTTGTTTTGTTTTGTTTTGTTTTATGGCAATGGAAGGAAACCTGATCCTAATTTCAGCTTCAACACAGTAAGGAATAATTGCTAATCAAATGTTAATAAAATGCTTACAGGCTTTAGGTCTGGAAAAGTCATTTTAAACACTTAGAAAAACAATCAGGAATGTCAGCTGTTTTTTCACCTGCTCCTAGAGGAAATTCTTGGCTTTTAACCATGACATCCTCCTTTAACTCAACTACAGTACATTTAAACCTACTGGCAACCTCTCGTTTTGAGTTACACATGAGGATATTCAACCCAGAGAATTATCTTTCCCTTGACCTGAATAGGGTCCATCCAAAGTTGCTAACACCGCATTCAAGCTCCTGCTTGGAAATGCCTGTTGCCTTGACCGCGATGACTGGATGCCTTAACGAAATCACGAAATTTTATAATCAGATACTGAAGATTATTCCTCCTAAGAATAGTTTCTAAATTTGACGACCTCTTCTCTCAACTGCCAAAATGCAGGGCTGACCTTGCAAGGAGGCAGAATGGTTGGCTGTTGACAAGCAGAGGTCTGAGAGGTGCTGGGCGGCTCTGTGCCCCCAACTCTTTGGCTTCTTAGGCACTTGCAGGGCTTGACATTCGGTCTCCAGTAACACATTCCCTTGGGATAAACACTGATCACCCCAGGTGTCTTCTGGAAATAAGATCTCTACTGGAGAGGTAAGATGTTAAACCACCAAGACTTTAGAGTAGTATTTCCTAACATGTATTCCTTGATCCACTTCCCCAGTTCCATAACACTCTGGAAAAAGAGATCCACGGTCACATAAATTTGGAAAACACATCACGCCGCACCTCCTTCTCGGAGAGTCACGATGCGCGTTCACGTAGTAAAGGTTCTGAGAGGTCCCGCTAGAAACAAACTAAACTAATTTTGTTTAATCCACGGTTTCCTTACTTGAGCATATGGAATGCTTTTGAAAGATAAATGTAAAACAACAGTAAAATACACATAAAATTTACCATCTCAGCCAGTTTAAAATGAGTAGGTCAGTAGAATCATGCGTGGTCACACAGTTGTGCAGCCTGCGGAACATTTCCATCTTGCAAAGCTGAAATTCTGTGCCCAGGAAACATCACCTTCCCCGTGCCTGCTCCCCTCAGCCTGGGCAACCACTATCCTACTTTCTCTATGAATTTCACTCCTCTTGGTGCCTCACGTAAGTGGAGTCATACAGCACTCGTCCTTTTGTGACTGGCTTATGTCACTTGGCGTCATGTCTGCAAGACTCAGCCATGTCGTAGCAAGTGACAGGATGTCATCCTAGGGTGACTAATATTCCACTGCATGTACAGACCACCCTCTGTTCATCCATTCATCCGCTGATGAACACTTGGGCTGCTTCTACCCCTTGGCTATGGTAAGTAACGCTGCAATGGACACGGGCGTAAAAGGTGTCTCTTTGAGATTCGGCTTTCAATTCTTTCAATCCGGCTTTCTGTGCCCAGAAATGGCATTGCTGTATCATATGGTAATTTTATCTTTAATTTTTTGAAAAACCACTGTGCTGTTTTCCACAGTGGCGGCCTCATTTTGCATCCCCACCAACAGCCCACGGGGGTTCCCATTTCTCCACACTCGTGCCAACATTTGTTATTTTCTGCGTTAGTTTTGTTTATAGTAGCCACCCAAATAGGGGGTATCTCGTTATGGTTTCGATCTGCATTTCCCCGATGATTAGTGATTTTGAGCATCTCTCCGTATACTTGTTGGTTACACCGATAAAAATTCTGAGCAACACACTTTGGGATGTACTGTCAGGGCAAAGGAGCGACAATGAGTACTTTTCAGGATAGAGGAGTTTTCATCTGTTTCTTTAAAGAACAGTTAAAATTTTTATTTTTTATTTTTATATATTTTTAATGCTTATTTATTCATTTTGAGAGAGAGTGAGCAGGAGAGGAGCAGAGAGGGAGAGAGACAGAATCCCAAGGAGGCTCCACACTCACTGCGGAGCGTGACACAAGGCTCGATCTCACAACTGTGAGATCGTGACCCGAGCCAAAATCAAGAGTCGGGCGCTTAACCGACAGACCCGCCCAGGCGTGCCAACATTTTTTATTTTAAAAGCAACACAAAACATAGTAAGTATGTGCCCAAGCAGTGGTTCTTTCTGGGTAGTAAAATTAGAAGTGGATTAATTTATTTTTGTTTAAACGTAATTTCTAAATTTCTATAGTGACACTGTACTCCGTAATTTAAAAAGTTTAGGTGCCCCTCGGTGGCTCCGCTGGTTAAGCGTCCGACTCTGGATTTTGGCTCAGGTCATGATCTCACGGTTCATGAGTTCGAGCCCCGTATGGGTTCTGTGCTGACAGTGCGGAGCCTGCTTGGGATTCTCTCTCTCCCTCTCTTTCTGCCTCTCTCCTGCTCGTGCAGGCTCTCCCACTCTCTCAAAAGAAGTAAATAAAAAAAAAATTGTTTTAATGAAAAGTTTCATGTAGTTGATCCCAAACAGATAGAGTACCAGTACTGTGCTAGTCTGCTTTGGCCACAGCACTCAGCTTCCCATGATCACTTCCTTCTCATAACTCTTACTGTTCTTGTGCTCAATTTGGCAGTTTCTTAGGCTCTGCCTTACATTATTTTCTAACTGTTCTCTATGTGTGAATATTAACCGCTTCGTAACTTGTAAGCTCTTTAGGGGAAGGGACTGTGTTTTGTATTTCTCTTGCAGGCCCCAGTAATAATAACCATACTTTCCAACCCCAACCAAGGTGTATCATCTAACAAAGGATGTGTTTGTGTGTGCGCGTGCTGTATCTGAGTATGTGAGGCAGCTTGGGAGTCTTCATATGGATATTAGAATTCTGAAATTCTGGTGCATTTTCAGTGATTTGTGAGCCCAAACAGACGAAGTGTTTAAAAACATGCCCTTGAATGACACAGAACGGTTACCCACCGCCCCCTATGACTTTTGTCATTCTTAAAACCTTAGGGGCCAGTGAATCTAATAATTCGTTTTTATTTAAAAAAATTTTTTTAACTTGTATTCAGTTTTAAGAGACAGAGAGAGATGGAGTGTGAACGGGGGAGGGGAAGAGAGAAAGGGAGACACAGAATCCAAAGCAGGCCCCAGGCTCCGAGCTGTCAGCACAGAGCCCGACGTGGGGTTCGAACTCACGAACCATGAGATCATGACCTGAGCCGAAGTCGGACGCTTAACCAACTGAGCCACTCAGGCGCCCCTCTAATAAATTTTTTTTAAGTTTACTTATTTATTTTTGAGAGAGAGAGACACCATGAGTGACTGGGGGAGGGGCAGGGAGAGAGGGAGAGAGAGAATCCCAGGCAGGCTCTGCATACTAGCACAGAGCCCGACGCGGGGTTCAAACTCAGAAACCTTGAGATCTTGACCTGAGCTAAAATCAAGAGTCGGACACTTAATCGACTGAGCCACCCAGGTGCCCCTGAATATAATAAATTAAAACTAGTTTCTCCAGTAATAAGTACATTAGTATTCTCATTTCCCCATTCAATATTGTTTTACAATATTTTCACCCTACAAGTCAGCATTTTGTCAATTGAACATTGTTTGGTTGGTTTTATGTAAACTGATTTGCTCCTAAAATAATCTCCAATCAGGCTATGCCATCTCATCTATTAGATTTCCTTTTCTCCACAGATGTTCTGAGTTCTCATTGTTTCCAGATTACAATCAGGTTGTCCTCAATACAGAGACCCAGACATCTGGGCCAAGCACAAATGGGCAAAATCATTCAATCAGGTAGCGGAGGAAATGCTTCCGGAAAGTTTGTCCAGCAGCCATTCCCACATGTGATATCCTGAAGGTGCTGGTCTAGGCTTTGCTGGAGTTCTGACCCATGAAACCCAAAGGGATCCTGCAGTGTGGCTGTCTGCTACAATGGGAAGAGTAGAGGACCGGGAGCCAGATCTGGGGTCAAAACTCAGCTCTTCCAATTGACCAACCAATTACGCTTGTACATGTCACTTGCCCAATCAGAGTCTGCCCTGTGAAAAGCAGATAATAAATGTGGTACCTCCTGGAGCCACTGTGAAGAGTCAATGAGATGACATACATATGAAAGCACTTTGTAATATTCCACCAGTTTAAGGTAACTTGACCTCTGCCCTGGAGCACAGAAACTCTAGTTCTGCCAAGAAGATTAACAATGTCCTCAGAAATTCTGTTTAGCCCGGTGAATTACTACAGACCACCTCAGCCCTTTATTTACTCAAAACAGAGCAAATAAAGAAAACCCCCAGAACAACTGCAGAAAGAAACAAGGGCTAATTAGCATGTAGAAGGGAGGAGTGTGAGAATCTCCTAGCATAGCCTCATTCCTTCTACTTCCTTCCCATTATTTAAACTAGAAAATGCCCATGCAAAAGGATGTGAATAGACGCTTCATCAAAAAAGATATACAAGTGGTGGGTAAGCACATGACTCACCAGGGAGACGCAAATTGTGAGATACCACAACATATCCACCAGAAAGTCTATACTCAGAGAATGACACCAAACAACAGTTTCTCAAAAAGTCAACTGCACATATATCATATGACTCAGCCATTACACTCTTAGGTATCTGCCCAAAAGAAATGAAACCATAGGTCTACACAAGGACTTGCGTGTGAGTGGGCACAGCAGCATCGTTCGTAGTAGTGCGAATCCGGAAACAATGCAAAGATCCATCAACTGGGAAGTGGACAAACAAGATATGGTACATCCAGACACTGACATACCGCTTGGCAACAAGAAACAGAGTCCTGATCCATGCCGCGACATATGTGAACCTCAACATTATGCTAAGTGAAAGAAGACAGACCCAAAAGACCACATCTCGTATAGTTCCATTGGTATGAAATGTTCAGAAAAGGAAAATCTGTAGGGACAGAAAGTAGTTGAGTGGTTGCCTGGGGCTGGGGCCGGGAAGCAGCTGCAAACAGGCATGGTGGAGCTTGTTGGGGTGATGGAAATGTTCCAAATCGGGGAGAGGTATTGATTGCACAACTGTACAAATGTACTAAGACTTCGGATCGTAGGCACATTTATAAGGGTGAATTTTATGAATTGTAAATTCTGTCTCGATGAAATGGCTAAAAATATCTTTGCAAAAGGGGAGAAATTATGGTAGTCAATGTGACCAGGGAGGAACTCCAGCTTGGATGAAAATGGGTGCTATCTTTAAGCCAGCAATGTCTTGCCAGACTCCTTCCTTAACCTACCTAGCTTTCAGCCACCATGATCATGCCATCGGCCAGGAGACACATAACTCCATGAAGTTCAAGGCGACACTTCTCAAGACTAAATTACTACTCTAGTGCAATTTCTCTGTCTTTCTATCCCTATGTCTCCTACTTTTCTCCAAATTTGCTTTATTTTGCCTTGTCTCCTAGGAAATGTGTTTCTTTCCTCAGCGTATACTTATTTCTATTATAGTACGCATGAGCTCTTTTCTCTACCTCTCACCTAATTCCATACTCATGGCTCCCACAGCCAATATTTAATAGCAATAAATGCATATTGGGACAGACAGATCCAGTCAGATGAGTAAACTCCTTACTTTGTAGAATTAGTCATTTCCAGTGTATACTCACTCTTTCACGGATGCAAAATGCCACTGTTTACCCAACAACACAGGGGCGACTTGACAATGACAATGCACCAGGGAGGCAGTACTTGTTTGAGCCATCCTGTGAGGCCTGGAGGTCTCTGGGCCAGAGCCAAAGGCACAAGTAGCCAAAAAGAATCTCTGACGCTGCAGTGACAACTTAGAGCATGTCCAGTACAAGGCAAGCATCCGATAAGGTAAGGAAGTCTATTTTCGAAGGGTTTCTATTGTTGAAAACAGTTAACATTTTGAAATTTTGGTCATACCCATCAGGTGTCAAGAACACTGGGCTTTCCAAAATCCCCCCAAATTCTAGTAACTCAATGTTTAAAAGGTACCGAGGGGACACCTGGGTGGCTCAGTCGGTTAAGTGTCTAACTCTTGATCTTGGCTCAGATCATCTCACGGCTTGTGAGGTCGGGCCCGGCACTGGGCTCGTGCTGAGAGTGCGTAGCCTGCTTGGAGTTCTCTCTCCCCGTCTCTCTGCCCCTACCCTACTTGTGTGCTCGTTCTGTCTCTGTCTCTCTGTCTCTCAAAATAAATAAGCTTAAAAATAATTTTAAATGTACCTAGGAGGTATACCAGATCCATGGTCCATTCGTCAAATCATAACCAACACACTCACTGAGCTATGGTATTCTGCAAAGAGTCAGGAATTCGGAGTCAGAAGATCTGGATTCCTATCTCTTTTGTTCTCCCTACTTGCTAGAAGTGAGACCTTAGATCCCTGAATATCACTAACCCCTAGTTCCCTATGCTATAAAATTAGACTTATAGTCATACCTGCCTCGCAGGGTTATGGGAATTAAATGTGTTTGTGTACATGAAAAGCAGAGACCCAAACGAATAGAAACTATCTCTGCATAAGCTGCGGAAACCCAAACAAACAGAAGCTATCCACCTTCCAGAAAATTCCAAAATTCCTTAGATGTTATTCTGAACTTACAGGGCACCCCCACCCCCACCCACCCAAATGACTTTCAAAAAACATTCTGCTTTCATTTCTTGTTGCCCCTTGGCCTATCTGGCCTCGCATATGGTCGTTGCTGACTCTGCCAAACGCATGAACGGCTATTCTGAACAGTGTTTGCGTCTGTTTCTTACACTTACACTTCCTGGCTCACAAAAGACAAAATGCTGTTGATCCGACATTTCTATAACCCTTTTCCCAAAGGGTTTCCGCGTGCATTCCCTGCTGGGTGGGATGCAATTGCTCTTTAATAGCACAGAGCAACACTACACAACAGTCGGAGACAGGATGCGAGAGAGGCAATATTGTACGCAGCTGAGAGGGACAAGGGAAGCCAATGTCAACAGATGCAATTACCAGATGTGAACTTTGGCCAAGGAGGTCAGGGCAAACACTCCTTTAAGAAATGCCACGGGATCTTTAATGCCCGAAAGTCACTGCAACCTTGGCATCACATCCTACTCAAAATGGGAGACTTCTGAAGCCCTGACCCTTTGCTGTCTCATCGATCCCGCGTTGAGGAGGGGGAGGTAACTTGCATGGTCTCACTAGCAGATCTGCCCACACTATTCAGAAGGGAGGCTCTCTGGAAAATTCACTTTAAGGTAAGAACCTAGCACGCTTTGGGGCGACCTGAAGGCATGACAGCTGGCTGACTACACTCAGCGTGGTAAGCACCGAGCCACGTGTAGACTTTGTCAAATTGCTGTGTTGTACACGTGAAATGAATATAACATTGCAGGCCAACTCTACCTCGATAATGGAAATTTTAAAGATAGATAGATAGATAGATAAATAAATAAATAAATAAATAAAGGGATCTTAGCCGGACTCTACTTTGATAATGAAGATTTTAAAGATAAATAAAGGAATAAACAAATGAATAAATAAAGGGATCTTAGCCAGAGTGGATGTGGACACAAGCCACGATTTAACACTCCTTCCTCTTGTGGCTGATTTTCTACCCCCTTCCCACAGTGGGAAGAGCAATTGTACTGCAGTCCCACACAAACCTGGAATGAGCCAATTGTCCTTATTTTGTTCTCACTTTGACACTTACTTCCTTTCCAATACAAGACAGGTGCACTGGTCCTTGTGGTATAGGGTAATGGAAACGAAGTGGGAAAAATAATGCTTTAAAAGGCAGCAGATGCTTTAGCCAACCAGATCCAAAGGGACAGGAGCAAGTTCACTCTTAGTAAACCACACTCTCCCCAGGGCTCCCCTCAAGGCCATCCACGGGGACTTGCATAACAGTGTCCAGAAGCGAACTCCACTGGGGACAACATTAATTCGTTCACCCAAGGATTATCTTCCAAACCTATGAAATTCTTAGAGGCAGAACAATAAAGATGTGTAGACACCTGGCACACAAACTGAGTCATAACTCAGTTATTTCAATTGAACCGATTTTCAGTGCAGCAGGAAGTGTCAAATACTTACGTGTTCATACATGATGAGAAGGGTTTTTGTCCCCTAGGGAGTCTAGATGTGGGTCACACAAACTTCCTCTTCTCACACCTTTACAAAAAACAAAGGCAGAACTTGGCCTGCCTGCTTATTCCATTCTGTACCGTGAGGTGTTACTTGCAAAATGTGAACAGGTCCTTTATTCATGATAAAGCAGGAGAAAAACTAATCACGTGGAATTTACGATCAGTTAATTTTCTCATTCCCCAACCTAAAAATGAATCGCTTGTTCCTTCGCCTGCCAACATTTTCTCCTCTGTCCCCTTCCTTCCCAACCACTACTGTTGATGAAGAAAGTCTGTTCGGGGCTCGTGGCCGCGTTTGTCTAGGAAGGGTGCGACATTTGAACGGGGGGGCATGCCACGTCAGCTCCGAGTCGGCCTCAAAAACAACAGATCACCAACAATGTGTCGGCAGCTTTCCCGCATCCACCCCTCAGCCGGTGCCCATGCATATTGTATCATACGATACATAGGTGGTCCTGGTTTCCAGCGCAGATAGAAATGAATGCTCTGCCTCTTAAACTGTGGACCCCCAAAGAGCAGAGGCTGGCTTCTAATATTGCTCCCCAAAGACCTGGTTCTAAGGGAATGCTACCATTCCAAAATCTAAAAATCTGGTTGTCTAGACTTCTCTCTTGGACTCCTGACTCAAATTCGTAACCGCCCATGGTAGACCAAGCACCCTGACCCCCACCATTCTCTCCACACACCTCCGCTGTGCACCAGGCTCCAAATATACATGCGGCTTCACACTGCTACGCTTTGCCCATGGTGTTCTCTTCTGTTGAAATTCTATCTCTCCTCCAGGAAACGTCTCGTATGTCATTTCCTCCACAAGTTCTTCCCCGGTCCCTTCAGCCAAATCGAATTGTTTCGTCGGTGTGCCCACAACTCTTTGTTTAGACCTGTCTTAAAATGCCCACCACGTTCTGCCCTGTATTGTAATTATCTGAGCCCATGTGTCTCTCCTCTCGGAGGCCACAGGCTTTTTGAGGGTAGAACTCTACCGGATCCGTTTTGGGGCCTCTCTAGATTCCCAGGGCCTAGCGGAGCACCAGGCACATGGTGGCTGAATAAACAATAAATGTATTTAGAATAGAAGCTCCAGTACTATGTGTTGATTTATTAAACCGTCTGTATGTCTTCTAGCTCTTAATCAAGGAGCCTGGCATAGAACATAAACACAATACGGAACACAGAACATCTGTGTCCAAATAACTCCCCAAATTTTCAAATGTCAAATTTTTGGAAATTTGTTTAAATTCTTTTGCTTGCATGGAACCTTTGTAGGCCTGCCAGTTAATAGCAAAAGAAAAACCAAATCACTGACTTACCTCCAAGAGTTTTAGCCACAGGACGTTTTGCAGACCATTAAGAATGAGGGCTTCTATTTGGGCAGTGCTGCTTAATTTCTAACATAGCAAGTTTTTCTCTGGTCGTAGTATTGGCGCATAGATTATTTTTTGCTTTTTTCAACGCCATCACGCCCAGAACACACGCTCCTTTTCAGAGAGTCTGCCTTTCTGAGAGTCCCAGTCCTGGGAACTTCTGCCCATAGTACAATCTGATTGATAACCCCTTCCCCCAGCCTATCGGAAGCTGGGTTTGGGGTCTCCCTGCAATATGCTTTTGCCTTGGCCACCAGAAGCTCCAAATAAATGACCTAAACTCCTTTCTAGAAAAAAATGTGGGCAAGTGCCAATGTTTCCAGCGTCAGGCCCAATAAGTCAATGGGATGCTGGGTGTTGATTTGCGGTGTTTTATTTTCTTTCCGAATTCTAGACATCTTGGAATCCACACCATTGATATTCCAACATGCAAGCTATTATGGTGACTAACACAGACAGAATTACCTGCTGCTACATTCCAGGTATGTTTATGTATTTCCCTGTCTAACCTGCTTCCTCCCTCCAGCTGTCTTGGTGTGAGGGAAATGGAGATCTCTCCCCCTCCCCTGCATTTTCTCTAACAACTGTGATGTCAAATGCAATTATTTGTGGAGGAATCTGCTGTACGCATGGATGAAAGGGACACATGCAAATCCTCAACAAGAAAGGGAAATAACAGCTATGGGGAAATATGTCCCGAAAGCATGCTGCTCTGGCCGACTCTGCCCAAGGCCCCCTGTGCAGATATTAACAAGCTGAACACAATATGACTTTAGGAATGCAAAGAAAAAACTGTTTAACAGTTGAAAAATCTCCTCCTCAATCTGAGGTCAACCCAGCTCATAAAAAAGCTTCAAAAACTTCTGAAAAACCATGAATAAGCCCCAGATGTTCCCGTTCTCAGCTGAACTTTCCACCAAGTTATTTCATCCCCTCTATTTTTCACAAGTAGAGCTATTGCAATCTCTTGTGCCTTCCTATCTCTTTCCAAAGAAAATTGCCTCCAGTCAAATTCCTTCCCCCACCCACAGTAACTAATTGTCCACACGGTTATTCATCCCCTTTTCTGAAGAAGAATGAAATTGGCAAGACCCCTTGGTGCAAGGGTGGGGACCTTTTTTCTATCGAGGGCCACTGACCCACAGGGGGAAAGAAAAATCCACTGGGGCCACACGCAAATAAGAAACCACTTCATTTAGTTTGGTTTTTGTTTGTTTTTGTGGAAGAAATATAAAATCTTCACCTCACCCCTTTAGGAAAAAAAAAAAAAAAGAACAGGGAAAGGAAAACTCCATTCAGTAGAAGTCATGAAGAAGTCAAAATAGTCCAGGTTTGGGGAATGACATGGTTAAAACACAAGGGGTGGGGGGAGTCGGGGAGAGGGAGAAGATACAGTGGGGGAAGAGGGGAGAACATGGGTGGAAGGTTCGGCAGAGTTCCTCAGAGCCTGAGTTGTAACCAGCTAGTCACGCGGCTAGTGCTCCCCGTATGCCGGGCGTTGGGGGAAGCTGTCACTGCCCTTTGAAAGCCTTATTAGCTTTCTAGCAGTTTGGGGAAAAATCCTTTCTGTGCTGAGAAACAGCTGGTCTGCTTTGATTTTCAAACTTCAAAGCAATTTTTTTGAAATAAAGGTTATTTTCTCAAGAAAGTCCGAAGGTTTTACACGTGTGCAGAGGAATGACCGACAGTCTCTGACGTGGCGAAGCTGTCAGATGGCCTTATCTTTGGTCTTTGAGAGATTAGGGCTGTCTTATTTCATAGATCCTGGATATTATACTTGGAATAGGCATTTATTGCACTGATTTGAGGGTCCCCCCCCCAATCAAACTCAGTTTGGGGTTTCGTGGGGTCCTGGTGTAGTAGACAATACAAAGTGGAGGCTGCCTACACGTCTCTCCGTGAAGATAAAACAGACCGGAATTCACGGCTCTTTAATGATTCGGCTCCTGCCACGAAAAACTGAACTTCTAATGTTTGCATCTAGCAACCCACCGGGAGAGAAGTTGATTTTCAGCTGCAGTGCTGATTTTTGAGCTACGGTATATGTGCGACTGTACCTTACTCCCAGAATATTTGGGATTACATTCTGCTGATGCTGTATTAAAGAAGACAAAATGGAAAAGGGCAACGTCCAGAGAAAGGGACATCAAATAACGGAGGGTGGAGAACAAGGCAAAGCCATACGACGACAGACTGAAATCACTGGCCTCTTGAGTCTGAAAAGATGGAGGCTAGCAGGGGAAAATCAGAGAAGTGCATGCAGTTGATGGCTATGGTAACCACAAACTTATGTCCTAGAACTCTGGAATTAGGGGGGTACCCCCTTGAACTTGAAAGAGATGATTTTAGGTTGGATGAAGGGAGGCCCTACTTTGAATATCAAACACTAAACTTAAGGAATTCATTTCCCTCAGGGGTAGAGCAGGCAAAAAGTAGAAATAGATTCCAAAATGTTCGGGCCAATTTGTGAATGATGGACTAATATTGGGTTATTCTGGGAGGCTTAGAAGCTGGAGGGCCACTTCTAACTGTGCACACATGTCTCGGTGTGCCTGTCGGCAAGGGGTCCTGGGTGAAGTGGGTCACGAGGCCACATGCCTCTGGGGCCATTTCTCTGAAGGTCCCTGGTGCTGCCCGCAGAACTAAGGTGACGGCCTTTGAGGCTGAAACACTGGGTCAGTATGCACTAGGCAGGAGGCCACCAGCCCAGAGGGTTCTCCTCCAGTGTCCCCTCCGGGCTTAGGTTACCTCTGCAGCAGCCAGCAGAGACAGAGATGGGGAAGGTGTGAGAGCCCTGACTTGACCCAGGGTGGTTTCAGTCTTATTTTTGTCCTCATCCAATTCAAAATGTTTGTTTTGCATCATAATAGATGTACTGCTTTTTCTGACTTAAAAATAAATTTCTAGGGGCGCCTGGGTGGCGCAGTCGGTTAAGCGTCCGACTTCAGCCAGGTCACGATCTCGCGGTCCGTAAGTTCGAGCCCCGCGTCGGGCTCTGGGCTGATGGCTCAGAGCCTGGAGCCTGTTTCCGATTCTGTGTCTCCCTCTCTCTCTGCCTCTCCCCCGTTCATGCTCTGTCTCTCTCTGTCCCAAAAATAAATAAATGTTGAAAAAATAAATAAATAAATAAATAAATAAATAAATTTCTAAAGTATGTGGGCAAAGTGCACAGAGGTTAAAAAAAAGAGAACGAAAATTACTATAGTGTTGCTAATATTTTGATACATATACTTACAGACTTTTCCCCCATACATATGTATATAGGTGTGTCAGTTTTGATAAAAATTGGATTGTACCGTAATACTGTCTCCTAAGCTGCTTTTTCAGTTAACAATATATCATGCATATCTTTCCATTCACAGCGGTATTTAAAAATACTTTTAGGGGTGCCTGGGTGGCTCAGTCAGTTAAGTGCTAACTTCGGCTCAGGTCATGATCTCGCGGTCTGTGAGTTCCAGCACCACGTTGGGCTCTGTGCTGACGGCTCAGAGCCTGGAGCCTGTTTCCGATTCTGTGTCTCCCTCTCTCTCGGCCCCTCCCCTGCTTTCTCTCTGTCTCTCTCTCTCTCTGTCTCAAAAATAATAAACATTAAAAAAAAAAATTTAGGGGCACCCGGCTGGCTCAGTCGGTAGAGCGTGTGACTCTTGATCTCAGGGTTGTGAGTTCGAGCCCCATGTTGGGGGTAGAGATTAGTTAAAATCTTAAAAAATGTATTTTTAAGTGGCTGCAGAATATTCCATTTTATGGAAATGATATCGTTCACATAATAAATTTCCTGACAGATATTTGGGTTGCTTTTAATTCTTTGCTATGGCCAACAATGCCACCGGGCTATCCTTACACATCTTTGTGGACTAGTCTACCCTTTCCTTAGAAGAAATTGCTAGAGGTGAAGCTGCTAATTCTAGGCTACGTCAAGTAACCTCTTAGATAATAAGACCGTCTTAATGGTTCTTCTTCCCCCAGCAGAGGAGAATAAAGATCACGGAACTTAGAATAAGGTCAACCTTTTTATTACAATCTGAGTGTCTTCGTCTACAAAAGAGAATATTAATGATAGCTAGCTCACAGGATAGGAGGGGGAAATACACGTGGCAACGTAAATAAAAGGGCCTCCTAAACTTTAAAACACTTAAGTGCAGAGATACTTATTTTCTTATTAACATCTCGAAGAATTCAGAGGCAGTGGTAGTGGGGCCAGTCCCCTCGATGTCCCCCAGATAGAGAGGGCCCCCCCAAATCCCTCAGGGCTTGTCATCATCTGGTGTAACACTTCTGAGTCCCTAGATCTGAACCAGCTGCTCACAGGCGTTTTGCTCCCCAATTTTTGTGCTACACGGCATTCACCTGGTGATTGTTTGCCATTGTCTGCTGTACTGGGGAGGAAAGTTTATCATGTTCTCTTCCCCGTTTGGCCCTCTATAAATACACCCAGTTTGCGTGGGCCTGAATTGAACGCTTTGGCAAGAAACCAACTTTCTCAGGAAGAAAGAGATCAGTTGCATTACAACACAACTTGCAAATTCCTTTCCAAACTTCTGGTGTTTTTGCTTTGAGAAAAAAAAAAAGTGCTGCTGTTCATCATCACTAGCCAAAAGCATTTATAGATTATGGATTTTTTTTAATCTAGAAGGGAGCATATAACAGGCATGGTGCTGTTTATTTGATGTTTCAAAACACCCAGGAGTACCAGCACTCAGCAAGTACTCGATAAATGCTACTTGGCCTTCATCACTCTCTTTCTCCAGGTCATTTTTTTGTTTGTTTACTATTTTTCATTAAAGACAGAATTACTAAGGGCAGAGAGAAAAAAAAAATGAACCTATAAGGGAAATTCTGAAATTAAGTGGATGATGAGAGTGGGTGGCTAGGAAGAAAGGGGGTGAGGAGCTGTAGGGAAGAGGTCCCTCGCTCTCAGAGAGTGGGAGGCAAGTAAGTCGGGGACTTAAAAAGGGAGGCACCAAGTATTTTCGCGGTAGACACAGAAGTTACACAAATGGATCAACAAAAGCAAAATGTAAGTCCTGTCGGAGACCACAGTGCTCTTATAAGAAGACGAAGACATAAGCCAAGGGCAGTAAGTGTCTCACTGATTTTTCTAGTCTCCATGCCTGATGGGGGGAGTCAATGGTGAAGTCAGATAGGCCTACACTAGGGGAGTGGCACAGAGGGGGGCAAAGGATCTCAGACAAGTAATGTCACAAAGAATGAGTGCTTGGTGACTGGCTACGGGAAAGGGAGTTCAGGGCTAGTGAGGTCAGCAGAGAGGTGACAACTTAGAGTGAGTGGTACATGGTGGGTGCAAAGGAATATGCTGGAGGTAGACAAGATCGCAGACTCCTCTGTCCTTCCTCATAGAGACTATTTCCTGGGGGAAGGCACGAGAAATCTGTGTAAATAGGGTAGGTGGTGCTAACGATCCTAGTCACTTTATTCACTTTTATAACTCGCAAATCAGACAGTTTCCCAACATCTAGCTACCTAACACTGAGGCATGAGTCACCGCGGGGCTTCAGGACCCAGGAAGGCTGGAGTCTAGAAATAAAATAGGCACATGGATTACTGTTTTATCTCAGCTCTTCAAACTTCAACAAGCTAAGCTTAGACGGATAAAATAGATTTTTCCATCCCCAATTAATTTCATATTTTATGGGACAGAACAGGCGTAGTAGGAGAGAGTAGGCCATAGCCTGGGGTCTCCATCAACAAGAATTCCACCCGCTGCCTAACGGAACGTTAGGTAATTACGTGATACGATGGAGGTGTTAGCTAATGCTACGGGGGTATCAGATTGCACAGAGAAGCGTACCCAAGCAAAACGCGGTACACCTTCAACTTTCGCAATGTTATATATCACCTGTATCTCAATGAGGCTGGAAAAAAATTAATCAAATTTTTTAATTGTTTCTTTAATGTTTCTTTATTTTTGAGAGAGCCAGAGAGACAGAGTGTGAGCAGCGGAGGGGCGGAGGGAGAGGAAGACACAGAATCTGAAGCAGGCTCCAGGCTCCGGGCTGATTCAGGGCTCGAACTCACGAACCGTGAGATCATGACCTGGGCCAAAGTCAGACGCTCAACCCACTGAGCCATCCAGGCGCCCCTAAGTAAAATATTTTTTAAGTCAAGGCAGGAGTATTTTAGATGACTCTTGTCACACTTGGAATATTCTGCATATGCTTTGAAGACAAAACTCCAACGTAACATCTTATGATTGTTTTGACGGCGGCAAGAACCCCCCTACTCTCTTGCTTTTTCTCTATACACACACATATGTTTTCTCATCAATTCGTGTGCACCCCACATGCAAAATACATTTACCTTATCACAACATCCTCAAAGTCTCAACACATTTCAGCATCAACTCTCAGTCCAAAAATCTCATTACATCTCATTAGGCCAAACGTCCTAAATCTCATCATCCAAACCAAGTACTGCTGAGACGCTGAGTATCCATTCTGGGCCCAACCTTCCCTCCGCCCGTGTTGTGCACCCATGAAACTAGGAAACGCGTTATCTGCTTCCAAACCGCAACGGTGGCACAGGCACAGGAGCACGGTTGGAGGGAGACTGTCTCCCCAAACTGGAGGAAAACAGCCAAGTCACACACTGGAACAGAATCCTTCACAGATTCATGCGATGGCTCCTAGTCGCTTGGTACGTGCCAGGCACTGTTCTCCAAGAAGAGATAGTGACAAGCTGGGCGGACGAGACCCCACCCTTGGGGAAGTGCTGTAAACAAGCTTCTGCGGTGCCCGAACAAGACACCTTATCTGCCTTCTTAGCATCTGCTCTGACCAGCAAGGCCACGGGAGTGTTGCGGTGGGGGGAAAAAGCAGTGTCGGGGGCCCGCCAGCCGGTCTCGGTGAAAGGTCGGGTCAGCTCATTGTCAGCACATGCTTGAGCAACATTACCAAGCAGGGTCCTATACAGAAAGTATATAAAGTTCTTGGAGACCATTCTGGGGAAACAGCACCAACTCTAAGTGGCTGCCATAATTAGAAAAACACAGGAGTTGATAACAAATGGGAAAATGTGTTTTAAGAAGGTTGGAGAAGGCGAACAGTCAGTGCTTCCCTCGGGTTCCCTCACTCCTCTTTGTGAGGCTGTCACGAAACACAGTAGTCTCTCCAGCACATCTAAGCACCCACAGTGGCAGCTGAAGAAAAACACTATAATCTCTCTCAATCTTTCTCACAGTTTTGGTAATTTTTGAGGCTTCAGTGAACGGATGGCTGGCACTCAACATTCAACAGCCAAGGAGCCACTTTTAATTGGAATCCTGACTAAAAAAAGCGTGTAACAAATTGATTAAAAAGTAATAGTTAACACATTCATCGGGGAATCTAAATACTTCATTGTGAGAACTTCTACTTGAGGTTCAATGAGGGACAGATCTCTGGAGGTACCAGAATTTTCTTTGAATTCTCTACTGTGGGGCCCAGATACGGTACTGGTCTGCTTTGGGAAGGTCACGCCATGCTACCTGCTTGTCTAAGACCCAACCCACTGCAAGCTACGGCCCTTCCTATGTCCTAGCTAATGACCGACAGATGAGTGGCCTGACTTCAGGGACAGAGCAGCTCTTATCCCCTAACCTATTCCACCAGACACTGGAAAGGAAGGTTAATGAATGTTAGTAACAAGCTTTACTTCTTTGCTTTGCAAATGCTATGGCTTAAATGGACGCCTTGCCCCCGATTTTTCGTCTCCAAACCTCCCTTCACGTTCCTGGCAGAGTTAACATCATGAAACACCGATGTGACCACGCCGCTTTCCTCCTCCAAGCCCTTCACCGACTTTCCGCTGCTGACAGAGTGAAGTTCAGACTTTCCATCAGGCCGAGGCTACTGACATATTTTCATGTCTTTGTGCCATTGTTCGCTCCACATTCCTCTGCCAGGAAGATCCTTTCTTCCAACCGCTATCCGTCAAAATTCTCCTCATCTTTCAAAGCCTGGCTTAAAGGCTACCTATTTTTGAAGTCTTGTCTAATTCCCTCGGTGGGAATTAATCCTTCCCTTCTCAGGGCTTGCATAGTACTTGGTTTCTATTTCTCTCAGGACACTTACTCTAGGCTTTGGATTCTAGTTATGTAGGACGTTTTCCTCATCCTCCTTAAAAGCAAGGATTGGACTGAAGTTGGCCGTATCACCGCTTGGCACACAGAGCCGCTCAATATTGAAGAAATGAATACAAACGGTAACGATATACGCGCAGGTGACGATAAATGTGTATGGGGAGATTTTCTCGGTCTTTATCCACAGAGCCCACCAAACTCAGCACTATATGCAACGTGGACATTCAATAAATAACTGCTAAATAAACAAATGGTGAGGAGATTTTATATATGGCATACACTATATAAACTACGTATCATATATATGCATTATATTTTATTTTTTTTTTTCCCGATGAGTTTCAATGTGGAAAGGAATCACAGAAGTAGTCACGGTTTAGGGGCACCTGTCTGGCTCAGTCGGTCGACTTAGAGTCTTGGAGTCGTGAGTTCGGGCCCCACGTTGGGTATACAGATTACTTAAACCAATACAACTTTAAAGTAAAAAGCAGTCATGGTTTAAGCGACTTCCAGGAGCGACAGGCAAGAACAAAAGCCATGCAACCCAGTGGAAGCTCAGAGTTGAGCTGCACTGCAGCATCTTACGACGAAACCGGTGGCTTTAACAGTCATTTGTCCGGTGGGTTAACAGATTGTATTTATTGATCAACCAAGTTTGGTATGTGACAGCTCAGGGCCTGGCATTCCCTAAAGAAGAAATCAGCAATATGGAAATGGCTCCCCACAGGGATACTCTACTTGGGTCTGGCAAACAGAGGCAACAGCGCCACTGGGTTCTGATCTGGAGATCCTTCCAACCGCCTTCGAGAATCCATATGCAGCCTTAACGAACTGCCTCGGGCTTGGCTTCATCTTTTGTATTAGCTCATTAATGAGTCTGGATTCCTTCCCCATTTTCCATGGTATCCCAGGCAGGGACAAAGGCTCAGGCAGCAGGGGGCGGCTCTCCTTTTGCCCAGACGACAAGTGGTTGCTGGTCCCAGCCTGTGGCTAACAAATTCCAAAGTTCTTTGATGGTGGAGCCCATGGAATGGGTCCTGTCTGCCTTAGGCTCTGCAGTGCAAAATAGAGCTCCGGGAATTGGGGCCTAGGCAGTGTTCCTGGCATCTGTGACATCACCCCAACAGCTGAGAGTGATGGCGTCTCGAGAAAGCTCAGTAGCCCCAAGCCCTGTGAATTCTTTCTGTTCCGTCGGCATGTGAAATACACACACGCTCACGAACACAGTATATGCCGCTCAAAATCATTCTAAATACCTCCCGGGAGGCATCTGCCAATAAGGATATCATGTCAGCCGGGTTTTAAATATAGGAACCTCTCACCATCTTCAACCAGAGGGCAAAATGCAAAAGGAATGCAGATTAACTTGCCCTGACTTTATAGCTCTGAAGTATCTTCACTCGATATCATCCTTCCATGAAAGGTCCTGGTGGGGCTAAAGATAAAATGGGACTTGGGGATCATGTGGTAAGATCTCAGAGCTGTACTCTAAGGGCAGACTGCCTATTTATAGATCCCCCACTTTAGGGCAGAGTTCAAACTTGGGAAAATCTGAAGAACTTGATTTAAACACACACTCCTTCATATATATATATATATATATATATATATATATATATAAAATTTTAAAACATTTATCATCTTAATTTTCCATTCAGTTACTTTGAGCCAAACTAAACTTTAAATAGTTCAAAAATCTGTCGAAGGTTGGCTAGATATATTTTTCCAAGAATCTTTAGGATTTGGATTATTATATTTAGAATTTGAAATCATTTAAGTAACAATCTAAACTAGAAAAGTTGCAGGCTTTCCATTCCAGAAATTGATAAACTGAGGCAAAGAGAATCAAGCCACTCAACAGGTCACTCCCTTTATGGGCTTTCCTTTATGCTGACTCTTCATACCATTATAATATGAAGAAAAAGAGTAGCTACAATGTATTGAGTGTTACTACAGGCATTATCTCTAACACTTGTACTAACGCTGCAAGACAGATCGTAGTATACCCATTTCACAGATGAGGAAAGTTGAGTACCGGGAGGTTAAACAATTTGGCCTAAATCTAGGCAGCCACAAAGTGACGTACCTGCAGTTTGAACATAAATCTGTGTTCGGTTCTAAGGTCTTTGTACTTTCCCCAAACTAGATTACACCGTGCCATGGCTCCCCAATTTTTTTTTTTTTACAATGACTCTAAATCACACACCAGTAAGACTTAACAACTAAAGCAGATAGTATTGGTTTAACCAAAACTCATGTGGAACGGTAAACATTACCATCCCAAAACAGTCCTTTTGAACCTGTAAAAAAATTTTTTTATTTTTATTTCTTTTTGAGAGAGAGAGAGAGCAGCAGAGGAGCAGAGAGAGAGGGAGACACAGAATCCGAAGCAGGCTCCAGGATCTGAGCTGTAAGCACAGAGCCCGACACGGGGCTTGAACCCATGAACTGTGAGATCACGACCTGAGCCAAAGTCAGATGCCTAACCGACTGAGCCACCCATGCACCCCAGTCCTTTTGAACCTTTAAACAGGATAAAGAATATTTCACGGGCCACTCACTTCCATGCCCCGCCCCTCCCACCCCAACATACACATACATGTATGTCCCCCCTTACCCCACCAATCATGGCCCCGACACCAAAAGAGCTGCTAAGTGATCACTATATTTGAGAGATACATTCTTGTGGGTCATTGAAGGCTTCATTGTTCCTTATTGCTGTTTCCATCATAATTGAAAAAAAACAAACACATTTACTAAGCTGGGTTTCCCCCATTGCGCTTACATAGTCATGTTTGTGAATCTACATGTAACACTCTGTTTGCATTTATCCCTGTAACTCCTCACTTTGCTGGTTTTCTCTCCCATTCCAGCCCACTGAGATATTTTTAGATCCTGATTGTGTTATCTATGTATTCGCTAACCCCACCTAGCTTCATTCTGTCACTAAAATATTAAAATTATGCCTTCCCTGTCTTAAGTCACTGGTAAAAAAACTTTAGGCAGTAAGGGTCAAGTACAAAGCAAACAACTAAACGCCTCTCTCCAGGCTGACACTGATATGTTAAGAAAATATTCTTCAGACATGATAGTTAATCAACTATACATTTACCGAACTATACGATCACTCAGCCAACATTACTTGCCGCTTGTTTAAAAAGGATCACAGGAATCTCTGTCAAACACCTTGCTGAAATGTGGGTACGCCATGTCTCTGCCATTCCCCGATGTAGTAAAATCAGACGCACGCACACACACATCAGGGGAAATGGCTTGATTTGTTCTGAGTGAGCCCACGGTGGCTTTTAGGAATCATCACAGTGGCTTCTAAAAGCTCATGCTCTCCAAGAATCTTGTCTAGAATTTCGCTAAGATGTGATACCAGGCTCCCTGATTTGTGGTTTTCACAATTCAATTTCTACCTCTTATTAAAGGTAAGGGTAGAAAACCAGGTCTCTCTCCAGTCTTTTGGCTCTTCTCCTATTTGTCGTGATGGTTAAAAATTTGCTAACGGTGATACCATGATAATAACCAGAAGACTCTTCAGTGCCCTGGGATATAACTGATGCGAACTTGGGCCTCATTATTTATGACAGACCACAAGAGTAACTCTCTTAGCTTTGTTTGCTCTTGTCAACTGCTTGCCCATGATACAGAATAGATATCACTCCGAAAAGTGATGCCTTCGTAGAATATGGCCTATGAAGAAAATAATACCCAAGTCAACTAATTAAACAAATAAGAACATGCTTAAACCCTATTGGGAAACTATCCGATTTACTGCAGTGCATATTAATAAAAATGTAATTTTCACTTTGACATTAGTTAGAAATCTGCTGGAAACATTCCACTTAACAGTTGCTATGCAAAATCACTACGGTTGCTATCTAAGGCAAGCATACAGCTAGGGATACAGACTTGACCCCATTATTATTATTTTACATTTCACTAAGTACTAACACCGAGCCCACACAGGATATGGAAACATCCCTGGTCACGTGTCAAATAAGTTTACAGTACAGGGTTAGGTCTCAAATAACCACGGGGGCACACAGGACTGAGGCCACACATTTGGTTGAGCCAACGAACAAAAGGCTGCCACCCAGGGGCAAAAGCGTCTGCCCTGTGTAGTGTCACTCCCATCGGCAGAATCCTAATGGCACGTGCAAGGAAAACAGAGACGTGTCGGTCTTCAGATTCTAAGGAGATACTTTTGGCTCACGAGTACAAGGATGTGGGCCTTCCAACAGGAACATCACTGCCAGCAGGAATAATGTCTCCACCTAGTCATTCACACTCTCCCGTTTGGTCCCCATTTTAACCAACAGTTCATTTCAGAAGTGGCTGATGGGGACTGGAAGGCATTCTGTGACTGTCTTACACGTAGTAGTACGTTTGTTGCACGAATGCTCTAATGAAAAAAAAAAGGCTCATATGGGATAAAACCTTTCATGTGAGCTTCAAGGGCACATCTTATTGTGTTAGCAGTTGGAACCCTTTGTTTGAGTGAAATCTTACTCAGAAGACGGATATGTAAAGCAGATTTTAAAAATGTAGCCGTGCTGGTTAAAATAGGAATGGGGACTCAGAACACCCCCCCCACGGCTTGTCTCCCACATCTCTACTCCCTATGGAACACAATCTGAATACACTGCCTGAACAACCGAGCTAACTGGCACAGAAGCCCACTGACTAACATGATGCTAATTTTGCCATTCTGGAAGGAGGGAGAAGGCACTAAGACAAATGAGTACAGTGCACCCAGGAAGCTTGGAGGAGTTGAGATCCAGAGCATGAGAGTCCCAGAACGACCAGCCCTGGATGTAGACAGGAGCCCGAGGCCGACTCTGGGGGTGGGTATGAGGCCGCGGACAACAAGTCCCGCTGACTCTGCCTGCTTTGGGTTCAGTGACCCCAGCAGACACCCCCACTCCAACCGTGGTGTGCGTGCAACGGGTACATGGGCTGAGTGAGGCGACGGGCACCAAGATGTACTTGTTGTAACCAGGCACTAGGTACTATCCATAATAGGTGGTAAATAATTAGCAAGGTCATGCCTCATGCTCTTCTGCTTTTGGTTCCAAAGATGAAACTGCTGAAGAATGGGTTTCTGCCATGCTCAGGAGTACTGCGTAAGGAAGTGTGCTTGCGTGCCTGCAAGAATGTTCTATGTTACACAGGAGCCTTTGGAAGCCAGAGCAATGGCACTGCAACATATTGACGTGTTCATTTCCCAGCCTCAGCTTTGCCATTTCCTGGCAGTATGACTTTGGACAAGTCATTTCTCTCTCTTGGCTTTAATTTCTTCATCTGTAAAATCAGAGGGCTGGACCCTATGACCCAAAGGCCCCTGCTAACTACAACCCTGCACTTATGTAAACTTGTCCTTTAGCACAGAAGCTGGTTTAATATTGAATGTGAGGAGTGCCTTAAATTGAATCTAAATTAGGAAATCAATTGAGCGGCAAAGGTTGAGTTCTTTGAATAAGTTGACCAATAAAATATTATATATATTGTCTACACATGATACGATGTTGGGTGCTATACGAAAGAGAGAACTAGATGCATGGTCTCAGATTTAAGGTGCTGACAGCCCAGAGGCAAGATGCATATTCATAAATACATCTAGGTAAAAAATTATCTCTGAATTCCTTGAATAGTCTTTGAATGTGCACTTACTGATACACTGCTTAGAGTGAAGGCTATGGGGGGGGGTAGAGAACAACCGTTTGCTCGTAAAAATTGTGTTGCATTTGGCCAGCAGGTAAATGTGAATAGCACATGAGACCTTGCGGATTTCAGAGATATTTTGGAAATCTGTCTCTAACTTTGTAAATCTGGTCACCTTTGTAGTTTGATAGAATTATCTCGTCATATGTAGTAGAGCTTGTCTTTCCATAGCTGACATGTCCAATACTTCTAACTAAAACAAAACACTCACAAGAGAGTGCAATATACTGCAATGGAAAAAGATAATGTCTTTCCCTTCATTGCTAAGTCCAGATTACCACAACACTGCTACCCATAAGGTTTTGGCTCACCACCCTGACTCATCTTCCATTTTTGAGTAATTTCATTTAATATGCAAGGACTAAAATACATGACCTAATTTAAGTACCTTTAATCCTGTATATTCTAAATATAGCCAAGAGTTCATTTGCAAAAAACTTACTACGAAATACTTGGGAATTCTTCTTGGTGCAGGGTTATTAAACTGTACATGGTAATTAAGATATTAAAAACACATGCTCCCCAAAGCCACCAGACATTGTAATTATTTTTCAGGCTATTAAGCAAAATGACAGAAGATTTTTTAATGATAAATGTGTTTTGGAATGCATCAGCTAATTCCCTTTTATTTCATGAAATGATGTTTAGCTCCACAGAGTCTAGGTCTGGTATTTAAAGACCAACTCACATTGTTAACATGCCATTGTAGACACTCTGTCTTTCACACACACACACATTCTGACTCCATATGGAAATGGCCATTACTAAAGTTCTGCCACGCTAAGTGTGACAGACACTGGGACATAATTCCGTTTGGAAAGGCCTTTTATTTAAATCTGACTCTCAAAAGGGCTCTCCTTTTATTTTGAAATTTTAGATCAATGTTGGCTTTTCTAGCAACCATGGGACGAGGCCAGCGTTTTATGACTCTCGCTGGTTTTACTGTGGGAAGACTATGAAAAAAGTTGCTCCGTGTTTTCTACCATGCCTGAGATTCATGTAAAGATTTTGTTTTTAAATCACATGCTAAGGAATGTCCTGGGTAGTTCTCTGACACTTAACAACTTTACTCTTTAACTTATTAAAAGTTTTAACTTGCTATTTCAAAAGTTAGTGTCTTTTCATGACACAGTGGTCCGGCAGGCACCTTAAAAATACTTTTCAGGGGCTTGCCAAGGGGGATGGAAATGGAGAAATTCTACTGTCTGTCTGATTCACTTTTTACATTTTTTTGACCGTTTCACGTCATTTTATAAATTAGAGACAGCTAATAGAAAGTTTGTGTGCTGTGTATAACTCAAAGCCACATCACAAAGTGTCTCTGTTTCCACACCATCTAGCATGGTGGTTGGTTTTCAAAGAATCTTCCTCTTTAAAAAATTTTTTAATGTTTATTTATTTATTTTGAAAGAGAGAAAGAGGGCCTGAGCAAACGGGGGGAGGGGCAGAGAGAGAGAGAGGAGAGAGAATCCCAAGCAGGCTCCATGCTGCCAGCACAGAGCCTGATGTGGGGCTCGATCTCACGAACCGTGAGCTCGTGACTTGAGCAGAAACCAGGAGTCGGATGCGTAACGGACCGAACCGCCCAGGCGCCCCTTGCAGAATCTTCCTAATTGAAGTTTGGTAAACAATACGTTCATCCTTTCTTTGCTGGTGATTTCAGAGCTTCAACCGTGGAAATTACTGTATTAGGGACTCGGAAATTGTCAGACAAATTAAAGAGTTTCAGTTACTTGCACTCCTGCACATCTTCTTTGTCTAGACTCGTTAACCAGAGCAAGGTGTGCTGTGGCCTTAAAGAAGTATAAGGAAAGGCCGCACAGACTGAAATCAGTGGCCCTGGATTGTAGGTCTAGGCCTACCACTTACTACATGTAGGTCACTTAGCCCTTCCGGGGCCCCCAGTTTCTTCATCTGGTAAATGTAGGCAATAAGGCCTGCTTCTCAGAGCCATCGTGAAGATCAGTGTATCTAATGTACGTGAAAGAGCTTTACAGACTGAACTGTGGAGTGCACTTCCATGGCGGAACTGATATCCTTCGCATGGGGTCACGTGGCTAACGTGATCCGAAGACAGGTCGCCTATCTGGCCCCGGAGGAGGGAAACCTTAGGGGTGATGAATGCAAACGTGTTTTCATAGTTTGATGCTTTCATAGCCTAACGGGAACAAGGCAGTAGGACAGAAGAATTGGGTGGGGGGAAGGGCAAGTTGAAGTTCCATCTGCCCAGGCTGGAGGACTGGTGGGAAGAGAACAATCTCTGAAAAGATGAGAGGTTACAAAGTAGAAAGGGGTGACCTGGGAACAGGGTGTTTTAAAAAGAGTGGCAGGGCAGAGAATAAAGTCACAAGACTTGTTCACAAGAGGGTGCTGGGTTAAAGGCTGACCTTGAGCTACAAATCACGGAATCACACGGCTGGAAGGAATCTTAAGAGGCCACCTCGTCCACTCCCCCACCATTCAGCAGGACATTTCAGCCATCCCGAACAGATGAGACTTTATCCAGCTCTGAATGAAAAGCTCAGACACCAAATGGGCAGGTATTGACTGCTCTGGCTTCAACTGTTTACAACAGGCAGGAAACAATTTCTGGAATTTCATTTGAACCTGAACTGAAACTGGCGGCAAACAATAAACAGCTAGATTCTCCTCGGGAACAATAACTGACAGCAGTTTAGGGGCTGCTAAATTCGCACTAACTACAGAGCTACTCTTAAAGAGAGAGAAGACGTCCCCAACGAGGCTAGGTTAGAGGGCAAATGGCCCACAATATCGTCGGGGTAACAAGGTATTGTGATCGTTCTTGGTGTTTGGGGGGTCTTCTCTCCACGCAGGAGCCTTGGAGCAGAACACTAACAAAAATAAAACTTGTTGTTGTTGTTGTTGTTGTTGTTGTTTGAAAGTAATACGGCCTAGCAAATTTCAGAACTGACGCCGAGGCCTTAAAAGCGTCCAGTTCCTCTGCTAACACACGACAATAAATCCTCACACAAATTGGAAACCGAAAAGGAAATAAAAAGGTCCTCATTTCCAATCGTGGGAATGTTACACATGAACTCTGGCTTAGAAGGAGGAGGGGAGGACATTCCACACCTGCAGGCCTTCCCAGGAAAGGGGCCCAGGCCTGACCCTGAACCCATCCCCTCAAGGTCACACCACGGGCCTGTCAATCTGGAAATAATGTTACTTTATTCCCTTAGTGAGTATATTATTTCCAGTGCTATCAACAGCAAGTATAACCTGAAAGGAGGCAGCTGAGAATTTCCATGTGAGAAAGTGAAGAGTTATTTCGGGAAGTGCTCATAAATGGCCGAGCTGCAGTCCATCTGGATGGACACACATGGGCGTACCTACCTAGATAGACAGAAGTAAGTAGCCCTGCATCTACAGATGCGCCTTCTGGAGCATCCTACTGGAGTTTCATAGACACGGCACCCAGCGAGGGGCCTAGGAAAACAACATTGTACTCCGGGACTCGCCACTCACTTACATGTGAACCTGGGCAAGTTAACTTGATTCTATCCCCCACCCCCCACCCCCGCTCCCCGCTTCCAATCACTAAAACTTTAGGTCAGTTTAGTGAGGCATTCAGTGAATCCAGATGTTTGGCAGTGTATGGGAAGCAACATCTGGATGATTGATCGCATTTTCAACTGAACTCACCGGACGTTTTGGCAGCATGCCCACACAGCCTTCACTGGCTTGCTGCCTCAGTTTCCCTAGCCACAAAGAGGGACAAAGATTATTTATCATTTACCCCGCAGGGTCAGTAAGGATGAGGCAATGTCCAAAGGTCACAATGAGTTCTCAAAAAGAATGATTCTGTGACGGTACTATATCTTACACTGTTCCAGGTTGAATACTTTTCCCAATGTAACCAGTTAGACGTTTAGAACAAGAAATCACTTTGAAAAATGCCTAAATGCTATACAGATTTGACACATCATCATCATCTTCTTCGCCGTCATTACTGCCATCCTAACATTCTTCCTCGACTTTCCTAAAATGTCTCACTTTCAGATTGAATCACAGCCAAAATACAAATTCTATCGAAGGTCTGAAAACAAATGTGTTTTGCCATGTAAAGCAAGACGGATGAGAAGAAGAACTCAGTGTGGGTGTTTGGAGCCCAACCAATTTTAACAGCTCTACTTAAACAGGTAAAACTGGTCTATCAATGAGAATTAATCGGTTGCTCAATGGTATTTGTAAGGGAACCAAAAATGTTCACATACGCATTTACTGCAGAGGTGGGAGAAAGAAACTGTAAAGGTGACTTTTCGACTCTCACGATATACACCTCCCTACCTATGAAGTGGTTTCAGCTCTTGTGGCTGGAAGTCAGAGGAAAGGCACAGAAGGAAACAGTACGGAGGAGGAAGAGACACATCAAAGGGATCGACAACCACACAAATTGGGGGAGCAGATTAGACGGGCAAAAAGTACTGGCATACCGCTCCCCTTCAAACTCAAGTCCTGCCTGCAGAGGAAATCCTGAATTATAATAGTCTTAACTGCCACGTATTATCTGTCATGCACATGCAATTATATACATTTGTGTATATATGAAAAATATATAGAATATATAAAATACGTTACACGTGTCATTTAGTCAAGTTTTCTACAACGCGGGGGGGGGGGACAGATAAAATTTCGAATCCTCACGATAACCTTCTAAGAGAGGTTTTGATATCTTTCTATAGTACGGATGAGAAGACTAAAGCTCGGGTCGAATGACTTGCCCCAGGTTATACACCTAGTAAGATCCACAGCCAAATTCAGATCCATCTGGATCCAAAGCCTATGCTCTTCCCACTACCCCACACGGTCTCCCATAGGATTAATATCAAACGTGCAAAGTCTTTGCCGAAAGGCTGTAAGTATTTTTAGTGACCATTGGATCACATAGGAGCCCATGTCTGACACAGCATTTCCTTTAACCACGGTGGAGGTCCATGCTCGGGCCCTTGATCTTTCCTGGGACTGCTGCTCCCTCTCTTGTCTCTACGCACTCATTGTTTATGGCAGCTCTTGGCACTTGCCCCCTGTGCGTTCCTTCTTCCCCTAGCCTGGCCCCCCTCAGGCCTACACAAACCAGCCAGAACCGACGCACAAAAACCCTCTTCTGGCTCCTCATCACAGGCTGCCTCTTACCTTTAAGCACTTTCTGTGCTTGGGCTTCCCCACCAAGGAAGCTGTGAATACAGAGGACTAGACTTCTTATGAATCCCAAAGCCCCTGGCACTTGGCTGAGCACATAGCAGGTGTCCCTTAAGGTTCGTTGACCGAAGAGATCTACTGATAGTATTCTTTTAGGATTAGGGGCACAGTGACAGCGCCTGAGAGTTTGGCGTCACCAGTGTTGGGACCTCACCAGTTGAGTGGAGCCACCCAGATACAGCTGGTCAGAGATCATTTGGAAATCATTCAGAGGACAAATACTGCTATTGTCCCCAGGTAAAGCACATCATGCCCTCGATGTCCAGCCAGAAGTGGTCTACATTGTGCTCTGACCCCCTCAGAGATGCGTTTGGAAAGAATCCTACTATCTTTCACCAGGCTTCGTAGAACGTAGCGAGGTTGTGATGTCACAGAAAGAAGGATCTTTTAGGCCAATACTGTCATTGTCACATGCTTAGCAGCGCTGACGATTATTTATTAAGTGCTCACTGGGTACAGAGCACATTATTGGGCACTGGAGGAGTCCCACCCAAGTGTGTTGTAAATATTTTCACAAAGCCATTTGCAATGAAATATACCACTGTTAGAAAGCCCTTCCTAACATTTTCTAAGAACCACAAAAATGTCATTGCTAACCTTCGTATTAAAAAACAAAACCATGCCAATGTCTTCATACAGAAACCTCTGTTCTTGCATAGGATTTTAGTCGCATTAAAGTTCTTCCTAAGCTACAAATAGAAGTCAGTGGGTGCCAGGGCCCTCCCACCCATGGATCACGGAGCAGGAACACTGTCACTCTGGTAAACGGTGGCACTTTGGGTGGCATTTTTTTTTATTGTGGCCACAAAGCAATCACAAGCAGATGGTACAACTAACTTCTATTTGTGTCTTAGTTACTAAACGCCTCATGAGAGGAAAAACTCTGTGTACAGGTCAAGGGAATCTGTGGGTGTCTCTGTGCATGGCAGTGAGTCAGAAGTTGGCAAGGGTGCAGTGAAGCTGGTCTTCTAGTATCTTCCTAGTGGCGGTGAAAGCTGATATCTCCCCATTGGAAAGCAATTTGGAAACATGTACTACAATGCTCACATCCTTTAACCCGGTAATTCCAATATTTTAAGAAAATGATCTAAGATAGGAAGAAAGCACCAGGCGTGAAGAGGTAGCTTTATTTATGACGGTAAAAAATTTGAAGCAATCTCAATGTGCAGCAAAAGCAAGCTAATTAAATATGATGAATACTTAAAGAAATCTTAAGCAGCCACAAAAAATGATTAATATGAAGATTTGTCACAACAAGAAAAAGTGCTTCCAATATAGTGCTAATTTTAAGAACTATAAATCACTTGCGCAGCTCCGATTATGTAAAAAGTCTGTGTGACTGTGGTTTTCTGAACAAATATTAGAAAAGAACAGGTAAAAATGAAAACAGGATAGAGTAGTGGGATTGTGAGAAATATTTTCCCCTCCATTTTCCGAGTTTTCTCTAATATTACAAAATTACCTTCATAATTTAAAAGTGGAGCGAAGGGGCGCCTGGCTGGCTCAGTCAGAAGAGCGTGCGACTCTCGGTCTCAGGGTCGTGGGTTCGAGCCCCACACTGGGCACAGAGCTTACCAAAACTAAATACGTAAGCTTAATAAAATAAAATAAAACAAAATAAAAACGGGGTGAAAAACAAGGGTCAGAAGTCCTTGTTAACAGAAAGAATCTTTGACGAAAATGCAGCAACACAGTCCCACCCTCATTTATTCCCATTTCCATTTTTGTCCAATGTATCACTTACCTGGTTAATGTGCTTCAGTTTGTCAATGATTTGACTGACCACTGGCTCGGGGCCCTTCATTTTCAGCTCGTGGAGGTTGAACTGATTTTTCATGCCATTCCTCGCTGCCTTCTGGCTATATCTGGAAAGGGGAAAGTAGAGAAAAGCTTTGTCACAGGAGAGTCCCGAGCCAAATAAAAGCTAACTATACGTGGCACCAGTGGTCAAGCTGACCACAAGCTCTGTTCAGCCTTTTAAACCATGGGATGACCCCATGGTGCAAAAGTAAACCGCTCAAGATACAGTCTATTTGCAATGGAGAACATTCACTCAGCAGCCAACAAACATTGATTCAACATTCTTTTTTTTGCTAGGAGGTGGGGATACAACAATGACCAACACAAAGTCTCCGCCCTTATTGTATTCTGGATCTAGGGTGGTGTCCAGAAGAGCAAGGGCCAAAGGCAGCTCAGAGAGATGAGAGCCACGTTAAGGGAGGTCCTGGGCCTCGGTTAGGGGGGCACGCAGAAGGGACCTTAAGTCTGAGTGTGCTTTCCACTTAGTGGAAAAAGAAAGGCGCTTGCCTGTTCTTTACCTCTTCGGTCTCCTCCACTTCCTCCTCTCACCATTTCCTGCGGGCTTTGGACCCCGGGTTTCTTTTCAGGAGGCATTCCCAAGTCATGCGCAACATAAATTCGCCCCTCACCTTCTACACCCCCCCCCACCCCGCCCAATTATAACAGAATAGTCAGGGTGAGGGCAAATTCATGTTTCTTTTATTCACATTTCATTTTATTAAATTTTTTTAATGTTGATTTATTTTTGAGAGAGGAAGAGAGACAAAGCGCGAGTGGGGAAGGGGCAGAGAGAGAGACACAGAATCCGAAGCGGGCTCCGGGCTCCAGGCTCCAGGCTCTGTGCTGTCAGCACAGAGCCCGATGTGGGGCTCGAACTCATGAACCATGAGATCATGACCTGAGCCGAAGTTGGACACTTAACCAACTGAGCCACCCACGTGCCCCTTAATCCCATTTTATTGTATGCTGGGTTTTTTTTTTTAATGTTTATTTATTTTTGAGAGAGACAGCACAAGCAGGGGAGGGGCAGAGAGAGAGGGAGACACAGAATCCAAAGCGGGCTCCAGGCTCCAGGCTCTGTGCTGTCAGTACAGAGCCCGACACGGGGCTCGAACTCACAAACTGTGAGACCGTGACCTGAGCCGAAGTTGGACACTTAACCGACTAAGCCACCCAGGTGCCCCTTCATCACATTTTAAATTACAAAAATAATAATGTTCATCGTAAACGATTCAAACAGTACAGGAATAAACAAAGCATAAAGTAAAAGTTCCCCACCATCCTATCCTTCCAGAGAGAAGCATGGCTAACAGTTTCATATGTATTCTTCTAGGGGTTTCTACACACTTTTAGTAACACATAATTTTAACCCGAATCGGAAGCATACTAGTCATGCTGAGTCGCAGCTTTTTATCACTTAATGTATATCGTGGACATAGTTCCATGTCACAACACACATGTCTCGTTGTCATTCTTCTGTGTGGCTATGTCATAATTTATTTATCCAACCCCTGATGAACAAATGAGTCACTTCTAATAGTGTGCTAATATAAACAACAATGCAAAGAAGATCCTTGTATACCAGTCTTTGCACATTTGCATGAATACCTATAAAGGATAATTTCCTAGGCTTTAATCACCTCCTGTTTCTAACCCCAAATTACAACATGCACTAAGTAATATTACCGTATTACTGTATAGCACTTTACAAGGCAGTTTCTTATCATCCAGCTGGCTTGAGTTTCTCAACCACACCGCGAGGTGGGTGGGGCAGACATCTTTATCATTTATTACCGAAAATTCCACAACTTCTGAAGACACTGATCTGGTTCTGTTAGGTGTTCCCTTCCATGATACAATGTATCTGCCAGTATGAAAGACATGCTTTGAAAAACATGTGTGGGGGCAGAGGAGGTCAGGACATCTAGTTCTGACTTTCGTAATGAAAAGTTGCCCTCTGAAAAGGAAAATACTTTTTTTAAGTAACCTCTACGCCAAACGTGGGGCTCGAACTCACAACCCCAAGATCAAGAGTCGTGCGCTCTACCACCTGAGCCCGCCAGCAAAATATTTTGTGGTAAAGTTGAAGAGAACATTTGACTGCATTTCTTCTGAAATGATAGCCTAACCTATTCGGCTTATTTCACTTTGAACGTTAGTGAATAGACAAATCACTGGCCATCGAATGCCAACTGCCTTTGGGGGCTATGCTAGAGAAACGCAAAGCAGCATTCTTTATTTATATATCTTGTGGCAATCGGCTTACTAGTCTCCTCTTTTACGTCCACATAATGCTGTTTAAATACCACCTCCCTCCTGATGATAGCAGCAACTTCACTGTCCCTTTCTTTGCACCTACTGACACCTGAAGCAGAGACCCCATTCACAGATAAAGAGGTAGGGCTATTATAAATCTTCGGAAATGAACTTCAGGAATGCATCCCCAGAGACATTTCTGTGGGTTTATTCATATCGAAGCTTGCCGGCCACTTTCATGCCTGCTCCTACAAAACAAAGGTCTTCCTGAAGTTTACGATCCTCATTGGAATAGCGTAAAGACATCTGCCAACGTAGCAATTTGGTCCTATACTTCCTCTTCCAAATCATCTATAAATATGAAATCAAATTAGTCCCGGAGCTGATCCCTTGTAGCCCTCCAGTATTCTTTTCTGCCATTCAGAAAAGCGTCCCTTTCACTCTATTTTTGTTTGTTTGTTTCTTTGTTTCTTATCTCCAAGCCACGGATCAGGAGCCAGGACAAAACACTGCTCTCCAATCCCTTGGTGACTCAATTTCGTAAAAACAGCTTTGGGTTGAAAAGCTTGCCAAACTTTTTGAAAGTCGAAATAGCATCCACTGTTCCGCTCTATCCATGTGCTATTTAAATCCTCAGAGGACTTTAGTAAATTAAGCATGGTTTCTGGTTACAGAAGTGTTAGGAAGAGCTGGCCTGTGGCTTAGACCTAAAACTTGCCTTTGTTTTACGTATTCTGCAAAGCAGTAACCAAAAGTACCGATCCGACGGATTCTCATAGCGGCTAAAATTTCGTGGGATTGTTTTAAACCGCGGGGTCCTTGTCCTCTCTCCCCTGTTCTCCTTAGCCAGTCAAATTATGGAATGGAATCTTAAAAGCAATGAGTGTTGTAATGGAATATCATGCAGACGTTAAAAGAACCCAGTCGATCTATGGGCAGGGACACGGAACCAAATCCAAGATACGCTGTCACAGATACAAGCAGTGGTCACGAATGTACAGTGTGATCCCATTTGGGGTAAAAATGGTCATGCGTATGCATCACTCGCCTATGCCTTATGCGTGTTCAAATACAGAACATTTTTCAGAAACGGTAATAGCAGTTACCTCTGGTGAGCAAGGGGCGATATTGGGGAACTGTGAATTTTTTCTTTTACGTTCTTCCATATCTTTTACTTTTTAAATCTTTATAAAAATTTAATTTTTAATGATTGAAATTTTATCTAGTAATGTTCTTTTTTTATTAAAATTTCTTAATGTTTATTTATTTTTGAGAGAGAGAGAGAGAGACAGAGCAGGAGCGGGGGAGGAAACAGAGAGAGGGAGACACAGAATCCAAAGCAGACTCCAGGCTCTGGGCTGTCAGCATAGAGCCCAGCACGGGGCTCGAACCCGCGAACTGGGAAATTATGACCTGAGCCGAAGACGGACACTTAACTGACTGAGCCACCCAGGTGGCCCAGGAGTTAATTTTCGTAAAGAGTTATGTCGGCCACGACTAGCAGCCCAGCCTAAAGGTGACTTCTGATGTCAGAACAGATATTTACAGAATGCAACATGCACGATGTCACCCCAGAACACCTTCAAACCTCAGATGCTCATCATCAGGTCACGAACTCTGCTTTGTTAGGTTAAACACCGCCTGTGCGTTTTCTCCTCTTCAACGAGCTAACTCCAACCGGCTTATTTCAAAAGGACAGTAGATCAGTGAGGCTGCGAATATGGATGTACATTATTATGAGTACCTTCTCTCAGAAGGAAGCAGAAAAGTTGTTCAAGGTCTTGCTCACCTTCCCCGCAGGGGCCTAAAAGACCTTTCCTGAAAGGAACCGAGGGCCTCCGTGAACCACTCTGATTCATCCTGACCCGTGGCCCTTGTGTGTAACTGGATCGTGAGGAGCGTCCTACTTGCTCCCGTTCTTATGTGCATTCCATTCGCCAGCCCATAAAGTCTGTGAGGTCTTCGAGGGCAGAGGCTTGGTTAGTTCTCTTTCGTGCTACCCAAAGCACCTCGCGGTACTTACAATCACGATAGCAGTCAGAACCGAATGCTTTCTGTGCCAGGTACGGTTCGCAGCGCTAAGAAAAAAGAAAACGTGTACTATCTCACTGACTCCTCCGAACAACCCAATGAGACAGACACTATTATTTTCCTTGGAGTTTTTAAAAAATGCTTACGTATTTTGAGAGAGAAAGAGAGAGAGAGGGCGTGTACACACGCATGTGTAAGCGGGGTGGGGGGGGGGGCAGAGAGAGAGAGAGAGAGAGAGAAGAGAGAGAGAGGGAGAGAATCCCCAGCAGGCTCTGCGCTCTCAGCACAGAGCCCAACCTGAGGCTCAATCCCATGAACTGTGAGATCGTGACTGAAGCTGAAACCAGGAGTCGCGTGCTTAACCGACTGAGCCACCCAGGTGCCCCAAGACAGACACTATTATTATCAGCCCTGTTTTACAGATGAGGAAACTGGGGTGCAGAGCAGTGAAGTCACCTGCCCAAGAACGCTGGAGTTTGCAACCTTTAGCTGCCTCTGTGACCTTTAAGATTTTAGTTTTTTTACGTAATCTCTACGCCCAGCCTGGGGCTTGAAATCACAACCCCGAGGCTGACAGTCATACGCTCCACTGGAAGGCAGCCCTAGCTACCTCTGTTCTTTTTTTTTTTTTAAGTTTATTTATTTTGAGAGAGAGAGAGAGAGAGAGAGAGAGAATGCGCACGAGCACGAGCAGGGGGAGGGGCAGAGAGACGGAATCCCAAGCAGGCCCCACACTGTCAGCGCAGAGCCCGGCGTGGGGCACGATCCCGTGAACGTTGAGATCATGACCTGAGCCAAAATCAAGTCAGACACTTAACCGACTGAGCCACCCACGTGCCCCAACTACCTCTGTTCCTAACCACTGTGCCACTACTGCTCCCTTAGAGATGGTCCACGCGGACTAGACATGTGCCATTTCCTCGTCACACAGCTCCACTGTATGACACAATTCACGGGCTACCCGCGAGGCTCCTCAAGGCTCACCACGGGGCACGCGACGGCAGTTCTCCTCACCTACTCCGCAGACCCCCGAGCTTGCCCTGGAAAACCCTCGGGGAGAAGCCCTGTGTATGGAGTTGCTTCTCCTAAACACAGACCCAACAGTGTCGCTATTCGGCGAAATATACGCGTCCTTGGGAGATAACGGTGCTGAGGGCAGAGAAGCAAAAAATCCACCAGCACCATACCACGAGACAAGCACCAAAGGTGATTTGAGACCTCTGAGGAAAACAGGAAAACGAATGCAAGAGAATGTTGTGTTCAATGACTCCCCGCCTTCGGCACCTTGGCTACAGAAATGTGACATACGTGATGTGCCCCGGGGAATTTTATGTAACACGCATGCTCTGGGCTTCAAGCCCAGAGGGACTCGGTTACGGGTGTCTCCATAGTTTGGCATTAATTAATTAGTTAATTAATGCAGCACTTCATTTCCGTCCTCTCCCTCTGTGCCACGGGCATACGTGGTTCCTGAGAGGCTCTGAATGAGGACAAGCCATTGAAGCGCGGATCCTCACCCACAGACGGCCCAGAGTGTCGGGAATGGGGACGCTGCGGGCCATGGAGGATTTTAACGATGAGTTAGCTACTTAGTGACACTCATCTGTAATTAGATTAATTGTCCTCTCTCAGGAATACTGCTTCCTTCCTAAGCTTTGACGTGGCTCTGGCAGGGAATACCGGCCAGCAGAGAAGAAAAAATGAACGGGGAGAGGAGGTTCCTATCCCCGGAATCTGAAGTTTTCTTAACTGGACATGCTCCATGCGATCTGAGAAGCGTCACCTTTAAGCATTACACGTGGTGCCTTTGCCTTCTCTCCTCCACTTGGGTATCTGCTTAGCACAAAAGTGAATGCCATAATGCCAAGAAAACCCTATTCGTGAAGTGAAAAGGGGGACATGCTTCTGTTCAGGCAGATTGGTCAGGGATGGGGGAGGAGGGGGGAGACGGGTGCAAAAGCCATAAAGAGAAAAGGAACCTAATTAAAACAGGACATCTGGGCATGCTTGTCTTGGGACAGTTGAAGCAAAGAGAGCACTTGTAGAAGAGGAATAGAGTCAAACAAGCGTAAAATGGGCGATCTTTTCTTCCCATTTCTGTGCTGGCTGAGGCAGCAAGGGTGTAGTGGAAAGAAATCAATGAATTCAAATGTAGGAAACACTGCAAATGGAAGCACTCTTAACAGATCATCTTGTCCCATCCACTCATTGGTAGGTGAAGACACTGAGACCCAGAGAGGGGCTTTTCTAACAAGCACAAGTTGTTAGTATCACAATCTCCCCTTTAGAAGAAATTCCATTCTTTCAAAGGTTCCTGAAATGCACATTGCTGATTTCAAACACGGCTAGCACTGATATAAGACAGGGAGGCTGCTAGAAAATTCACTTTCCTTCTTCCCCTAGGCATTAGAATGGTGGCAAGTGTTTCAGAGCAAGTCTTAGAAGGACTGACTCTCTCCCCCGCCCAAAATATGTGATTTTACAAAAGCTTAATTTGCTGCCAGATTATATAGAGATCTACGAGTAAGTTATAGAGCTCACATTCTCAGAGCGCCATCTTATGGAAAGATTGCGGTATTGCATGCAGCCCCTGATTTATCAGCTCGTTTCTCTGCAAAGTACTCCAGCCACAATAATCACTGTGGAAAAATGGGATAATTGAAAGAGTATAAATAGCTTTCAAAACAAACTAGAGCATCGTATTAAGAGGCCTAAGAAAATGTTCTTCTTTCTATCCAACACGCAGTCTTAATTCACATAAATGAACAGAAAAATAAAGCAAAGGTAAGAATAGCTGAGTTTTATAAATGCATTTAATAGAGCTAGCAACAGTTTCTTATTTATTTATGCACATATTTAAAGGAAAATATTTTCTATATTTCTCGGCACAGCAGTACCACTGGAGAGCAAATTTCAAGCAGGAGAGTGCCAGAAACATGTATCCACCATACTCCACGAAGTACCTCTGTCCTCAAACAATAGCCTTTCAGCGATTAATTACAAATACATTTCAACAGAAAGGAAGCAAAAGCTAGAGAAGAAACCAGAGAGATGTGAACAATCTATATCTCATTGAGTGGGCATTAGCTATAGAAGGGAATAACTGTATTGGAATCTGTTTTGTTTTGTTTTTTTAACCTAGTTTCAAACCTCCCTGTGAGGAGGGACTACAAGATTGGTCTTGGAATATAATCAAGAAGTCATTTAAACCTATAGAAGTGAAGAATATTTTCCAGATGGTGAGGAAAGCGTGAGAAGTTGAGAATCACCCGCCCCAGGGAGAAGAGTCTGGCTGTGGGGAGCAGCCCCCCTGCAGAGAAGGGAAGGTAGAGAGAAAATGGGGGAGACGGGATCACCTGAACGTTTGTCTAAAGAAGCAAACTCTGCAGACGAACCTCGAGGTGAGGAGAGAGAAAAGTAAGAAAGGAGGCCAAAGTGATTCTTGTGAGAAAGACTCCAGGATAGGCAGGGCCTGGTGTGTGGGGACACCGGTGACAACTGCCTTCTGGGCCGTGAGCCCAACCACCTGACGAGTCAGGATGCGAGGCCAGGACCGGCGGCACCGCTGAAGGGGGTTCTCTGGGGGGTGTCCTTGAGGGAGGACATATCGAGCAGGAGAGGACCTGGGCCCAGTTTAACTCTTACAAAACCAGAAAGCGATATATAACTCAGAAGCTCAGTAACTGGGGGGTAGGGATGTAACAGAACACTGTGTGCAGTGGGGATTTATTATTCAATCACCCCGAACTCATTTATCAAGTCCCTCTAGACCAGAGAGCTAGCCCAGAAAACCAGATGTTTTCTTGTCCCACTGGAATTAAGCCAAAAGGAAATGATCTTTACCTGTTTTTAAGTTAGTTCTTTTTTTAAGTTAGATTTTAACTCATGGGAATGAATATCAGAGTTGGAAAGAGCCCTTGAAATCATTTAGTCCCACGCCCTCCTCTTACACATGGGCAAACTAGGGCCCAGAGGGACCAAGCAGTAGCCGTTCAAGCTATTATTGGCATCGGTGCTGGTGGGACTTAAATGGGGCCGTAACTCTCCCCCAAATAGAAGAGCCGAGCACAAGGAGTCAGGCCACGGGTCACATACCTCAACGACATCTGAGAGCTTCCGAAGACTGCGAGTACAAAATGCGCTTCAGAAGGGCTGGGACACGCGGCGGCAGAAAGAGCACTGGCTTCGTGGTCAAGACATAGGTTCAAAAGCTGGTTCCACCACGTAACCGTGCGCCTTTTGACAAACGATGAAACCCTGCTGGGCTTCGAGTTTCCTCATCTGTAAAATGAGGATGATGCCACCTGCATTGTCGAGAGGACTACCTGATATCCCGAATGCCAGTAAATTAGGATAACATAGGCAATGCGCTTCCAACGGTGGCCAGCATGTCTGGATGAGGGCTGTTATCACGTGAAAGCACTGAACGCAGCGCCCGATGTGCAGGAGGTGTTCAAGAAATGTTATTTGTGGAGGACTTCCTGAGACAGGATGAATAAACCTCGCAATGAATAGTCAGGGCAAAGCTTCAGATCCACCCAGGCCTGCGCTGCAGAGACTTAGGATAATGGAAGAGTCTCCATTGTGTTAAGTATGCCCCCGCTAAAGCATGAGTCCATGCAGGGGTACCAGCGGTTTAGGATGAGGGAAGAATGGGCAAGGCCGAAAGCACTAGAGCTTTCTTTCGTGTTATGATTGCGCAGTGATGTGTGAGTGGCTGGGGCAGAGCGTGTGGCCCCGGCGAAAGGGGACCCTTCAGCAGAGATGTCCTCACACAAAACTTCCTGGGGAAGGGGACTCCGGGGGGAGGAGGGAGACTTCCCAGACAGGACTTCGAATGGTTCAAAATCAACTGTCATCCATTAAAGAACAAATCATTTTACTGAGGCCCGGGGGCAGACAGCCAGGTTTCACCAGTGACCAGCTTGGGATGTCAGAAGCCCGTTCCGCTCACTCGTCCCCCCACATTTCACATCTCTCCTCTCTGTGATACAAAACTCATCTGCTCCCACTTTGCAGAAGTGTCACAAGTAATGAATTAGACGGCTCTTGAAAACACCCACACGCTCTTCAAATCTCTCTCTTCAGAACACTGCATTGTCTGTCTCAGGTCCCCGCAGGGCCCGCAACAAACATCCATTCTTTAATGCGGTGATCTGCAAAATGAAGAAAAGGACCCTCGAAGTCGACCTACAGTCACACTTCACTGACCAGTTTCAGAGGCAGGCGAGTCTGAGTGAGGGGAAACGGGGACTTCTTTTTTCCCTTGTGTTGCCTTTCAAGCATACGGAGTCCCACAGCGGAGAGCCTCCTGAATGTTGCTTTGGACGTCCCGCCGAACCTTATTTAATGAGCCACCAGAGATCATGAGGGAAGGACACACTGTTTCCCTGTGAATAGGTACTGCCGAAGTACTTGAAAGGAAAGCTCGACGTTCCTGCCACCGTTTCGCTGTCAGCTCCTCTGGTCTTAGCCGCAGTCGGGTCCAGGCCTCAGAATCCTCACTGAGCACGCTAGGCCTACCAGCCCCTGAGCCAGTGGTAACAGAGGCAGGAAGGTTATCACTCGGCTGACTGGCTCTGGAATTAGTCTTGCTCCTCAAAGCCAGCCTTGCTGGTGTCTGGAGTGAACCCCAGACGTTCAGGCAGGACTTCCTCTTGCCAGCTAGATGGATGTCCCCGGGCCGTGCAAACCTAAACTCCGTCCTGGTTTCCTTGTTTGGATTCATCTGTGGCTCGGCCCTCCGCTTTACCCAGTGCCGGGCATACAGTAGGCAGTCAGTAAATGTCTGTTGAACTCAACTGACACCGAAGGCCTCACCCAAAGCTCAGCTTGTATGGTGGGGAGACTCTAACCTACTCTCCCCAGCTCTTGTCAGCTTGGTCCCCTCTGGGGCCTCCCCCCGCCCCAAATCTGCAGTCATTGACTGAGAACCTGACTTACACTGGACTTATGTCTGGGCCCTGCCAGGAAAACCGGCTGCCGTGTCCCATCCACCAGGTGGCACCACTTTGGAAACCAATGCCTACGTGGAGAAAGGCAGGGCTCCTTCCCCGTGCCCCAGTGAGTATCATTATTCAGGTGGTGGGGTCACTTCTCGCCTGGGCCAGCCAGACAGCTGGGTTCCCAGAGCCCAGGCGCCACCCCTTCCAGCCTCTGTCCCATCCCCTCGGGCCAACCAGTGGGCACCCCCACGGGCCCATCCATCATACACACCTGCTGGCCGCATCAATGCACATCACAAACCCTCTTCTAACAGTGTGAACTTCAGCCCGCTTCTGAGTCTGTGCGATTCTACTGCTAGAAAAACACATCTTCTGATACACCTGTTCAACTTGCTATATCCAAGGCAATAACTTTGAAAGAGTTTCAGGGGCATCTGGCTGGCTCAGTCAGTAAAGCATGAGACTCTTTATCTCAGGGTCATGAGCTTGAGCCCCATATTGGGCGTAGCGATTACTTAAAAAAAAAAAGAAGAAGAAGAAGAAGAAAGAAGCAAGTTTCACATCTGGTGGTGAAGTTCCTAGGTTCCCAGTTTTGGGGGTCAGAGAAAGGATTTCCTGTGTTCCATCAGAAACAGAATCAGTAACTATCCACTCAACACTCCCCTACTAAGCACCAACATAGCCCCGTGCTCAGCCACAGACCCCTGGTGGTTGGACTTCCCGAATTTTCCAGTGTTCTGGCCCACTGTTTCCAATCTGGGCTTGGTGGACCCAATCCTGCCTCTGGCTTTGGCAAACCCGGTCCTCACGAAATGAAGTCTTCAACGAGCGACCGTGTTGGAGCCCCCAGCCAACCTGTGACAGCGGATGTACAGGTGTACTTCTTCCTGCCCAGCTACAACATCACCATCCCGCAACATGACCTGCGGGGCACTGGCACGGGGTGCTGCTGGGGCCGCCGGGAGGGAGAGGGAGCCCACAAGAATAAGGTGACTCGGTGTCAGACTTGCCCAAGAACACTGGAAAGTCTCGTCTGCAGAGTGGAATGGCTGCTTCTGCCGTCTTCTTCCCCTCCAAGCATTCCCAGAGCCCTGGAATCCGGCCTGTGGTCCGAGCCACGAGGTAGCAGGAGGGACCACGGCCTGCAGGTGTGCCTGCTGGAGGACGGTGGCGACGGCGGGCACGGGCACGGCAGCCAGAACAGAGCCAGCCGCTCGGCCACTTGGCACAGGGGAAGGAGCCTGCCGTCTGCCCGCGTCCGGCCAGCGGAACAGCTGTGCTCGGCCACCCCGAGCCAGGCACTGCCGCTCCCCGGTTGCCGGCGATAAAATAAAACCAAACAACCACGGAGGAAAGGAAAGGTGAACTGAGGTGTCAGGCACGCCCCACTCCAACCGCCCCCGCGGCTGCAGGTGCCCTCAGCTCCTTGACTCTTTGCACCTGCTCTCCCACCGGAACAAGCGGCCCGTTGTGTGAGGCCGAGCGCGTTGAGGTGCCGAGCAAACACGAGGTGACTCTCCCGACCGTAAAGTGGATGGCATTCCAGGAAAACTTTACTAAGCCAAATAAAAGTGATTGTAAAGCACTCGGTCAGATATAAAAGTGCTACATAAATACTTAATAAAAGCTCACAGCAATGCACGCGGGGACAACTAGGTCAGGACTCGGGCTCGCTCTCTAGCCCGGAAGGGTCTCAGAGAGAGCGAAGACCGTCTCGCCCACGCTGGTGTTCTCAGCCGCTTTGTATTCCTTGGCTCTTACCTGCCCCGCGGCCCCGGGCGCTTCTCCACATGTAGCTCTCCCCTCACTGATACAGCCCTGTGCTTAGAGCGCGTCTCATTTCAATTCTGGGTGCTTCTGCCAAATATTATTTGCAGCAACAGACCCTGAATTCCATTTCTTTTGCTCAGAAGCCCCACTGGGGTTATGTGGTGCTCTGGGGGGGGGGGGGGGAGGAGATGTTTTCTTTCAGGTTTAATTATAGGAATTTCACCCCAAACTCTCCAACATCGGAAACGAAGGGCCACTCCGACAACATCTCAGCCCACCCACCCGCACCCCTGCCGCCCCAGAGATGCCTGGAGGAGTCAAATGAAGAGTTCACTGCTGTCCTAAGGACAACAATTACACCCCGGGGCTCCTTTTGACGCACTTTTGCTTTGGTCTGTTTGGGAACCGTCAGGGAAGCAACTGGAAATTCCCAGCCATCGTGGTGGCGGCGTTACGGTATTCCTCCTCCTTTCAGACTCCCTCCCCGTCCAATATCCTTGCCATGGGATCTCATAGCCTGCTAGGGCTAGAAGGAGCTTTTGAGGCCGTTCTGTCCGACCCCTTCATTTTATAAATGAAAGAAAAAGGTGAAGGGCAGTGACTCGCCCAAGGTTGCAACCTAGGACCCAGGCTGGACTTCCAGAACAGGGCTGAGAGGGCCTCTTCTTACGTGGGCTCCAGAGCTCCATAGGGGATACACAGGCAACGGCTTTACTACAGGAGCTGTGTGTGTAGAGGAGACTGAATGGAGGGCTAGCCTCAGATGGCCATCCCCTTTCTCCCAGGGGATGTCACTCTATAGCCTTGAGTGGCTCTGAGAGCAGAGAAGCCGGGTAGGAAAGGCAGGCAACGCATTGCTATGTTAGCTGGCTCGGCCCCGGGGAGAGCCCAAGGAAAGGACAGGATTTAGCAGCACAAGCCAGGGGAAAGCTGGGCACGACACCCACTCCGGGTCTGCTGGACTGGACAGAAAAGCAAGTGTACATCAGGATTTCCATCCAAAGCAGAAAGAAGGAAGGAGAGCTTTGGTCCCATGAAGGAGAGAAGCCAGGCGTTTGCTGGGCAGGGCAGTGTAGTGGGTAGAAGGGCACAGACTACCTGAGTTTTGGATCCCAACCCCCTAGTGCTGTGGCTTTGGGTTTGTTACTTAACCCCATCAGTGAAACGAGGGCGATGGGAACGTCCCGCTCCAAAGGCTAATGTGAGGATAACTCAGTTAAGGCACACAAGGGTGCCGAGTGCAGTGCCTGGCACATGGGAAGCACCATAGAAATGCTACGATCATCACGACCCACCGCTGTTGTTTCAGTCCTACCTTCTGAAGTCGTGCTGCGACCGTAGGAGTTGGAGGTGAGGGAAGAGAGATGTGATCGAAATGTCTCGGGGAGGAAATGGTGAGAAAAGGTCCAAAGTGCGGGCAGAGACACCAGCAGACTTGGTGAGCGGCAACGCTCCCAGCCCGCCTCTGGCCCTCCGACGGAAGCTCCCTACAACTGCGCCTCTCTTCCAGATTTGGTGGCTGTTAGAGGCACAGCTGACAGCGGGTGACCAACCGTCTTGCTCTGCCTGAGACTGACGACTCAGAACCTCCCGTGCCCAACAGGGGACGTTCTCAGGCAAACTGGGTCAAGTTGATCCCTGTCGGGGCCACATGGTGTTTGCTACTCGGGATTACTACTTGTTATGGTCAGACCAGCTGCCATCCGCGGGCATTTGGAAAAGCTGGGTTATCCAGAAGCCACGTGTAGTGATATTTGAAAGTGTATTTATTTATTTTGAGAGCGAGCGCACACACGCACACGTATGCAGGTGAGCAGGGGAGGGGCAGAGAGAGGAGAGACGGAATCCCAGGCAGGCTCCGCACAGTCAGCGCAGAGCCCGGCCGGGGCCTCGAACCCACAAGCCACGAGATCATGACCTGAGCCAAAGTCGAGAGTTGGACGCCTAACCGACTGAGCCACCCAGGCGCCTATAATGTGTGGTGATTTTTTTAAAAAAAATTTTAATGTTTATTTTATTTCTGAGAGAGAGAGAGAGAGAGAGAGAGAGAGAGGGAGTATAAGCGGGGAAGGGACAGAGAGAGAGAGGGAGACACAGAATCCAAAGCAGGCTCCAGGCTCCAAGCGGTCGGCACAGAGCCCGACACGGAGCTCGAATTCACGAACAGCAAGATCATGACCTGAGTTGAAGTCAGACGCCCGACCAACTGAGCCACCCAGGTGCCCTGTATAGTGATTTTCAATAGGACTTTCCTCAAGGTCTATGAAGTGAGGGAAAAAGTGTTTCTTAAGTAAATGGATTTCACCAGGGGAACGTTAGCCAACTTGAGGATGATGGTCTTTAGCAGGACATTCACCCAGAATGGCCTCATTACCACTGGTTCTTATCTGTTGATTCTCTGATGCAGGCTGTCTTTCTCCAAGCCCTGTTCCCAGTGCTGTTATTACATGTGTTTGAAAGTAATACAACTACATTTATTTTAAAATGGTCTGTCACTCGGACTTTTCATTAATTTAAACTGATGCTACCAATCCCTCAAAGTATTGCCTTATCCAGCGCCAACCGGTTTATTTAGCACCATGGTTGGACTTGTTTACAAATAGAATTTGTGGGGGGTGCCCCGGTGGCTCAGTCTTAAGCTTCCGACTTCGCCACAGGTCATGATCTCACAGTTTGTGAGTTCGAGCCCCGCGTCGGGCTCTGTGCTGACAGCTCAGACCCCGGAGCCTGCTTTGGATTCTGTGTCTCCCTCTCTCTGTCCCTTCCCCGCTTATAATCTCTCTCTCTCTCTCTCTCTGTCTCTCTCTCTCTCTCAAAAGTAAACAAACATGAAAAAATTTTAAAAATAAAAATAGAATTTGTGGGGAATAGGTGGATTTTCTTAAAGAAAAAAATCAAAAATAGTATCTCTGGAAAGATGCATAGAGAGAAATACTCAGGAAGCTGCTAAAGCGTTTATAAAGAGAGCTCACCCAGTAGTTGTTAATTAGCCAGCACACAGTTCCATTTATTCAGGGCAGAACTTCCCTCCATATCTGATCTACTTTTCTACATTAATACCTAGTCAATGCAGGGCACTTTATAATTTTCAAAGATATTTCAAATGCATTTTGTCATTGGAGGCTTGCGGCAACACTTAGGTAATAAAGAGGAGGAATTAATGTCACCATTTCACAGGAGAAGAAAACAGAACACAGAGAGTTGAAGCAACCTGTCCAAAGGCACACAGTGATACCACGGGGAAGCTAGATCTGGTCCTCACGTTTGTTTAGCCACAAGTACGTTTGTCAGTTCATCCACCGAATTCATGGTGGATGGAGATGTTACTCTACGCCACGTACAGCTAGCTCCTAATACAGGGGAACTGGGGATATGCTAGAGGAACACCTAGGTGCTGAGGGGTCCATAACCCAGACTAGAACATGGGGCAGGAGGATTCGGGCTCTTCAGAAGACATGCCGTTGAGTTAAAGATAGGTAGGGGTAGGGGCGCCTGGGTGGCTCAGTCTGTTGAGCGTCCGACTTCGGCTTGGGTCATGATCTCACGGTTTGTGAGTTCGAGTCCCGCGTCGGGCTCCGTGCTGACAGCTCGGAGCCTGGAGTCTGCTTCGGGTTCTGTGTCTCCCCCCCGCCTCTCTCCCCCTCCCCTGCTTGTACTCTTGTCTGTCTGTCTCTCTCTCTCAAAAATAAATAAGCATTAAAAGAAAATTAAAGATAGGTAGGGGTAAACCAGTCCAACAGCCCTTTTTCTGGCCCCTTCTGGAATGGTCCCTGTCCTAATCCTCCCTAATCGTATTTGGAGATAAAGTTTTCAGCCTGAGTTGTTGTGTAGCACCACATGCTACATGTCCCTCCAATCCAAAGCTGATGTGCCCCAACCTCAGGTGAGGACAGGTTAGTCTGGCTCCTGTTGGAACAGAGATTCATCCTGGTTCGGGCCTGAAGCTGTGCCCGGAAGCAAGAAGAGGGATGAAATGAGCAAATGAGCGGCTCAAACTAGGCAAGGGTTCATGGTGTGGGTGCTTTTTAAGATCATCTGGCATGGAGGTCACTAAAATATGAGAGGGCAAAGAGTAGAAAGCTCCACATGACACAGGAGCTACAAATTAAAAGGTTTCCTTCACGGGGAAATGAAACTTCATCATAAGGGCGACCAGCCCAAGGATCAAAGCCACGCTCACGTAAAAGAATAAAATTCATTGGCTTGAGAAATTGGGAAATCACAACTGATTTTAATGATCTCTCTCCTTTTCCAAAAAGGTTAAGCCAAGGGTGACAAAAAGGACATTAGAGCCTCGGGCAACTCGACTTGACCTGGAGCTAGACCCGTCCTGCTTTCTAGTGTAAGTCATCGAGGACGATTCCCTGTGTGAATTACAATTAAGAAATCCTAGGAGAAGCTCTTTAAACCACCTTTGCTATAAAATGCAGTACGAAGGGTGGAAGGCCAGCCCAGTACCTATGCTTAGCTGCAGTGACTTTCGCTTGCTCCCCAGTGGACTCACATGCCCACCAACTAGGACCAAGGTGCTGCAACCAAACGTGCACCAACTGGGACCAAAGATGGAGTGTTTTGTTTGTTTGCTTTTGCAGGAAGGAGAGGAAATAAATTAAAAATAAGAGGGAGTGGGTGAAGCTGTCTTCCTGAAGAATTAAGAAATGGGTCATTGAACAGAGCTGAAATGAGGCTTGGCTGCATCTACCTTCTGGGGAAGAACTGTGAGGGCCTCTTCACAGGCTTCTTTTATTGAACAACAGCGATACTAGTTTACCACTTTTTTGAGTTTATTTATTTTGAGAGAGAACGAGGCACAAGTGGGGGAGGAGGCAGAGAGAGAGGGAGAGAGAGAATCCCAAGCAAGCCCTGTGCTGTCATCATAGGGCCCCAGAGGCGGGGCTCGAACCCACGAACCGTGAGATCAGGACCTCAGCCGAAATGAAGTCAGACGCTCAGCCGACTGAGCCACCCAGGTGCCTCGTGGCTACCATTTCTTGAGGGCCTACTGTGTTCCAGGCACTATGCTCTGCATTTCACAATCTCTCTGAATTCTCTCAGCAGTCTATTAAGGTAGAAATCATCACTTGCATTGCACAGATGGGGAAACAGGGACTCAGGGAAGAGAAAAAGCTAGTGCATACTAGACCAGAAATTCAAACCGTGGCTCGCTGATCGCAAAGGTATGGGCTGAAACACGACTCCGCTGTGTCTTATGATTGCCATGTCATGTTGAGATTTGCCTCCGTGTACTTTTTGTTAACCCCCAACTGTTTGGCTATATGTCTATCGGTGAAAGTCATCGAAAACTCCAACGATATTTTTGCCCTTGCTTAAGCAGAGGAGGAAAGGACAAAACCTGGAGAGCTGAGTTTCTTTTAAAGGAGCCGCCAAGAGCTCGTACCCTGGGGGAAGAACTGGGGCCACAGGCAGTAAAGAAGTGGCACCTGCCCGACACTTCCTGTGCCCCGCAGGGGAGAAGAATCACTACCACCATGGGGCGCCTGGCTGGCTCAGTCGGTTAAGCGTCCGACTTCAGCTCAGGTCATGATCTCACCGTTCGTGGGTTCGAGTCCCGCATCGCGCTCGGTGCTGACAGCTCAGAGCCCAGTGTCTCTCTCTCTCTCTGCCCCTTCACTGCTCACGCTCTCTCTTTCTCTCTCTCTCTCAAAAATAAATAAACATTTAAAAAAATCACTACCACCACGACATTTACAACAACAAGGGAGTCGGAGCGGGCAAAGGGCAGGCCCACTGGTGGGAGGCTCCCAATCAAGGCTTCCCTGACAGATCTTTCCCTGTCCTTCACACAAGCAAGTCTCAAGAGTCTGTTTTCTTTGATACTTAGTGACTGACTACCAGCAGTAGCCCTCCTGGGTCAGAGTAATTGGGTGAAAATGTTTTGGGTGTGTTTCAGGTGTTGTGGAGGTCAGAAGCTTTATTCTTTTTACGTCTATTTTGAGAGAGAGAGCGTGAGCAGGGGAGGGACAGAGAGAGAGAGGGAGAGACAGATTCCCAAGCAGGCTCTGAGCTGTCAGCACATGAGCCCAACGTGGGCTCGAACTCACACACCGTGAGATCATGACCTGGGGCGAAATCAAGAGCTGGATGCTTAACCTACTGGGCCAACGCACCCCAAGGTCAGAAGCATTCTGATGCAGTGACACAGGAATTGTGTTTAAAAAAATTTTTTAATGTTTATTTTTTAGAGAGAGAAAGACAGTGTGTGTGGGGGGGAGGGGTGCAGAGAGTGGGAGACACAGAATCTGAAGCAGGCTCCAGGCTCTGAACTGTCAGCACAGAGCCGGATGCAGGGCTCGAACCCACAGACCGTGAGATCATGACCTGAGCCGAAGTCGGACACTTAACCGACTGAGCCACCCAGGCACCCCGACACGGGAATTGTTAAAGGAAATTGCCCAACTGCCTTCTCAGGAACAGGTCAGGGGACTCATCCTGCCCAGCAGCCTTGTTTCAATCAATTCTCCACCTACCTTACATGTTCTCTGGGAGGTGAACATAAAGTAATGACAGATTTCAAATTCCTAAACATCTACCACTACGTATACACCCCAAACCGTGTCGTGTCCGTCAGTGACTGTGACATTACTTAAAACATTTCTGGAACTCCTCTTTGGAAATCCCATTTGAGGCCGATCACGGTGTCACAAGAAACGAACAGCCCCATTATTTCACCTTCTTGTTCCAAAGGGACCCCGCATGGTATGAACAGGCTCGATCAGCTACCCCATTCAACCGTTTGGTTCCAAAAGACTTGTAGATATTTTCCTCCAAATCCAGTTTACCTTTACAGGAGGAGCGGCCTACACTTCTTCACCCTTGCTCTGGACATTTATTTATCTGGCCTGCTCGGCCAAACTGTAATGACGTGGTAACATCAGCAACAGCTATCGTGTATTCAGTGCCTGCGTGCTAGAACACATCTCCACAACGATGCTGTAGAGTAAGTATCATCCCCATCTGACAAATCAGGTAACAGAATTTGATGTCCAATGACCTGCCCGAAGCACGCAGTGTCTGAACGGAGATGAAAATCTCCATCTGCATCATTCTAAAGACTGCACTCTTCCCAAGATGCACCTGTCACCTGACTCCTGTTTGCTAACCTCTCGGGGTCTTTTTACCATAATCCTCAGCCTGCACCACTGAAGATCAGCTTGCTGAGAACCAGCAACTGACAGGCCCCAAAGGCTGGCCATATGTCCTCAAGGCTTTTCCCAAAGAAGATGTAGAAAAAGGTTTTGAGGGGGCGCCTGGGTGGCGCAGTCGGTTAAGCGTCCGACTTCAGCCAGGTCACGATCTCACGGTCCGTGAGTTCGAGCCCCGCGTCAGGCTCTGGGCTGATGGCTCGGAGCCTGGAGCCTGTTTCGGATTCTGTGTCTCCCTCTCTCTCTGCCCCTCCCCCGTTCATGCTCTGTCTCTCTCTGTCCCAAAAATAAATAAAAACGTTAAAAAAAAAAAAAAAAAGAAAAAGGTTTTGAGGACTGGCGGCATCCATATAATCAGTCTGTGACCTACCAATGCACTTGCTTTGAAGGAGGAAATAATATTTAGAGTGTAGAAACTCTGGTATGTTAAATGAGTAATTTCTTAAAGGCAGCTATAGTCCTTCATGGACACATCTCCTAAGCTTTCTGGGCTATAAGAGCTCTGGTGCTCTGAGCCATGATCATAAGATGAGGCTGGCCTTGCCCACCATCATAATCACATTTCGACGGGCAATTGGGAGGTGGTATTTATTTGTTGAGGATATGGGTATCCTGAGACTGGCCCTGAAGGGCCCCAAACGTTCTCTATATAATGAACTGATCCAATTGAGCACAGGAAGGGCTGGCCTAAGTACTAATAGGACACAATCTGTTTATAGTAATAAGCCGTGGGTCTTTAACAGGTGGTTACAGACATCAATACTGAGCCATGAAAATATGTCCTGGTACTTCAGACATGAGAGTAGTCAGGTGCAGCCCATCCCGGATCCCAGATGTGGTACACCATGTTAAGCTGTCAGTCTGTGGGATAAGCTGGGTTTTTCTCACTCAATTCTGAAGGCAGAGCGACTATATGCGACACCATAATCTTAAGGGATAAGTGTCACGTATTGCCATAGAGTAGGTCCTGAAAAATACCTGTCACTAAACACTACTTTTGAGATAAAGCTATGATGAAAAATATGCCAATCTAAGCTCTCAGAGGGATTATTACACGGAGGTACACTCCAAACTTATCTGATGTCTTACCTTACTGGGATTTTAAAAAGTCTTCAGCTGCCATAAATACTTCATGCTCTACCAAATCAAGTCCTCCTCTACATGATCCAGTTTTCCTTCAAAGCCTCTCCACGAATAATCTGGACTTACCTGAAGCGAGGTAGGAGATGCGAACTACCATGCTAGCAAGCAGGAGGGTGCTTCATTACCTTCATTCTAGGGCATGCACTCAGGCTAACTAACATAGCAGTTCCCCAAATCAGAAAGAACCGAGCGTATGTTTCCGCTTCCAGGAAAACTAAAGCAAAAATGAAATCCAAAAATGTCTGCGGGGGACCAAGAACTGTAGGGCTAGGCAAACATTCTCTCCTCTTGCCAGTAAGCAGAGCTTCCTGTGGGGCAGGGGCCAAAGGAAGAACTAGCCACAGAAAGAAAAGAGCTGGGATGCAGAAGACGATGCTAAAGTTTCTAATCCCCAAACCATCACGACAGGGGCCGCTAAGAAGAGCCACCGGGCCTTGACCTTGGCATGATTTTAGTCTGCCCTATGCCTAAACAAACTTCCGATCAAATGACTTTAGGACATGAATCAATGCCTTTGAATATTATGTCCACGATCCACTGTTTACTTTTTTCTTCCTGTGCCCCCTTCCTTTTGGCTCTGTAGTCTGTCTCGTATATTTCCTTCCCCGTTGGTACTTCCATTGGCTGTGCCATATTTAAAGTTGTAAGGGGGCTCCTGGCTGGCTCTGTCAGTGGAGCATGTGACTCTTGATCTTGGGGTTGTCAGTTTGGCCCCATGGTGGGTGTAGAGATTACTTTAAAAAAAAAACAAAAAACCTCTGGGGGGCCTGGCCGGCTCGGTCAGTGGAGTGTGTGGCTCTTGATCTCGGGGTTGTGAGTTTGAGCCCTATGCTGGGTGTAGAGATTATGTAAAAATAAAATCTTTAAGGAAGAGAAAAAGTTGTACGTGCACTGCCCTGAGCCATTAGGAGGAAAGCCACCACCTAAACCTAAAACACAAACAAGCAAAACCCAAATAACAAATAACCTATTTTAGCATGAGAGCATGGGAGCTATAGACAACAACTGGTGTATATCACTACCTTGTTTGGATGTGATTGCAATGAGCTGTGCATGCGTACATGTGCATCTGAATATGTATACACTGTTGCCTGTAGGTCTTATCTTCACCTAATTCCTTCACCGTCAAACTGAAGATTGTGAAGTTCTTCCCATTTTGTTACGAACACCAAATGAAAGACTTGTTAGTGCTAGAAATTGGTCCCTTTCCACCAAAGTCCTCAAAACAGAGGGTTTTTTTTTTATGTTTTTATTTATTTATCTTGAGAGAGAGAGACAGAGAGAGCATGAGCAGGGTCTCAGCAGGGGCTGAGGGAGAGAGAGGGAGAAGAGAATCCCAAGCAGGCTTCACACTGTCAGTGCAGAGACTGACGTGGGGCTCGAACTCATGAACTGTCACATCATGACCTGAGCCGAAACCGAGAATCAGAGGCTTAACCGACTGAGCCGCTCAGGCGCCTCTACATAGTGTTCTTAAAATAAATGCATTAGCATTCCCCTTTCTCTGCATCCTTGCCAACATCTGTTGGTGGGAATGCACAGTGGTGTAGTCACTCTGGAAAAAAGTATGGAGGTTCTTCAAAAAGTTAAAAATACCCTAAAACCAAGCAATTTCACTACTAGGTATCCATCCAAAGGATACAAAATGCTGATTCGGAGGAGCACATGCACCCCAATGTTTCTTTTTTAATTTTTTAATGTTTATTTATTTTTGAGAAACAGAGACAGCATGAGTGGGGGAGGGGCAGAGAGAGAGAGGGAGACCCAGAATCTGAAGCAGGCTCCAGGCTCTGAGCTGTCAGCACAGAGCCCGATGTGGGGCTCGAACTCATGAGCCTTGAGGGCATGACCTGAGCCAAAGTCGGACGCTCAACCGACTGAGCCACCCAGGTGCCCTGCACCCCAATGTTTATAGCTGTGCTATCAACAATAGCCAAACTATGAAAACAGCCCAAATGTCCATTGACAAATGCATAAAAATGTGGTATAGAGAGAGATCTAGATCTATATCTATATCTGTATCTGTATCTAGATAGAACTTCACCATCTTCAGTTTGATGGTAAAGGAAAGAAGTGAAGATAAGACCCATAGGCTACAGAGTGTGTATGTGTGTGTGTGTGTGTGTGTATGTATTGTGTGTGTATATATATTTATATATAATGGACTACTACTAGGCAATGAGAAAGAATGAAATCTTCCCATTTGCAACGTGGATGGAACTAGAGTGCATTATGCTAAGCAAAATAAGTCAGAGAAAGACACATATCATATTTCACTCATACGTGGAATTTGAGAAACACAACAGATGAACATAGGGGAAGGGAAGGAAAAATAAGATAAAAACAGGGAGGGAGGCAGACCATAAGAGACTCTTAAATATAGAGAACTGAGGGTTTCTGTAGGGGAGGTGGGGGGGGGGGATGGTTAAATGGGTCACGGCATTAAGGAGGGCACTTGTTGGGATGAGCACTGGGTGTCATATGTAAGGACCACTGGGTTCTACTCCTGTAGCCAAGATTACAGTGTGTATGGTAACTAAGTTGAATTTAAAGAAAAGAATAAAATAAAATAAAATAAAATAAAATAAAATAAAATAAAATAAAATAATAAAAATAAAATAAAATAATAAAAATAAAATTAAAATAATAAAACTAAACTAAACTAAACTAAACTAAAATAAAATAACTGCATTATGGGAATGTCTGGTTGGCCCAGTCAATCGGGTGTCTGACTCTTGATTTCAGCTCAGGTCATCATGTTGTGGTTTATGGGACTGGGCCCGGTGTCGGGCTCTACACGTACAGTGTGGGGCCTGCTTGGGATTTTCTCTCTCCCTCCCTCCCAGCCCCTCCCCTGCTCACACATGCTCTCTCTCTCAAAAAATAAAATAAGCTTAAAAATTAAGTAGCTTATGAAAACAATCAACTATTCTCCCTCACCTTTCCTAGATTATAGGGACCAAAAGAAGATATTTTTTGCTCTCATTTTTAAAATTATATTCCATATGTCAGGAATTGGGTGTTAAGGGATGATCTCATGCTCACTCCCACTGATTGATATGCCACAGTCTATCCATCCAACCCAGTAGAAGAGAGAGAAAAATAGTCTCTTACCCTACTTGTCTGCAATAGGTTTTGCGATAGGAACAAAAATCCTTGAAAATTAAAACAATTGCTTTGTATATTCCTGCTTTGGCCTTTCCAATTAAGCAGAGTAATTCTGAAGAGGCATTATGAACATGGGAAGACTTGTCTGATCAGTGGAAATAAGCGTGCGTTACACACATGGTGTGTGTGTGTGTGTGTGTGTGTGTGTGTGTGTGTGTAATTTCTCAGGTGAAATGCGAGGTAAGATCACAGAGGAGGGAGAGGAGGCACCCTCAGGGAAATCTGCCCCTGCACATCTCAGGGAGTATATTCTCTAATGCCAGGTGCCTCACGTATTCCACTGAGAGAGTCCCAGAGTCATCCTGAGCAAACACAAAATAGATACTGATTTGTTATGTGCAGAAGTGGCTATGTGGAACTGCCAAGAAGATAACAGCAATATTCAGGAGCTGACCTGGATCCAGGCCCAACCAGTCCAGCAACATGACAAGGAGCAAGACCAGCCAGGACTGAATCACAAAGGGGGCTAAGGTGTCATGCCACAAAGTACAAGTCCTTACATATACAGAACTGATAAGCCTCAAAATCGCTAGGGACGCATGAAACCCTATGGGAGGTGTGCTGATGGTAGGAGAAGCTACTTGACCACACACATACGGCTGAGAGAAAAACACTCGGGAGAATGACTGCAAAGGGGTGTAAAGAGCAAAGGTGAAGGAGAGGCTAGCATTTAGGTGGTGGTCCAAGATGATGGCGCTGGGAGACCTGAAGGTTTGGCTGCCCTGTCCTCAAGGTTAAGGGTGAGCCATGCGGAATCCAGAGGTGGTGAGAGAAGCCTGATAGAGCTCAGGGTTCACGTGAAAATGGGTGGAAAACCGATGACGGTGGATAAACAAAATGTGCCATATCCAGACAGTGCAATATTATTTGGCCATAAAAAGGAATTAAGTACTGATACATGCTTCATTGTGGATGAACCCTAAAAACATTATGCTAAGTAAATGAGTCTATTTATATGGAACATCCAGAATAGGTAAATCCATAGAGACAGAAAGCGGACTGTTGGTTGGTTGCCATGGGCTGGGGGAAGCGGGGAATGGAGAATGACTGCTAATGAGGACAAGCTCTCTCTTTGGAGCGATGCAAAGGTCTTAAAACTAGACAGAGGTGGTGATTATACAACATCATGGATGTACGAAATGCCACTGAATTGTATACCTTACACAGGTTAATTTTATGTTATGTGAATTTCACTTCAATTACACACACACAATCAATAAGGAGGGGTAGAGCCTCTGTTTTGACACCGCTGAGGGGAACTCTCCCTGGACTGCTTCTCGTTAAGCTGTAAACTCCTCAGCAGGAGCAGGCACTGGATTCTACTTATCACTATGCCCCACAGGGCCCAGTGTATGAGAAGTGCTCAGTCTTTGTTGCATGAACCTGAATGATCAGATGCTAAATGTACAGACAACATCGCATTTTTTTCAAACTAGCAGTTTTTGAACACGTGTAAGTTTAAGCATCTCCTGTTACACTAATTTAAAGACAAACTTGATTAAACAGTACAGTGGGGCTTACCTTCCAGAGGGTATCAAACCATCCAGAAGAAGAATGAAAATTTTAGTCCGTGATCCAGATATTTAGCCTCACAGTTCTCAAAGGGTGTGTGAGGATGTATTTACTACACTGCTTACTCTTCATACAGGTATTTTCAGCACCAATGCAGGCAAAGCCTACGTTTACCTGTTAAGCCCAGGGTTAACGTACTCCCATGGGATCCTTTATGCTTCTCTTGGTCCCAGGGATTCTCTAACTGAAATTCTCCGTAGTTTGACAGAGGCAATTGTACGAAAGCTCTGCCTATACGATACATGGTAGCTCAGATCGAAAGCGCGTACCCTCACATGAGCCAAGTTCACTAATTCCAAGATTTCTCTGCTAAATCCCAGAATCCAATGTTTATCTCAAGCCAAGATGGGGTGCGGGGTGGGTTGTGGTGGGGAGGTTACGAGGACAAATAGCAGCTTTATGTGGTACTCCGTCAGACGAGATCTGTGGAAACATTCTCTTCGTTCACGTTTTAACTGATTAGTTTCATAAGAGCCAACAATTGAAAGGATGTGAAATACGACCATATTTAGAGAAACAGTGGTTTGAACTCTTTAAAAGTTGAGTGGTCTATATGTACATGTGTACAAGGAGGGTATAAATAGCTCTGACAACCCAGCTGACATGGATATTGATCCATATTTTCTTTAGTATCAATATGTTCCTTTTAATCAGGTGTCTCCACTGACAAGTCTCATTTCCCTTCAGGATCCTTGATTTTCATACATTTTCTTGACTGAGAGTAAAATACTTTGAAAGGAATATAAACCCAACCTGTAACTATAACAAGGTTACAACTGATTTGGCCATATGAAGTGGCAACTGTTACTTAAGACTAAACGAAATGAGAAATTCAAAGAAAAGCTCTGGAAAGACATTTTACTATCGATGAGATGTGCGGTGTGAAGTTAATCTTTATAAATGGTACAAATGGAGGGCACACATGTCCTCAGGCTACAGAACTCTGTACTACTAAATGTATATCCTTGAGTAATTTTTTTTTTTAAATCTAGTTTGACACTATTCCCTAGTCCAATCATTGCATTAGGTCAGTAATTTAAGTATAGGTTAATTATAACCTGAGGTTACTAACCAAGAGTTACTTCCTGGATTATATTACCCTTCTATCTGCAGATATGTATGATTTCCTTACTTCCTTTCTCCCTCCCTCCCTCCCTCTCGACCTTCCTTCCTTCCTTCCTTCCTTCCTTCCTTCCTTCCTTCTTGCCCTCCCTCCCTAGATACCACCTATCAACAATAAAATTTGTTTTGAAACAACAGACTTTTCAGAAGGGGTTTGGAATAATAGCTTTTCTCGATACTATTTGTTTTATGTTATTATTTTGTTTGATACCATGAGATATTTAAAGCTAGCAAATTAAACAAAAAATACTTCAGTTAACAGTTCTTTTGATGGTGCAAAAGTTCATTTCACTGATTTTTAGGCTCATTCAAATTTAGCAGGCTTTGGATTCCATCATTTGAGAGAAGAGGACTTTCTTGATTCTCGGGAAACATCCTTCATGAAAGTATACTGTGCATGAAGTAGTTTATATGAGCAAAATTCAATTTAAAAAAATCTCACCGCAGGGGTACCTGGGTGGTTCAAGGGGTTAAGTGGCAGACTCTTGATCTCAGCCCAGGTCATGATCTTGCAGTTCGTAAGATCGAGCCCACCACGAGGCTACATGCTGACACTGTGCGGAGCCTGCTTCTGATTCTCTTTCCGCCCCTCCCCTGCTGATGCACTCTCTCTCAAAATGAATAAATGAACTTAAAAACACTTTTTTTAAATCCCACCAGGGCACCTGGGTGGCTTCGTCGGTCGAGCATCTGCATCTGACTCTGGATTTCAACTCAGGTCATGAGCTCACGGTCATGGCCCTGAGCCCCACGTTGGGCTCTGTGCTAAGCGTGGAGCCTGCTTGGGATTCCCTCTCTCCCTCTCTCTCTGCCCCTAACCTGCTTATGCATGCTTGCTCTGTCTGTCTCCCTCAAAATAAATAAAAGAAACTTTGGAAAAAAAATACCACTAATTCAAAAAACACAGGCATGGGAAGAAATTCTTTTGAATTAACTAAAACTGGATCATCTGATTTTGTTTTTCTTAAAGAGCAATAGGAGATACATCCATCAGGATTACAACATTTGGCCTTAAACAAACACAACAATAGAGAAACCAGTATTAGCACCTGATATATAGTAGGTGCTCAAATATTTGTTAAATGAGTAAATAAATGAATACATTAACAAATAAATGTACTGTCAACTAAAATTTCTTCTTTAAGAACAGACCATGGTTAGGGGTGCTTGGGTGGCTTAGTCAGTTAAGCATCTGACTTGATTTTGGTTTAGGTCACGATCTCACCATTTGTGAGATCAAGCCCTGCACTGGGCTCTGTGCTGTCAGAGCAGAGCCTGAAGCCTGCTTCGGATTCTGTGTCTCCTTCTCTCTCTGCCCCTCTCCGGCTCTTGCTCTCTCTCTCTCTCTCTCTCTCTCTCTCTCAAAAATAAATAAATATTGGGGCGCCCAGGTGGCTCAGCTGGTTAAGCCTCCGACTTCGGCTCAGGTCATGGTCTCACGGTTTGTGAGTTCGAGCCCCACGTCAGGCTCTGTGCTGACAGCTCAGGGCCTGGAGCCTGCTTCAGATTCTGGGTTTCCCTCTCTCTCTGCCCCACTCCCACTTGCACCCTGTCTCTCAAAATGAATAAACATTAAAACAATTTTTTAAATAAATATTTTAAAAATTAAAAAAAACAGACCATAGTTAGAAGATATGCTGCTTAAAACAAATTAGTATTCAGGAATTGTTCATTTTTACCCTATTAGCATACCAGTGGGTAAGTCACTGGGATGGTTTCTCATGAAGCTTATGTAAGAACCACATATTTGACCTGTGGGCATTTTCTTTTTTTTAAAGATGATATTGTTTATACCTGTTTTAAAGCATCTGCTTTT